>NW_016107329.1:7978984-8008517 GCF_001604975.1 Cebus imitator
AAGAAAGAAAGAAAGAAAGAAAGAAAGAAAGAAAGAAAGAAAGAAAGAAAGAAAGAGGGAGGGAGGGAGGGAGGGAGGGAGGGAGGGAAGGAAGGAAGGAAGGAAGGAAGGGAGGAAGGGGAATCTTAACACTTTACAAGCTTTACAAAAATTAACTCATAATGGATCATAGACCTAAATGTAAAATGCAAAACTATAAGACGCCTTGAAGAAAAACATCAGAGAAATCTAGATGACCTTAGGTTTAGCAATTATTTTTAGATAAAACACCGAAGATACAATCCATGAAATAAATAAGCTGGAATTCATTAAAATTAAAAACTATAGTCTGTGGCCAGACACTGTCAAGACAACGAGAAAAGTACATGACAAAAATGAAAATAATTTGTAAATGACATACCTGATAAAGGAGTGTTATCCAAAATACATAAAGAACTCTTAAAACTCAACAATAAGAAAATAAAGTCCAATTTTTATTATTTTTTGTGACTTCTTTTTTATTTCAAACTTATATTTTAAATTCAGGGGTACATATGCAGGATGTGAAGGTTTGTTACATAGGTAAATATGTGCCATGATGGTCAGCTTCACAGATCGTCCCATCTCCTGGGCATTCATTAGCTATTCTTCCTGATCCTCTCCCTCCTCCCACCCCCAACCCTCTGACAGGCACCAGTGTGTGTTGTTCCCCGCAATATGTCCATGTGTTCCCATCATTCAGGTCCCACTTGTAAGTGAGAACACGCCGTATTTGGTTTTCTGTTCCTGTGTTATTAAAGAATTTGCTAAGGATACTGGCCTCTAGCTCCATTCATGTCTCCACAAAGGACAGGATCTCATTCCTGCTTATGACTGCATAGTATTCCATGATGTGTATATATACCACATGTTCTTTATCCAGTCTATCATTGATGGAACAGTCCAAGTTTTAAAAATGGGCAAAGAGAAATTAGGATGTTTCATTATAAGAAGGGGGTTAATTCATCAAGGAAAGCAAGTGGTGCAGTTCCCTCTTATTTTAGGTTAAGTCAGCCATTTTCTTCTGTTCAAGTCTTCAACTGATTGGACGAGGTCCACCCATACTGGGGAAAGCCCCCCTGCTTTATTCAGTCCACTGATTCAAATGTCAACCTCATCCAGAAACTCCTTCCCAAAAACACCCAGGATAATGCTCAACCAAACATCTGAGCACCCTGTGGCCCAGCCAAGTTGAAACATAAGGTTCACCATCACAGTGGGGTCCTCTGTGCATGCAGAGGGGAAAGGGGTGTCCAGAAACCCTCTGTACCTTCCTTTCCATTTTTCTGTAAACTAAAAAAAAAAGCTCTAAAAGTAAAATCTATATTAAAAAAAAAACTTAGAAAGAACAGTACATTCTTCAAAAAACTTATCTCCAAATATAGCTACATGAAAAGTGAATGAATCTTGCAGAAATACATTTCAGTTAAATGGTATTAATTAGCTAGATTTAAGTAACTGTTTAAAAGTGTACCCCAAAACAGATGTTAGCTCACACCCTTATCACCTGAATAGTAAATGAGCAATTTAAATGTCTATAATGATTATTGTGTTAGTATTGTTGATGAGGATTTCTGGATATAAACAGAGGGAAAAAGAGAAATCTTCAGTCTAAGGAATTCAGCCCCCTCCAGTCTAGACCATAGGACAAGAGGCCTATTTAGAGCCTTCAGCACAAATCATACTCAGCCCAGGACAATACAAAGAAATACCCTAAACGACTTGAAATCAATAAGAGAAGGTATGTGTGACTGATTAGTATATCAGGCTTGACATTGAACCACAGCTCAATAAAGTCAGAGATTGGCAAACTATTGCATCAATGTGGCCCCTCACATGTTTTTATAAATACAACTTGATTAGAACATGGATGGCCATGAGCATTTGTTTACTTATGTCTGTGTTTGTACTGCAAAGGCGGAGTTGAGTAGTTGCAACAGAGATTATATGGACCACAAAGCCTGAAATATGTACAGTCCTGTTTTCTCTTTTCTTTTCTTTTTTTTTAATGGAGGTCACTTGATCACCCAGGCTGGAGTACAGTGGCGTGATCTCTGCTCACTGCAACCTCAGCCTTCTAGGCTCAAGTGACTCTTGTGCCTCAGCCTCCCATGTGGCTGAGAACACAGGTGCCTGCCACCAGGCCCAGCTAATTTTTGTATTTTTAGTAGAGACAGGGTTTCACCATGTTGGCCAAGCTGGTCTCAAACTCCTGGCCTCAAGTGATCTGCCCTCCTTGGCTTCTCAAAGTGCTGGGATTACAGGCATGAGCAACCATGCCTGGCCAACTGTCTTGTTGTTTACAGAATAATTCTGTCAACTCTTTATAAAGTTCATCATTTTTTAAAGGAGAAATTTCTGTTTTTTTAATTTTATGAAGAAATGTCCTAAATGCAATGTAGTTTCCTGAAGGAAGTGCACTTGCTGATAACCTAGTCAAATCTGAGTAAAGTCTATAGGTAAGTTAAAAATAACATAGCAATGTTAGTGTCTGGATTTTAATAAATGTACCAGTTACATAAGATGTTAATGTCTAAAAAACCTCTCTGTACTATCAGTGTTTTTGTAAATCTGAAATTTTTCAAAATTTTTAAATAGGCTTTAAAGGATAATTCCTCAGCAAATAGATATTTGCAATAAACATGCAGAGTGTGAATAGTCTGTCTCTAATCATAGCAATCATGTGGCTATGGGAGTCATTCATTCTTTTATTTAATAAACACATATTAAGAACTTGAAACAACAATAACAAAAAACTACTTCACAAATATTTGGATAAAAATCAGCTTGCTTCACCAATTTTGGCAATTTGTTAGAAACTATAAAAATATTGCTCATACAGTTAATAATATAAGAAGTAAATGAAGAAGAAGAATGACAATCACATTGTAAGCAGGAGCTATAGATGTGCATGTAACAAGCAATTCAGAGAACAAAGTAGTAATTAGGACTTTCATTTTTTACAATCCTAGAGGAAGGCTAGAAAAAGAAGTATGAAACAAATACTACTTCCTTTAAGTAGTAGTATGAAAGAAGAAGGTAAAAAGCATCTCTGTGTATCCAATCTATCATTGAAGGGCATTAAGGTTGATTCCTATTGTGAATAGTGCTTCAGTGAACATTCGAATGCATATGTCTTTATGGTAGAATGATTTGTGTTCCTCTGGGTATATACCCAGGAATGGGATTGCTGGGTCAAATGGCAGTTCTGCTTTTAGCTCATTGGATAAAGAAAAGGTGGTACATATACACCATGGTATACTATGCGGCCATAGAAAAGAATTAGCTCATGTCTTTTGCAGGAACCTGGATAGAGTTGGGGCCATTATCCTTAGCAAGCTAATGCAGGAACAGAAAACCAAATACTGCTTGCTGTCACTTATGAGTGGGAGCTAATTGCTAAGAACTTATTTAGGGCACAAAGAGGGGAACAGCAGACCCTGGGATCTACTCGAGAATGAAACGTGGTAGGAGGGAGAGGAGCAGAAAAAATAACTATTGGGTACTGGGCTTAGTATCTGGGTGATGAAGAAATCTGTACAGCAAACCCTCATGGCACGAGTTTACCTGTGCAACAAACCTCCACAGGGACCCCTGAACTTAAAATACAAGTTAAAACAGCATCTTTGAACATCTGCTCTTTGCTCAGGTTGTGTATCTCCTCTCCTGTTGCCTGTCAGCTCTGAGCACCAAGAAGGCATTCACCCACCTGGAGTAAACCCAGAATGTCCAGGCTCAAGGACCAGTCTGGATTTACCCAGCAGATCAGAGAGAAATTTTTTATAACCCTGACAAAAAAAAAAAAACCACAACATCATGCAACATTCAAATGGTGTTTTCAAAGATGGGAGGCCAAGCAAGTGGGAATGAAAACACATATGAGGGAATGACTGACAGGGAAGCAGGGACGGGCTCTCAGGCCGGCCAGACAGATGCCAAAAGAAAATAAGGAAGACGAGAGCGCTGCCCCCATAGGAAGATTTTGCCGAGTCCTGGGGTTTGATTTTCTTATCAATTGCACAAATTGGGAACTCTTTTCTGCCTGATGATTGTCCACACACATGGGTAGGTAAATAACACTGTTGCCCACAGTGTACAGAGATGAGACTTATGGGGACCAGCTGTTTAGGAGAGCGTATTACCACATCTCACTTGTCTAAGATTTAGGCTCTGGTATTCAGACTGCTCTGAAACGTTAAGAGGAACATCCACATATAATTGCTTCTCAGTCTGTTTCATCACCTGCAAATGGAACAGATTAGAATAACAGTAATGAATGCCCCCTTCGGTCCTGAGATTTATGATTCTATAGGTGAGACCAGTGAGCTTTGGCCTCTTTTTTACCTCATTAGGAGTTCCTCCTCATAGGAAAACTAACAAAGAGTGGACAGTTAAACTTTACTCGAACCATTTGGGCAAGGTAATTCAGACATTCAAAATATGTGTGTGTGCGTGTGTATATATGTATATGTATATATATATCACCGGTCCTGAAATGCATGGGATGTTTGCATGCATTCAGCCTTTGGAAGCCTCTGTTGTAATAACCAGCCAAGATTCAGCAAAGGCAACTATGGAGTTCTCAGAGAGGAAATTTGGATCCAGGAAAAAAATGCTGTTGTTTGGATACTGTTTCCTGTCATAAAATTGCAGCCATGATTTTCTCTCCCAAGCTGGAAATAAACTATTTCCTTATTGCCCAAGACCTGAGATATAGGGTTAGAAGCCTCAGGATGGAAAGTGATTCAGTGGCATGTAGAGTTTCCCCAGGAAATGTTGGTGGAGTACTCAACGTGTGACAGGCACAGTGCAAAAAGCTTTATATGAATTTTCTAATTTAACTCCACACATCAACGTGATAAGGAAGAGATTGTTTTTACTCCAGCTTTACATGAGCGGAAACTGACTCTTAGGTTAAGCAACTCACCTAAGGTCATAGAAATAAGAAGGATCTAAAACCCAAGTGGCCTAGAGGTCACAGTCTGTATTCTTAACCACTAATATCCACCTGATCCCCAAGGATGTAGAGTGTGAATGCCCAGTATTACTTTCCAAAAATCTGCCCTGCTACACAAACATTCTACATTCATTATTTTTTTTTCTTTTTTTTTTTTTTTTTTGAGACAGAGTCTCAGTGTTTCCCAGGCTGGAGTGCACAGCCACAATCTCGGCTCACTGCAACCTCAGCCTCCAAGCTCCAAGTGATTCTTGTGCCTCAGTCTCCCAAGTGGCACAATCTCGGCTCACTGCAAACTCCGCCTCCTGGCTTCAAGCAGTTCTCATGCCTTGGCCTCCTGAGTAGCTGGGACTGCAGGCACACATCACACGCCCAGCTGATGTTTGTATTTTCAGTAGAGATGGGGTTTTGCCATATTGCTCAAGCTGGTCTCGACTTCCTGGCCTCAACTCATTCGCCCACCTCAGTCTCCCAAAGTGCTGGGATTACAGGCCTGAGCCACCACTCCTGCTGACAATTCTACTTTCTTTCACAGAAATGAAGTTTGGACTAAGGCAAATCTCCCTTTCTTTACTGCAGTTCTAGATGGCTAAGGCTGGAGTTTCTCCATCCTACAGAGTTCCTGTTAGCCAACTGACCCATCTGAAAACACCACCTGGGTTGTTCGGGGGGGCTTCCTAAGATGAGTTGACCCTATGAGCAATTGACTATTTGAAAACTAGAGTTAAACATTTGCTATATAACTTCCAAGTTACAAGAAAAACTCACATGAGATTTGGTCATGGGGGCTTCATTTAGAATAAAAATGCCTCATCTTCACCTAAGAAAGACACAACTACCTTTTTTGCCTCTCATTAAATGATAGTTACATCATCTGTTTTTTCTGTGGTTCCTATTTAATCTGTTATCCTGGATCTCTGGTGGCAATACTAGACATAATTTGCAAAACTGTTTTTCTTATTCAGGAATATATTTGCCTTATGTGACTACATTGCTATTTTTCATTCATATGTTAGGAATTTGTTACCTTATTTTAAGTCATTAATATGTTTTAAGGCTTTCTGCTTTACCTTGAGCTAGTTGTCACAATTCTTACAAAAATGTCCAAAGTCAAACTCTTCTTACATGTGAAATTTCCAACCATGTTAACTTAACTCTAAGGAAAACACACAAGATTCATGGTATTCACTCATTTTTACCTACCAAAATTGTAATTTCACACAATTTTGCTCACTATGTCTGGTTGAACGAAAGCAGAAAGTCTTATAAATATCTTAAAGCTAATGAATAAAATACTGCAGATATATTTCATATACTTTGCAAATATATTTTTCTACATGCATCTGAATAAATATACAGTGATATGCTTTATATTAGACTGCCCATGGCATTCTTAGCACGAGGAGTTAAAACCACAATTCAGTTGTGTATCAGAATTGGCAAAAAGTGTTTTGGCCTAAGGAAGCGATGGTGATGATAGTGATGTCGTAATAGATGTCTGTGATACGGCTCTCTGAGACACACTGTTCTGTTCTTGTCGGTTCCTGTTAATCCAAATGTGACTTCTGCAATGAGGAAGAAAGAAGGCAGCAATCTGAGAAAACAATTTGTGAGGGAAAAAAATGCAAAGAAGTAAACATACAGGGCTTGGAAATGATGAAGAAGATTAAGAATGCAACTTCTGAAAGATATGCTTACCAAGTGCTGGAAGAGCCCCTGGGACTGTGTGGGTGCGCTTGTGTGTGTGTGCATGTGTGGTGTGGTGTATGCACATGCCTGTGAGCGTGTGTGTGTGTGTGATGTGTGCATGTGTGTGCGGGTGAGCATGTGTTTCTGCATTCATAGGACACGTGCCAAATAGTGCCCATTGATTCGAACTGAACTGGCTTGAACTTGAACACACTGGAATTATATCAAAGGCATCCCCAGAGATTTTGGAGAGGAAATGAAGCAAAACCTCTGTTTCCAGTTAGGGTGGAATTAACTCTGTAATAGAGTCTGGCAGAGTAACCGTGCAAGCTAGGAATTTTGATAAATGGTGTTTAGTGAGCTAAGGCAGGCTGATGTTTCAACATAAATGACACACTTGTTTCCAATTTCAGGGGAAGAGTTAAATTCTAAACCAAGGATGTCTTCATTTCCCTGTTTTTCCTTCTCTTCCTCTTGAGTTTAGAAATAACAGAGCTGTTGAATGACAAGTAGGAAATTTCTCCATGGCCTCTCTCACAGCAGCGACGGATAACAAGAGAAAAACATATATCATGAGCAGAATGGGGAGGAATAAGTCCCAAAGCAACTACGCAGAAGCTGAAAGAGGTTTAACCCTAGATATGGAAACTCTTGTTTATATCATGCCTTCTGAGTAAATCTCTTTAAGGTCCACTCAAAGAACTCCATCCTGACTGCAGGGTGCCCGCACCTGAGATCCCAGATCACTCCGGAGCATCCGAGGGAGCCTGAGAATCAGGGTTCACGCAGACCAGCTGGCTGTCCTCTTCCGGCCCTGGCTAATTCCCCCTGGGCTTTCCAGGGGCTCTCACAGTCCCTCGAGAGTCACTCCAGGGAGATCAGGCGTGCGGTGCATGGGAACACGCTCAAGGCTGCTAGCTTGGGCAGGAGCAAGCGCTCCGGAAGTAAACGCCCTGGGCTTGAATCTTTGCTCCTTCTTCCTAAAAGCCAAATACATGTTTTCCTCTCTAGGACTTGGTTTCCACCTTTATGAACATAAAATATGTATAGCTACTTTTGTGAGGAAAAGGTAAGAATCTGGCTGGAAGAGCTTAGGGCAGGGCCTAGCACTTACCAGTGTGAAGAGGTGGCTTCCTACAAATCCTGCTTTCCATGTGAACTCCACAGAGGCTCTATCAGCTGGAAGCCCCGCAAGGCCCTTGCTGGGAGAGGAAAGAGCCAGCCAGATGCAAAGTGGGAAGTGTTGATAACGTATTGAAGAGGGCAGGAAGAGGAACAAAAGTCAGGAAGTAAGAAATGATAGGATACCACAGACGCTTCCACCATGAGGCACAATTCCTCTAGGCTCCTTCAACATTTCTAAAAGGAGAAACATAAGATAGCTGCTTCTCACCTCCTCAAAATTCCTCTTCTGCATTTTCTTTTAAACTGTGGGAGTTAAATGTGTTTGGAGAGATTGCTGCTAATTCAGATGACAGGAACAAGATCGTCATGAAGTTGGTCAAGTGGTGATGTTTAAAACGGTTAAACTCCTTTCATCCATGGGTCCTGTGCTTGCTAATTTTGATCAAAATACCTGTCTCATGGATAAGCTGCAAGTGGGAGGGACCTTACAATGTTCAATATATTCCCTGCCATTTAAACAGCAAAGGCTAAGGAAGCCTGGCCACCTGACCAGATCACTTAGCTCTCGTATGCCCATGCTTTTCATACTTGACATCTTTCTTCTTCTGCCTCTAACTCTCTCCTTCCCGCTATCCCATCTTTGCATCAAAAAAATGCAAGTAATAGAAAAGAGTTGTCCATTTTTACTGGTGACAACTGGATGAACAAGCACAGCCGCATAGCGGGGGAGCGTCTGAGGAGTGAGCCCACCCAGGACGGCCCCGAGCCCGAGGACCCTGGGACCCTGGCCTGTGCTCGAGGCTGTCACACAGTCAAAATCCAAACACTGCACTTTTGCAGGCTCCTGAGTCTCAGAGGTGCACTGCACAGCTTTGGCTTATATTTTTTAAAAACTCAACCCTATCAAGCATTATACTAAAGGTGAAATTGTTTAATTTAATGGAAGGAGTCTCAGGGGATTCCGAGGGGAGCAGACAAAACAGTGCATTTTCTTTGTTCTCTCTTGTCTTAAGCCCTATATCAAAAAACATCAGCAGGAGCCTTTATTTTGCATTATGTTCTTCTAAGCTGACAATATCGATATGCTCCACACATAATGGTATATGTTTGCTTACCAGGATAAACCGAATTATAAAACCTGTTCAGCTTCTTAGATGGACTCTTGTAAACCACAAAGTCAGAAATCCTAAAAGCAATCTCAACAGAACAAACACAGCAGTGCTGCCGTGCGGGAGGATGTGGTACTCTGGGACTGGAGCCCATAGGCTCCAGCTGTGATTTTAGAATATCATTTAAAAATAAAAAGTCTGTCTCTCTGTGTGTATCTGTAACAAACTAACTCAAATCAGTCTCCAAACTAACTCACACCAACTCTATTCTGATTTTGGAACTGTCTCGCCAATGCTCGGGGAAAATCATGACATGTGGATCTGGTATGTGTCCCTGATCAACATCGGTGCAGATAAACACATCCGCTTTCCCCAACAAGCTCGTGTGATTTCTCGTAACGGCGGCTTACAATAATGACAGCCACAGCTCAGAAACATCATGTCCGTGTCTCAGGAGATCAATCTACAAAGCATATTTAATGTTTACCTGTGCAGTAAGGGCATGTTAAAAAGGGCCAGATTCCGGAGAAAATGAGGAAAATATAATAAATAGACATTGATTTATTTAAGGTAATCAGTCCATTTAGATATCAAACAACAGCCTTATTGGGTCTGAAATGGGCATGGTAGCCCTGAGCCTCCTCTCTCTGCTCTTATTGTACACAGTATATCTGGGGAGTAGAAGGAACAGTTACCCTAAAATTTATGCAATACAGGTAAGTAATTAAGGTTTTTTGATACAAATATAGGAAACATATACAAATGTAGAGTGCATTTCATGATTTCTACATACTCAGAACCTGTAGTAGAAACTGAAGAAACACAAATACATAAAAAGATAGATCAAAAAAATCAATACTGTTACAATATTTATACTACCCAAAGCAATATCGAGATTCAATGCAATCCCTATCAAAATCCCAGTGGCATCTGGGCCTCCAAACAGGTCAAGACTTTAACAAAAGTAAATTTTAAAAATTATATATAAATATAGATATAAATGTATAGACACAC
This sequence comes from Cebus imitator, assembly GCF_001604975.1. NCBI lineage: Eukaryota > Metazoa > Chordata > Mammalia > Primates > Cebidae > Cebus > Cebus imitator. The sequence goes on from NW_016107329.1 coordinate 7,988,897, forward strand.
ATACATACGTGTGTGTGTATATATATATATAATCTCAAATCTGAAAGTCAAGAATTTACCAAAGATATAAAAGAGGGATTGTCTTATTCCATTTCTGTTGCTATATCACAGACTGGATAGTTTATAAAGAAAAAAAAATCATTTCTTACAGTTTTGGAGGCTGGAAAGTCTAATATGAAGGCATAGGCACCCAGGGAGGGTGCCTTCCTGCACAGTAACTCAGCAGAGCACACACCAGTGAGAGGGCAAGAGCATGGCAAACTGACTTTTAAACAGACCCACTCCCATGATAACCCCTTAATCCAGCCACCTACTAATTCACTAATCCATGAATGGATTAACCCATTCATGACAGCAAAGCCCTCATGATCCAGTCATCTCTTAAAGGTCCTACCTCATAATACTGTTACATTGGAGATTAAGATTCAACATGAGTTTTGAAGGGGGTAAACATTAAAGCAATGCAAGGATCTCATAGAACTAAGTCAAATAAAATAGTCATATACCGTCAGAAAATTACTTGAATAAATGAGAATCTATTCCACAACTGAAAACTTCTAAGTCACCAAAATGGTGTTGGACACACTTACGGGATGACGAAAAGCTGTTTCTCAAATAATTAAATGGAGAGAAGAAAATCTGGTTACAATTCATTATGCAAGGTATGATTTTTTTTATAAAAATAAACAAAATGTATAAATCTCTGAAATAATAATTACCAGAGTTTAAACTGTGATTAGCTCTGGCATAGGAATTATGGGGTGTTTTTCTTCTATATTTTATATTTTATCTATGTTGAACATAAGTAGCTTTTTCTTCATAAGAGGAATAAATGAGTGTAAGAGAATCCCATAGTCATGCCTTCAGGATTAAAATAGGGTGGGAGGCAGCTTGGTTGAAGGACAGTACAATGAGATTATCTACTGACACTCTGAAAACAGTGTAAGTTGTAGAAGTTAATGAAGTTACCAACAGGAAATAACAGCTTAACTTAAAAGAAATTTTAAACATCCCATTTATGATAGCATCAAAAAATAAAATATCTGTGAATAAATTTAACCAAGGAGGTAAAAGATCTGGATACTGAAGAGTATAAAACATGAATGAAAGAAATTGAAGAAGACACAAACACATGAAAAGAGATCTAAAAAACCAATATGATTAAAATGTCTACACTACCCAAAGCATTATGTAAGTCAATGCAATCCCTATCAAAACTCCAATGGCATTCTTCACCGAAATAGAAAAACCTATCATAAAATTCACACAGAACTATAAAAGACTCCAAATAGCCAAAACAGTTCTAAGAAACAAAAACAAACTTGGAAACATCACACCTCATTACTTAAAATTATATTACAAAACTATTATCACCAAAATGTTTTGGTATTGGTATGAAAACAGATACAATAGACCATGGAACAGAATGAAAGGCTTAGAAATAAATCCAAACATATAGGATCAACTAATTTTTCACAAGGGAAATATGGGGACACAATGAGGAAACAGTAGTCTGTCTAATAAATGGTGTTGAGAAAATGAAATTTTCACTGCAAAAGAATGAAATAGAATTATTTTCTTACACAAGACAGAAAAATCAACTCCAAATGGATTTTTAAAATCTTAATATAAGACCTAAAACTATAAAACTTGTAGAAGAGAACACAAGGGAAAACTTCCTGGACATTGGCCTTGGCAAGGATGTTTTTGATTATCATACCAAAAGCTCGAGTCACAAAAGCAAAAATGAACACATGGTACTACATCAGATTAAGAAGGATTGTTTCCTGCACAGCAAAGGAAACAATCAACAAAATGGAACAGCAACCAACAGACTGGGAAAAATACATTTGCAAACCATATATCTGATCAGAGATTAGTATCCAAAATGTATAAAGAACTCATACAACTCAGTAGTGAGAAAACAAATAACCTAATTTTTAAAATAGGCAAAAGACCTGAATAGACATTTCTCCAAAGAATGCATGAGAATTACCAACAGGTATATGAAAAGGTGGTCCACATCATTAATCATACAGGAAGTGCAAATCAAAACCACTGTGTGATATCACCTCACAGCCTTTAGGATGGCTACTACCAGAGACAAGCCATAACAACTGTTTGCAAGAGTGTCGAGAAAAGGTAATTCTTGTACACTGCCAGTAGGAAAGTAAATTGGAAGAGCTATTATGGAAAACAAAATGGAGCTTCCTTAAATAAATGGAAAATAGAACTACCATATGACCCAGCATCCCTCGTCTGGGTATATATCCAAGGTAGAGGAAGTGGCTATCTTATAAAAATATTGGCAGTCCCACATGCATTGCAGCATTATTCAAAAATAGCCAAGTATGGAAACCACCTAAGTGTCCACTGACAGACAAATGGATAAAGAAATTCCTGGATGAAATTGGAGACTATTATTCTAAGTGAAGTAACTCAGGAGTGGAAAACCAAGCAGCGTGTGTTCCCACTGATATGTGGGAGCTAAGCTAGGAGGGTGCAAAGGCATAAGAATGACACAGTTGACGTTGGGGACTTGGGGGAACGGTGGACGTGGGATGAGGGCTCAAAAACTGCAAATATGGTGCAGTGTATACTGCTTGGGTGATGGGTGCACCAAAATCTCACAAATCACCACTAAAGAACTTACTCATGTAACCAAATACCACCTGTACCCCAATAACTTATGGAAAAATAAAATAAATAATGTCACATATGTACAATAGAATGTTATTTGACCCTAATAAAGAATGAGATCAGCTGGGCGTGGTGGCTCATGCTTGCAATCCCAGCACTTTGGGAGGCCGAGGTGGGCAGATCACAAGATCAGGAGTTCAAGACCAGCTCGGCCAACACGGCAAAACCCTGTTTCTACTAAAAATACAAAAAAATTAGCCAGGCGTGGTGGTGTGCACCTGTAATATCAGTTACCCAGGAGTCTGAGGTAGGAGAATCACTTGACCCCAGGAGGTAGAAGTTGCAGTGAATCAAGATCGTGCCACCGCACCCCAGCCTGGGCAACAGAGCGAAACTCCGTTTCAAAAAAAAAAAACAAAAAACATGAGATCACACCATACAGTATGCCACAACATAGATGAGCCTAGAGGACATTAGGCTAAGGGAAATAAGCCATATTTCCCTTACACAGTAAGGAAAATTTTTTTTACACAGTAAAAAAAAATATTGCATGATCTCACCCATATGTGGACTCTGAAAAGAAAAATGCAAATAGAGACGAAAACGAAGCAGGGGTATGGGAAGACACAGGTTAGAGGTTACAATGTAGCCCATATGCAGGGTGAACACCTCAGAGATTTCAGGCACAAAATGAAGACACAGAGGGCCCTGACCACACTGGAGTGTGAGCTGACACTGCTGCCTTCCCCTTCCCGGGGGATCACTACCACCCACCCACTGGGTGTAGAGGAGCAGTAAGAAAGAAGCCATGGGGCTTCCCAAAATAGCTCGGTGTGGTAGTCTATCTAAATGCAGAAAACTTCGATAGAGCTACTGGCTGGGTCACTGACACTGGGTCTCTATCAGGAGGTGGGACATGGTGGCTTCTATGCCCGGTTTCTCAACTAGAGACCCTGCTGACTGACATGCCGGTCTGGGGGATGGCTCATCCTTCCCAATCTTCCTGCCTGCTTCTCCCTAAGGCTCACTGATGACTTTCTAGTGGTAATGTGTTCTAGAAGTTAGCGCCAACTATCAAACATTTGTTCAGGTCTTCCTCTTCCTGAAGAATTTGATCTTAAAGCCACTGTGTGTACCCAAACAAGGGGGACGTCTACACCAGGTGGAAGGGACCACAGAGGAGCACAGTGAGTAAGGATGGACTGGGGAGGTTTGCAAGAGCCTGAGCTGGGCAATGGTGGGGACAGTGGTTGTCCACATGGCTGGGTCCACCACACCCAGTACAATGAGGACTGGACCCCTGGGGGAGTAGGACCATGGGACTTTCAGCCTGAGTAGGGTGGAGAGTGTGTCTAAGCCAGGGAAGGACTGAATGGAAGGGAGGCAGGCCCCCAGAAAAAATGAGTGGGGTTGAAGGGGGAAGCAGCTGGAGGAAAGTGCACCTCTGGGCAGGGCAGGGAGGGCATCAATGTAGGAAGGGCAGGGCAAGGGGCTTTCATGTGGGCAGATGGTCCAGACAGGAATGGCACAGCATTACTGCATGGGGAGAATGCCAGCCTGGGGTGCAGGCCAGTGCCTGGCCTCAGAGATCACACAGCATTTGAAACGGCTCTGTGCAGGGAGAGGGGGCAACAGTGATAGAAAACAGCAGGGGTGGCACAGGGTGTGAATGAGAGCCACAAATATATAAAGGAAGAAAGTGGGGGTGGACTCTGAGGCGCTCGAATGAACTGAAGATATTAGTACGAACTCATGACTTTCCACATAGACAAATCTAGAGACAAACACAGATGTGAACCTGTGCGTGTGTGCGTGCATGTGTGTGTGTGTGCACGTGCACAAATGCTGTCCAGCTCTGTGCACTGAGGTGCACCCAGATCATGGTGTCTAAAGCCCATTCTCCTCTTGGGGACCAGCTCTTTTTGGAGAACCAGCTGACCCATGGTCCAGAGCAGGGAGGGTCCACAATGACTCAGAAACATTTTGAGGACCTGCTCAGAGAACAACAACACACCAGCCAGCAGGAAGAGCTTCCAAACCCCGGCAAACGTGAGCAGTAAGGTAAGCAATGGTAATGCCAGGCTAATTAAATATGGTAAAAAAAAATCTACAAATCCATATTGACATAAATACAACAGAAATGAATAAATTAAATGTTGAATGAAGAGCAGAGTATTTACATAGTTTTAAACTAGTCCCCCATGTAATAATGTAATGCTAATTAATTACAAAGGAAGAAAGGAATGAAGAGGCCACAGACACCACCTCCATCAGGTCACCAGAGTGACAGCAACTGGGCGAATCGCCATCCTGCTGACCTGAGAGTGTGGGGTGAGGAGGTCCCAAGGTCGTTCCTGGGTTCTCCTGCCAAAGACACTCAACCTGATCCAGTCACGAGGAAGCATCAGGCAGCCTTGCACTGCGTGGGGGAGATCCTGCAGTATAACAGGCCTAGTCATTAGAGTGTCAAGGCCGCGAAAGTCACAGAATCACCGAGGAACCTTTCCAGGTGACTGGAGCCTAATTAAACATAACAGCCCAAATGCACCCTGTGGCTCTTGAGGTGGATCCTTTTGTTTTAAAGGATGTTTGGGGACAACTATGAACAGGGTCTGAAAATTAGGCATTAGTATTATATCAGTGTTGATTCTCTGATTCTGTTAACTCTACTGTGTTTTTGTAGAAACATATTTGTGTTTGTACAAAATACACACTAAAGTATTCAGGGGTGATAGAATGTCATGTTACTCTCAACTTACTCTCAAAAAGTCCAACAGAAAAAGTATTTGTGTTGTCCTTGAAACTATCTTGTAAGTAGTTTGTACTTGTTAGAAAACACACACACACATTTCAAACTACCTTTTTGAGACGAAGTCTCGCTCTGTCGCCTAGGCTGGAGTGCGATGGCGCAATCTCCACTCACTGCAACTTCCACCTCCAGTGTTCAAATGATTCTCCTGCTTCAGCCGCCTGATTAGCTGGGATTATAGATGCACAACACCACGTCACTTAATTTTTGTATTTTTAGTAGAGATAGGGTTTCACCATGTTAATCAGGCTGGTTTCAACTACTGACCTCGTGATCTGCCTGCCTCAGCCTCCCAAAGTGCGGTGATTACAGGTGTGAGTCACCGTGCCCGGCCTCAGACTTCTTATAGCTGGTACCTTTATGCATGAAGAAATCATAAAATTCCCAATGAAAATAAATTCCCCAAACACCTGGGCAGCCCTTGTACCCATTTGGTAAACTCCTGGCTTTCATGCCCTGTAGTTTTGACCTGCAGTGGTTCCCAGGTCACATGAGTCTCTGCTGTAATGAGACCGGCATGCCCACAATGCCAGTGCATTGCATGGTGATGAAAACCCCCACAAGTTTGCCAGTGTCCTAAATAAAGGGCAGTGCAACCAACAGATGATATCCATCAGCTGCCATCCCAGAAGGGTTGGAAAGATTGCCTAGCCTACCAGAGTGGGTCAAGTAATTTTTGTTCTTGGAATCTAGTCAAATGAACACCCAGTGGGAAGAGATCAGAGAATCTTAGGACCCGGGATAATGGCAGCACTAAAAATAACCAACACTATCATTTATTCTGTGTGCTAAGCCCTCCACTTGCCCTATCGCAGGCCATCATCACAACAGTCTGGGGAGGTGAGTACCGTTAGTATCTCATATGGGACACGAGCAACTGAAAGCTCGGAAAGGTTAAATAACTTGGCTACAATCACTCCACTGTGTGTATCCATCTCTTAAGGGAGATGCTTGCATTCAAATTGGGTGCAATTATTCTCTCTCTCTCCCTCACAGAGTAGGAACTGGAGACACAGAAATGATCCATGGCCTACCTGATGTCACATGGCAAATGAGGGATGACTTGAACATTCTCAAATTCTCACTCACAACCAACTCCCCATGCCCTGTGCTGCCCCACTTCCCACATGGGACCTGCAGGTATTTTAAGGACTTGCATTCATTGACACCATTTTTACAACTTTTGGTAGCAAAAGTAATGTGACCACATTCAAATACTATTTATTTATTTATTTATTTATTTATTTACTTGAGACCGAGTTTTGTTGCCCAGGCTAGAGTGCAGTGGTGCAATCTCAGCTAACTGCAACCTCTGACCCCAGGTTCAAGCAATTTTCCTGCCTCTGCCTCCTGAGTAGCCAGGATTACAGGCACCCGCCACCACACCTAGCTAATCTTTGTATTTTTAGTAGAGATGGGGTTTCACAATGTTGGTCAGGTTGATCTCAAACTCCTGATCTCGTGATCTGCCTGCCTCAGCCTCCCAAAGTGCTGGGATTACAGGCATGAGCTTACAATTTATTTTTTTAAGCAGCCCGAGAGAGTAGAAAAAGCATTCCTGGGCTCAGCTTCTATCATCTGCTAGCCGTGAGCTTCTGTACAATCTCTTCACTTTTTCCAATCCCACCAACATCCTTCCTTAGATTGAAATCGACTCTTTAGAATCAGCACATTCAAGGAGGTAAAGTCATGGCTTGTCTTGCTCCCCAAACCTCTCATCCAATAGGCCCATGAAAAAGAATCCACAGGCTGGGAGCTTCACATCAGGCATCCTTGTTTTTGTTTGAGCCTTTTCTTTCAAATATAAGGATAATGACCATGTTCGGGTCTAAACATAAAGCATTATTTTCATTAAGACCATGTCAGGGACTATGTGGCATGTAGAAAATATTACCATGGATACCAAGGAGGTGCCTGTGGACACTGGCAGCAGGGAGGGAGCCCAGGCCTGACTAGCTACTGCTAAACAATGAGTCAATCTGTGTATAACTGGGGTGTTAGCGTTCTGCTATGTCTCACCTCCTCAAGACCAGGGATGTTTCCTTGACATCAAGCTGAGCAGTGGCTGAGTTACTCCTCCTGGCAGCAGAGGGAAGCTGAGATATGAGAGAAGAAAGGGCCTCTGGACGGTTGGGTACAGGTGATAGTCCTGGAGCTTCCATTCAGTTATTCCACCAGCATGCACTGAGTGACTGCCATGTGCAAAGCAAGCCAGCAGCAAGCTAAATTCTATCAAGGAGGCAATGTGGAGAAACTCTGCAAGGAGCTTCCATACACCTGATGCCCTTTCACCACTCAAAGACACAGTTTTCATGCCAGTCTTAGGTCAGTAAGTGAAAGGCTGAAATTAGAACAGATGAATCCCAAATGGAGAGCCTCCGTTATATACGAACCATGAGTCAGCACCTCTGCTATGCACTAACCATGAGTCAGCACCTCCGCTGTGCACTAACCATGAGTCAACACCTCTGCTGTGCACTAAGCATGAGTCAGCACCTCTGCTGTGCACAAACCATGAGTCAGCACCTCTCCTGTGCACTAACCATGAGTCAGCACCAATGCTGTGCACTAACCATGAGTCAGCACCTCCGCTGCGCACTAACCATGAGTCAGCACCTCTGCTGTGCACTAACCATGAGTCAGCAGCTGCTGTGCACTAACCATGAGTCAGCACCTCTGCTGTGCACTAACTATGAGTTAGAAGCTGCTGTGTGCTAACCGTGAGTCGGCACCTCCACTGTGCACTAACCATGAGTCAGTAGCCACTGTGCACTAACCATGAGTCAGCACCTCCGCTGTGCACTAACCATGAGTCAGAAGCCGCTGTGTGCTAACCATGAGTCAGCACCTCTGCTGTGCGCTAACCATGAGTCAATACCTCTGCTGTGCACTCAGCATGAGTCAGCACCTCTGCTGTGCACTAAGCATGAGTCAGCACCTCTGCTGTGCACTAAGCATGAGTCAGCACCTCTGCTGTGCACTAAGCATGAGTCAGCATCTCTGCTGTGCACTAAGCATGAGTGGGCTTTGAGCCGAGCTGATCTCCTTTCTTGAATCCTGCTTTGCTCAGAAGGTTTTTTCCTGTCCCTTCACTGTGTCCAGTCCTCTTGAGGGAGGGAAACCAAACTGTGCTGCCACTATTCCCTTTCTTGATAACAATATGAAATCATTCTGGCCAAAGCAGGAGGGGCACAGTATCCTTCCACATTTACTTTTCTTTCTGCTTTTCATGTTTAGGCTCAAATTTCTAAAATAGATCAGAGATGTAAAAGGGATATTCAGGTATAAAGTCCTGTATAAACGTAAGGCATACATATTATGATCCTCATTACTTTTAGGTGAGTGAGGTAGAATGATGATTTTAAAAATTAAGAACAAAGTTACTTCTTTGATTGCTTTCTTAGCCGCTTCCAATAATCACTGTCCTGCTCATCCTAACCCCTCCAGCCCCCTTCAGTCTCACATCCAACCACACACACACAATTACCACAATCTAAACGAACCCTTTGAATCAGATGATACTCCTATTGCTATTACTAATGATTGTAAATATATTGGTTAGTCACTGTTATAAAGATTTTACAAAATATATTTATGGTACCACCAGCCAACATATAACAGGTATTTTTATTAAGTTGCATTTGCTATCCCTGATCTTCACAGGATTCTTACAAGACAGGCATTAATATGCCCACTTTTGTGGTTGGGGAAGAATAGTTCATAGTTATAGAAACTTGCTAATAATCAGGAGGAAGCCAAGCCATCTTTCCAGCCCACTATCATTGTTTGTTTCACAGTGATGGGTAGCTGGTGTCATCCTCAGAGGCCATAGGTAACCACATCCTCAGATCCTTAACAGCCAGGCCCCCTGCCCCCATAAAACTTTGGGAAACACAGAAGCCCAGGATGCAGCCCCAGGGGCTCTAATCCAGGTCAGCTGGTTGGGACTCTCCCCGCAACCGCATAGGACCCCTCCCCACCTCTCTGGGTATAAGAGCCCCAGAAAGTAAGTCTCATCAGACCTGATCTGCGATTATTTATGCCCCCCTTTCATCTTCCCTTCAGTCTCTTGGCAGGGATGATATCTTCATCCTTTTTCTAGAAGGCTCCACTTCCTTTTGCATTAGCAGCTTTGCTATAGTTCTAGAATAAATGAGCACAGGGAGAAGACGCTGTCCCATGGAACTGATCCATATCCACATGAAGTCATCAGGTCAGTGTGGGTAGGTGGCAGGTACACCCAGTGTTGGGAAGCAGAAACCCTAAGGAGAAGGCACTTATCAAAGATTAAATACTTTCAGGTTCTTTAAAGGGCAAACTCTGAGTTTTCCCAGTGTAGTATTTGAGCTGTTTGAGGGTCTGAAAAGATATCACACAGGTTACCCTGCCTTTTGGCAGCATTCCCTTACTTTAATCCAAGCCTATGGCAACCTGGTTGTAAACTACTACTGTACTGAAGAAATGGCTCTGTGTTTCTGTTCTCTCTCTGTCTCTCTGCCTCTCTTCCCCAGCTTGAAATGATATCACAGTTCTTTCATTAGCTCATTAAAAAAATTACTCCTTGGTGAATATTTTGAAATCACAGAGCAGATATATATTTTATATCAAAGACTCCAGTGAAATATTGATCGCCTGTGTGCATTTCACTCCCTAAATTCACAATAACTGTGCCTACGTGGCTTGTTTCAAATACACATCTTACTCTCCAGTTGGAAGTTTAAATCACTGTGGTAGGCGTTGTACAGAGGATTGCTTTTTATTTTCTGTGCTTAAGTGCAGGGCAGCCAAAACAAGAACATAATTATATCGTCAGAGTCGATAAGAGCATCAAGCCCCTATCAGATCTTGCTGGGCTCAGCACTGTTTCACAGGAACTGCTGGGGAGCTCTTCCGCCACCAAATCCATTTGGCTCTATTTAAGAACTAAGTACAGGAAGGTAGTTATTGTACAAGATTAGTTTCCTGTAGGCCATAAATTGGCAGTAGCAGAAAAGTACAGAATGAATTTATTAGCGTGCAAGGTCAGCTAAAAGGAAGACAAGGCTGAGTGATTGCGCTTGTTTTCTTTCATTTAGCCCACCTCCTGGACCTCAGGGCTGAAAAAGACCCTCTAACTACTTAATTACTTCTTAATAGTTTTAAGCAAATTCAAAAGGCAATGCGTTGCTAAGTGCCTGAGGTAAGAGCTGCCTGGACTAGGTTAGGAATGCCTGTTTGGACTAGAATTTCTGAAACCTGACTAGGCCCCTTATAATCTGAGGCTTTGTGAGTTTTCTGTTTTGTTTTTCTTTTTTTTTTTTTTTTTAAATCTGCCTTATTTAGTGTTGATTGGCTAAGCATTTACTTTGAAGCTAGAATTTTATATTTGGGAATAAAGGAGCAGCTTCTAACAGTGAAAACATAAAATCCATCAAGTCAAAAATATTGTTTTCAACCAGAGGTATGATAATGTGATAAACATCTCTGTCGATATTTGCTTTAAAGAGAACAAGGACAAATTGCATTTAAAAGAAAAAAGAATACTTCCTAGAAAACACACATTTAAAGGTAGCCGGAAAGGTGGACTGCCTTTCTCACACAGACACTTCTACCTTCAAGGAGAAAGCCTTGCTCAGTTACGTGAGCCTCTTGACCACGTTAGACACATACCCCTATATAATTTTTTTATTTCCAAATGGCTTAAAGTTGTCAGGCAAAATTAGGCCCTGCTAGTAGGAGATGAAGTGTTTGGATCCAGTTTTCTGGTGCTTTTGCATGATAAAAAACGTAATTCACATTTTAATTACACACAAGTTCTGTAGTGAGTTATGGGAGACTCCTCCTTTTCCATCCCTACTTCCCCTGGGCCTGCACAGCTGCCTTTCCTTGCAGATACCCAGGTGGAGCACACTGGGGTGAATGCCCGAAGGCAGAAAGGCAGAGTCCTCTCTGTTCCTTCCTAGAAGAAGACAATCCTGTTTTAGAATATGCTTTTCTGATTTCTTAGTAAACTGCAGTGCTTTGATGCTGCATAAAGCCTGATGATCAGCTAGCATCAGCTCATGCCCTGCCATTTGCAAAGAAAGTGGTGATCCCTCAAGGATCTAGAAATAGAAATTCCATTTGATCCAGTAATCCCATTACTGGGTATATACTCAAAGGATTATAAATCGTTCTATTATAAAGACACATGCACATGTATGTTCACTGTGGCATTGTTTATAATAGCAAAGACTTGGAACCAACCCAAATGCCCATCAATGATATACTAGCTAAAGAAAATATGGCACATATACACCATGGAATACTATGCAGCCATAAAAAAGAATGAGTTCATGTCCTTTGCAAGACATGGATGAAGCTGGAAACCATCATTCTCAGCAAACTGACACAAGAACAGAAAACCAAACACCACATGTTCTCACTCATAAGAGGGTGTTGAACAATGAGAACATATGGACACAAGGAGGGGAACACCACACACCAGGGCCTGTTGGGGGGTGGAGGGGGGGCCAGGGGAGGACAGCAGAGTTTGGGGGAATTGTGGAGGGATAACATTAGGAGAAATACCTAATGTAGATGATGGGGGGATGGATGCAGCAAACCACCATGGCATGTGTATACCTATGTAATAATCCTGCATGAGCTGCACATGTACCCCAGAACTTAAAGTATAATAATAATAATAATAAAGGGCCCAGTTAACCTTCACTGGGTGAGGGCATCCTCCCCTGAGGGCAGCCCCAAGGGGTGAGAGGAGGCTGCAGGAGGAATGCCCCTTCAGAGACAGAGGGGGCTGCTGTTCCTGGAGCTACAAGGGATGCCACTGCTTCTCTGTGGTGGCCATTTCTCCAAGCTGTGCTGTCCTGATAAAAGAGCTTGAGAAAATGTTGAAAGGGCAGGTCTTAAACAGATGTCTGGGTGAACTTCATGCATCCTTCCCCAGAGCCCAGACGCAGGGTACACCGCACAGGTGAGCCCAACTGCTCAGTGTTGAGGTGCCCAGCTTTGCTCTGGGGCAGGGTGGGGGTGGGCATTGCAATGCTCCGATATTTGCTGAAGGACCGGGTCACAGTCGCTTGGCTGGTTTTCCGTTCCTGTCCACTCCCTGGAGACGTGGGTCTGAGGTGAGTTCAATGCCTACCCCTCTGGCATTGACTGGTGCCTCCGTGTCAGGCCAGCCTCAACCTCTGGTAACCTTTCCAAAGCCAATTATCACAACATACATTAATAAATTAAGGGAGAAGTTCAAATCCCAAATCATGCCAGAAGGAGCATTCCCAAGGCTGTCTGAGGCCAAGCAGCAGTGGGCAGTTTCTTCATTTACTCGCCAGGAAGCCAAAGCCAGCTTTCCTGAAACAAAGATAACTTTCCCTTGCCTTCCCATGTTGTTCTAAAGTAGCTTTTAGCCAGTCCTGAAAATCTCAATTCAACAAATTTTTAGCCCTAAATAATGATGAGCCCAATTACTTGCTCTCTGCTTAGCATAAGGTAGTTTAAAAAAAAAATGACAATTCTTCAAGGAATCTCCTGGATTTCCTAGTCCAGGCACCAGCAGAGACACATACTTAGTTCCTATGTCTGCTTCTGTAGAAAATACGAAGGAACGTGGCTCTGGAAAGGAGGAAGTGTGAGATTCCAAGCCAGAAACGTTCCTGATAGACTTTGTAAATGACTTGGAAGTTCTTGCTGACCTGAGTTAGATGTGAAGACTGAAGTTGAACCCTGCAGCAGCCTGTCCCCAGGGCTCCACCAGCCTGTTCCTCTGCCTTCCACTCCACCCTGGGCTGCAACCCTGAGCAGAGCAGCCAACAGCAGCGTCACTCCATTGGTGGAAGGCTCCTCTGTGAACCCACAGGACAGTCCCTGCCTCACAGGGGGTGATGGTGCACCTCCAACTGCTGGGTATTGTGACTTCCACACCCACTGGGACACACGGTGGCTTGGGTTTCACTGCCTCTGCTTTGCCCAGCAGGGATCTTGCCTCTCTCCCCACCACTCAGACCCCGCCACTTCTGTGGCTTCACTGAACAGGGGAGATGCCCTCGTATGGGGTGGTGCTTTGTCCCTGGCATGTGTTATTAAAGGCATGGAGCCCACCAGGTGCTCAATTTCAGAATAGCATATGATCTTGACTTGTCAGGCCTGGGAATGGAAAGGACGAAAAAGATTCTTCAGGGCCACCACATTCTTTTGCTGAACTTCTTGAAAGACTTTCAGAAGCTTAATTCTCTTCACACACACAGAGCAACCACACACACACACTCCTGACTTAGGGAAAATTATATGCTGCCGAAGAACCAGTGGTAGCAAATGCTTTTCTTCATCAGAAAATCCTGTATTTCTCTGGCCCAAAGACAGCATCTCAGAGAAAGTCTGAACATGTTAACTGCAAACCAACAGCAGCCCTATCCCAAGGCTCAGTCAAAGCCACTCTCAAACCAGCAGAACAGACAGCACTCAAACATGGTCAGGACACAACTGTGTAAGCACTGAGGAAGTAAACAAGTCACCAAAGAAACACCAGAAAAATTAGCAGACAATATTCCAGGCGTTATTGTGTTAGGGTTAGCATGTTAAAAGATAGCATATCACATTGGTGTGTTTTTTAAAATTCTTATTGAAAAATAAGAAAATGAGGAAACAAAATGTGGTGTATCTGTTTAATGGAATATTATTCTGTCATAAAAAAGGAATGAAGTGCTAGCATACACTACAACACAGATGAACATTTAAACATTATGTTAAGTGAAACTAGCCAGACATAACATATAACATACGATTCCATTTGTATGAAATACCCAGAGTACCCGAATCAATCACGACAAGAAGTAGATTCGTAGTTGTAAGGGACTAGGAGTTGAGGAAAATGGAGTATGATGGCTCTGGGGTTTCTCTTCGGGGTGATGAAATGTTTGAAATTAGATAGTGAGGATGGTTGCCAACTTTGTGAATACACTAAAAACGACTGAACTATACACCTTTAAAAAGTTGACATTATGATAAGTGACTTATATCTTTATGGAGATATAGTAAAATAAATGAGTGGCAGTGGCAGATCCAAACACAAATGACTTCCCTTATCCGACATGCCTTCACACCGGCCTTCATGTCAAGCCACTTTTATGCTGCAATCTCTTTTGAGGCAAAGGCCACTAGGGTTTGGATGGGTACCCAATGTTACAGTGAAACCTTCTAGAAGACCTAGTTTACTCTGTTTCCTGGCGAACTTACATGTTCCTCTTCAAGTTTTAGTTTTAATGAACCTGCTAATACCAGTGGAACTAAGAGGCCTCCAGAAAGAACTGCCAATTTGGTCAAGACCTTAGTGATTTGAATAACATTGGCCTGGAAACGGTGCACATCTATCTATTTCGTAACAAAACCCCAACTCAATGAAATGTGTTTTTCCTTAACTAGTCTCGGGGGATTTACATTTTGCCATCTATAGGTCAGGGTCACCTTGCCAACTCAAGCTGGATTTGCAGGCAAGCAGATTTCCCAACCTAGGCACTCCAGCTTTGTGTTCCCAGATGTACTTTTCCAATGACCTGATGACGGAAAGCCCCCTGGCTCAGATCCCCAAATTTCCACATCAGTAAATGTTGAGAAAGAAATTTTATTTCTTAATTGCTTAGAAACCAAAGACATACAGGGCAAATGGCATAGTGTCCTACACTCATGGATCTTGAAGACATGAAGCAGACCTAATAAAATAAGAATATAAATAGACAACAGAGATTTCATTGACCCCAATCGTCAGGCATTTGAGTGTGTCTGTGCTCCTTGTGAGCTACTCTATGGTGCTAAGTCAAGAAAAAAAACCACAGTTCCCAGGGCAACAAATGACTCTCTGTTAGAACCCACCTAGTTTCCTAGTTTTCCCTTGTTTACTCCTAGTTTAGCATTATGATTTACAAAGATGTTTACCAGCTCTGGTCCTTAAAGATCTATGCATACATTCCTCTCTGTGTTCTGACCTCTCTCCCTTCGGTCTCACCTCTGTATCCTGCCTAATTGTGGCTTATCCTTCAGCATCGCGCTGTTGATTCTTGATGTGAATTCCTGGAGAGGCTAATCCTCAACTCTCTCATCCCTCAAAGGAAATAAACAAATGAATTCCTTCCACATTCTGCTGACCATAATCACCGAAGGATGTGCACAGTGAGGGCTAATTGCTTGCTGGCCGGCTGGCTGTTTGATTGGTTGGTTGGTTTGTCTGTCTCAGCAATCTCTGATTAATTCATCATTCCCTTTTTAAAATTCTAGGACCTGGAAAAAAAAAATGCCTGCCACATAGGAGAAATTTAACAACTATATGCTAGTTAAATGAATGAGGGTTTACAGAACTTTGTGGCTTAAATTTGAGGCATAAAACTATGTTATAGGCTCTAGGGATCCTTAAATGTAAGAACTGGGTTGTGTGTTTGTTTGGCTTGGTTTTTGTCCCCAAATCTCTACTATTATGGTGTGCTGAAGCACAGAGCTAGGAGTCAGGACACTTGGGCTAGAATCCTGGCTGCCCCACGTGTTTTGATGACCTTACATAGGGGATGTGTCCTCTCAGATGGACAGTCAGCTACACAGAGGCAGAAGCTGACAAGGGACTCAAGGAGGAAGCTCCAAGTTGAATGTCAGCCTACAGGACAGTGCAGTGAATACCTCCTGTATTCCCAGTTTCCGGGACAATGTGTGCGCCCATGCTTCTTGGAAATCATCTGTTGATGAGTCTGGCTTCTCCACCGGATTATGAGCAAGCCCCTGATGATGAAGGCTGAGTCTTGATTACCTCCATGCCTGCACATAGTAGGCACACAATGAACAGCTTCAGGCAAGCTGAACTTCAAATGTCATTTGAAGAAGAGTAAAGTCTGAGTCAGATCTTTAGCATCAGTTATTTCCTGTTAAAAATAACATCTTTTATTTGACAAAATTGTTTCAAGATTGTCTTCCAGGGCAAAAGTGAAGTCAAGCTACTTGCCATTCCCAGTGTAAGAATAACATGAGTACAAATCACAGTATAACCCGCTGGGACACTCCGAAATCTCCTGGTTCTTTCCTGAAGGCTCATGATGCCATGGCAAAGACTGTCAGCAACCAATTCCATGGACTCCTATTACAAAACTAAAAGGAAAATGCCGTATCATTTTTAAAAGACACTATATCAGATAAATAGGCTTTGTTGGGAGCAGGAATAAAAACTTTTAATACTCCTGTAAAATTATAAGCAAAATTTATTGGCTTCATAATTTTTTATTTTGCAGAGCAATTTTATTGGTATTATTGAATAGCACGTGATATGGTCCAGGCTCTGTGTCCCCACCGAAATCTCACCTCAAATTGTAATCCCCGTGTGTCAAAGGAGGGACCTACCTGGTGGGAGGTGATTGGATCCTGGGGGAGGTTTCCCACATGCTGTTCTCGTGACAGTGAATTCTCATGGTTTAAAAGTGGCATTTTTCCCTATGTGATCTCTCTCCTCCCAACATGTAAAGGCTTGCCTTGCTTCCTCTTCACCTTCTGCCATGATTGTAAGGTTCCTGGAGCCTCCCTGGCCATGCAGAACTGTGAGCCAATTAAGCCTCCTTTCTTTATAGATTACCCAGTCTCAGGTAGTATCTTTACAGCAGTGTGAACACGGACGAACACCTCATGCCATGATGATAATTACCATTTTTAAGTGCTTATGCCTGTTAAGAGCTGTTTTAGCTGTTTTACCCATATAACCTCAGTGGAACTCTCCCATTCCCCAATAAGGTAGCCACTGGTATCACCTCTATTTGACAAGTGATGACACTTGTACACAGAGCTGGTAAGTGTGAGGATTGAAATTTAACTCAGGCTGCCTGGGTCTAGCACTAGCACCCCCACATCCACCTCTCACCACTGCCGCAGTAATCAAAGCACAACTGTCAGAGATGGCAACCCAGGACAAGACGATTTTTTTATTATACATTGTGTATATTGAACCTTTAAAGCATTAAGCAGAGTAAACACCAGAGCCCAACACATAAGGTCTATAAAATGTCAAAGTCTCCTTTTACTTCATCGCCACTAGAAGAAAAAACCTAAACAATACTGGTAACCAAAGTCCAATGATGTCTTCTTTTAGAAGATTTCAACATTTTGAGTTCTTATAATATTATGAGTCTTTGATGGAGACTTGCTTAATTTTTGTTTTCTGGGAATTTACAACAAATCTAATTTTTATAATCCTTCATTCTATGTTTTCGTAACAGTTTTAAGGGATACTTATCATTTTTCAAAAGCTTAACAAGTTACAGAACAGTGATCTCTATTTCAAATTTACTACACTACTTTCATTGGTTCCAGTACAGGTTCATGCTCCAATCCCAGCTCTGCCACTTAGAGAACTGGGCAACCCGGGCCAAGTTATTTAACTTCTCTTTACCTCAGTGTTCTCTGTAAAATGGAAATAACAATAGAACTTCTAGTATTAGGGTGTTATGAGGATTGAAGAAATTCATATTTACAAATTGCTTAGAAGAGTGCCTGACATATAGTAAGTGGCTCTGAAGGTGTTTGTTGGATAAAATTAACATTTTGTGGTGATTTGGGCTGGAGGAAGGACAAACGAGCAAAAGCGCTGAGCTGAGAAGACTCAGGCTGCACACCTCCCCGTTGTGGTGCACATTCAGATCATGCCAGGACTGAAGAGAGAAGCTCAAATGACAGGGTGAGAAGATGGGGTTTGAAGCAAGGTTTTCCCAGGGAGAATCAGATTAGAGCTGCATTTCAGAAAATCTGATCTGGCAGGGATGGATTGAAAAAACCAAAAAAAAAAAAAAAAAAAATGAAGGTAGAAAAGAATAACCAGGAGTTCGAGGCACAACCCATCTGTGAATCAAGGAGACTGAAGGCAGATGGGGTTGGAATGAGGATGAAAGAGAGAGAAGAGAATGGGAGGGCCAAGGGGAGAGACGCTGGAGTGACTCTCAGACCTAGAATTGGTAGCAAGGGCTCAAGGCTTCTGTGAGAAACAGGGCAGCTCATCTGAAAGCAAGGTTGAGTTCAAATGCTTTGGATAGCTCACGTCAAAGGCAAGGTTCAGGGGGAGATGGACACTGTGCAGCTGAAAACATGGATTAGATTCAGCAGTCAGAGCGTTTAAACTGGGGATTTGGAAGTCGTTTGCCTACAAGTGAAAGTTGACATCTTAGAATGCATGCAGTTGGCTTAGATTTGGGAGACCCCAGAGGAGAGAAGAGGGATTAGGAAAGAGCCTGAGAAAACAAAACATTTAGGGGTTAGGAAGGAGAAAAAGAGCAGTGGGAGCAAGAAACATGACACAAAAGAGACTCAGGATGGAGCTTTCTGGAAAAGGAGAGTTGTCACGGGGTCAGACGCCACAGAAACCGCAGAGGCCAATAGACTAAGAAATCCATCAGACTGGGCAAGAATGTGGTTCCTAGTGACACTCAGCAAGCAATGCCAGTCATTCTAGGAAAAGGGATGAGTAGATAATAAGAAAGGAAATAAATGGTTCCCAAACTACAATGGTTAGGTCTATGGTTCCCAAATTACAATGCATACTTCTCATAGCTTTTCACAGGCAGTCCATACACACTCCCACATCCATCTCATTGGCCATGATTTTATCATAGGACCACAAATAAATATATGCAAGACTGGAAGATACAGCCTTTATCCCAGATGATGATGCACTCAGCTAAGCTAAGAGAATTCTGCATCTAAGAAGGAAAATAGACATCTGGTAAACCTCAGCTTTCTCTGTCTCATGTTGGGACAGATTATTTATTAAGAAATCCAAAAGCCGGGCATGGTGGCTCACGCCTGTAATCCTAGCACTTTTAGAGGGTGGGGCGAGTGGATCATTTGAAATTAGGAGTTCAAGACCAACCTGGCCAACATGGTGAAACCCCATCTCTACTAAAAACACCCGAAATAATAGCTGGGTGTAGTGGCATGTGCTTGTGATCCCAGCTACTACTCAGGAGGCTGAGGCAGAAGAATTACTTGAGCCTGGAAGACAGAGGTGGAGTGAGCCAAGATCGCACCACTGCACTCCAACCTGGGTGACAGAACAAGACTCTATCTAAAAAAGGAAGGAAGGAAGGAAGGGAGGAAGAGGAAGGGAGGGAAAGAAAGAAAGAAAGAGAGAGAGAGAGAGAGAGAGAAAGAAAGAAAGAAAGAAAGAAAGAAAGAAAGAAA
>NW_016107329.1:8009640-8013791 GCF_001604975.1 Cebus imitator
AAGAAGGCATTGGATCTTTCCAAGGGAAAATCTGTTCCCCATGGTCTCCTAATGTCTTCTGGCCTCGGCCTCCCTTGGATTGTATGTGGCTATCCTCTCTCTGTGTCTTCACATCACCTCCTTCTACAGGTGTCTGTGTGTGCAAATTTTCCAGTTCTATAAAAACACCAGTAATATTCAATTAGAGTAACTCTAGTGGCCGCACCTTAACCATCTGTAAAGACTTAACTTCTAAGTATGGTCACATTGGTGAGCATGGAGAGTTAGGACTTCAGCATTTTGGGGGATACAAATCAACCCCTTAATTTAAGAACAATGATCATGAAAATGTTTCTATTTAAAAACAAATTCCATTGTTATATAATTTCCTAGCGAATGCTATAAAATGCCCAAACTATTTCATTCATGAGGTTCTCTAAAAAAATTTTAAATGTAATTAATACTTCTACACTGCCGTCAAACATTTTATAAATTTGCTTTAGAAAGTTCCTTTATCTTTATATATCTGAACACAAATTGGCAACCAATTTTACTAAAGAAGGACACAGAAATTATGAACTTGAATTATGTTGAAATTCAAGGTCAACATTCAAATGCTGAATCTTAAGAGTAATTATGAAAAAATTTTATGTGTCACATGGAAAGCTGTATAGGAATGTATGAAGCAGTTTTATTCATCATCACTCAATCGCCCAGTGGTGGAATCAGCTCAGGCATCCTTAACAGCTGACTGGTGGAAGAAACCATGGTACTTCCCTACCAGGGACTGCTGTTCAGAAATTAAAAGGAACTGAGTACTAATACAAGTTGAACAAATCTTCAGAAAATTATGCTGAGTGAAAAAAATCTAATTCCCAAAGATGACATATAATATGATTCTTTTTTATAACATTTCTGAAATGACAAACTTTTAGAAATGGAAGACAGATACCAGTACCCAGAAGTTAGGGATGGGGGAAGTGGGGTGAGAGGGAAGAGGCTGTGGAATTGTTCAGCAGTTTGACTTTGGTAGTGGATATATGAACCTACCCAGGAGAGAACTGGGTAGAACTTACACACAGACACACACACACACACACGTACACACACATGCACACACAAACACGTGCACACATGCACGTACACACATGCATGCACATGTACAAACACACACGTGTGCATACATGCACATGCACAAACACATGCACACATGCATGCACACGTGCAAATACACACACATGCATACATGCATGCACACAGGAGTATAGGCACTACTGAGGAAATGTGAGTGCAATCGGCAGACTATTTCAATGCCCATATCCTGGCTGTAATAGTTCTACTGTACTTTTGCAGAATATCACCATGGGGGAAAATTTTATAAGGGGATACATGAAGTCTCTCTGTATTATTCTTGCAACTGCATGTGAATCTACAATTATCTACATAAAAAAAATGATCTAAATGAAAAATAGTCAATTATCTAAATGACTATTTTTGTATGGAAAAATAGTCATCTTGAGTCTTGGCTTTATGTACTGTTAAACCTATTTATTTTGAAAATGATTTTTGTGATTTTCAACTACAGAGCCGTGGTGAAATGCAATACAGCTATTATAAATATTGTTTTTTTAACACATCAATTAGTCACAAAGAAAAAAAGCAGTTAAAAGGAAAAGTCAAAGAGGAAACCCTATTCTAGGAAACTAAAATAGCAAAACAACATCCAGATGGATTAGATAAGAGATGAGAAAGATGACTAAAGAGAACCCACTCGATAGATAGATAGATAGATAGATAGATAGACAGACAGATAGATAGATAGATAGATAGATAGACAGACAGATATAGATAGATAGATAGATAGATAGATAGATAGATAGATAGATAGATAGACAGATAGATAGACAGACAGACAGACAGACAGATAGATAGATAGATAGACAGATAGATAGATAGACAGATAGACAGATAGATAGACAGATAGATAGATAGATAGATAGACAGACAGACAGACAGATAGACAGATAGATAGACAGATAGATAGACAGATAGATAGACAGATAGATAGATAGACAGATAGATAGATANATAGACAGACAGACAGACAGATAGACAGATAGATAGACAGATAGATAGACAGATAGATAGACAGATAGATAGATAGACAGATAGATAGATAGACAGATAGATAGATAGATAGATAGATAGATATATAGATAGATAGATAGATAGACAGATAGATAGACAGATAGACAGACAGACAGATAGATAGATAGATAGATAGATAGATAGATAGATAGATAGATAGATAAGATAAATATTACGTACTCTGGTTTTTGGTTGAAAACTAAAATAGTTTCAAAGCCATTTATTGTGAGTTTATAAATGTCCCCTTTATAATAAAAACTCTACCCATTATTCAGTTGATTTCTTCATTATTTCTAGAAGAGTTATAAAGTAAGGCTAAAGAAAAAAATAAATTATGTTGAAAACCCACACAAGCCTTATTTATAAATTACATTCCAAATAGAAATTCTTTTCCACTTATGCCTATGACCAATTATCATAATAAATGCAAGCTTTGCTCATCTCTCTCTGTATCTGAATTGTCAGATTGTCTCAATCAGGTTCAACCTGACCACCCTGCTTAAAATTGCCCTTAGCACATTTCTCATCACCCATATCTGACTTTGTTTTCTTGTTTCCACAATATTTATGATATTCTAATGACTGTATAATGTATATATTATGTCTATAGTTTATTGTCTGTCTTTCCCTTCCAGAATATAAGCTTAATAAGGCAGAGATTTCTTTTAAGAGGTGGAGAAGTCATACGTTAATGTACCTGGAACACAGTAGGTACATATCAATATGTATTTGTTGAACAAATGAATTTTAGGCATTCTAATTTTCAGTGCAAACTTTATAAGTAGAGATTAAAAAGGAAATAAAACTGCATATAACTTCTTCTTGTTGTCATTGTTGCATAGACATTGTTTTTATGGCATAAACACTCAGACTGAGGCAAGAACAAAGGAGTAGACCCTGACGTCCCTATAATAATGTTCCTAAGCACCCATAATGGGCAAAATAGTCTGATGAGTGTTGAAAAGTATTCCAAAAATCAACCAAGACATGGTCATGTTCTTGATTAAACATGACCAGTCCAGAAGGAATGCTGAAACACATCCACAAATACCGACCCCACCAGCTATAAAGTGGCCAGTGCCATAAGGGAGATATAGGCAAATGCTATGCTTTTTCCCAAACACTGCATTATTCGCAGGCAGCCAGTGCTGGCGTGTACATCCACATACACACGCGTGTGCAGAGCCTGGGAAGCTCTGAGCATCACGCGGTTCACTTTCGCTCCTCTTCCTTTTCTTCTGCAAGATACAAGTTCCCCCAAAACCAGTTATTTCAAGCAGAGGGTGCTTCAGGACTAAAACTGAATCTGTCCAACAATGCCTGGCTCGACCACTTCCAATTCCTTCCTGGAACAAGTAGGAAAACACAGAAAAGAATAAAAACATAAGCATGCAGAGAGGTGGACCTGTCAATCCACAAACACCCTGCCAGGCTCTGGGAGATGCCGGTGACAGGAAAGGGTGGTGGACCTAGACTGGGAAACAGAATGGGCAGCCGTGTGCAGAGGCTGGAATGAAGCTCACAGGTGGGTTGAGTGAGGGGCCCCACACAACTCTCCTTACCTAGGAGCCGGCGCATCTGACCCTCTAGAGCATAGCAGCTGGTTCTGTGAAAAAAAATCCCAGAGTGTTAAACAACATAGGATCAATTTTTTTGAAAGTAAAACTTGTTCCAAAACACGGCAGAAGCGTGTGTCCACCATTCTCACCTTCTCCACAGGATAAAGCCTTCATCTCTCCAAGGTCAGTCTGTTTGTACCCCAATGTTTCTTGAACCTGTCACACCATCACTGCCAGTGCTCCCACCATCATTACCTCTCCCTTGGCTTCCTAGAAACGTTGCCCTGCTTTAATCTTGCACTATTTTCATGAGTTTAGCACTGAAATCAAGAGTGCCTTCACAAATGCCAACGTGAGCCTCCTCTCCCCATGCTCCCATACTCATGAGGGGCTCCACCAATGCCAACGTGGGCCTCCTCCCCCCATCATCGCATACTCATGAGGGGCTCCACCAATGCCAACGTG
>NW_016107329.1:8014271-8065826 GCF_001604975.1 Cebus imitator
CGTGGGCCTCCTCCCCCCATCATCGCATACTCATGAGGGGCTCCACCAATGCCAACGTGGGCCTCCTCCCCCCCATCCTCCCATACTCATGAAGTACAGAGCCCATGCTCACCTTTTTCACCTCCCTCCCTCCAGTCCTCATCTGACCACCCTGTCCTCCCCTAACTCTGTCCAGCTAAATAGTCCCTGAATACATCAAGCTTGTTCTCAGCCCGTCACTCATGAGCTTTCTGCTCCCTCTCTCTGCCTAGAATGTTCCCATTCCCTCCGTCCTCCTTCACTGGACTTACTTCTTTTCATCCTTTCAGATGCAGCTCCAGGAAAACCTCCCAGCCCCACTAGGCAAAGTCAGAGTGCTTTGCCTCTGAATGCGTTGCCAGAACTGCAGTTCTGAAGACATTCCGCACACACCATCACAAGTACAGTTGAGCTGCAATCGGGTGCTCATGTCTCTGTTAGGGTAAACTCCTGGTGATAGCTTCAGTCATTCCTTCAGAAGCTTTTTATGAGCCCTATTCCACAGCCAGCACTCCCAATGTACAGCAGTGAAAGCACAGGCTCTGTGACTTGGCTGCTTTCAAATAGGCAATTGTATAAACAAAGATAATTGCAGAGAATGATGGAGGCTTCATGACTGTAGCTTTCTCTTTGCTATCCCCCAAGATCCAACCCCGTTTTTGACATTTAAAAAATGCTCAATAAATTTGTGAGATGAATGCAAAATGGTAAGTGCCATTGTGATGAGGGTAATAAAGTTTCGAGTGTAGGAAATGAGTGATAAACAGAAACATGGAGAGGATTAGAGGGAGGAGATGAGGATTAAAGAGAGATCTAACACTGAAGGTTTAGAGAAGGTTTTTTCTTGACTTTTAAGACAGTGATAAAAGGATTGAAAAGAGAGGGGAGATGACAGACTCGTTGATACATTGATGGGAAAAAAGCTGTGTTGAGTGTTTTCTTGAAAAGCAAAAGGAATCACTTTTCCGATATGAGCTGAAAACAGGTATATGTGAACAGATGGAAATAAGTTGTTCTGATGGGATCTGTTTTCTTTAAATAGTCAAAATCGGCTGGGTGCAGTGACCCACGCCTCTAATCCCAACACTTTGGGAGGCCAAGGCCGGCGGATCATCTGAGGTCAGGAGTTCAAGACCAGCCTGACCAACACAGAGAAACCCCACCTCTACTAAAAATACAAAATTAGCCGGGCTTGGTGGTACCCGCCTGTAATCCCAGCTACTCTCCTGAGGCAGGAGAATCGGTTGAACCCAAGAGGCGGAGGTTGTGGTGAGCTGAGATCACACCATTGTACTCCAGCCTGGGAAACAGAGGGAGACTCCGTCTCAAAAAACAAAAAATAAAATAAAATATCAAAATCATGGTTGGGTGCTGTGTGGAGGGTGGGGAAGGGATAAGGTAGGAGTAGGAGGAAAATGAAAATGTTGACAATGCAATGACCATGGTGAGGAATGGGAAAGGCAGCTTTCTAGAAGCTGAAATAGGACACCCCTCCCCCCAGCCCCTGCCAGCAGCATCAATGCAACGACATCCCTGGGCATAAACTGTGTGACTTTCCATGGAAGAGCTGTACAAGTTGAGGCGCGGAGAGGAGAACACAGAGGCGTAAAGAGAAAATCACTCGCTACCGAGAAAAGCTCAAAGCCTGGCAGGTCTTTGGGTCATGAAAGCAAATAAACCACAAGAGGAGTGCGTGGCTTCAGAAAATGACCCGAGCTGGCATCTAATGGTGCCTGGGGCTGGGGGGTGGCAGGTGCAAGGTCAGAGCCAAAAATATAATGCAGTTTGGAAGTTTTGCTTCATAGAGCAAAGAAGAGTTACTATTTTCAAAATAATAATAATAATAAAAAAGAAAGAAGAAAAAGACTCGTTATTTTCAACTCCACCACGTCAGGCAAATACAGTATATAAGATCATTTGACCCTGCTTCCAGAACAATTCGGCCTAACCCAGAAGCATGCAGTTTTCCGATTTACCTCCACTGTATAAAATATTTCCTAATGTTTTATGACGTAACAAACCTGCTAGCGCTGGGCTTTGCTCACACACCCAGGACCAGGTCAGTCCACTTGTGTAACAGGGTCCACTCCAGGACACACCTGTCATCGCCCCAAATGGTAACCCTACTGGGCACCCCAAGAGGAAGTGAGGGATGGGACACCTCTAGGTCAGGCCTCAGATGACATGATGAAAGGGAGAGGCGTAGCTGGACAGCCAGCCAGCACACTTTTGAGAACGGCACGCAGGAGAAACGATCTTCCCGCTGCCGTCCTCCCATTAGGTTCCTGGATCACAGTAAATGTTAGTGGCTGTCTGTGGCCCCGCGAGCAGAAAGGCTGGAGCATTGTCCGTGCCGGCCTCAGCCACCGCCTCCCTGGAAAACCGAGCGGGAGGCAGAGACACGGCTCCTGTGTGAAAAGAGCTTGGCCCACAGTCAAGTCTAAGTCTGTAATCGGAGCAGGAAGGGGTGGGTGTGTTTTCAGCAGAGGCAGGTCAACTGGGGAAAAGGTGATGTTGACTTCGGGCCTGCGGAGAGCGAGTGTGCTGCGTGGAAAGAGCTGAAAAGCAGCGAATGCCACGATGCCCTTGCAATCGGCCGGCTCATGTTTAGGGAAAAGGGGAACGTTAGGCAACCGTTTGGAGGAAAAAATAAAATAAAATCCGGAGCCCACTAAGCCTGTGCCACTGGGCAAAAATGAAGTGAAGGGTTGAGAGGACGGACTGGGTATGGGGGCCCTGGGTCCACCGTGAGACCCCCACCTAAGGCTGGGCCCGCCCTGCGTGCAGGCTAGAAATGCGAAAACGCCACTAAACGAAGCTTAGAGCAAGGCTCACGTGCCCAGCAGGGGAGAGGGCGGCAGACGGAGGGGGAGGGAGGGAGAAAGCAAGGAGGAGGCTACGTGGATTTATAAAAATCCAAGTCTTAGTGGAGAAGGGATCACTGTACTTTCCCCACGTATTTGCTTATGTTTCTGATATTTGCCGTTCACTGCATAATTGCAACCGGATTTTTGTGGTGCTCTTCATTATAAATCTCCTGGAGCCAGTTGAGCCTTTGTTGGAGGCCACATATGAATGCTGTTGGACCAAGGGGGCAAATGTGGACTTTTGTGTGTACAGTGTCAGGTTCCGGCCGACATTTTGGGGTGTGACCACGTGGTCAAAATGAACTGAAGTGTTGAAACATTATTTGGGACAGTTGGATCAATGGAAAGAGCTGCTCTTCATCCCACAGGAGAAAACAAAGTCGGTTTAAGTAAGACCTACTCCTCCTTATTTTCTGTAGCACATTTCTGTGCACAAATTTTCCTGGAATGAAGAGCTCAAATCATATTTTTTTTACTGTCCCATAGAACCAGATGTCTAAACAGGGGTTCTTAAAATTACTTAGGGAATAAGACATAAGAAAGTTACGAAACATGATAAAATGTCAATGTTCACCTCTATTTTTAGAACTAGGGTTATTTCAGCGATTAAAAGTATGGCAATATTAAAATCACACAATACAAATTCACAACTATGAACACAGCTGTCCATGAAAATGCAGCTGTCAAGCTACCGCAAGTAGCTATTTCCAAGGTACTTGGCTGAGGGTTTGGTACTTGCTCACTCTTTTTCTTATCAGTTTAAGTGCTTTCCAACAGATACACCGAGTATTCCAAAAATTTAAGAAAAAGTTATTGGGGAATTTTTAAATTGAGAAAAGCCATTTTCTCAACCTTGCACCTGGAAAAGATCATTATCTCACTGTAATGGTGACACCTTGGTTCAGCCTCCAGAGCACACATTTTCCACGGAATCGACTTGGAGAACCATTGTCCTGTGATGTTTTTCATTTCCTATGTTCTGTCTTAGACTATATTAGAAATGTATTTTTAGAATACAGATTTTCTGCTACAAGAATGAAGCCACTCTTGTTTTTCTCTTTGCTCTGATTTCATGATCTATTTTTATATTAGTCTATGTACATTTTGTGAGACACCAAAGATACCCTTTTCAAGAAGTATAAATAAGTGACTTAAATACAATACAAACAAAAACAAACACTGACTCTCTCGAAACTAAACTCTGGAGTCTAGAAATTTAGCATTTAAAACGTCTATTTAGTCATATATTTAATCATTCATTCAGTGAATAATTAAAGCAAGCTAATCCTACTCCAGATATTATTTCAGGTCTGGTTGTAGGCATATACCAAGAATACTGGAGACAGTAGCTCACACCTGTAATTTCAGCATGTTGGGGGACTCAGGCAGAAGGATCACTTAAGCCTAAGAGCTCAAGACCAACCTGGGCAACATAGTGAGACCAACAAAAAATTTAAAAATTGGCGCAGGGCACAGTGGCTCATGCCTGTAATCCCAGCACTTCAGGAGGCCAAGGTGGGCGGATCACCTGAGGTCAGGAGTTTGAGACCAGCCTGGCCAATGTGGTGAAATACCATATCTACTAAAATTACAAAAATTAGCCAGGCATGGTGGTGTACACCTGTAATCCTCGGGAGGGTGAGGTAGGAGAATTGCTTGAACCTGGGAGGTGCAGTGAGCTGAGATTGCACCATTGCACTCTAGCCTGGGCAACAAGAGTGAAACTCCATCTCAGAAAAAAAAAAAATTAAAAAGTTAACTGAGCACTGTGGTGCATGCCTGTAGTCCCAGCTACTCGGAAGGCCGCAGTGGGAGGACCACTTAAGCCCAAGAGGTGGAGTCCACAGTGAGCCATGATGGCACCATGACATTTCAGCCTGGACAACCAGGGTGAGATCCTGACTCAAAAAACAAGAACAAAAAATACAGGTGCCTGGTCTCACAGAACTTACATTCTGGAAGGGATAAACAGGAGATAAACAATTCAATATGCATTTAGTAAAATAAAATGTCAGATGCTGGTGTTATTGAAAACTGGCAGGGTCAAGGGGATAGGGAGAAAAATTCTAGAGTGGTGAGGGATGGCCTTGCAGATAAAGTGACATTTAAACAGGAAACTGAAATAAAAATTCAGGGCAGAGCACACAGCTATCTGGGACAAGAGCATTCCAGGAAGAGGGACCAGCAGGTGCACCGGCTCTGGGCAGGGTTTGCTCTTTAACCCTCCTAGAACTAATTGGTCCACAAAGCCTTTGTACCCTTTACACATTTAAATAGCCTCCAAATGACTTCTTTTATGAGATAAGCACAAAGTCAAAGTCCTTTGGATTGAACGTTTCTGTCTTTTCAGAATTCCAGTATCACCTCTACCAGGAACTCCTGTTGGCTGGATCTCAGATGCAAGTTTCAAAGCATTCTCTTTATGGTTTCCACTAATTGGGCTCTTATTTACTTTCTCTGCACCACGGTCAAAGAAAGATGAGCTCCTGTGATGCTGAAAATTCACTGTCACTTCGGGCACAAGGCCTGCTTTGAGAATGTACCTGATTCCTGCCAAAGCGTATCGCTATATTTCCTGAAAATTGTTGGAGGGTTTCTGATTTGACCAAGATTTCTTTGCAATCAACAGCCAGGAAAAACAAGTAAGCAAACAAGGGCAGCTTCCCAGGTTCACCCACACTTGGTGAACAGTAGCCGGGGTTGGGAGCACGCAGGCTGCCCTGTCCTCCCCAAAGGCCTGGGTTTCCATGGTGCTGGGTCTGCAGAGGAAAGTGTTCGAGATCAGGCCACTGCATGGCGAAACTAGCACCACAAAACCCTAAATGCTTTGGCTGCTGGTTTCACAAAGGGTTTACACTATGTCATGGGCACAGTGGTTCTACCTGACCACTTTTCGGAATAACTGTAGGATGCTTTCCGTCTCTCACTACAAATTGCCGAGGAAAGTCTCACATCGCCTCTCTCCAGGCCTCAGCTGCTGTCTTTCCTAAAAGTATGCCAGAGGGAGGGGAGGGCTGAGCACTCTGAGGTTTTACTAATATCAAGACACAAACACTTGCTTCAGAATGATGACTTGCTCCTCCTGTACAATAATAAAAATAAGAAAAGCTCAGTGGCCATTACCAGATAGTGACTTTTTCATAGAAATGCAGAGAATATGACCATAATCCTTGTCCAACTGTGATAACGCCAACACTTATGTTAAATTAAGTGATTGAGGTCTGTGGAGTCTTTGCTTGCTGTATTCAACTTACAGCAACATATTTTATTTCAGAATCATGAACCCAGAAACCCCTGTCTGAAATATGCCATTGGTCAAAGGACGTAATATGCAAATACCTCGTATCCATCGTAAAACCAAAGCTCAGGCTGGAAGCAAAAAGGACGTGTGTTTGCAGTTCAGCTCTTCCTTCAGATCCTTGCTTCACAGCTCACGTTCCTCTGCAGTGCGGGCTCTGCATCACACCATCAGAGGGAAAACCACCACGCGGCAGCGTCTTTAACTGTTTCAATTCATTGCTTTTCAAGATTTAAAAAAATCATTTAAAATATCTTGGAAGCCATGGTAAGAAGTAGAATGGGCTTCCATAGCATCTCATGTTTTAATTCTTTCAAAACTATCTGAGGCGAATGCGGCAAAACGCAAGGTACAGCAAAGCTGAGAGGTGAGGACTTGAGGATTACTTACATTAGTCTGTCTTTTGGCATGCCTATATATAACAATAAATACCCAACGGTAATTGATATTTAATATGAAATGCATTAGTGAAAACATCCCCGGATGTTTTGACTTCAACTAATTGATAGAGCTAAACATAGCTGCATATGTTTTCATGTACAGCATTTGCAATTAATGTTTAGACTTCCTCCCTCCTCTCCCCAGAAATTTCTAAAACGCAGGCAGTGTCATTGCTTTATGTTATGGTATCTGTTTTTTGTTAATTGATGCCTTCTTGTGGCAAGACATTTCTTCCCACTATGCTGAGACTCAGAAGTTGTGTGCGGGCATGTAACCCAGCCGAGGTCATCAGCTGGAGTGGTCCCCAGTCCCAGTAAGCAAGGGCTCTCTGCACCCTGGGGTCCACAGGGTAAGGCCCTTAGCTGATGCACATGACACCACAGCTTAGACACGAAAGGGATGGATGCTGAATATTTCACCCAAGTGTCACCTGCTTTCTGCTCTTTTTGTTTTGAACTGCCTTAGAAATTCCCTCCTCAAGAAAATGCATCAAACGAAACTGAAGCAGGATATTTCTGTCATCTCTTCTGCTTGGTACTGCCCACTTTACAAATTGTTAGTTGCCTCAACATTACATATGAGGCTGGTTCAGGGCTGTGAAGTGTATTACTCAATGCTGAGTTTTCCTTCCTTCAGCAATGACCACCCTGGATCACTGGCCACTGTTTAGCTAACCCTGTGCTGGCTTCTTCTGAGCCCGTGAGCCCAACGCGGTAGCCCCAGTGCTTTTGGCATCCCAGCCTGCATCCAGGTCAAAGGAGGCACGTGCCTCCACCATACACAGGCACACTCCTCTACAAAGAACTCGAGTTCACCTGGGGCTGCCCTCACCACTGCCATTAGGACAGAGTCAGAGAGAGCCACACACCAGAAATGTGGCCTCTTAGAAGACATGCTCTGCTGGAAGAAGGAAAATGTTAGAGAAGTTGGTTGCCTCGCCTGGCCACATCAGTCCAGCACTTCTTATAATTCAATTTCTCTACTTTTTAAACATGGTTTAGTCCAGCACAGAACTGTGTGTCTCTCTTTATGGCAGGGAGGGGACAGTGCAAAGGTGAGATCAAAACCAACCATTCCACGATTGTGCGGAAGAGTTGGAAATTGGTACCCTTCACTTCCCCTGAAGTCATTCTCACCTTTCCCTCAGCTCACAGGTGAAAGAAGGGTACCTGACAATCCCTGCAAGGGGTGGTTCAGCAGATACAGATGGGACAGAACAAAATATGACAACAGTGCAAAGAGAAAGTGAGTGCAAGTTGGAAATCATAAACGTCGTGTGTTCATGCATTACATACTCATGCACCAGTATTTGTTTTAAGGATAAAGGCTTTTCTTAAAAATGGATCAGTTGGGCCAGGTGCAGTGGCTCATGCCTGTA
Organism: Cebus imitator; assembly: GCF_001604975.1. NCBI lineage: Eukaryota > Metazoa > Chordata > Mammalia > Primates > Cebidae > Cebus > Cebus imitator. The sequence goes on from NW_016107329.1 coordinate 8,022,274, forward strand.
ATCCCAGCACTTAGGGAGGCCAAGGTGGGTGGATCACCTGAGGTCAGGTGTTCAAGACCAACCTGGCCAACATGGTGAAACCATATCTCTACTAACAATACAAAAATTAGCTGGTTGTGGTGGTGTGTACCTGTAATCCCAGCTACTCAGGAGGCTGAGGCAGGAGACTTGCTTGAATCCAAGAGGCAGAGGTTGTAGTGAGCCGTGACTGTGCTACTGCACTCCAGCCTGGGCAACAGAAATGGATCAGTTGATTAGAGCTCAGCACACTACTTCTTCTTCTTCTTTTTCTTCTTCTTCTTCCTCTTGTTCTTCTTCTCCTTCTCCTCCTCCTTCTCCTTCTCCTTCTCCTTCCCCTTCTCCTTCTTTTTTGCATAAATAACACTGAAAGTGTGTATTCCTAAATCCTAGTTGAAATGTCTTTAAACAATTCAGGAAGCCCTTGGGAAGCAATCTGAAAGCAAACTTTTTAAAGAGTTTTTCTTTCTTAATATTTTACAATTATCACACCTTAGATATAACTTTACAGAAAAAAAGTCTGTGACTCGAGTGTACTTTTTCCAAAGTTTTAACTTTATAAAAAGCAGCTTAATTTTCCTCTAGTAGTTCTTTATTATTATGTATGCAACCCATCTATGTTTATATATGTCTAAGTGTGCAACAAAAATTCACAAAGTACTATAAAGGATATACCTTGTTATTTTCCATTCTAGCCCAATGTTGTTGAGCCAGTTCCATCCTTTTAAATGCAGGTCATGATCCACTAAATTGATTTAATGACCTGCAAATAGTCAGGCTCCCCAGCGTGAAAACACTGGTTTAGTAGCTGTCTATAAGCACTAAGCAGTTAGGGCAGAGAGGAGAACCCCGTGCACCTCCCCATGCCACACACTGCATCTCAGTATAATGTCCCAATAGTTCAGAGGATACACAGCAAATGCTTGAAATACCAAAACCACTGAAATCAATGATGTAAACTGTGAACTCACGGTTACAGTTTTCTTTATTTTGTGAAAGCATACAAATCTCTTGTTTGTATGGAAAAGAGTACACAGACAACTTCAGTGCCTGCTCCTCTCTGTGCTCGGAGTTCACTCCATTCCTCCAAATATTTTTTTTCCTCTAAGTCAGAGGTTGGCAAACTGCAGCCCATGGGCCAAGTCTGGCCCAAGCCTGTTTTTGTCAAGTTGCATCAGCACACAGCCACGCTGGATTTGTGTATGTGCTGTCTGTGGCTGTTTTCGGGCTGCAGTGGCAGAGTTGTTTGGTTGGAGAAGGTCTGCCTCACAAAATCCAAGACATTCATGAACTGGCCGAAAAGACAGCTCCCTCCTACTCTAAGGCATCTCCAGGCACTGGAAAAATGAGGATCCTCTGAGAACTCAGACACTCTTTCCCCATATTAAATTATTTGCTCACGACTTGTTTACTGGGTTAATAAGCAGGTGGTATTTTTCCATTGCCATTTATGCATCAGAGCAAATAAATGATCAAGTCACACTTGGAAATAGGACATATCTTATTGGTTTGCAATCTTTCCACTGTCTTACTTTGCTTTGTTTTCGTTTGTTTAACACAGTAGCAGAGGAAAGAAACTTCAGGGCCTGCAGGTATGTTCACATTTTGTCCTCTCACACTTAATTTTAAAGATACATGTAACATTTGTGTCACAATTTATACTGTAGTGATGTTTATATTGAAATGTTTTAAATTGCTTACCTTTAAGTAAAATTTGTGGTCCAGGAAATGTGAGAGCTTCAAGAAACCTCCGTGACACTAAATAGAGCCCTATTTCCCCTCAAAGTGTCATACCTCTGTTTGAAAACATGAAGGAAGAAACGAACATCACCAGGAGTTCTAAGCATTGCCTCACACCCACTGAGGGTGTTTGGGGGCAGCAGCTGGGCTGAGGGGAATGGTCTGCCTGGGGTACAGAAAATTTCTGTAAAGATAATTCCTTACTTATGCACAATAAGTAAGCCAAGCAAAATGGCCTGCCCTTCTTTATCCAAACAAGAGAACCATTCCAAACACAGTCAATGATGAAACAGCCCTACACACACACACACACACACACACACGCACACACACACACACACACACGCACACAATTTGTGGATGGAAGTTCTAAATTATTGCTTTTGTGACTGTTGCATTTTAATTTAATTATATATATTTGTACATGGTATATGTGTGTGTTTGATGGGTTGAAATGCATCCCCCAAAAAGCTATGTTCAAGCCCTAACCCCTGGTACCTGTGAATGTGAGTTTATTTGGAAGTGGGGGTCTTTGCAGAAGAATCAAATTAAGATGAAATCATACTGAGTATGGTGGATCCTTCATCCAATGTGACTGGTGTCCTGACAAGAGCCAGGGAAGAGAAACAGACAACACAAGAGAACATGGAAGATGTGAACACAGAGCAGAGATCAGGCAATGTGTCTAAGAGCCACATGGCACCCTGATGACCCCAGCCACCACCAGAAGCTGGAGAGAGTCAGGGGGCTGATTCCTCCTCCCAGCCTCCAAAGGAACCAGCCCTGCAGATTTCCAGCCTCAAGAACCATGAGGAATAGATGTCAGTTATTTTAAGCCACGCAGTTGTGGTCATTTGTGACAGCAGTCTAACGAAACTTACACTCCATGGAAGCTTCAATCAATTCATTTGTATTTTTATCACTTAACAAGCATTATACTCTACAGGAATATGGTTCCAGAAAACTCCAAGTTATTCAGCTGACCCTGGCACTCAGGCACCCAGCCTCCCTCCTTCATGTGCAGGGAAGGAGCCGGATGGAGTAAACTATTCACATCTGTTGCAGGTGCTTCTCCAACCCCAGGGATAATACATATTCTTGCACTTAAACTTTAGATTCTAAATTAAACATGACAAGACAGTGCCTGTGAAGACAAAGGAACACAACTTGACTTATTTAGATTCAGTCATCAGAGGGAACCATTTGGAAGTTTTGTTTGTGCTTAAAATCTGAAACAGTGCAACAGGAGATAGAATGCATGATGTAGTATTTCTGTCTAGTAAATGCAAATGTTAGTTCATAAAACATCTTACTGAATCTGAGAAAATATTCTAAAAATAGAAATGTATAATTTTAACTGATTTCTACTTGTTTTAACATTTAAAACAAATTGAGAAAATCATTACTATTACTGACTATTACATGATCATCAGTAAAAGTAATTTTGTTATGGGCAGGAGAGGAGTGTGAAAAATCATCTGTGCTGTGTCACATGTTCTGACTACACCTTTATGGGAGCAGCCAGGCTGTGAGCACCCTCTCACCAGCCCCCATGAAGGACTGTGCCTTCTCTTAGCTATTCAACTATGTGTTAACACTTAGCTAGGCTTTGAGGTTGCAGAGATTACAAAATCATGCATGCACATAACCCTGTTAGGCAGCCTGTAGTGTGTGGGAATGACCAACATGTAAGTAATTATTCCAGCTCTGGCTCCCAACCTGGCTGGGCCTCAGAGTCAACTACAAATCTTTTTTAAAAAAAAAATTCAAGCATCCACTCTCAAAAATGGTTTCACAGGTCTTATCAAGGTAAATATGGCCTTTACCATGTGACTCAGCAATTCCGCTCCTAGATGTTTATCCCAGAGAAACGAAAATATGTCTTCACACAAAAACCTGTGCATGAATGTTTATTGCAGCTATATTCATAATTGTCCCAAACTGGAAACAACTAAAACGTCCCTCCAAAGGTAAGTGAATAATCAGCTGTGGCTCCTCTGCACAATGGAATAGAATCCAACAATGGGCAAACTTGATACAACAACTTAGACAAAGTTTACAGGCATTACAGTGAGCTAATGAAGCTGATCTCAACAGGTAAGAGCCGTATGAATGCACTGGTATGATAGCATTGCTAAGATGCACCTGCAGTGACGCAAGATATAATAGTGGGTGCCGATGTCAGGATGCAGGAGGGTGAGCCTAGAAAGGGATAGCCCTAGGGAGTTTTGGGGTGAAGGAATTACTTGTAACCTGATTGTGGTAGTGAGCACACAAATCTATATATGAGTCAAAATTCATAGAACTATGCGCCAAAAGAAAAAAGTCAGTTTTACTGAATGGTTGAAGGACCCATGCCGTAGTGCATTAAGACTCAAGAAGCAGGTGACAGGGCTGTGAAGAGCTGGATAGAGGTTTCAAATGCATTCTGGAGGCAATGGGAAACTAAAGATTCTTCATCATGAGAGAGACATGATTACATCTGGGTTTTAGTAGGATCATTCTGTTGACAGATTGAAGATGAATTGGAAGTGGTTACATGGAAGAGAAGGAAGTCAATTAGTATTCCATTGCAAGAGAGATCAATTAAGGGCAATGGATAACGAATTCAACTTTGTACATAGTGAGTTACAGACACTTACAGAGCATCGAAGCAAATACGTCCATGGGGGTGGAAGACAGGAGCCCAAAGCTCTGGAAAGAGCCTCAAGCTAATAGCAATACTATGAAAGTTGAATGCATACGTACAGACGAAGTTGTCTTGGATGAACCGTATGTAGGGTCAGGGAGGAAAAAAAGCAGTGTGGGATTAGGACCAAGGAGAATTGCATTATCTGGGGAAAAAAAAACAGATAGAAAGAAGAAACTGGTAATGTGTAGTCATGAAGGGCAGGGCATGAACAAGGAGAAAGCAGTGCTTCAGAAACTAAAGGAAGAAAGAAGAAAGGAGTCAACAGTTTCCACCCCTAGTGTGTGAGTCTGGATGCTATCACCTAACTGCACAGAATAAGTAACTGGGCTGTACACAGAATCACAAAGCCATAGGCTTTGGCTACCAAAAGGGGTCTATGTGGTCACCCAGTTCAAATCCTCGTTCAACAGCTAAGGAAACTGAGGCCAACGGAGACTAGCTGGCTTGTTTGAGATAACACAGCTAATGCATGCTAAGGCTGTGGCTGGCATCCAAACTGCCAGGTTGCTGGAATGAAACAATTGAATTATTCAACAAGTCTTCCATAAGAAATTTAAATTTTAGTCAACATGTTTTCCCCACAAGTTTCCCTTATATCCACTTATGAGAGAAAATCATCTTCTATCCCAACACAGAAAAGTGAGAACCAGGATGACTGGATTCATCCCATTTTTCTGTCTGTTGCTTAAATCAGTAGATGCCAATCTACCTGGTTAATTCATTTACTTTCCTCTTCCAGTCCAGTAGGAGAATACAAACATAACTTTGGAACTAGCCGTAGAGCCCCCCAAATTTGTCTCCTAAATAAATTTTTCAGATATTTGTGATGGAAATTCTATTTTTCCTCAGCCTTGACTTTTCTATTTTCTACAGCAAAATATTTGTGACTTGCTACTCACTAGGCTGTGGAGAAACTATGAGGCACACAAGATTTCCTACAGAAGGGGTCATTACCCAGACTTTCTAAAGGCTTAACAACTAGAACATATAACTTTTTAAACATCTTATACATGTTTCAAAAATTCACAATTAATTCACTATAGGACCAAAATTATTCTTTTCAGAAGGGCTAAATGTCATGCATTACAGACCCAAATATTTGACACATTCAATTCTTTCTGGGTAAATCTCAGTTAATTAAAAAAAAAAATCATAATGCAAGCATGCCAAAATTGCTTTCTTATTTAGAGATTTCTTAAGAATTTTATTTTGCTTAGTAAATTTGGATGAAAATTTGCCTCCAAAAACACAGCAAGAGGATAAACTAGTCTAGAACTGAAGCTGCAGACATTTAAATGAGTGTGATGCTGTTAAAATCTTCCTTGGATGAAAGAAGGACTGAGTGACAAGCAGACAAAAACAGCAGATCAATAACATGGAAACAAGAGAAGGATCCGAGGAGTTCCAAAGTGGCCACTGCAGTGGGCAGCAGGGTTCACCAGTGAGCCTGGGCCCTCGTGGAAGTGGTGTGTTAGCAGGACATTCCTATGGGAGTAGGTGTCAGAAGCATAGAAGAGAAGTTCATTTCAGGATAAGAGAAGAATGGACTGTGAAAATAAAAGGTATATTTTGGAAAGCTCAGTGACACAGAGCTTATAAATAAGTGGAAGATGAGCCAGGATAGGGTGCAGACTTGCGTCGTGTTGCCAGCATTTGGGTATGTCTCTAAATGTACTGAGTGTCTGAGGTTCTAGAGGAAAAATATTATTCTACTTCGGCTTCTGGAAAGGGGTTCCAGGAACAGCGTCTTTGGAAAGAGACCATCACAAAAAGATCCAACTGAAGGAAAATGGGGCCCGAGGCAAAGTCATGTGGGTGAGGAGAGAAGGAAAGAAAAGGCAGAGAGAAGGACTAGGTAGATATTTCAGAGAGAGAAGCAAGAAGCCATGGTATGGAAGAAGGGACAGACAGGTCTCATGCCAGGGATTGACATCCCACAGGAGAGGCTGATGTTCCTACCTGGCAGCTGGGACAGTGGCAATATCAGCAGCTCAAATGTGAAATACAGGAGAAAGGGCAGCAGGGAAGGAAGGTTCATCAGATTAGGACACGGTGAGGTCCAGTGATTGCACAGGTGTTCAGAGAGCCTTTGGAAATTCAGACCTAGCCATTCATAGAACGACGTCAAGATGTAAGTCTATCACTAGAAATCAGCAGTGTGCAGGTTTGAAATTATCCCAGTGTAGGAGGTTTGTCTAGACATTTGCTTTAAGGCTTTGGCAGTGGAAGAAAAACTCAAAATACACTAAGGAGGCGAGTGTGGGGTGGGTAGACATTATTTTTTAATAACTAATTACAATCCCTGGCAAGAGTTTTGCTGGTAATTTTACTTCCTACTGTGGTTGATAACCGTGGATGTACTATACACATAAAACAGAGAACATCAAATAACTTGTTTCTGTGAGATACTAAAAGAGGAAATATGAAAAATATTCTACCTCATGTAAAATATCATATCTCAGAAAGGCAGATATGTGTTAAATATAAAACTGTCAACAATTTGTAAACATCCCACCAAGTGTCGGCTAGGTAAGCCTTACCTTGTGTGGATGTGACATCTTTTATTTCTTGAGTCCTATTGAAATAATTTAAAAGATTTCTCTTGTATCTTTTTCATGTTGCTCATATTTTCCAATAAGTATGTGCCAAGCTTTTATTTCCAAGGTCATCAAACCCTGGCTTAGCCTTCATAATCAATCAAACTGCATTTTTACAAAGGAAAGTTTCAGCCACCCGGTAAAATGAGCAATTCTGCAATGTTTTGTGGTTTTTCCATTTTTGTTTGAAAACTGAGCTGATTTTAGAGGAAATCTGTTCTCTGTGGTTCTAATTTAGTCATCCTTAGCTCAGAGAGAAGTAATTTTTCAGTGTCCATTCTCACTAATTCTGGAATATATTGTATGATTAGCTAACTTTGAACCTCAAATTCTTATGTTAAAAATGCAGAAACCATGATGGTTTGAACAGTTTTGTCTTGTGATTTAAAATTCAGGTAGAGCTGAATAATAACCGAGAACATAAAAGAGTCAATATGCTTCAAAGCCCAAAAAGAGTCAATATGATTCGAAGCCCACTGTTCTAAATCAAATAAAATTTTAAGAATTAAAACTGATGTCCAGTCCAATACAGCGCCTCAGGCAAATTCAAATGGCTAATGGAGGAGTTGGCTTTAATTTTTCTATTCTCCAAGTTTCCTTTTTTTGAGAAAGAAAAATACATATAAGTGAAAACATAACATAACTGGGAAAGAGAAAAATGGGAATAGTAGTGGAATGGAAATGTTGAAAGCTTCTTCCCAAGCAAGCTTAGAAAACACTCTGATAGCAAAGTCAACAATACAAAGCCTTTGCCATGTGTCAGACATTGGGGTGAGCGATGGAACTGCTGGGTCACTAACGCCCCTACCACCGATACCTCAAATAGAGTCGAAAAATGACTGTCAGAGGAAACGCTTCTCCCAAAGACAAAGCCCAAAGACTAGTTTTTAAAGAAAACAAAGTTCTCAGTGAACCTATAGAGGCCTAACAGAAGCAGAGCAGACTTTCACATAGTCAGCAAGGAAGAGAAAACAGAACTAAAGCCATCAACCGAACCAAACATACAGGGCCCGGGGCTCCGGGAAAACCCACGGGGCACAGTGCAGTTTCTTCCTTTTTGAGAGAACGACAACCTCTCAGACATCCATCAGCCCCTCCTTGAAATGTTTGCTCTAGCATGGCCATAGGTCCAAGGCTTGGGGGCACTACTTTCCTCTCCGGGAGCCCCTGGCTGGATGTTCAGCGGGTGCTCTGATAAAAAGCAGGGCCCATACGAAAGCCAGCGTGGAACAGAAAATGCAGCAGGGCTCTGCAGTCTGATGCCAAGCTTGGCGAGGCTGTGCTCTCCCCACTGTCCCCAGCAGGCACATGCAGCACTGGTAAGTGATGGGGATTTCAGAGCAAAAGAAATGATTTTTCTTTTCTTTAAAGGTATATGTACTGGTTTTTCAAACAGCTACTAAGTTGTTAGGGCGTGTATACTTATGTTGCTCAGCCCTGACTACTTATACACAAAACTGTTAAGAAGTTGATTTGGCCTAGGGCTGCTGTGAAAAAATTACTGAGACAATGAGAGAGCCTGGTACCAAGAAGGCAAGGAAGTCTCTGTACTGTAGATATCGGTTCTCAGGAAAGAAAAACTCTCCCAGTTTGGCAGCTGGCCCAGGAGGGGCGTGGGCTGGAGGAGGTCCCCAGGCTGCCGGATGGTTCTTCCTGCTGCCGGGGCGTCATCCACGCACACAGGCCTGTAGTTAGCCAGGCAGGGAGGAGGCTGAGCAGGAAACAGATGTGCCTGGCTGCAGAGGAAACCCACATGCAATCAATCCCATGTTCATTCATAAAAATGAACCAAACCAAAGGCCACCCAATACAGGAGGCAAATACCAGCGATGAGGATAATGATGAACAAATGAAACAGCTCACGTGAGAGGAAACAGAAATAATAATAATAAAAAAAATCCAATTTGATCTTGAGAGATTAGAGAGGAAATTACACCCATAAAATTAGAATTAGCTACAATTAGAAGAAGGAGGAGGTAGGGAGGGTAAGGGAAAGAGAATAAGAAGATAACAGCACTTATGAAAAAGGAAGAGCTATGGTAAATAAAATTTAACCGACACAATGAAAGTTAAATGGCACTGCCAAGCTGGCTGTCTGGAAGAGAGGCTGTTCCACCTGGGAGACCAGGTAACGAGAAGGTCAAGTCAAAAAAACCTCCCAGATCAAAAGGGAAAAATAAACACACGGATGAATGAATGAAAACTTAAAGGTCTTGCAAGATACATGCAGGAGGGTCAAACAACAAAAATTTTAGGAAAATACTAGGAGAAATGATTGAAGCCTGTTTTCTGGAGCTGAAGTTCCACATACAATGGTCCACCAAGGGCTGTGTGTCCACCCACAGAGCTCCCCATAAAACTTACGGCCCCCAAAATAAAAGGAAAGCTCTAAAACCTCACACAACAAAACATAGAAGGGGAAAACATGCTGTGCAGGAACCAGTGGCCGCCCTCAGAAGGTAAGAAGATACACAAAGGTTCTGAAAAGGATCCAGCGGATCTTGGCCTTGGGTCACTGGTTGAGTAGAGGGAGCTTTGGTGACAGATTGAATTTGTCTTGCTCACCTTGTTTCAAAGAGAATAAAACATGCATAATTATAACACCATGTGCTGACGTGGAGGGACATCCCCCACGTGAAAAACAAGTTGCAAAGCAAACAGATAATAGAATCCTACTGAGCTTAAATACACACACACACACACACACACACACACACACACACACACACAACTAGACAGATAGGCAGATAGATAGATGATAGCAATAGATAGATAGATAGATAGATAGATAGATAGATAGATAGATAGACAAATAGAAATGGAGGAATTTAAAAATATCTAGAATACACAGTAGACAGCTGAGATTGAGGGGGTGATGAAGATGTTTGCTTTTAATCTTCGCCACTTGATACTCTTATTTTTTAACAGAGAGCATAAATTTCTTTTGAAATTAAAAAAGGAGATAAAAAATTATCATTTTAGTGGATTAAAAGCAGCATCAGGCACATAGTAGGCAATTAATCAATATTTGTTAGATGAGTGAATACAAAATATATGCCTTTCTAGCAGCAGAAGTACAGCCCTATCCAAACTTTCCTCAGTGTCTCCTGTAGCATTGACAAGTTAAGTTTTCTGTCTCTTCTTAAGTCATATTTGGTAATATATTTTCTCGCTTGTTTCAGCTAGATACCAAAATGAATTATTTCATGGCCGTGGATTGGGACCTTCTGTCCATATTGTTTGTTTTACATAATAAACACATACATATTTTCTTTTTAAAATCCTATTGTAAGTACTTGACAAATTGTATTCATTTGTTTTCACACTGCTGATAAAGACACACTGGTGACTAGGCAGTTTACAAAGGAAAGAGATGTCATGGACTGAAAGTTCCACGTGGCTGGGGAGGCCTCACAATCATGGTGTAAGGCAAGGAGAAGCAGGTCTCATCTCCCAGAGCAGCAGGCAAAGACAGACAGCAACTTGGTGCAGGGGAACTCTTCTTTATAAAACCATGGCATCTCGTGAGACTTATCCACTGTCACGAGAACAGCATGGGAAAGTCCTGCCTCCGTGATTCAATTACCTCCCACCAGGTCCCTCCCATAACACGTGGGAATTCAAGATGAGATTTGGGTGGGAATACAGCCAAACCATATCACAAATGGTAACTCCACTTCATTTTTTTTAACAGCACTGTGAGGTGTGGGAATCCGAGACATGAGATGAGAAGGAGGGACAACGTTCCTGGGCCGCACAGCCAGATACTGCTGAGGTCGACCTAGGGTGTCCTGGCTGAGGGGCTGCTGTCATCATTACACACCTCCCCAGCGTCCTGAATTCTAGTGCTGAATGTTTGTGACTTCTCTGCTTTTCTCTTAGCCTTGCCAAAGATTTGCAATCAATAGTATTTAATATCAAAGAATAAAGTTTCGAATTATTGTATTTGTTATAGTTTTTCAGGTTCTGAGTTATTAATTTCTACTATATTTTTGTTTTCTCACTCATGCTTTTGTTGGAGTTTTTTAAATTATTTATTTTTTGCTTCTGTAGTATATTGGATATTTTATTTGCAACTTTCTTATTTATAAACAAAATCCTTGAAAACTTACAAAGTTTTCTCCTAGCACAATGTAGGTTACATGTCAATATTATGGCACCTGCTAAACAATCTCTTTATTCAGTTTTAATGTCTCTATTATTTTCTTTGAGTTAACAGCTTATGGATTATTCAGGTAGTATTTTTAATTTTCACATGGTTTTAGGTTCAGCATTGAACTTTTTATTACTTTGATTCTATTGCTTATTGTCAGAAAATATGGTTTATGGAATGCATTGTAGTGAGCTCTTTTTTGACAGAGAGGCTATAATCAATGTTTAGCTATACTCTGGACATTTGAAGGTAACATTTTCTTTAAAAAATATCGAGTAAATAAAACATATTAATTATATTATTCAGTTCTCTGTAAAGTTTGTGTTATTGACGTAAAAAGCAGGGATATTGTTAAGTAGCCTATTTAGACTGTGCTTTGCCAATTTCTTATTGCATTTATAACATATTTTTGATGCTTTTATTTGGTTTTTAAACATCCCTGCTATTACATTCTCATAATAAATTATACTTTAAAAAATTAAAGTAGCCCACTTTATCCCTCATTCTTTGTTATCTCTCAAGTTCTACTTTATATTATATTAATATCGCACTTTGGGGTTCATTTTACTTTTTGTTTGTCTTATATTTCTTTGTTTATGAATTTGTCTATTTTCTATGATTTTGCTTCATATACATGTATGTGTACATAAAATTTAACATGACAATCAATATCTTTTGTAAAGGAAGTTTGATACATTTATATTTATTGTATATTGCCATGAATGATCTTGATAAAAGTTCTGAAACACACACACATACATTTTATTTTTGACATCATTCACTGCTATTATTCACAGGTATATGATATTTAAAAAATATATCATACTGATCTAACTTAAGGTTTCAAATCATTCATTTATACATTTGTTCCAGGAATATTTGCAAAGTCTCTATTATATCATGGATGTACAGTTCCACGTGACTAGCCACTGAAAACCCTTTGGTGAAAGATATATATGGATTTTGTCATCATGAAGCTTACCTTCTAAAAATACTAACAGCAGAACACCGATGCAAATCTGTGTGATTTCTATGCAAGGGCACTGTTCTCCTGCTTTACTTACTTTAACTTATTAAATTTTCACAACTAAATGATTTTCTACCAATGAGCAAACTGAGAATCACAGAGTTTTTAAAAAACCTACCTATTGTTACCTACTTTGATGTGGTGGATGCAAGACACTGGTGTGGATCTGAACACAAAGCTGGTCACTATGAACATGCTACCCACCAGCGTGTGCTGTCTCTCTCTTCAGGCTCCAAGCTTTCCATAGGGCTTCCAGGTTGCTGAACCCTCAATCCCAATCACTCTGAAGACCCATCCTAATGCTTCCCTGCCGTTCACAGCTAAATCTTGTAGTGAGTGAACAGGTGTTCTATTTTGCTTCCGGCTGTTTTCCTGGGAAATACCAGCCATTCCGAGTGCTCATGGAGTCTCTCACTAGCCCCATGGACCCCCTGAGGTTGTTGGTGACTTCTGTTGGGTTCCGGGTGCAGGCGCTCTTTGCCACAGAGATGACCTCTGGAATGTTCTCAGCCTCCCTCCACGCCCTCCACACACCTGTGGGAATGTCTTGACTCTTTCCATGCCACAATGACAAGGACACTAAGCTCAGGTCCGGAATCTACCTATTTGAGCTGTGCAGTCACTAGCACTGTGAGAAGACCGCCCTGAGGTGTTGGACGGAGCAGGGGCATCCTACAAGGCCATATTTGCATACTGCCCCCCTGCCCTTGACAAGTGACCCTCCATCTTTCTGGATTTTTGCCATGCACTCCCACCCTCACCCCACATCCTGCCCATCAACCTTGAGGAGGAAGTCCCACACTGAGCATGGACAGGACCTGGCACTGCGCCGCTTTACCCAGTCTGCTTTGCCTTCTTTGCCCCATGGCACAGCGGCACCCGAGAGGCCATCCCTCTTCTCTTTCTGTTCCACTGCAGCTTCCAGACACAAAACTCCACAATCAAATCCACTTTGCCTAGCTTCGAATATGCCAAAAGGGGATCTCCCCAAACAGTAAAATCTTCTTCTTTCTCTACAAAGCTTGGCCTTCGGGCCTTGTGTATTTCTGTGAACTCAGATAGCTTCATGAGCATGCAAAACCTGCCTGCCCTTCCCTGTATAAGTAAACCTGGTGCGTGCATCCTGGCAGATAACCCTCTTCCCTCCTCCCTGCAGGGCAGGGGCTGCCCAGGCTGGGCAGGAGAAGCCCATATACCAGGAAATGCAAACCATAAAATCACATCAATGTATCTCAAAAATGTTTACCCTATTTCATAACAACTCGAGAGGCACATGGCACAGTGACATCACAGAAGAGGAGAATATTTGCCTACTTTGAGACAGACTGAAAAAAAAGATCCCTTAAGAAAGCAATGCTCAAGGTGAGTTTTGAAGGATGATGGGAAGCATCTGGTGGAAGAGGAAGTGAATTTTTTTGGGGGGGGGCAAAAGGAATGGTGTCTGCAAACAGCCAGAGGCCACGGAAGCATCTGTGTTTAAACGATTGAAGAAAGTCCACTGGGCTGCAGAATGGAGACAGAACAAGAGGCATAAGGAGATGCCAGGCAGTGGGCTTTGGCAGGGCAGAGATGGCTTGCGTTTGTCAGGCATGGCTGTGTCGCCCTGCTCCAAAGGGAAGGAGAGGGAAAACGGGAGGGGCCGGCTACGGACACTTTAGCGGCAGCTCTGGCATGGGGCACAAAGATTACAAAATCTGATGCCTGCCAGGATTGGTTCCATGCCCTTTTCAGCTGACGCACACATGATCTTCAGGCTGAAGGAGGCAAGGGTTGTGAGCCCTGGATACCAGCTCTGCCTAGGTACCGAACACCCAGGAACCCCCAGCTCCCTTCCTGCATTACCCCATCTTCTCCCAAGCAGTCTAACCTCAACTGTGGAATTAAATTCTCCCAGACATCCTCAGAACCAAAGCAGGCAAAATGGGGGTCCTCCACACAGTGATTCTCCTGCGCCCTCTGTAACCGTCCACCAGCACTGCTGCCAGTTGTCCTGGGCCTGAAATGCACTTGAGAACACATCCTCAAATCCAGTGGAAAAGTCCAAGTTATTCTGGGAGAACAGAGCATCAGACAGAGCTCCCAACCCCGCCGCTTCCTGTCATTTGTCTTTGAGGGGATCCCTCAGGGTGTGGGGGCCTGTGGACCAGGAATGGGCAGCCCGGCCCCTTCGATTTCACAACTACCTGGTCTCCTCTCTGGTGGAAATGCAGAGGTGATGATAAAAGTGGCGGATTTAGTCTTATTCACTCTTGTTCTAGAGCTGTGAGTTAGAGTCAGTTACGGTGTTTGACGTACTCACCCATGTTTGCATGTGTGTGCTTCTGATCGTCATACACGCTGAGCACACTAGAGGCCTTCCCGTGGACGGGGCCCCACATTGGCAGAGGGGCAGGTGCACAGTTCCTCCAAAAGTCCTCACACCTGTGCCTCGTCCTCTGAGAAAAGGTGTCTGCCGGTTCCACGGACAGGCCAGCACTGTCAGAAATCCTGCTCTTAGCAGCTGGACCAAGATCTCACCAGAGAGAAAGTCAATGTCAATTTAATTTAAAGGCACTTTTATAAAATTGAATCAAAGGCCATTGTTTGGAAAAAAAAAAAACATGATGAAGAAATGAATAAAATTCAAGTCATATTGTTACCTCTGTTTTAAACAAAACAATTTATTTTTTTACACATAGATTTTTATTTCAAAACATTTGATCCCAGGAAGGTCTTTCACAATAAGTGAGTTTTTAACAAACCAGGAGAGTCATCAGTGGATATGAAGGTTTTCACAGAGTGCTCTAGATTGTTGATGATATTTTAATCATCTATCCTTGGAATACGATGGACATAAAATCAAGAAGTGTATTGAACCTTGAATGAAACAGCAGAATGAATTCTGAGTCCCAGAAAACACCTAAGAACTAAGAATGCGTTTTTGATGCTCATGAAAAGCAAACGGCCATGTAGAATGAAGCCAGAAGTAGGTGTTCTGCAGGTGAAACCCAAGCACGGCCCCTCCCCAAGGCTGCTTTCTGTGTTGTGAGTGCCCTGTTTCCCGGGGAGAGCCCTTTGTTTTCTTTCGGCTTTCTGACATCATATGATGCAACCTGATGCAAAGCGATAGGCATCTTGTCACAGGAGAAATTCACAGAGAGGAGGGGGCATACGGCACCTGGTGCAGAAATTCTCAAGAGAGGCCGGGGATGGAGCTGAGCCTTGCAGAGGAAGGTGGAGAACCACCTGGACAGTTCATGGACACACCGCGTGGCTCAGAAGAAAAGTCAGGTTCCAGTGACTGAAGAAAAAAGTGAGTTGTTATTGCAGGCAAGGATCCCCATGTTGGGTTACAAAGACAATGCTGATTTCAGGATGTCTGTATATGTCCGCATGTCATGGGAAGGGAGGTTGGAGTTGGACACGAATAGCATCATCTGCTCAGGACGAGGACATGTGGGTGTGATGTCTTCAGAGCCCCTCTAGGCTGGAGGCAGGGGGGGCAGGTTGGGAGTGTCTCACCCCTACCCTGTTTCCCAGGGAGCTTGGCCAGCTTGGTGACTGTCACAGCAGGTGAGCAGCAAACTGCAAGGCCCTCAGAGAGGGGCGACTGTTAGCAGAATGACAGCCACGCGGTGGGTGTGTCCTTTAGTGCCCGGCCTTTCCTCAAGGTTACCCCAGCTTGTGCCCCCTTGAGACAGCTTGGTGAGAATGACGTACCTGATGCTCCCACAGCCTTATGGAGCCCAGGTGGGGGGAGTGGCTCTCCAGATCTTACACAAAGGATGTAGCACCTCACACACTGCTGTTACAGAGCAGATAATAAATATTCATGATATGCAAATGAATCGTTATTTAAAATGTTTACTTTATCTATGGACGAATGAATGAACTGAACAAAGAGCAAAACACAGGCAAGTAAGGTGTCACAAAGCTGGCTCTAAGTAACCAGACTGTTATCAAATTCATTTGTACAATAATAAGAGAAAACGTATCCCACCAGCCACATGACAGGCGCTGTCATGGACCTTCACATAAATGAAAGCGCAGAGCCTCAGCACAATCCTCTGCTTCACAGAAGAGGAAATAAAAGCCCCACGAGGCTGGGCGGGGAGCTGGGGCCCAGCGGGGCCGGGCAGTCTCACTGTTTCAAGGCCCGTGGGCAGTCCCTGCAGCTGTCAGAATCCCTGTCTTTTCTTGATTGTCGGTATATTTTCCATGCGGTTCAAGCTTATAGGTTACATGGCTAATAGGTTAGCCCAAATAAACCACATTATGGCTTGTTTATTGCTGTCTGTACATCACGACTAAGATGGGTGTTAAACCCAATTTTCTCCATGTGAAAGAATACCTAAGCTTGGAAAGTTCCCACTTTGCTGTTGATTATAAGGTTCAAAAAACACAAAATTCATGACAGGGCTTCAACTGCCTTCCAGCAGCTCTGAAGACAAGGAGTACTATCATTTGAAGTTTTCAGGATTTTATGTTAGTTGAAGCAGACTTAGTAAAAGAAGATAATTTTAAATTTTCTTCTAAAGAACTGTCAAGTAAGATCATAAGGACATTCAAAAACAAATTTTATATACATAAAATTAATAAGAACATCCAGGTATTTTCAAATAGCTCAACACTTGAAATTGTGTGTAATCAGGAAGTATCACAGTATACCTTTATCATGATTGATACAACCTTTAGAAACTGATTAATTTCAAAAGTTATTAGTTCCTGAAAGACCTCAAAATCTGTTTCATAAATTGGAAATTAAAGATAGCTGTTAAATCAAGATCTTCTAGATAAATCATAACCTGGGTACCTTGAAAGAATCAAAGATTTTCAGTACTTTTTTCCACAGACTAAAGGTATAATATAAGCCAAGAAAAGAGATAAACTCAGGCTTCCATTTATCTATTCATTAATCATTTATTGAGCATCTACATTGGGTCAGATATTGTGTTAGGTATTGCAGATACAAAGATGAATAAAACAAACTTCCTGTCCACAAATCACTGTAACTTGAGAGAATAATTTTAGCAGGGAGAAGTAGAATTGTAACTTGGGAAGGTAGATTTGGGTAACAGTGTGTTAATCTCAAATATTAGACTAAAGGTTTTATGTTAGGATTACTGGAGGATAGCGAATGCTTTGCAAAATAAAATTAACACCAAAGAAATAATTTAAAACATGCTCCCACAGCTGGAAGTAGCTTTAGAGCAGGGGTCTCCAACATCCAGGCCGTAGACTGGCCCCAGCCCATGGCCTGTTAAGAACCGGGCTGCACAGCAGGAGGTGAGCCACGTGAGCCTTAACACCCAAGCTCCGACTCCTGTCACATCAGCACTTGCATTAGATGATGCAGGAGCAACGCAGCGCAAACACTATTGTGAACTGTGTGTTCAAGGGATCTAGGTTGCGTGCTCCTGATGAGAATCTAATGCCTGATGATCTGTCTCCCCATCACCCCCAAATGGGACCAACTAGTTGCAGTAAGACAAGCTCAGGGTTCCCACAGATTCTACATTATGACGAGTTGTATAATTATTTCATTATATATTACGATGTAATAATAACAAAAATAAAGCACGCACTTGGAGTCATCCCAAAACCATCTCCTCGCTCCCAGTAGTTCATGGAAACGTTGTCTTCCATGAAAACAGTCCCTGGTGCACAAAGGTTAGAGACTGCTGCTTTACAGAATGTCTACTACCAACGCCTCTGGACTGGAGCCACTTTATATCTAGAAAGGTGATTTATTTGTTGTGTTCTCCACAGTGCCTGGTAGAAAGTAATCACTCAATATATGTTTAATCCATAAATGAAAGAAACAGGAAAGTGTACACTCAAGTAACCGATTTAATGACTTGCCTGAGGTCACGCTGAAGTGGCCAGACCCTAGGTTCCCTGTTCATCTATAACCAGAACCCATTCTTGCCTCATTCATTGTTAAACATAAACTAAACAATCTCTAGCTAACACAGGTGAGTAA
This sequence comes from Cebus imitator, assembly GCF_001604975.1. NCBI lineage: Eukaryota > Metazoa > Chordata > Mammalia > Primates > Cebidae > Cebus > Cebus imitator. The sequence goes on from NW_016107329.1 coordinate 8,040,463, forward strand.
CCTAAGTTGTAGGCTGAAATGATTGTGATGTGATGCTTTAAAGTGAGGAAGTGCCATCCAGAGTCACTGGCTCTCAGAATTGGAGGGAAATTCTTGCAGAGGGGAGCTCAGAGAGGATCTCGCTAAAGACTGAGTTAAATGGCCTGGAACTCAACTTACAAGCAGGTTAAAAAATAACAACCTTCCTCCCTCCTCTAGCTCCTTTAAGTGAGGTATTTTCTACCTTGGAGGCCTCTTTTGAAATGCAATACTCCTGGGAGTGGTCACACCTTAAGTTATCAGCTAACACTTTCCTAGCAACTAGCAGACAGCCTGCAGAGAAAAAGAAATGGGATTTAGGCAAAATGCATGGGGGCTGGAGGGGAGGCACTGCCTGGAGAAAGTTTAACTAGTCAACTTGTCTGTTGATTTGCTGATAGACAAGTTTCACTTACTCCAGAGTGTTTTGGTCTACAGTGGAGACTCTCAGCCTCTGGATTCAATAACCCCACCAAAAAGACTATGACTTGTTGCTCGATCTTTGCTATGTTAGCCATTTCAGCACAATTTACCAAATTATCTTGGAAGCAACTTAAGTCCCAGCATGGAATATAAACAAAAGAAGCTCACTATTGGCCCATGTATAATTGAAGATTATTAACTTTACTTAGAACATATTCAAATTATTTATGAGAATAGTTTACAAAAATGAGGTCAGACTTTTTAAAATTATAAATGCATTTGAAAGTAAAGGACACGGTAAAAATATAGCGAGTCTTAACAAATCTACACAGTGAAAACTCATCAGATTCTTCTAGATTGCAACTAAGATACACTACAAAAAGGCCCAGATGGGCCAGGCGCAGTGGCTCACACCTAGCCTGTAATTCCAGCACTTTGGGAGTCTGAGCCAGGCAGATCACAAGGTCAGGAGTTCCAGACCAGACCCGCCAATATGGTGAAACTCTATCTCTACTAAAAATACAAAAATTAGCCAGATGAGGTGGTGCACGCCTGTAATCCCAGCTACTCAGGAGGCTGAGGCAGGAGAATCCGGGTAGACGGAGGTTGCAGTGAGCCAAGATCACACCATTGCACTCCAGGCTCGTTGACGGAGACTCCCTCTCATAAAAACAAAAACAGAAAAAACAGATGGTCCCTGACTTATGATTTTTTGACCTAGTAACTGTTCTGTGTATCATTTTCAAGACCCTGTTCAGTAAATTATATTAGATATTCAACTCATTATTATGAAACAGGCTTTGTGTGAGGTAGTGTTGCCCAACTGTAGGCAAATAATGTAAGTGTCCAAGCACGTTTAAGATAGTCTAGGCTAAGCTATGACATTTGGTAGGTTAAGTGTATTCAATGCATTTTCGACTTATATTTTAAATTTACAATGGGTTTATGGGAACATGTATTAGTCCATGCTCATACTGCTATAAAGAAATACCTGAGACTGGATATTTATAAACAGAAGAGATTTAATTGACTCACAGTGCCACAAGCTCTACAGGAAGCAGGGCTGGGGAGGCCTCAGGAAACTTTCAACTGGGACACAGGCAGGCGAAGGGGAGGCAGGCACGCCCTACAAGCCCAGAGCAGGAGGAAGAGAGTGAAGGGGGAGCTCACTCCCTACAGGAAAACACCAAGAAGGAGACCCACCCCCATGATCCAATCACCTCCCACCGGGCCCCTCCTCCAACAATGGGGATTGCAATGAGGCTTTGGCTGGGGCACAGATCCAAACCATATCGGAATGTACCTGTATCATAAGTTGAGGGACATTGGTATATGGCTGAAATAACAGAAAAATAGAATTTCTCTTCTGTTTTAGGAATCTTTTTTTAATTGTTCTCACTACTCTGAATACAGTATGTTACAGTCTTAGAGTATTTGTGCTTTATCTTCAAATATTGACTCATATTGATCAACTTACGGCAGAAGCCCGTTATAGTTCTTTCTTGGAACCATATCACATAGAAGAAATAATTTTTTTGAGTTTTGTTTGTTTTATGTTTTCCTGGTACTTTTTCCTACAGACTTCCTGGAGGCAACAAAGCTAAACAAGCTCTTCGAAGTTTAACTGACCTCTTTGGATCTGTGACTGTATGGGTAGACCCTAATGGCCTTGAGAGTTACCAAAAGTTGCTGAGCACAGGCTTTGTAAGTGCACACTTTGTTAATACTGCCTCTACTTTTCCACTTACGATCATGGGGAGCGCATATGGCACAGACAGAAGGTATCACAAGTCATCTCCCGACTCCATTTTTCTGTTGATTTGTATCTTCTTTTGCTATGAAACTTTTCACTATCGCCAATACCAAAAAGCCAGACAGAGGTACATTTACTTCCAATTACCTTATTTTCAACCTCAGGCAACAATATTCATGAGCAAGAGAAGGGTCAAAGCTATTCGTACTCTTAAATGAATGTTAGATTTATTTTGAAAGTGATCATTAAGAGGAAATGTGTTTGTTCCTCTGTGCTTTAATTTGGCAAACACATTTGAGTTTCTCTTGTGCCCCAGGTACCATGCTAGGCGCTGGGTGTCAAATGAGAAGAACAAACACAGCTGTTGCCTTTCAAGATAGCATAAGGCAACAATTAGTAAACCAGGTCTAATTTGTGAAATAGCAGCATGTTGTTTTTCAAATGCTGTTGAAAAACACTGAACTCATGCCCAGGAGACTCAGTTTATCATCCCCATGCTGACATTTACTAGTTATGTGACCTTGAACAAGTCACTGTGTCTCCCTCACCTCTGGGTTTTTCTCCCAAAAAGTGTTACAACTGACCACTATGCAATGATTATTTTCTGTTTCAAAGCTGTATGATTCCATGGTCATGGTCAAGCCCATCGATGGAGAAAAACTAGAATTGCACTTAGCAGATGGGTTCCACGCACGCCATCACCTACCATCACCTTGTCCTGTGCTGGGCGCTGCCCCACAGGACTCCACAGCTTTCTGCCTCTCTACCATCTCCTCTCTCTGCGGAAGCACGTGTCTGCTCTTGGTTTTGAATCTCAACTGCTGAGAAAGAATAATTATTTACATGGACAGATCCATTAGTAAAATCAGCCACACATTCCCAAAAAAAGGGAGGATAGATCTCAACTTCTCATTATGCATAAAAAATTCAAAATATCAAGTCAGGTGAAGGACATGTGTAGTGAGGACTAGTATGATCTCCAGACTCAGCATTTCTTTTACTTCGTTAGTATCAGAATCTCACAAGATGGACAGGAACAGCAATTCAATCAATCAGCTTCAATCAAGGCTACCTAAAATGAGAGCTAATCTCTTGCTATTAGATTTTGGACTTTAAACAACTTTAGGAAGATGTTCTATTTGCTAGCTGTATAAATAGTAGAAATCTATTGCCTGAAATCTTTGTATGAAAGATTTTTCCCTGAAATCTGCTTTCCCTGAAATTTTTGTATGAAAATTTTTGTGTGTAAGATTAGGAAATCTTTTTTAAAAAGCAATAAATATCAAACAATAAGAAAAAGGAAGCTGAAAAACTCACAAAGACCACAGTTTAATCTGGAATGGATCAGTTGGAAAGGTATATTGTTAACATGGGTTCATCAAAACATACACACTAATTTGTAGTGTCTCAGTTTCAAAGCTCCTCTCTCATTCTGCCCCTACTGGTAAACAATTTCTAGTTCTACTAAGAGAAAATGGTCTTCAATTGCCTCAGTAAGGGGATGGGGGCAAAAAGGAGCCAAAAATCTTCCATGTCTACATAAACCCTTAGTCATCTGCCACATGTGAAATCTCTGCTGCCGGCCCTGATGCACATGGCAGGAGCCAGACTCATTCTGAAGCAACACTTGGTTGTGTTGCAAAGATTGACCTGTTCATGTAAAGGCATCCTTCATAGCACCAGGCTAGCTTTCATTCAGGGGCTAAATCCTTAGTTGCCAGAAACAACAACAGTATTTGCTGCCCAGCTCAAGGTAATACCTCACTAACGAGATTACCGTCTTCATTCTAACAGATTTTTCTGCTGTGTGGAGACCAGGAATACGAGAATGTCTACTTAATTTAATGTCCCTGAATATTACACTGATTTGAAAAAAGTACTGTTGTTTCAATGTTGCTGTTGACATTTGAGGCAGAGGGACAGTTTCCAGTGGGACACGTAGGGCTCAGATCCAGTGAATAGGGACTTTACTTTTTTAGCCTGGGGAAAAATAAGACAAAATGATGATTAAAGGTGATGGCTCCAGAGTCACAGGTGTGGGTTTGAACCCTGGGTTTCTCATCTATTAGCTGTCTGGTCTTGGGCAAGTTTCGTCATCTTTGAATCTTAGTAGTACTGGTAATATTCAGGTTTGGGGGAGATTGAAGTTAGATTCTGCACTAAAAGCATTTTGCACTGCACCTTGCACGTGGTGAAGGTCTACATTACCTTATATAGAAAATTTCCTGTTTGCATTAGCAGGAAATTTACCAGGTGATGTAAATTCCTGTTTACATTACCAGGGCTGCCACAACAAAATACCCCAGACTTGGTGGGTTAAACAACAGAAACTTATTATCTCACGGTTCTGTGGGCCAGAAGTCCAAGATCAAGGTGGCGGCAGGGTTGGCTTCTTCTGACAGCTGAGAGGGAGGCTCTCTGCTCTAGGCCTCTCCCCTGGCTGTAGACACCCATCTTCTCCCCGAGTTGCTCCACGTAGTCTTTATGCGTGTGTCTATGTGCAACTCTCCCTTTTTCATAACGACAGCCACCGTATTGAATTAGCATGCACCCTAGTGACCTTGCTGTACCATGGTTACCTCTCTACAGACCCTGTCCCCAAATATCATCACATTCTGAGATGATGGGGGTTTGGAATTTCATCACATAAATTTGGATGGGGTATAATTCAATCTGTGGTGCTGCTGACATAAGTAATAATAGCAATAGCTATGATTATTACCATGTTTAGAGCAGAGGTCATTCATTCCAGAAAATTGCATGTCTTTGAAATGGAAAATTCTTCCCTAGTGCCTTGAATGTAATAAATGACTTGAAGTGGGTAGGAGGCTACAAGAATGAACGAATGAGTGAACGGTGGGCAGGATATGAGGAGCCTTAGGGATTTACCTCCAACAAGGATAGGGTAAGTGACCAGCAGAGCTTCCAGCATCCACAGGAGGTAAACAGCAGATGGGGAAAGGGGTCCTCTCGAGAGCCTGCAGTCCTAAGACCACCATGGTAGGAAGAGCCAGCAAGAACCTCTGTTCCAGAAGGACTGAGACCAGGAAGAAAACTGCAGCAAGGCAGGCTCCTCACCCACAGTCATGCCCATCTCCCCACCTGCTGTTTGTGGCTAGGCCAACTCCTAAATCTCTCTGAAGAAGACCTGCCACTTTGTGCTGTGCCTGAGCTGGAGTGGAGACTCACTGAGATCGTCTAGAAGAAGCACCTGCTTCAAAGCCTGCAGGTGATACCCACACACAAACCTTAGGCTCTTTCCTTTCTGCAATTCTGTGATGTTCCATCCCTCTGGCCCCTTCCCAGTGACCCAGCCAGCCTAGGGATCACACTGTGGCAAGTCCTGGAAGAAGCAGGACCTGGCTGAAATGGTTATAAACATGTAAAGACCAAAGCTGGCAGAAGTGACCCCGGCTATCCACCCCCCTATTCTGGTAACCTCCCAGAGGAAGCCATCCTACGAGGTGACCCAGAGGAAAGGGACCTATTTTTAATGAGGTTACATTGTAACCAAATTGACAGCAGGAAAGGAGAAACAGAAGCTTCTGAGGGAGTATAGACAGGATAGGTATTTGATAATACTTTAAAATTTGGAGAGGGGAGTCTTGTTTTATTTGCTTTTACTACAAGAAAAAAAATCTGCTTTATTTAGAAGCCATTTAGAGTACCTTAATGGCTAATACATACATAATAAGTAATATTGTGACTTTTCTAAAAAGTCATAATATTATACATTTATTAGTCAACTTATAACTCAAAAATGAGAAATAAGAGTGTCCTTTTATAAAATAAAGAGGACACACAAAAAATCTAACTCAAAATATCTAATTCCCCCTGCTGATTGAAGGTCGGTAAGTGGCCTGTGGGCAACTTCTACTTCCTACTACAGAATATGTCGTTTTCCTTGTAAAAGAGGACTTGGAAATTCTTCTGGAAAGTGAGTAAAGAAATCCTGAAAAAGAAAAGCAGTAAAACTTGCCTATTGATTTCGGAAAACAGCCCCCATTGTTCCTGAAACTTGATTCACAGTTGATGGTGAGTTATGGAAAGGGCAAAAGGACAACATCCTTTTATAAATATAGTTCTGTAGGCTATGGGAAGCAATCAAATGGTGCTATGAGACTGAACACAAATCATGCTTTTTTCAGGGATAATTATTTTGAATCAACAACCTAAGTATTTCCAGTGCACTTTCGCAAGACAAATATTTTCTTGGGATGGAAAAAATAAATGTGTTTTGCAAAGAAATTGAGGCCATATCCAAAAAAACTGAAACGTGTCTGTGTATATATACGCATATATATGCCTATATATACAAATCATATATGGTATATGTACATACACCAGGTATATATCATGTATTACATATATACAACATATATCACACATGCTAGTAATAATTATTTGTACAAAATCTATTTCTCATTACTGTGATACTGCGTTCACACAGTCACTATGTAGAGATATATTATTGCAGTGTCAATCACCAGGGCTACAGATTATTATAGCTTGCTAAAGTTTAGTTTTGTACTTAGAAATCATAGCTGATCTCTCATACACAGCAGGAATTAAATATTTAACAGTTCTGAATAGAACTTCATTAAAAAAAGAGTAAAAGAAAGAGAAATTACTGCTTTTGTAGAAGAAGAAAATTAGTGCTTTGCATAATATTTATAGGGACTGTTTATGGAGTCTCAAAGCAAGAATTGCTTTTTTAGGGTCAAGAGGTGCATTGGCAATACCTGTGTTACTGAAAGGTCCTTAACTCCTTGTGGCATTCTGTTTAGGACCTTTGGGTCAGCCATGGGATTTTGACGGGTGCAGTGATCTCGTCAGGAAATATTCCACTGCCATTGTAACCCTTGACCACCGCGATTCTCTCTAAAAGAGTGCAGACTTTTTAGAACACAGAATGACTCCAACCAGGGTCAGACTTTAACAACCAAACGACAATAAACAACTACTTCACAGCTCTCAGAGATCAACCCTGCCACTGGAAATGCACAATAAAGCAAGGGTAGGGTTGACACTCTCTGAAATGGCATCAGGCATGACTCTGGAGCAACTTTATAGATAGATAGCCTTCATCTCCTTCCACTAGTTGGCTCAAGTATTGATTTTTTTTTTACTATCTGTTGATAGTCTATGATCTTGTTAGAAGTATCTGAATAAACTTTAAAAACCACAGTGCAATCACTTGGCCACAATCCCAAATCCATCTGTCCATTCCTCCATCCAGCCATCCATCCACCCATCCATCCATTATTCATAACTGACTCAACATCCTGCTGGGAGCTGTGGAAAAAAGAGGCATGAAGTACCCCTGCCTCTGAGCAGCTTTTGGTGCAGATGGTATGCCAGGGACAATATACAAAACAGAATAGAGTTCATCAAAGTATTCTATGTTTTGTTATTTAGTTTTCAAATATGAACCCTGGATGGAAGCAGCCTTTGTTCCCCCAAGTTATCAGCCAAAAAGAAAGAACTCAGCCAAGTGACAAGGTGTTGCCGCAGTGATAACACGATTTTGTGGATTTTAGAAACATAGAAGAAAGGAGGTTGGAAAGAATTGGCTAGCACTCCCTGAAGAGGGGGGTCCAAGTTCTGGTCTCAGCAGAACTTTGAGGGAGATGCAGGGTCTAGGCAGGCAAAACCAGGGAGAAGGATTTTAGATGCCCATCCCACCCAAAACCATGAAAGAATCTCCCCTGTCTCCTGATTAGTATTTGTCAGCCTCATTTACCCTTAAGATTTGCTCAAATGAAAAACATTAAATGCAGTTCTTGGATCCGTAATTAAAGATAATTATTTCAGTGGAAGAGATTTTTGTTTTCATAATCTCCTCTTTGTCTGCATAGAGCCAGCTCTTGGTTACATCTGCCACTGATAGCCTTTGCTCTGTTTACTTTAAAGAATAAGCCACTGTTTGATTTGGTTTCTTGTTTTCAATATGTAAACCCTGGTCTCTTGATTCCCTCTTCCAGGAAGGAAAAAATAAAAGAACAAGGCTCTTTAAATATCAGAGCCATGATGACTTAACAGATACACGCAGCCTTAATATTTTATATAACAGCCACTTAGGAAAATGCGTAATAATTTCCCAGCTGGCAGACTTGATTTGGCAGGTGTACCTCAATTGAACCAATCACTTTTCATTTGGCTGTCAATTTGTTTGGTTTTTCTGGCTGCATTGCACCAGAGTCTGTGTGTATTTCAAAAGGTCATTCACCTATTCCATGGTTCAAAGGGTTCATTCTGTTCACTTAAAGGGTCACTGTAATGATATATTAAGACATAGCTAAGGAAGATGAGCAAGAATTTTAGGTAGGGTAAAACTAATAGGAAAATCTAGGCATATAAACCACAAAACACACACAAAAAAGAAAGATAAAAAAAGAAAACATCATTCTTCAATTAAAAAAACTGCCTTAAGTTTTTGAACTTTCAGTCTTCAACAAAAAAAAAAAAAAAGAAAATTAATCTTCAATTAAAAAAAAAAAAACAAATAAGCACCCCAAAAGAAAAATCTACGGGAAAGCACACTGTAGGAGATTCACTAGACACTAAAATTAACAATCACAGCTGCTGTAAATACTTTATTTATTTTATTCATATTCTGCACTGGAAGCATATTCCAGTTGCTTGTTTGATTTCACTAACCCAAAACAAAAGGAAAGTAGAGATTTACGTGAATTTCATGTTATGCTCAGATGGTAAGGGAGCCACTAATTGAACTTCAGGTCTTCCGTATTAGAAGGAAGACCTGAATATGAACGGTGATGGATCTTATTTGCTTCTGTGGGCGTGGGGAGAAGGAGGCTTCGTGAAACACTTATAAATGTGTAAGTAATTCCTCCATATCCATAAATCGGCCTACTTCTATGAACAGAAAAACAAGGTAATAGCCCCATAGTCGATTTTTTAATCCGAAAAAAGTCATTCTTGTAGCAAGAATAAGGGAAACTCTTTCCAAAAAGTACCAGGTTTTCCAGATATAGGGATTATGTTTGAACAAAACATCACTTGTCTTAAAATATTGCTATATTCAGATAAAAGGAGTTGCTGTTATTTAATCTTACTATATTAAAATACTTATACTTACATGGCATTTTCATGATACTACTATGGTTTTCACAGATGTTTGGCTTGCAGAAATGCTAAAGATTACAATCTGTAGGCCACCAACTAACATTATTTATGGAGGGCACAGGACAGAGCACAGAACAGCCAGGAAGCCAAAGCGCGTTTGAATTATCACCTGCACTTCCTGCCATGGGACTCAAACCTGAGTCCTTTCTGGGACTTTTCCTTGAATGTAAAAATGGGGGTGATGCCACTTTGCACAGGGATCCCATAACCGTACAGAGGGCTTAGCACACTGTCTGGCACTCAGAGGCTTTGCTGATTCCTGATCCACCCCCTCCAGTCAGCAACTGAGACCCCACCTTGGTCTAACAGCAAACACAGTGATGATGGTTGTGCGGCCTGGATCCCACCAGCAGGTGTGCCGGGGTAGGGAATGGAAGTCACACATCTTGATCTCCATACATATCCACTGATGGACACCCTCAATGCCTTTCACTAGGCTCACCCTAAAGTGGAGAACAGAGAAATCAGCTCTCACCTCTGAGGCCAAAGTGGAGAGGTGGGCATGAGTGCAGATGTGGTGGGGGTGATGGTGGGGCTTGCTGCTAGTCTGGCTTTTCCTGTTATTGACATGCTCAGATGAAAGTGGGCCCTGTTCACAAACACAGCATCCATTCCTGGGACTCATCCCAAGCAGAACCTCAAATAAAAACCAGAACAAACTACACTAATTTGCTGAACCCCAAACGGAGCCAAATTCAAAGCTCTTATGAAACTACAAACAGAACCACAGTTTCAAAAACACCAGGAAAATAGTTTCAACAAGACATTACCTACGTGAAGGATGTCTGAAATCTCTTTCAGTGTAAAAATGCTTTAAGTTTTCTCTTCCACTTTCTAAAATTACTGCATTAGTTATTAAAATAACAGCCTAAGTAATCTGGCTGTAAATTGAGCTTTATTTTATTTACCCTAAGATCCTTTAATCAAGTGGAGATATAACCAGGGTTATCAATGTAGGTATTTCTACAGCATATATTCCTGTAACATATTAAATCTCTGTCTCTGTGAGGGAAGAGCATTGATTTTTCCACAGAATAACTTTTTTTCCAGCTCCAAGAACAGCTGAGGGCTGCAAAACTGAGCAGATGGCCACATGGAAGAATCTGCTTGGTTGATAAGATAGTTTAAAAGAAAAATCACCTTCCTGCACATCCCAAATACCTGTCAAAGTAGGTCATGAACACTGTTTGATTGGAACAAACCAAAATATTTAACGGATCAAATCTTCCAGAGTTCACGATAACTGCCTCACCAAAGGTCTGAGCTTAAGCATTGACGTTTCCTTTATTTATAAAGCCCAGATTGTGAGCAAGGCAAACAGCCCTGCCAGTGTGTTTGTAGGTCCAGACAGTGACTGTGCTGGCTCCACAATGGTCTTTATCACTGTAACTTGTTTGGCCTGACTGTAACTGACTAAGCATGGTAATTACAAAATGCAGTGTTCGCAACAGGAATCGCCTGAAGATATGAGTCAAGCACTTTACCAGCCTCCGAACCCGAATATGCCTCAAGAATGTTGTAAACCTTACAAAAAGTGAACCCAGGTGTTTATCAGAAAAAAGACATGTCGTACTAAAGAAAGAGTGTGGTCTGGTCCTGAGGAAACAGCAGTGCAGAAGGGAATGTCTTTTCTCCACAGTGATGTGTGGCCGCAGCCACACATTAATCTGCAGATCCACAGATCTGCAGATTAATGAAGATAGTAAAATAGATCACATCCTGCTGCCTCCAGGTATAATATTTTATTCATATAAGAGCTATGTGAGCCTTGATTTATATGAACTTTCATTAGTAGGCAAAATTCAATCATAAGGTTTTCTCTTTTCCCCTCTGGGCTTCCTTAAATTCAACACACAGTCAAATGGCGATTGGCTTCCCCTCTGCCTAGGTAATATCCACCCCCAGCCCCCAAAAAAAGGAAGAAAAAGAGGAAAATGAAGAACGAGCCCATTAGAAAGGTGGCCAGACAAAATGGTTTGCATCAACAGTATAATTTCTGATTTGTTCTCCTCCAGGACAGTCCAATGCCACCTTATTCAGATGTGACCATTATTCCACAGAGCGCACTCAGGTCAAAGTAGAGACTTTTCCTTCACAAGTACAGAGATACAACAGTAGGTTCACACGAGGGCTACTTCCAATCTTCTTGGAGAGGTAACGTGTTTCCATTGTGGGTCCATCTATTTGTGATCTGTTTTCTTCATAAACTGCCAATGCTTTCCAAATAGCCCCAAATTTCAAAGCTCTAGTTGGTTCCAGATGGAAATGAGATTACATATTTATTATGATTTTATTCTCAAATGTTAGATTTAATTAGGTTGGGAGCATTCATTCATCTGCCCATTGGGTTTGTTTACTTGGTTAAGAGACAATAGAATTGCAGGGAAGGCAAAAAACCATATAGGGCCCCCCAAATTGCCATTGCTTTTAGCTTTTATAACCCATTAAAATGTAAGTCAAGCACATAAATACATCTGCGAAGAAAGGCAGTGGTATTGCTGAGCTCCCTGGTAGATGATGACAGGACTTCCTGGGATTCCACGTCCAGTATTTTCATCTTCAGGCTATCTCGAGTTACGTGCTTGCCAATGACATTGGACCAGGAATCTCCAAAGGTGAGAAGGCCCTGGCCCACCCCAAATGCAGCTTCTGCTTGGTGAAAGCAGAGAAGGGGTGAGGTCAGGGACACAGCCAGAGTCCTGCTGCCCTCCAGCTGAGCTGCTCACTTGCCACTCCCAAAGAAAACTGAAGGGTCGACCTTTCCTTATGCAACCTCTGAAATTAATTTGGTGCTTAAAACCAGAGGTGGGTCAAGTGGTGGATTACCTGAGGTTGCCTCTGGAATAACAAAGGCGTCTCTTCAGTGTGGTGAATCGCTCTGATGGCCCTGGGCCCGGAGCAGTGATTTGAGAAAATCACCCATGGCAACAATTAGGCAATGAGTCTCCACTGACTGCCAAAATCTCACTGAATATTGGAGGGAAAGAGAATTTATATGTAATCCAATTTAGAGCAACAACAACAACATCAACAATTTAATGTTCCCCAGTTCTTCGTGGGAAAAATTCAATCCAGGTCCAAAGAGAGCTGCAAGAGGAGGGCAGGTTACATGTGAAGTCTGCATTCACGGGCTGGCGGGGTCGGAACCCAGATGGCCCTCCCGCTCTGCCACGTTGTGCACTGCTGTACGATTTTCGAAGAGGCATTTATCTTTCACAGCCTTAGTTTCCCCACCTGTAAAACTGAATAGCTACCTTCCAGGCTTTGGGAGAAAATTCAATAAAAAAAAGAATCTTGCCTAGGGCGTAATAAGCCCAGTAAATAATAGATGTTATCATTTTCATTATCTTCCAGGTAGCTGTGATATGTGGGATCCCAGAGCGGAGTAGCGAAGGAGATAGAGGTAGTTAATACATCCCTCCTCCAATACAACTGAGAGTGCCCCAATTACCCTAATAGAAGCTCCCTGAAGAAGCGCTCTGTCTTGGAGCTCAAGGAAAGACCTACAAGGGAAAACTGTAATGCTGTAATCATCAGCTAAAAGACGAAGGAAATTCTAATCTCACAGAGCCTTTGGAGACTTGTGAACACCCGAAGCTTGGAGAAGGCTTCAACAGGGAACAAACCGTGAAAGCCACACGAGAATGAACTTTAGCGGCAGGAAGGAGCACCCCATGTGACCCTGCACCTTAAAGGGATGCAGATATGTGATGGGTGCGTCTGGAATATAGGGCTCATTTTCCAATGGAAAACCTCCATATGCACATGAGTGTATGGAGAGGTCATAGTCAAGGAAGCAGAGATGAGTGGAGACAAGTGATAAGGTGAGCATCCTCAGCCTGGCTCCACCCTATCTGATGCCCGACACCTAATGAACCACCTTTACTGGGGAAGATACGGTCAAGGATGAAGCAATTCCCCCTTCATATCTAGCTATAATTTATTCTACATAGTTGATGTGGCAAGCAATGTGCTAGGTGTTTTAAGCAGGTCATACTTCTAATTCCCATAATGATCCTGAAAGATAAGTATTATGAATTCAATTATCTGGATAAATAACATGAGGTTCAGGGAGATTAAGTAGCTTGCCTAAATCTAGGTAGGTAGGTAGATAGATATAGAGAGAGATTGAAATATATTTAAAGAAAAAAAAAACCACTCTGTTTGCCTGACATTCCTTCCTTTAGACAGGATTCTGAATGTGGGGTGGGCAGGAGAGCTGTCAGTCAAGAAGTGAGCCTGCCCCCCACAAGACTAGTCACGTGACCCAGGCCAGATACTCAGGTTACCCCAGAGGGATCCTCAGTGATTGGCCCAGGGGTAAGCAGGTGACTCATGTAGAGCCAGAGTCATATTTTTGACGTTTCTTAGGGAAGTTGGAAAGATCTCTTTTGGAAATTACCAGCTCCAGAGAGGATGTTAGCCTGGGAGTGCTGGGAGCTTTCTGTGTCACTGGGGAAAGGGAGACTCATTCTCTGGATATCATTGACCATATGGGTCCTGCAGTGCCTGACGTGCTCGGTCAGTGGTTCTCAAAGTGGAGCCCCCAAAGCAGCAGCAGCCTCATGACCTTGCTGGAGATGCAAATTCCCACCCCCACCCCCTTCCAACCCCCCGACTCACTGCATTAGAAGCTCTGGAAGATGAAGTTCAGCGATGTCTGTTCCCAAGCACTCCAGTTGGGCCTGATGCTTAATTTGAAAAGCACTATTTTAGGTCAATCTAGGGAATTGTTAATTTCATGAGCCAATAGATATCCCTTTTCTTGCCTAAACTTTGATTATAATAAAAGAAAAAAACACCAAGATAGTTTTGAGTTGTTTTTATTAAAAAATTACAATTGTTTTTTAATCACAAGTAAACTTCATTATTTTACCATTAAAATCTCTTCAATACAGAAATTTCTTTGAGGCTTTCTAGTTTTGTTCTGTGTTTGTTTGCATGTGAGGCAAGACACCCCCAGATGCTTGCAAGAAAGAGACAATTTGAAGTGAAATAGGCAGATGTACAATCTGACCCTGCAAGTGACCCACTGCAGAACAGACAGCTGGACACACGGACATATGCAGCTGCCTGTCATTTATATATGACAGTTAAACAGTTGGTAAAAGGAGACTGGGCCACAGAGGAGTGAGCTGGCTAGATGTATAGATCTAGCCACTGGAAAACACTGTTCTTAAAACAACACAAAACTCTATCCAAGGACAGGAAGTGATTTAATACGAAGTATTTGAAGAAAGATTTCAAAGAGTGAAAATGAAATGCTTCCTTTCTTTTGCTGAGTGAGTTGGGAGGGTGATGCGGAGGAGCAGAGAATGAAGAAAACGCAGTGGAGGGACAGGGCCCACCTCTGTGGCATCCAGCTTTGCAAAGGCTCCTGAAGACACAAGGTTGAAGGCCCTGGACTCAAAAAGGTCCTTGGGTCTGCCAGTCAAGGGGGCCAGCTGTTTCCTCAGAGGGTGGAGCTAAGCAAAAGCTTCAGAGTGAACAAGAGATGCCAGGAGCAACTGTCCTCAGGTAGGGCCACCAGGGCTGCCACGTGCAGATGGCAGGTGGTTAATGTGAGGCCTGGTGCATGGGTCGTTGCAGCAGACGGGGATTGCTGCGTGCCTAGAAATGGAGTGAAAAAGCGAGTGCAAAGAAATGGAAAAGTTAGGAGATGTGGCATCACCTGTGAATCACTATCCCAGGCAAAGTGGGGAGGCTCGTGGGTGTGTGTGTGTATGTAAGAGAGAGAGAGAGATCACATGCCTGTGGACAGAGGTGGGCTGGAACCCCTAACTTCCAGGAAACTCCCGGGTCCTTTGCTTCTTCTACCCATAGGTCTGCACTGTGTTTTTCTAGGGTCACTCATCTATTCATCCAACAAATATTCAACAGGCACCTGTTACACACCAGATATTACATACATGTGGCTGTGCACGGAACTGCGAGGCTGCGTGCTACAGCTGCAGGGTGGGGATTGGGGCTTCATCTCCCAGCTTGTGCAATGTGGGATCTTCTCCAAAGTCATATTGAGCCACCCCACATACAAATTTAATATAAGTCAGAACATTGTGCTTGCTATAAAAGCTTCAAAAGAAGGAAGCCCCTCCGTGGATCACCACCTCCCTCCAAGCTGCAGCCCTAATCTCCTCCTATGTCAAAATCAGGGGCTGCCGCTGTCCTGGGGGTTTAGAGGCGAAGACCCAGATTCTGACTGAGGAGTCTCCCAGTGAAGGGAAAGAAGCAGATGCTGAGTCACCCGTGATGCCACTGAGCTGACTGGAGCGCACAGAGGGAGCTGACGCAGGGCACTCCGGCGTGGACCTCAGAGGCCTGCACTGCAATCCAAATCCTCCACGATAGTACATAGGACATACTGGGAGAAACTGAACGGCCACGGGAGAAAGGCTTGCTCAGGGAAACACAGGTCTTTCCTGGGGCTGGAGCAAGGGAGGAAGAATTCCTCAGACCTCCAGTGCCAAGCTAGTGTTCGGACCTTCTTCTAAAGGCCATGGGTGAGCCCTTGGGAATACGGAGACCACTCCGGCCCGCGTGGTGAATGGAGAAGGAAATTCTGCCAGAGCTGGGAAGTCAAAGCTAATCCCCTGGGCTAGACATAAGTGCCATGTGGGGCTGCACATAGGGTCATGGCAGAGGAAATGGGACAGAGGAACTGATTTGAGTATAGAAATCTTAACTGGGCTTGGAGTAGGTGTGCGAAAAGCCCTGAAAATGTATGCTGATTTTGATATGTGCAGATATTATTCTCCTCCTGGGGTAGATTTTAATTCTCAAACGAGTCTGGGACCCCCCAAAAAATGTCCTCCCCCTACTTGAAAGATGCTTAAGTGTCTAATGGCCAGGAGTTGGTGTTGCTTGGATACCAAGCGGTGGGAAGAATACCCACTGGTTCTCGAGCCCCGGACTTCTAGACGGAGTTTCCAAGAGGACTTTGGAGATATGCTGCTTTTGAGGTATCTGTGAGGCACTGAGAAGCGGGGGGCAGGAAACGCAGGAGCACGCGCAGAGTTGGCGGGTCTTTAGGAAGCTGCACATGCTCTAATTGCGCTAATTGTTCAGGCACTGAATGGAGCTGTTTCTGCTGGATCTAGGGAAAGAAGTGTCAGCTGTTTCTTCACTTATCTGACCTTGGAGAATCTGCTGTCTCCACCAGACGCTGATCCTTGGCACTGCGAGAATCTGATACACTTGACTCTGGTCAGGATTTTAGACCTCAACCAGGAAATGAGCTCCAGTCTCACCCCAGGCAAGTTCAGAACATTGTCCTAACCAGGAGACGCTGGCCTGGGTCACACATTCCAAAGGTAGCCGGCAGCTAAGAAAGCCGCAACAATGGAAATCAAACAGCTCCTTCTCTCCTCCACGCTGCTTTCGGGCAGGTTCCAAAGAAAATGGAGGGTGCCCTGCAAATTAAAAACAACAGCCTGCCAGTCAAAGGCAGTGTTTTTAAGCACAGAAAGCGCAATGCCACTGCAGGGGGCAGATAAAAGAGCTTTTGAGCATCTCAGAAGCCGCTCACACACAAAAGCACCTCTGTGCCTTCACACAGGAACTCCTAGAAGTTTCCCAAGGTTTCATAACCCCAATGCCGCGGGTAGTGATGTGGTTTGGAAATTAACCTTGCTTTTCTCCCCACTGCTGTTTTACATATTAATTAAAGTGTTTTCCTCAGATCAGGAACGCCTGCAGGCTGGCTGGGTTCTGCAGAAGGTGCCTCATTTTCCTGCTGCTTCCCGCCCCAGCTCCGCTTGTGCATAGTTCAATGATTAAAACTTCCCCCAGTCAACTGTGAACGCCTCCCCTCCCCTAACCACCATCGTGATATAAAACACACACTTCAATGTGGCTTTTAAGAAATCACCGCTTCCCCACCCCCACAAGAAAGCTGGGTCGTGCAGAGCTAATTTCGGGGAGTCCTTTGAAAGAAATTGTTGAGAAGGCATCCAAGTATTTTGCTTCAACGCTGCTTACCTCATTCATGGACCTATTTCTTTTTCTTTTCTTTTCTTCTTTTCCAGTGCTTGAAAAGGGTGTGCAAACAATTCACATATTATAAATACATTGACTTGGGCTGGGCGCAGTGGCTCACGCCTGTAATCCCAGCATTTTGGGAGGCTGAGGCAGGCAGATTACTTGAGGTCAGGAGTTTAAGATCAGCCTGGCCTACATGGCAAAAACCCGTCTCTACTAAAAATAAAAAATGAGCCGTGCAAGGTGGCGAGCACTTGTAATCCCAGCTACTCAGGAGGAGAATCGCTTGAACCCTGGAGGCAGAGGTCGCAGTGAGGCGAGATCATGTCACCACACTTCAGCCTGGGTGACAGAGCAAGACTCTGTCTCAAATAAATAAGAAAAAATGAATAATAAACACATTGGATTGCTTTCATTCATCTATTTTGGGGATAAAAGGGAGCTTAAAGTTTGAAAACCAAAACGGAGCTGGCCACCGAAGGTGTGGATTTGCTTGACAAGGTGTGAACTTCAGCAGCCTGCGTGACTCTCAAATGCCGCGTCCCAATTTGAATGTTTCCAAGTCACTTAAAAAAAATGGAAGATTCATAGTGCAATTGAAAACATACCAGGATTAATTATGTAGTCCGGTACATCAACTTTATGTGTCTGTGACCCAAGACAGTAAAAGTAAGTCATAGTTACCTCCTTATGTGCCGGACACTTTAGCCCAATATACGTCTTTCAATTTTGAGTTACAATTTGGACTGTCATGAGATTCTTGGAGCACATTAAATCAACACACTTCTTTTTAGTTATTAAGAATCTTTTGTGCCCTGTAAAATCAAGTGTAAAGTAATTTAAACTATAAAATGCAAAATATGGGGACAATTGGTAATCCATATTGGAAATGGAGTGAAAGTAAATGAAGTCTAAATAGCAAAGAGCAGATTATTCTCAAATTTACGTAACAGAGTTCCTACATGTGGAAGTAGATACAACTATTAGTACATTCAGTTGATTTATTAAAAATAAAATGAAGCCACTCTATTTTTCTACTTACCACTTGCTTATAAAATCCAAAAGGGTAAATAAGAGCCAGGATTCATTGCCATGAGTGTAGGGGCACCCTGGGGAGGTGACCTCCATCCTGCGTGACACTGGTGTCATCAGAAATTCTGTGATTGTCTGGACACGTGTCTACAGGGTCCCTCCGCACACTGACTTGGTGTCCTTTAGGATGCAGAAAACCTGAATTAAACTAGTTTAATGAATAAGGAAACCCAGTGGCTCTTAGGACCATAAGCCCTGTGGTGGGGCCTGCTTCATGGCTGGAGGAGCTAAGAGTTCTCTGGTTCACCAAAGCCCCAGTTCTTTCCATCCTTCTGCTTTCTGTCACCCACAGCATCGGCTTTGTCCCCAGGCTGTCCATCTTGGTGTCCCTGGCTCACAGCCAGTAGTAATCAGGCTGCTTGAGAATTTATCGAATCCGCAGCAAGGTGCTTCCAGAGGCCTTCTCAGTGGAACTGGAACCCCTTCCCCCGAGTCCCAGCAAGGCCCTCCTGTGCCACTGCAGTCCCCTGGATAGCAGGAAGAGGCCTGAGCCAGCCCTGCAGGAGCTGCAGGTGCAGCCAGCATCCCCACCTGGGTGTCAGTGTTCTCACAGCAGCATTTATTGAGCTGAGCTAACCATTCTCTAACAGAGAGCCTGGCTGTGGGGAGCGACGAATGTCTGTCATTAGAACAGCTCAAGGACAGGAGTAAAGACTGACAATCAGTTCAGAATGGCATCCCAGGATTTCTGCCCCGAGGAGAAAACTCAGCTCATCTGAGATCCTTTCTAACTCTAAGATTCTGCAATGTTTTCTGTTTAAAAAAAAGCATTGTACCTTTTGAGGATACAGGATTCCCAAAGCATTTACTGAATGCCTACTGTAGTATGCCAGGCCCTTTTCTCAAGTCTGCTGAACCAGGAGTGAAGAAAGCTGACATTACCATCCGTGTCACATTCTGGTAGGAGAGAGGTACAGTGAACACAATGCATCAGTGAAATCAGTCACATTTTAAGTGACAACAGCATCGAAATACTGACACAATGGCTGGAGTTTTCATTTTAGATAAATAAATAGCCAGAGAAGGGTTGATGGAGGCAGCAGCCAGCCCTGTAAGGAAGGAGACCCCTGCCATGGTCCTGGGACAAGGATTGAGTGGTTTCCTCGGGAGGCATTTCCAGGAGGAGAAGGAGGGAGGGGAAACAAGGAGGGAAAAGGGTGAGAGGGTGTGTGCTTACCCCTGAATGAGTCCCGGGGGACACCCGGCTTTTCCTGCCCAGGCTCGTCAGATCACGAAGGGAGCACGTGGGGAGCCATGTGAAGCCGTGTAGAGAGCCCTGGGGAGCATGTGGGCAAGCACGTGGGCAGCTCTTGGGGAGCATGTTGAGAGCGGTGAGCAGGGCGCTGAGGGAGGATGCTGTGGCCATGGCTGTCAGGCACCCCCAGGCCATGGCTGGGAGGCCCTCAGGCAGTGCAGGAGCCGGAGGCAGAACCATCCGTGCTGTGGATGGTCCACCCAGAGGGCAGTGGCCTCAGGGGTAGCCAGAGGATGGGGTGACTGAGAGAGGCCCTTGTGGGGACGGTGATTCTGAAGAGAGGAGAGATCAAAGCAGGAGCTGGGAACCAAACCAGAAAGTTTTTGGGACGTGGTTAGACTTTGACACTGCGTGAGGTTGGGGCACATCCGACCCACTTTGTCACCAGCATCTTGGTGGCTTCTTAGTAAGGAACAGGCTGAAAGGGGTAAGGCAAAGGGCAGGGGGACCAGCTGCTGGGAAGGGGCCATTACCAACATCCAGGCTGGGCAGGGGTGGCAGGGGTGGCGGAGGGGGCCCACGAGGCTGGGTGAGGGCGGAGGGGACCCCACTGTTGTCACCACCGCTGAGAGGAGGGAATTGCCTTAGAGTGAGAATGGGAGGCTCTGGGGAGGGGTTCTGCTGTGGGGCAGGGGGCTCAGTTTGGGACAATGTTGACACTTTTGGAGCTCATCAGCCATCCTGGTGGGTGAATCGTGGAGGCCACTGGATATTACAGCTCTGGGACAAAAAATAGAGTCATCAGCATATTTATAGCCCTGGAATGGATGGGATGGCTGTCGTGACAGGCAGCAACTGCATCTGAGGCCCCAGCACCTGCAGGGTCCCATGGGAAGCAGGGCAGAAAGGGAGCAAGCAGTGAGCAGGTAGGCAGAGAGAACAGATGGCCACTGTGCTGCTCTCAAAACCAAATGCATGGCCAGGCATGAGGCTCCCACCTGTAATCCCAGCATTTTGGGAGGCAGAGGCCAGCGGGTCACCTGAGGTCAGGAGTCCAAGACCAGCCTTGCCAACATGGTGAAACCACCCCAAACACTAAAAATACAAAAATTAGCCAGGTGTGGTAATGTGTGCCTGTAATCCCAGCTACTCTGGAGATTGAGGCAGGAGAATCACTTGAACCCAGGAGGCAGAGGTTTCAGTGAGCTGAGATTGTGCCACTGCACTCCAGCCTGAGCCACAGAGCAAGACTTCATCTAAAAAAAAAAAAAAAAGCGCAGAGGTGTTTTACATCTTTGTATAGAGGTGAATGGTGTAAGACACAGCTATTTGGTCAAACCTATGTGACTGAAGCATTTGCACCGAGAGAGAGAGAAAGGATGGAAGAAGACAACGTGAACTAAATAACTCTCTCTTTTGTTTGCCTGCTTGTAGGTTTGCCTTTATGAACACCAACATGAAGTTTTGAACCTTAAATTTAGAATAAAAATATGGAACAGCCAGCTTCCTAGAGTGAGGGCACCATTCTGAACTTGCTGTCTG
Source organism: Cebus imitator (assembly GCF_001604975.1). NCBI lineage: Eukaryota > Metazoa > Chordata > Mammalia > Primates > Cebidae > Cebus > Cebus imitator. Next base: position 8,061,612 of record NW_016107329.1, read on the forward strand.
TGGACCTGGTGTGGGTTTTGGGGCCAATGTCCTTTCCTGCTAAGACAACTTGGCCTCTTGGAAGGAAAGCTGGACTTGGTTGCCATGACTCAAACTGTTATTAAATTTCTTATGATGTCTCCACATGTTAAAACAAAATGAATGTGGACATTATGGGTTTAAACATAATTTTGAATGAATAAGGGAATTCAGGTAGAGCGTTTCTCATAATGCAATATCAGTTGGTGAGATTTTCTAAAGAAATGTATATGGTTCTCTTGGGAATTGGTTCATTAAATCCAAAAGGCAAAAAAATAAAAACACACTTCTGATAGATTTGTTGGAGTTACACATAATCATATCTTTCAAGAGCAGATGTGGCAAAATATACACTGCGGAGTGTGGCTAGGTGACCTGAACTCCCCACGAAAGTCATTTATCAAAACTCCAAGTTCGTTCCCCACAGGGCTGACTTTTCAGACCTACCCATGATTCCTCAAACAAATGATTGCAAAGTGCCAAACATCACATTCTTTGAGGGATCCAATGCTATTGGCACTGATGCTTTAATCAGAGAGAGACTCAAACCCACCGTAGTTAAGCTCTCTGAAAGGCTTTATTCCTTGGCAACCATAAGCAGACCTCTACAGCTGACTTTTTTTTTTTTTTTTTTACATTTTTTAAAGGATTATCCCTGAATTATAAAACCATGGTTACCATCTTATTCTTGTAATTCTAACATATCATTTTGAGTCGATTTTTAAAATTTGATACATGAGAGTCAAGATTCAGGGTCGAAGGGACAGTGACTGATTCCTACCCTCAAAGAGCATACACTTGAAAAGAGCATGAAACAAGTGCCCCGATTCAGAGGCAAAAACCAAAAGTGCTTTGGGTCAGTCCCTTGTTGGAGGGACCAGGAAGGTCTTCACGGAAGGGTAACAGTGGAGAAAGGCCTTCAAAAATGGGGAAGATTTTCCCAGGCAGAGTTAAGAACAAAGAGAAGGCAGTTTGTGAGGAGACAGGAAGCGTAAATGTGCTGGGAGTGAATCTGAGATCTTCCTGACTCTGGGCTGTGATGGCAGAGAGGACCTGCCCATGAGCTCTCCAAGATGAAATTGAAGGTTTCACGGCCCATGTTATAAGGCGCTGGAACACTGAAGGGTAGAATTTGGACTTTATTTGGTAAGAATGGGAAACTACTGAGGGTTCTTGAGTAGAGAAGTGCGATCATGCAAGCTGAGCATTGGAATGATTCGTCAGGTGATGCCTCAGAGGGTCTCTGAATAGCACATAAACCAGAGACAAGAAGGTGAGTCCCGCTGTTTCTGTGGCCCAGCAGGAAGTAACAGGAAATAAGTGACATCAGTGGGAATGGCAAGGCTCAGGGGCGGTTACAAGTGACACTTCAGACAGGAATTGATTGGATGTGGGGAGGGCCCAAGGGAACTGTTGGAAATAAGAGTCCGTCTCTAAATTTTAGCCCTAGCAACTCAGGGAAAATGGTCAAGAAGTGGAATTGGTTTTCAAGGAAGACATGGATCCATTCTGGACATGTTGAATTTAAGATGCATTTAGAAAAAGCAAATTAAGGCACCCTACAGGCAAATGGCACATGTAACAGCCTGGCTTCTGGGATTTGAGAGGTGGCTACAGGAAAGGCAGTAAGGGATCTCCAAAGAAGGAGATCACACAGGAAGGAAGTGAGGAATAAGAAGGTCATTGTTGGAAGCTTGGGCATCAAGGACATTTAGAGAGAAGAGGGAGAAAGGAGGGGTGGGCATGCAGTAGCCCAAGAAAATGTACAGCCACCCACCCTGCAGGGAAGATGAGGACAGAGTGGCTGTGCATAGGTGTGGAACTGGCCAGACTCAGGGTGAGGCCCTGATTCTGTTAGTGTGGTCTTGTCACCTGAGACATCTATCTGAGCACCCTGTCAGCGCTTCCCTGCATTGTAAATGGGAGTTTTTGCAAGGGTGAAATAAGATGCAAGGCGTTTGGTGCAAGGTCTTGTGACAACTAGCACTAAGGAATGGTACCTATGACCTTTATTAGGCAGGGAGGAGTCAACCGGGTGAGCTGCTGCTGCAGGAGGGTGAGAGCTCTTGCAACATCATCGAGAAGGCTGTCAGCACCGCCCTTTCAGCAGCTGAGGGTGGCAGAAGCCAGATCGCAAATGGGCAGGGCATAAGTGGCAGGGCAAGAAATAGATGGATATTTTATTTTTTCCCTTCTCTATCTGGACAAAGGTCTTTTTCCCTCCAAGGTGTAGCTGACATTTTCTCTCTCTAGAGCTTCCCTGGGGAGGCCCTGTTTTCTAGTGTCTCCATGGGTCTTTATTCTTTATATGAGATCCCAATGATGCCACCCAGTCATTTGCTTTCTTACAGGCATGTTTTCCACTAGCCACCCACAATGATTAGCTGGAGAGTGACTCAAGGCAGGAACGATGTTCTTGTCATAGAACAGCCTCAGCTCGAATGCTTGTTCGACAGCTGGCTAGCTCTGAGCACGAAGCAGAATGCAAGAAGGTGGGGTGTGTGAGGAGCAGGGACGGCTTGAAGGAGGTGGGGGGCTCCTGCTTGGGGCACCTCATCTCCTGGATATGACACCACTTGTGTGGAGCAGGCCCAGTAGCAAGTGAGTGGGCCAGAGGAGAGGGAGTGAAAAAGTGCACGTATGGAGTCACCTGAGGTGCCATTAAAGGAGATAGGAATAACGACACATTAATGGGACCTAAACAGAATTGCAGACTTGAGGCCAGGTGCGGTGGCTCACACCTGTAATCCCAGCACTTTGGGAGGCCAAGGCATGCAAATCATCTGAGGTCAGGAGTTCGAGACTACCCTGACCAACACGGAGAAACCCCATCTCTACTAAGAGTACAAAATTAGTTGGGCATGGTGGCACATGCCTGTAATCCCAGCTACTTGGAAGTCCGAGGCAGGAGAATTGCTTGAACCCAGGAGGTGGAGGTTGCAGTGAGCCAAGACGCGCCCTTGCACTCCAGCCTGGGCAACAAGAGCCAAAACTCCATGTCAAAAAAAAAAAAAAAAGCATTATAGACCTGACTTGACTTGTAGTGTCACCTGCCACACAGAGTCAGGAGTACCCCTTACCACAGGTTACCTGGGGCCTGGAATTTGAAATCTATCGGCCTTTCCGGGCTGGTCTCTTACCTCAGTTTATGCCCACACAGCCACCTTGGGATCAATGCGGACAGAAAAGCACGTGAGACTGTGCAAGGGAGATGGGCTGGGAGGATGAGGAAGAGGGGAGGGATGGGAGGCGCCTACCGACTGGACATGGGACTGAACCACCACACGAGCCCATGGCAGACACCAGCATACTTGACCTTTGCTCCCGCATCCGTGAGTCAGGATGGGGGTGGGCGAGTGCTCATCCTGCTGGCTTCCTGCATGTTTGGGACGACCAGACAGGCTGGTGCCAGCTCTGTGTGGTCTCTGCTCATCCAGCAGATTCGCCTGGGCTTGTTCCCAGCAGACAGCTTCTGAGGATAGGGCTGGGACTGGCACCTGCCACTTCCTCCACATTCTATTGGCCAGAGCGAGTTGCAAGGCTGGCCAGACTCAGGAGCAGAGAGAAATACCCTCCACTTCCAGATAAGAAGAGCCACAAAGTGACATCACCGCTGGCTGGATGCAGGGTGGGGCCAGACAGCAGAGTGCATGGGCTGTTTTGACAATCAGTCTACCCTGAGATGCTCCAGGAAGGGGAAGGGAACAAGGACGACAGGTGCTGCAGCCAACCAGGGGATCTTCTGCCTTTGAAATCGTAGCGACGGATCACTTTCCGTTCCTGATAAGGCCTCACGAGTGTCCCTAAGACTTGCCATTTGCTACTGTAATCTGTCAAATACAATGTAATTTAGTGAATTGGGTAAAGGGTCTTCAAGGTTTCTTACATGATTTATTTTGAATGTTTGTCATTTATTGTAAAAAATTTATTTTATAATAATTTTTTCTAATTGGCTGGGCAGGGGGGCTCACACCTGTAATCCCAGCACTTTGGAAGCCCAAGGTCGGGGGATCATGACATCAGGAGTTCGAGATCAGCCTAGTCTACTAAAAATACAAAAATTAGCCAGGTGTGGTGGCACACACCTGTAGTCCCAGCTACTCAGGAGGCTGAGGCAGGAGAATCACTTGAACCAAGGAGGCAGAGATTGCAGTTAGCCAAGATTGCACCACTGCACTTCAGCCTGGGCGACAGAGC
>NW_016107329.1:8065861-8083974 GCF_001604975.1 Cebus imitator
AAAAAAAAAAAAAAAAAAAGAAGAAGAAAAAAAGAAAATGATTGAAGACAGAATGACATTGTTTCATAATGATTTTTATTTAATCCATGTCTCCCGCCAAAAGCATTATGCCTACTGTACCATATTATATGGAATGAAATAGATGATCCTATAAGGGATCAGATTCTATCGTAACTTAAGAAGTCAGACCCAAGAACGTTGTTCAATTATTTTATCTTGAGCCTAATTTTTTTCCACCCTGGATTTTTCCATGGTAACGAATTCCATACTTACTCTGGATCCTCTCTTTTGGTTTCAGGATTCAGAAATGGCTTCAGGGAAAGAGAACCCTTATGTTTTTACTTTCAATCCACTTGTCGGTGTTTCCCTTTGTCAAGAAACAAATGGGGACAGCACCCCTAAACTGTGTAATGTACGTGGCAGAGAAAAACCCCCGGCCACAGAGGAGTGGTGTCTGCAGAAGACAGAGTGAGAGGAAATAGCTCAAAGACAAGGTTTCAAAATGAGCTTGCACCATGGGATGAAACCAGTGGACAGCGACGTGACTGGGAAACACTTGTGGTGGCAAGCGGCAGCGGCCAGTGTGTCTGAGATGACTGTGCCAGAACTGAATGTGCAGCCACTCCCGTTATAAAGGAAAAGAGGGAGGTGCGGGCAAAGGCTCTTACTCTCATGTGCTGACTGTGCCAATTCAGCTAGATGATGCCTGTGTGGGCGTTCAGATAGGCATTTTTAACTCACATGATTCGGTGAACATGAATCACCTAATCACAATTAGATCTTTATTTTCTCCCTTCCCCATCTCTCCCTTAGCTCAATAACATTTAAAGGTGAATGCATGTGCCATATTGGCACAAATGGGTGTGGCACACAGTAGGCTTCTGTGCACCCTGGAAGCGGGGGGTAGATTCTGCTCCAAGAGTGCTGGAAGCCACTGGGGAGGGATTTGATCCAGCTGGTGCCGCACTGTGGCAGGGAGAATGAGGTGGAGTGAGGGGAAGGATGCCAGGGGAGGCCACGTAGGAGGCTGCTGTGTAGCCCAGGCAAGAAAGGACGGCAACTTCTCCATCCAAGGAAGGGAGGAGAGGAGGTTGGATTGAGGCCGGGATATGCTCTGAGTAAAGGCCACAGGGTTGCTGAAGGATGGAGTGCAGGGAGATGGAGGAGCGCTGGAGAGGGTGCAGCTGGTTGGCCTGAGTGTGTGTACAGTGGTGGTGCTGTTTACAGGGGCAGAGAAGGCTGGTGGGAGAGCAGCTCACAGATGGGCTGGGTGGGTCCGTTCAGGAAAGACCACACTTTGTTATGTTGTTTTTGAGGCATGTGTAGGGTAGGCATGTGGAGATCAGAGTGGATTTGAGTGCCGTCGGCATGCAGATGGGCTCAGGCCACATGCTCTTGTGAGATGCCAGCCCAGGTCCAGCCCAGGAGGAGGCAGAGGATGTTTGGCTGCAATGGCTGAGTGGGGCTCATATGCAGGAGAAGGAGCAGGGCCGTGGCAGGGTGAGGCCTTCGGTGTGAGAATCTGGGGATGGGGTACCCATGGCACAGCGCTGGGTGTTGGCTTGCAGGCAGCAGTTGATGTGAAAGTCAAAGCTGAGGATGTTGATGAGGGAGTTGAAGTAATGAGGTGGATGAGTGCACCTGGGGAAGGGGTGTCAAGCCACAGAGCAGTGCACAGATGAGTACTGAGTCTGACCAGCAGCTTCAACTGAGCGACGGGTGAAAAATGGACCCTGACACAGGCTTGCCAGTCAGCACGGCCAGGGGACCTCTGCCAGAGTCAGCAGCAGCCCCCTTAAGCTGGCGATGTTTGCATTTATTTACTACAGATTAAATGACAAAGATCTCAAGTTAACACCTTTAGAGGGTAATTAACATTGCTGACCCCCCCAAGTAGAGAGCAGTTATGTGCCTGCAGATGATCAAAGGAAGGTCTTTGTACCACATGACTTATTTAGACAAACTCCTCTACATTCCTTTGTATCTACTCCTAGCTATTAGCTCAAGGTAAGAGGATCAGGCTGCCTTCAGCCATAACCTCTTCCAAGAAGAGGCCTTCCAAGAAGGTTTGCGTTTTCTATAATTTCTCCCACCATTCTGATTGATCTCCTACAGATGAGAAACCTGATCTTTATGACACGGAGACAAAAATCTGTGGGTGAATGGTGTGGTGTCAAGCAAACTCCAGTTGAGAGGCAATAAATATCTCACATCTTCTCAGCTGCATTGACTTTCTTACCAAATGTGGAAATTCCATCCAGCAAAGTGACAGGCACATTTGCAGAAAGGGAGAAGGAAAGTCACCCAGGGCCACACTGGACTGAGACGGGGTCAGCAGGAACGGGAAGAATCAAGACCACGATGTTCACATGGCTTTTGGTTGCTTCTCCCCAAGCTCCGGAGGGCAAATCTTGCATGGACTGCTGGGATACACGGGTGACTGCACAGAGGCCTAGAGAAGAGGCAGTCATTTGGGGTGAGGCTCCTCCTCTCCTTCAGGGTGATTTTACAGAGATCCTGCCAGCCAGTGGGTCTGCCCAAGATCTTCCATCAGAACACCCCTAGTGTGGACCAAGACTCACAGCATTCCAGCAGCATTCTAGTCTCAGAGCCCACACAGCTCGGTGTCCCAGCTTCCCCGCTGCCACGTCTGTGAGTCCACCCTCATGTTCTGCCTCGGGGCTTTTATTTCTGTGCCCCCTGGTAAGGCAGAGTTTGAGGAAGAATGAATAAGCTGAGGGCCACTGACTTTCAGGAGCTGTCTCCTATTCTCAACACGTTTCCTACCTGCTGTGTGGCTCACATCACCTGCGCTCTCCGTCCGAAATGTGCAGCCTGGCCCAACACCAGCATCATCCAGGAGCTCCTTAGAAATGAGGCTCTCATCCTTCGCCTGACCTCCTGAATCAGAATCTGCATTTTAACAAGATCGCAGGGAAATTCATGTACATGTTGACATTTTTATTAGGCGCAGTGGCTCATGTCTGTAATCTGAACACTTTGGAAGGCCAAGGCAGGGAGGATCACTTGAGGCCAGGAGTTCAAAACTAGCCTGGGCAACAACAGAAACCCCATCTCTACAAACCATTTTTTTTTTTGATGGAGTCACGTTCTGTTGCCTAGGCTGGAGTGCAGTGGCATGATCTTGGGCTCACTGCAACCTCCACCTCCCAGGTTCAAGCAGTTCTTCTGCCTCAGCCTCCCAAGTAGCTGGGACTACAAGTGTACGCCACCACACCTGGCTAATTTTTGTATTTTTAGTAGAGATGGGTTTTCACTGTGTTAGCCTGGCTGGTCTCAAACTCCAGACCTCATGATCTGCCCACCTCGGCCTCCCATGTTGGGATTACAGGCATGAGCCACCACACCTGGCCAAAACATTTTTTAACATTAGCTAGGCATGGTGATGTATGCCTGTAGTCCCAGCAACTCAGGAGGCTGAGATGAGAGAATCCCTTGAGCCTGGCATTTCAAGACTGTGGTGAGCTCTGACAGCAACACTGTGTACCAGCCTGGGTGAAAGAGTGAGACCTTGTCAAGAAAGAAAAGAGAAAAGGAAAGGAGAAGAGGAAGGGGAAGAGGAAGCGGAAGGAAAGAAAGAAAAGCAATATTATATATTATTAAATGACACCTCACCCAAGGTTTTCCGAATAAAAACTTCCAAAGAAGCTAGCCAACAAACATTCTTACCTTTCAATAAAGGACTGTCTTGACAATTTTAGGTATGCACCAAAGCACGAAAGCAAAACAATGCAGACTGTTAACGTTCAGCCTAGTGACTGACATGGCTTCAATACCTACCTGGTACAGTGCTTCACTCACTCTTTAAAGTCTACCTTTATGCACTTTTACTATTTCACCGTCACCCTAAAATTCTAAGTGATCATATTCTCATGCCTACTGATGATGAAGACCAGGAGGTTCCAAAACATCAACCTTTTTTTGCCCACCGCCCCACCGGACTTGAACCAAGATTTCCCGAGTTCATTTCCTGGGGCCTTTGATAGTTCCATGCCTTCTCCACGGGCCAAAGATTGAGAAGAGTAAGTTCTATCCTTTCTTGCAGTCCACTAGTTTTGCCCTTAAGATTTAGAGAGCTTCAGATCAGCTGGTTCCTTGTATACCAGTCACAAGTGGGTTTTTATTTTACAAAGGAAACATACAAGTTATCATTTTCTAGAAAAAGGTACAATAACTATTTCAATATACACTTTAAATATATTTACAGGCATACCTTGGAGCAGTTCAATAATTAAAAGTTTCACCTGTCTGCCTGACCGCCAATGCAAAAGAAACATAATTAAAAGTTTTTTTGTTCCTTCTCCAAGATAATAGTTTATAGAGTAGCTTAGTGAAACACCGAAACTCCAGAATGGAAGAGGATGTGTGAAATCCCCTTTCCGGTGTGAACTTATTCTTAAACAGTCAAATGAAAGCACCCGTCCTCCTCTGCAAGATGCTAAGCATCTGGCCCCTGCATCCTGCCTGAGTCACCTGATAAATAGCTGCAGGTTGCTTTAAGCACACTGTGCCTGGCACAAGCTGTTTTGCTCCGCTACTCCCAGGCTTTAGGTGTAGATATTTACTCCCAGGGCTGAGCATACTTTCAGCCACACCTGGATGCCTCTAGCTAATTAGGAGGAAATTTTTAGTGGAAAGGAAACAGCATAACTTTGAGTAGCCAGAATGTGTATGCTGGAGAAAGCTTAAGTGGGAAGAGAGGGGACTTCTCTCCTGAATTGAGTCGCTTTGCTTCCTACTGGAAAAATATGCAACTGAAAGGAGGTAGAAATGCTAAAGGGCTCTGTGGCTGTGTCCTGCTGCATTCAATTAGCCTTCCAGAGGATGCCAGAAGGAAGGTTCAATTGCCAGAGCAGCTCCAGGACTTAAGAGAATGATGGAGTGCAAACCAAGGAGATTGCCATCTTGCAGACCTGGTGAGACCAAGGCGGGGCAGCTGTGTGACTGGATTATGCACAGAAGCATTATTTTAGTTTCTGTTGCACTGGCCAGAGCTATGCATGCTACCCTTTGCATGGGGTATTGAAAAGTCAGCTAATTTTAATAACTCAGAAGGGGAAAGTTGTAAGACGTAGGAGAGCACATCTCTCTGAAATGCCCAAGCACTGGCCTTGCTGGAATGGGCCTCATCAGGGGAGCGGGGCCACTGCCCTGGGAGCAGAGGAGGAGGCCCAGGGCTGGCTCCGGCCTCTTGGCTGGATGTCATGGTTTCAGGTCCAGCAGATAAAAGCAGGAGGCAGTGACCGTGAGCCAAGAGCTCAATGTTTTCAGAAAATGGACCTGATGGGAGGAAAGAGTGTGAGTGTGCTTTCAGAGCAGTAAACAAAATGTTGGCCGCCTGCCAGGGAGGAGTGTGCTGACATCTCCAAGCGGGAGATCCTTGAAAGCGCCACAGAGCGGCTGAGGAAGCCTCCTTAGGGTTATGTATGGGGTGGCCGGGCAAGGGCTGCCGTGCCCCCATGCAGCAATGGGCATAAGGCCTCAGCCACACCCAGCAGGGAGCCCAACAGCAGAATCCCAGGCAAACGCCCCCACTCCCCGGCTCAGCTCCCTGAAGGGCAGGGCGGTGGAGGAGAAGCACAGCCAGGCGGTGCCCTCGGCCAGCTCTAACTCACAGGCTGCTGGGGCTGACAGGTGGAGCTCGTGTGGATGAAGACCCTTACCCCTGAAGTGAAGGTTATGGTGTTTCCTGGAGGGAGGGCATGGGGCTCCGCTCTTAACTGAGGCTCCCCATCCCCTGAGGGAGGGTGACAAGAGGTGTCCAGACACATCCGCAGAGACAAAGGAGGTTGCCAAGGCTGGCCACGGGAGTTTCTCATCCAGTGTCTTTTAAATGAACTGGTCTGTGTCACTGCTAGGGAAAGCCTGCTTTCACACACCCAGCACTACACAGTTACAAAGCAGATCCGATGGTGCCATGGCAGACCTCATGGTTTCTGGGCAGTATCTGGCATTCGTGTAAAAAGACAGCCCAAGAGGTTGAATTCTTTGAAAGCCTTATCTTTGGTTATTTTAATAGGATATGACAATCTCCTCTCCTCAGTGTGTCGATAAATGTTTATGACCCCTTACTGGCTGAGTGCAGGGGTCCTGCCATTGCTTGTTTTTATTTTCTTTTAGATAGCATGAACATGTTTAGCAGATGTAACCAATGATGGTAATTAAGATTATAATAATACCGATAGCAATGTTTATATCCGTGGATACAGAAAATGCACAGCCTGATACGTTTTTATTACTTGCAGTCATAAAATTAAAGATCTTAAACATGTGTGGGTGGGTGCGTCCGCGTCGAGATCTTGTTAGAATGAGTACCCAACTGGACATGGGTTTCATCAGAAGCCTTTTGAGTGATCAGACAGCAGTGAGATAGCACCTGCTATCCTGCAGCACAGAGCCGCGCCTGGTCATGGCGGGATGTGCCGGCTCTCTGGCTGCAGAGAACAGCTTATCAGTATCGTGCCTGCGTGCAAGGACAGGACTCCTTGATGCCCTGGAACCTCCACTACGACAAACTCTCCTTGGTCACATCTGCACACAGAGAATCAATCGTACTCTCAGCTGTGGTTTCTGCAGCAGCTCTAGGTCACAGGAGAAGCCAGTGCATTGTTGAAACAGCAGAGACCAGGCAGTGCCCGGATAGAAACCAGGTATTGAGGACTCAACCCCATTCCTATGCAGGCGGGCATCACACACATCTTCTGCTGGAAGACACACAGTCTACGTGAACGCCCAGCTTCCCTGTGCCCTGCCTTCTCTCACAGAATATGTCGGCACCCCCAGAGAACACACCTTCAATGCCAAAGGGGAGTTTCTGTCTGTCTGCTTCACACTGTCCTTCCTCCTCTCCCACCCCTTCTCTGTATGAAGAAGTGAAGCAAAGCTCTTAATGATCACCCTTAAATGGCAAGACTTTGATAGACTGTTTCTAAAATTGGTTCTCATTTAAACATGGAAGTTCTAATTAGAGAACTGTAAGAAGTGGAATGAGAGGGCAGCCACCGAGTCGTGGCCGTCTTTCCTGTTCTCTGCCCCGGGGACTTTGCACCTGCTGAGCCCCCTCTTCCTTTGGGTCCCCACAGCAGGCCCCTAGGAGCTCCGATCTAATGTTGCCTTCTCAGTGAGACCTCCTCTGACAGCCTCAGGAAAACAGGCTTCTCTCCCAAACCTCTGGGCTATCCCTCCCTGTCTTATCTTCATCTAGTGATTTATATTTGTTTATTTGCTGATCACTACAAGAAGGCCTTATGAATGCAGGCACTCAGGTTTCTTTCCCACTCTATCTCCAATATCCAGAAGCATATTGGATGAGGAGGAGAATGCAATAGAAATTAGTTGCAGAAATCAATCAGGGAGAAAGGAAATGTGCTCAGTGAAGTGTTTCAAATATGCAGCCTACAAGACTTAGGCAGAAGACTCAAAGTAGCTGACTAGCCCAGCAGGGGCACCCATTTTGACACTTTCCCCTTTCACCTTTCTTGTGGTTAAAGCCACTGTGATGGCTGGAGCTTCAGGAGCCACATTGGATTATGAGGCAACCTCGAAGACAGAAAGATGCGCACTGAGAATGCTGAAGCTGAGCGATGGCGGGAAGGTGGGTCCTTGGAAGTGATGGAAACCCCATGCCAGCTTTGGAATGCCCACATCTGTCTAGTTCCACCTGAGAGAATAAAACATTGTATGTCCCAGCCATTGTTGCTTTGGCTTTTCTGTTTTATATAAAGGTTTCCTATACATGTAAGATATCAGAGAACCATTGGGATTCAGTATTGGTCACTTACTGTAATTCAAAGAATGCATTTTACTTCCCTGAACAACGTTACGCCTTCCTAAAGCCAATAAAACAGGGTAATTGTTGAAGAAATTGTGCAAATATACAATACAATCGTTCAAAGCAACCTACTCTCTTAGACAGCGAGTGTCCTAGTCGTTTACAAGACAAATGCATTCATTCAAAATATTCAACAAAGATTTGTTGAGTACCTACTGTGTGTCATGTATTGTGTTAGGTCCATTAAAACACAGTGGGAAAGAGTTGGAATTAAAATAAATGCTTTGAATTCTGACTCACTGCTTATTAGTTGTGACCCTGAGCAAGGTGTTTAACCTGAGTTTCAGTTTTCTTTATATTTGTTTAGCTCTCAGATGTGTATGAATACAGAATAAGAGGTGGATAAATGTCTTAACAGAGTTACAGTAACACAGTTGCAGTAACATGGTTTTGCTACGATGTCTGCAGTGTGATCTTTTCCATCAAGGAGCCCCCTCGTGGGAGAAACATAGGTAAACAGGTAATACTGTGAAACTTGGAAGATGCCATAACAGAAGGATAAGCAGGGTGCCTTGAGAATCTGGAGAAGGGAGTCACTAGCTCCGTTTAGGTGAGCTGAAAATGGTTGCATTATACTCATTGGAACCATTCACTGGCTATTTCCAGTTTTGCTTCTCCTGACACATGATAGAGTTGTCTTGAAGAGTCAGTACAATTTTCTAGATGAAGAAAGAGGTTTCAACACTCTAGGGCAAATGAAATAGTACAAAGCACAGAGTTATAAAACAGTTGAAATTTGGTGACAGGCTCAGTGCAACTGTGACCAACACTGGGTTCATGGGGCAGTAGAGGTAGAAGGTGAGAATGGTTAGGAAGATGGGTTTGTATACTTAGGGCACCTCTGCGCAAGGTGAATTCCCCCAAAGTCATTTGAACTTGAAAACCATTCATCAACACCTCTTGATTCAATAAACTAAGAAGGCTGAAGAAATGGCACAGAGTTCTTTGGAAAGGAGCACAGGACCGAAAAGTGGTCTCCACAGCCCATTTGTTGCTCATCTGTAAAGACAACAGGCAAATTACATCTCAAATATGGGAGATGTCAGGGAACAGAGCATATAAAAAAGTTTCTGGAAAAAGTTTTGAGTTGTTTGCTTTCAGTAACAAAATTCAAGCAATTAATAGATGGATAAAAATAAGCATGTTCAAAGAACCAGTGGCAGGAAATGAATCAATGTAAGTGAAGAATAAATATTTTAAACTCATATAAATTACATTATAGAAAAAATGTGGGTTTCTTTTTACCTAGAAAATGCAGAAAACAATGTAACTGACGTAAATGTGAAGGAGGGGAAAAAGGAGAAAAGAGGGGTGAATGGAAATGAGATTATGAATGTCCTCGGATTTCAAAGGAAGAAGTGAAGCAATGTTGCGGAGCATTTAAATGTGTATTTTTTAAAATGCTTCTAAATTGTTGCATAACTTTACTCAAGGGATCTTTCAGGAAATAATAACTCTGGGTAGATAAACATTTATTTTTAGAACCAGCAATTCTTTGTCTTCTCGTTTTATTATATGGTCTCTTCCTTACTTGAGCTGGATGTGCTCTAGGAAGGCTTAGGTGCAGTCACAGGAAGGGTGGAGTGGGAGGGTCAGGACCTGGAAGATACACCTGGAGAATTGGGCAGAAGCCAAATCACATAGTGCCAAGTATCTCAGGTCTACCATGCTCAGGAATTTTGACTTTTCCTAAAAGATAATGGGTGGGTGGGGAGGAAGGAGAATTTGAATCATGCATGCATTTATTTACTTTTTTGTTTTTTGAGATAGGGTCTAGCTGTGTTGTGCCATCTGGCCCCCAACTCCTGGGATCACGTGACCCTCCCACCTTAGCCACCTCAGAAGCTGGGACTACAGGTGCCAGCCACAGTGCCTATTTGATAAAGATCACTTTGTTACTTTGGCTGTCTTGTCTTTAAAAATCTCTTCAAGCAATGTGATTTAGAGATGCTCTATCCGCATGATCTTACAAACCCGGACGATAGTCAGGATTGACCTCACATTCTGCTCCTTCCTTCAAATTTTAGATTTTTCCTTCAGCTTTCTAAATACTACTTTGGTAAACAATTTACAGACTAAACTAGGCATAAGAAACTATCGTGATTCTTTTTCCTGATTCAATCCAGTGCTCCGTAGTTCTCCCATCCTCAGAGAAGCCAGGACAAGGCATGGGACCAGGATGTCAGGCTTCAGGCCATGCCCTGTGCAAGTCCAGGGGAGCTGCTGACACAGGAACAAAGCGGGTGGTGCCTCCTCAGCTGTGTGATGTGGAGCCCATAGGGGAAGGGCCGGTTGAGTTTATGTGGTCTATGTTCCCTCTCCAATCACTAAGAAGAAAGATAGCTACAAAGTCCGATTTTTTAAGGCCTCCAGGCAATGGAAATTGACAATTGTCTCAAAGTTGATATTTAATAACCCTCATTACTATTAAATTACTTTTTATGGAAATAGAAAATGTTTTTCGAATTGTATTCTACCCCTTTCTCTGCTTTTCTCTTCTTTTGAGAAGGTCAGCCGACCAGTCTTCATTTTATCCATAGCCCCTAATGTTATCAATACTAATCAATCATCCTGTAGTTTCCTCTTTTCCAGTCTAAATAGTCCTAGCTCTTTCAAAGGTCCAATTTTCCAATCCTTTGTATCTTGATGTTTTACAAAACAGCTTCCCATGTTGCACAGAATTTAATAACAAAAGCAAAGATATGTGAAGCCCACAGTGGTAGAATTATGCTCTGAGTCAGGAAAATAACAATTCCGTAAACATAAGCCAATGACGTCCTCCTCTTTTTGATCATGCTAGATTCATACTTTGTTCTACTTGTACTGTATTATAAATCCCCCTTTCAAGATTGCAGTTGATGGAGATAGTACATTAGCGATATAATTGCATTTGAAAAGCGTGGCCTTTTCATTTTCTGCTGCTATAGCAGACACTGTTCGTTGCTACTGAAGGAACAGTACTCCTTCTTTTTCCTGGTTATCAATGCCCAGCTTTTGTTCAACAGTCTCTTCATGGGATGCTGACTCCTCCCAGCCCTGGAGGGTGCATCTCTTTTAGTGTAAATTAACCATCCCCTTCCTCATAATCAATGAAACCAGGATCATGGGACCCAATCCCAGACAATGGGAAGTAAGGCAGAGTCAGCTGGGGGTGGGGTGGTTCTGGGATCATTTGCATCACTGTAAAAAGACACCCAAGGAAGAGACACTGTCTTCGCTGGACTTTATTCTGAGAGGCTATGCTTCCCGGGGCTGCTGCAACCATCTCAAAAACACAGCGGGGCAAGTGTAAGAAATGAAAGCACAGATCTGGAGGACGGCTGAGTAGAAAGATGAAGAGAACCGGGGCTTCTGTGCACGCCACTTAGCTGCCTAATTGACCAGCCCTGGGCTTCCTGTTGTGAGATCATACATCCCTTTGCAATTTGGTGATTTTCACTGTGTGGTCCCAGACCAGCATAAGTATCACCTGGAAATTTTTAGAAATGCAAATTTTGGGGCCTTTCCCCAGACTTGCTGAGAAGAATCTAGGAGGGGAGTGCAACCATCTGTTTTAATAATCCCTCCTGATCATTCTAAGAAGTTCTGAAGTTTGAGAACTACTGCTCTGAGCTTGCTGTAGTCTGAATGTCTGTGTACTCCCACTAATCAAATATTAAAATTCGAATCCCCAAAGTGATGATATTAGGGGGTCGGGGTCTTCAGGAAGTGATTCAGTCATGAGGGGAGAGCTCTCATGAATAGGATTAGTGCCCTTATGAAAGGGACCTCAGAGAGCTAGGTCACCCCTTTTATCATGGGAGGGCATGGAGAAAGTTCGTTCTATGAACCAGACACCAGGCCCTTACCAGACACCACATTAGCTAGCAGCTTGTTCTTGGACTTCTCAGCCTCCAGAACTATGAAGGAAAAAAAATTCTATTGTCTATAAGCTACCCAGTCTATGGCATTTTGTTATAACATCCCAGATCAGCTAAGAGCCATTGAATTGGGGGTTCAATAAACTTGCAGCTAAATACATGCTAATTAATACAGCTCCTTAATTGTTTTATGCATCTTTTCTAGAAAAATCTATCAGTCAGTATGTTTTCTGTCCATGTCATCTGAGAATTAACAGCATCATAACTGGAAAGGTCTGGAGAGACAGGAGCAGGTAGTACACTCCCTGATATGTGTTTGACACACCCAGACAGTCTGGTGAAGAGTTGGGGTAGGTTTCCTGGGGTGTAAGTAATTTTGGTAAAAACTTAGAACTTCTTGAGTTCCAAGGTGAAAGGAGAGGACTTTGAAATACAGAAAAAGGAAGCTGAGGAGGCACAAACTCAGACAGAGCTACGGTCAGAGGAACCAAGTGCCTGAAATAGGACGGAGTTTGCACACGCAGCAGAAAGACCGTGAGTAATCTGAGAGCTCAGGTAGGAAAGTAGGACCAGCATGAAATGAAGGAGGCACTAATGATAAGCAGACAGGAAACCACCAAATCGCTATTCAGGGTGATTGGGATCTGCGGAGGGAAACGAGGCTGAAGAGACAAGAGGAGAGACACGGCTGGGAAGGTCGAGATCTAAAAGGAGCTCCTAAAGGGATGTTTTATGTTTTCACGCCATCAACGGCAGCACACTAGTTCTATCATCTGTGCATCACTGCCAAAGCAAGAACCATAAACATCAGATTTCACTTGGTTACAGCATTCAGAGAAATGCTGCTGGAGCAATGACAGAGAAGAGACACTGCACATTCTCAGTGGGGGACTCTTCCCCTCTGTCCTTCAACTGGTGCCATCAAAAAGCTGCTATAACAAGTGATGCTTGCTTCACTCAAATGCTATCGCCCCTGGTCAACTAACAGTGATAGGTACGAATGAACAACCCACCTCACCTGTGAAGCAATGCCTAAGGAAGGTTTGAGGACGGGCAAGCTGCAGATCAGCTCGAGGAAGGGACTCAAATATCATGACAGTACCATGAGCTAAGGCACAGCTTGCAAGCTGCCTGCTGAGGCCACCAGTGGGTTAGAACCAAATTCTTCCAAAATTACTGCAGTCTGCTGTCATCTCATCTTGTCATGTAACACTTAACATCCTGCAAAAGGCCCTACATTGGCTTAGAGTGATCTTTCCAGGATCTGTGAACCTTTGAAACAACTCCATTTCCCTGTACTTTATCCACAATGCTCTTTCAGGTAAATCACCTGTCCATTCCTACCCTAGAGGAGGCCTCTGGAATGACCACATCATTTGCCCTTTTGTCGTTAAAATGGTTATCAGATTTCAGGTGTATCAAGCCTTGCAGATCAGTCTCTCACTCTTTGTGACTAACAAGCTCCTGCAGAACAAACCATCCATGCACAAACAGGGGATGCAGCCCATGGCTCCCCCATCACAAGTTTCCACACCACTGTTTGTGCCCACTTTGCCAACTTAAAAACCATCATTTAAAAAATCACCTTCCAAACTGCACACTGAATTTATTTGTTCAAGAGATAACACACATATTACATGACTATCATTTTAGGGCAAAGTGGATGTATGGACAAATGTTTCCAGCAAGGAGGAAAAACTGTCCTGGATAAAAATTCACAGCATCATTTTTGTATTTTCTGCTTCCTGAGTTGCTTTTTCTTGGATATGATGATTTTGTTCTTTGTATTCTTGGAATACGTATTGGTACACCTTCTTCTGTATGCACGTCATGGAGGGAGCATTCTTGATGTACACATCAGTACATCTTCTTCTGTGTGCACGTCACAGGTGGCATTCTTGATGTATGCAATTGTACGTCTTCTGTGTACGTGTCATGGAGGAAGCATTCTTGATGTATGTATTGGTGTTTCTTTTTCTATGTGCGCATCCCAGAGGGGGCATTCTCGATGTATGCACTGTTGTATCTTCTTTTGTGTGCACATGATGGAGACAGTCTCCTTGATGTTTGCATTGGTACATCTTCTGTGTACACATCACAGAGGGGGCATCCTTGATGTACACAGTGGTACATCTTCTTCTGTGTACGTGTCATGGAGGGAGCATTCTTGATGTACACATCAGTACATCTACTTCTGCGTGTACAGCACTGTGCAGAGGTGCATAGGCAGATTCCGGTCCTGGTTCTACCACTCATGGACTGTGTGCCCTCAGACAAGTCTCTTAGCTTTTTAATCTCAGGCTCCTCCTCTGTAAAATGAGGGTGGCAATTCCTACCTCGTAAAGTTGTCATGAGCTATGGCGAAGTTAATATTTGTAATACATTTAGAACAGTATCCAGCACGTAAATCAAAATGATCTTTTTTTGTTGTTATAACACATTTGTTTTTCATAAATGTTGCTATGCGGCAGGTATTAACTGGCTTCCAGAATAAAAGTTTTAAAATTAAAAGGTATCAAAGTCCTTTTAGAAGTCTAGGCCGGGTGCGGTGGCTCAAGCCTGTAATCCCAGCACTTTGGGAGGCCGAGGCGGGTGGATCACGAGGTCAAGAGATCGAGACCATCCTGGTCAACATAGTGAAACCCCGTCTCTACTAAAAATACAAAAAATCAGCTGGGCATGGTGGCGCGTGCCTGTAATCCCAGCGACTCAGGAGGCTGAGGCAGGAGAAATGCCTGAACCCAGGAGGCGGAGGTTGCAGTGAGCCGAGATCGCGCCATTGCACTCCAGCCTGGGCAACAAGAGCGAAACTCCGTCTCAAAAAAAAAAAAAAAAAAAAAAAAAAAAAAAAACCCACCCAAAAAAAAAAAAAAAAAAAAAAAAGAAAAGAAGTCTAATATTTGCTCACCTACTCACAAACTTAAAAGTAGATTGGCTTTATGTTAAACAGAGAATTCACACAGAAAAAAAATCTTCAAAGCTGTATTCATTTCATAAATAATGTACTTTATTTTATTGCATATGGCTATAAGGAGGGCATCCATGATCAATACAGACTAAATACAATGCACTATTCTAGTCCAGTTTATTCTCGTCTCCAGCAGCATCACATTGACCCCTATTTACAGCGTGTACAGTGGAAGACAGAGCAAGATAAGTTAAGTCTCTTGTCATATCACAATAGCAAGAAATATATTTAACATCTTGATATCCAGAAACAATACGTACCCAAAAAGAAAACACTGTTTAATAACTGTTAAAGTTTATATAGCAAAAAATATTTTAAATTTAAGGTAAGTCAGGCAAAATGTACAAAGACCCAATATACATTGTGAAGTTTTAGCAAACATAACATTTATACATTTTGGTTCCATTCTGTAAACTAAATTAAAAATGTAAATATTGCATATGCCTTTTTTTTTTTGAAATGTACAGGATAGAGGAAAATGTAGTACATTAGCATATGTGTATTTTGCTCGTTTTAAGCTGCAGTATGAGCATGAACCATCTGTATAGTGTCAGGACTGCTCTAAGCATAGAGGGCGAGTTAAATATGCGCCAATACACCGCGTTCAGCAGGGTCCATGTTCAGTCCCTATCATACTGGGGGGAGTTTCAAAGCAAATACACCCATCGATGCCAATTCCCAAAACTAAATAAAGACTTCAGGATGTTTTCTACATCTTAATAAAGCAGATCATACATGGAAACTGACCTTCCAGCTAACATTGTATGGCCTATGAGCTGCTGTGATGTATAATTTCAGAAAAGTAAAACTTTAAAAATGCTCAGGGAGATCACTTTACATTCAACTTTGTCTTGCAATACAATCCTCTGTTCTAAAGTTCAGCACGGAAGCAGGAAGACTTTTGCATTGCCATTAAATATATTTTTAAGACATTGAATTTTTTGGTCTTCCTCTAAAAAAGCCTCATTTTATTAATGCATTATTCTATAGTGATATATATCTATATATTTATATATATTTTTTCTAAAAACAAAACAAAACAGAAAAACAAAACCAACAACTCACATCTCCAATGAATTAGTGTAACCTCTCCTTGACTACCAGAGAAGACAGGCACTGGGGAAGCCCCCACGGGAGGAGAGGTCAACAGCCCTCCGGTCGCGTGTCGGGGGAGCGGGAAATGGCAGGATGCCCTGCTGGTCAAGTTCAGCAGTTGTAGCTGACATCTGCGAGAACTGCCACACCACTGGTATTTTCGGAATACTGAAAACACAGAACAAGGGTAGTCTTGTTTGGAATTTTTCGACAAGTAACACGTACTGCGAGATTGCTTTTCTTCTTTTTCTTTTTCCGTCAAGAACATAGGGGCTGGAATGCCTCTTTTTATCAGTTTCTTTCTTTTCTTTTTTTTCTTTTTTCTTTTTTTTGTTGTTGTTGAGGGCAGCCTCACTGGTTTACATAATAGCATTATATTAAAGGTAACAGATTTTTTAAAAATTAAATCTACCAAACCCGGACCACCCTGGAACTGCTAGCACGCCTACAGGGATTTTTGGTTACAGAAAGGCATGCCCAAGATTCAGGAGAGCAGAGACATCTGAGCTTGTAAATAGGAGAAAAGGCGTTTGCAATGTGAAGTACCTACATCAACATCTACATCGAGAAGATTAAACAAGTCTGTTAAAAGTAAAAAGAGATATTCATCCCCTTCCCAAATCCCTTCCCTCCCACCCCCCACTACCCAATACAGTTGATTTTCAAAAGTAGGTTGCTTCAGTTATATATAATAATAATTATTTAGTAATCCGTCTTCTAAGTCCAATCCCAAATTCCACTTCCGTTGAGAAATGTCAGCCCTACACTGGGCTCTGTGTGGACGTAAACATGGCAGGTACCTGCACTGGAATCCAACAAGCAGCTGTCTACTTGAACCAGTTCACTAAGGCCGAGGACCGCGCTCCAGACGCACAGGGCAGGGGCTGCTACAGGAGGGCCTGCCGGACCCCCGCCGCATAGGTCCGGCTTTACCTTGAACTGAGGTAGGACTGTGGTCGTTTTGAGTGTAAGCCAGTACATACCAGATTGTACGACTTTCATAGGTACGGGTGCACTCCCTTAGCATGCTGAGGGCTATGTCTGCTTTGCCAAAAGGAAAAGAAGAAGAAATTAAGACACTGGCCACAATTTAAGAAGGCCAATGAAAACATCCAATTTTCTTGAGAATAATTTCTTCGGCTAATTTTGTTAAAAAACAAAACAAAATGCAAACAGCATAATGATGAATGCCCCATCCGGGAACAAGGGAAAGAGGCAGGTGACCGTGCCTTGTCGGTGCCTCGTCTAACAGAGTCCACAGGTGTTTACAAACACAGTCAGCACTCAGGTGCAAAAGAAAACTGTAAGCAGCTTTGGGCTGAGACAATGCTGAGTATCTTCTTTTAATGATGTTCTCTGACGTGTGACATCCTGGTGACAAAGCCACACAGATCTTCACTCTGAAAAAAAAAAGGAGGGAAGTCAACAGAGACCCTCAGGAGAGCACAGCAATCTCCAGAGTTCCAGAAAAGGCCCCTCTAACCCACGGCTAGAACCTGGGTCGTTTTTGTAAAGAGATGCCCTCTGAGAAGCAAACCCGTGTTCATTCTGTTTTCCGGAAATAAATTCGGTAGGAAAACTCTGATTGAGTTTTCCTAGAAGCAGAGCTGTTGGGTTCATGGTGAGTTGTCTATACAGTGAGGTTGGTATTTCAACTTAAGAAAAATATTCACCCGTGCTTTTATGAATCATTCTGTCCAATGATAGAAGAGAAGGGGCAGTTCACACTGTGTGTCTATGTGGCCTGAGAACCACCACTCTAATCCCCTAGGCCTTGATGCTTCCTGCGTTGTGTGAGATACACAGAAGCCACTGCCTTCCTCCCAGGGCCGCAGAGATGAAAAACCATGACACATGTGACAGTGCTCTGTAAGCTATGTTTATTCTGCAAATGTGCATCATGTTAAGAAAGTGCAGGAACTGATAACTCCACACGTCTGCCCTCAGAAAGCTTCCAACTGGACCATCCATGCCCTTTCTGAAAGTGCCCAGCACTGGAAGGCTCCAGTACTGCCTCACATGTTGTTACATAACCCTCAACATTAGGAAAGGGTTATTTTTATCCACCCAACTTTCCTATGTTCCAGTTTAAGTAATTTACCCTTTCGCTGTGCTCAGAGGGGGCAGGGACTGAGGACACTTGGCCAGATCTAATTGCTTCCTCCCTTCCAGGTTGAAGGAGCAAAATTCTTTAACCTTTTCTCGATTTCCAGTGTTTTCGGCCTATTTTTACTTGATATATTTCTTCTTCAAGGGCCAGAAGAAATTGGAAGATTTTGACCTTTCACAGCGTGCTGTTTTTTTTCCTTTCTAAGCTTTTCAGTTTTTTTTTTTTTTT
>NW_016107329.1:8085351-8100404 GCF_001604975.1 Cebus imitator
AAAAAAAAAAAGTTTAAAAGTAAGCAATGTTCTTCTGCCAATGAAACTTAACAGAATTAATTTCCTCCTAAAGAAAGATTTGTCTTTCACTTTTTTCATTCATTCTTGTTGTGATTTTTTAATCCCAAGAGACGTCAGTAAAAATCTAATTGTTTGTATCCCCTAAAAAAACCACGCATTTGCTAAAATATACCTTGACTTTTAATTCACCTAAAATGAGCTTGCATTCTGTCCCTGAGGTCCTGATTATGGGAAGAATCCCATGGCCACCACAAAGCAGGTAACTGAGACTCTAAAATCCATTGACAGAAATATTTCTAATCAATTGCTTATTTTATTTTGACACTAACAATTAGCTAAATATGGCTGAATTATCTCATGTTAACTCTAAGTCTGTTATCTTGAAAACAGCCAAGCAAATAAGTTCTTAAATTTTTCAAACTTAAACACTTTGTCATATTAAATGGCGGGTAAATTATTGCTGAAAAGAATTACCTTCCGTTTTCATTTGTGAATTCATGGGGCCACTGACATTTTCATTGTTTTTTTAGGCTGCTGTATCAATGGGAAACTCAACTCTTATTGTTAGATCTTTGCAAGCTCTAATTAAGTTGAATGTGTAATTTTATTTTTTGGAAGTAGAATACAGTTATCAAAACCTTAATTTCTAAGCATCTGCATTATGCAAGCAAAGAGCTGATAAATAGCAAGGAAATAATTCATCCATGCATTTATTCATGCAATGACCTTTCAACAATTTTCTTTTTAAATTCTACTCTGGTGTAGGGTCTCACTGATAACTTGGAAGAAGAAGGCTGACAAAAAAAAAGAAAAAAAGAAAAAAAAAAGAAAAAGGAAAGGAAAGGGGGAAGGGGAAAGAAAAAAGGGAAGGGCAAGGGGAAAGGAAGGGAAAAGGAAGGGAAGGAAAGGGAAGGAAAGGGAAAGGAAGGGAAGGGAAGGGCAGGGCAAGGGGGAGGGGAGGGGAGGGAAGGGAAAGGAGGGAAGGGGGAAGGGAAGGGGGAAAGAAGGGGGAAGTAGGGAGGAAGGAAAGGAGGAAGGGAAGGAGGGAGGGAGAGAGGGAAGAAGGGAAAGAGAAAGAAAGGAATGGAGGAAAGAAGGAAGGAAAGAAGGGTGGGAGAGAGGAAGGGAGGGAGGGAGGGAGGGTTATTACAGGAAGATGAACCTGTTCATGGCACATTCAAAGGAAGCAAGAGAGCTGAGGCAAGGGAGACTAGAAATAGGATGAACACCCGCTCAGAGCCAGGCCTGGAGCGTCAGCTGTGTAGCATTGCACACACATCTGCATGCACACACATGCACCAGGGCAAGCACCATGTGGATGTGTCTCACCTAGGCTGTCTCCTATTAGGTTATTAAAATATAACCGCTTTCTATGGCCACGTCCTTTCATGGTAAAGGGGGAACTGTGGTCTGGGTGTGCTCAGGAGGCACGGGTCTGTGGTTCTTGACCTTCAGTGCCCTGCCTCTCAGAGGCCTGCTTGCTTAGACAACCCCCTACCACAAGAGGCTGTGGCTGATTATGGGCCACCCTTCAGCATGCTTGGAAGCACTCTTGCTGATGTAGACAGAATTAACCACCAGAAACAATCCCTTCTGGAGCTGCAAAAGGGCAGCAAGGAAAAGGCTGAAGCACACCCCAGATTAGACCCAGATGACTACGACCTGCCAGCCACCGCAGGATTAGGGTACAATGGAGACCTAAGAAGCATATGCACGGTGGGAAAAAGGGATCTGTTTTGAAAACCAAACTATAATTTTTATTCATTTGTTAGAGAAAGAAGGCCTAAGACAGAAACTATCTGCCTCAACTGGTATCTCAAATACCTTTTTCCAACTGAGCTGGTGGTAGAATCTGTGCCACACATACTATTAAGGGTCCCACAGGTGTAGGGCTAAAATGATTCACACGTGCAGTGGCTCAGGAGGGCTGTCTTTGGTCCAGACACAGCTTTCAGACAACAAACACCAAGCATTGGTGCCCCTAGTTGAAGACACCACAGAAGCATGATACCTGCCAACCCCCTGACAACCACCCACTCATCAATGGCACTCCCCTGCCCCAGGAAGAAGGAAGCTGGAAAACACTCTTGTAGCTTCAAACCTAGGAAGGAGAGTAAACTTTTGCCTTTATATTCATTTACCTTCAAAATAAGTTAAGTTATCCCTCCCCCTGAAAAGCAGCCTGGTTCATCCTGACTAGGGAAAAAACACACAATTTTCTAACACTAATCATCTGACATCCTCAACCTTTAAATATGATCAAGCTTTAGACTTCCTAAAGAAGAGATTCCAGGAAACATTTATTTATTTTATTATCTGTGTTCATTTTAACAGAAGTGAAGAATTACTAATTTTATGGCTGTTCTACTCTGATATTCACTAAGAAGGGAGGCATTTTTTGAGTTCATCAGCTGTAATGGCAAAACCAAAAAGAAAACAGTAAGAATCACGTGTTGCTCCTGAACACAATTATAGAACACCACACACCAATTCTGCTACTACAGGTAATGTATGTAAAAAATGTCAATTTATTGATACTCATTGAATTTGTTCCATAATTAATTACACACTGTATTACTCTGTCCCTTAGATGTTGCCTTATAAAGAAATCCATCCACAGACACATCCATGTAGAGTTTTTGAGCAAATAAACTAAACCAACGAACAGAAACCCTTTTAGCAAAGAGGTGAGAGTTGTTCCAAATGACCTGTCGTGCAGGGTACCCACTCTGCATCTCCTTTCTGCTGTTTCTTGTGACCGATGACATTCATGCGTGGGGCACAGTCCCCTGTACCCCTCATCACAATGCCCTGCAGACTGGCAATATTCCATTCCTTTTTTTCTTCCACTTAAAAGACCAATCAGAATGTAAATGAAGGAGAGAGCTGTCAGTAAAAGCTCTGCCTTCAAACTGCTCAACTTGACTCCCCGAAAAGAGAGAGAGAAGAAAAGAAAACAAATCACTAAAAATCACTGTCATTAAGACAGGGATGAAAGCTTCCTTGTAATGTATGGAACAGTGTCCCCACACTGACACGTCACACGGAGCTGGGCATCATGACTGCAGCCACAACATGGAAAACTGAAGTGAGAATCCAGCCTAGAACATGTTATCAATAAGGGGAAAAACAGAAAGAAAGAAGATAAATTTGCTCAGCCAATATAATCAGTCAGCATTTTAGACACAAGTCTGACTCACCAATCCTTTTTCTTCATGATTTCTCAGACAATTTGGGTTTGGACATGTTTGCCTCCAAGGTCATATGTCAATGTTCAAAATCCGGGACCAAATGCACCTGGGTCATGGTAGATCTGCCCAGGGAGGCACTGGTTCTCTCTGCAGAGGGGCTTACGGCCACCACACAGGTCCCCATAGCACGACTGCGGGAAACGGGGCCTCACAGGCCTTTGGTGAGCCACACTGGACCACCCAAAGGGCAAGCTCATGGAGTAGGTAAAGATGCTCTCACACTTTCAGTCATAGCTGCATTAGGAGTGTTACCAATACTGACGTGCTTGACAAAATGAAACGATACGCTTTTTAAAATCTGTGTTTCTAATCCAGCAGCAAATGTGATTCAGAAAGCAACTAACCCTTCCGTGACCTCAAACATATCACACAGGTACATTTTAGGCCTTTT
This sequence comes from Cebus imitator, assembly GCF_001604975.1. Taxonomy (NCBI): domain Eukaryota; kingdom Metazoa; phylum Chordata; class Mammalia; order Primates; family Cebidae; genus Cebus; species Cebus imitator. The sequence goes on from NW_016107329.1 coordinate 8,089,015, forward strand.
ATGTTAAACACAGACTTATGAGGGAAAATTAACTTTTCAGTTGCAGGAGCAACTCTGAGAAAAATAAACCTGATAATTTAGTATCTCCTGACTTTACTAAAAGCAAGACAATCTAAGAATATGAAAAAAAAAAGTAAGGTTGAGTATGATAACAAAACCTAGAGATTCTAAGAAAAAACAATTACTTGAACTTTTCTTTTAAATTGGGAAAAAATAAGTAAAAGGGAAATATGGAAGAATAAGTTCCCCATGACAAACAGGGCAATAACTTGCCTCCCAGCCTTCCTTGAGAAAGACTGACAACATTCTTTTATATGAGCTCATCACTTCCACTGACAATTAAAATCATTTCATTTTGAATAGTTGTTATTAAAAAAATTCCTAATATCAAGTTGCAACTTGACGTTAATGACACAATACAAAATAGGATGAGACAATCTAGTTGTCTCACATGCTGGGTTTAGTAAAAGGTATCTTCCCACTTTAACTCCTGTTTAATCTTTCACGTAAGACTGATCTTAATCACTCGAAACTAGGAGCAATCAAACTTTTACCTACTTTTACCTATGGCACTTCAAATTCCCTCTATGCATTCAAAGTTTCCTACACAGGAGCCTGTATTAATTTGACAGTGCATGGCTACAGCAAGCCGTAAAACACAGAATGTAAACAATTCTTTTCTAAGTGTTACTGTTAAAAACCCTGCCATGTGCCTGCTGTGAGCTATTTGTGTCTATGGCAAGAGTTGCCCACTGCCCTTGCAGCGCAGCCAAGCCATAGAAGAAACATTGACTGTTCTCCAGCACAAACGCCTGAGACACAAAACGTCCCCAGAATTGCAGGTGGACCCTTTCTTTTAAATTATAAAACGTTAGACACTTTTCAGTTGAAACCCAGACCAGGAAGCATAAACAACTTTCTGAAGCCTCCCTGCCAGTCTGTGGAAGAGCAGAGTCCTCAATTTCTCCCAGAACACTTTCCTCTCTGCTCCCCTTTGGTGACAGTGAGATGGGGCAGGAGCAAAGACACCTGCAACTGTCACCTGAGGCCCCAGATCGTCAACTTCCACACTAAACCACTGGCTCTTTATAAAACTCTCCTTGAAGGACGTTAAAAAGCACACTAAAATTTCACATGAATCAGCTAAGCAGGCGAGTCGATGTGGGCGTGCTCCTAGGGGCTGTCTTCCTCACCAGGGGATGCCCAGGCCCTGCCTTCTCACCTCCCTGTCCCCAGCATCCAGCACCCTGCTGGCCAGGTCCTTAGTAACGCTTACAGGTATTAAATTGAAGTAAAAGTCCCAGGTGGTTCATGCCTTTTCTCACAGGCAGAAATACTCTATAAATAGTTTTCTAAAAGAGAACAAAGCTTTAGGACTGCGTGAGACCCAGTAGATAAAAAAAACCCTTTCCAGTCCACTTGAAGAGTGACTCTAAGGTAGAGGTCAGTAAAGTAAGGCCAGATCTGGCTTGCCTGTCTCTGCAAATAAAGTTTTATTGGGACACAACCATACTCATGCATTTACACATGGCTGCTTTCACACCATAAGCAGAGTGGAGAAGCTGTGACAGAGACCGCATAACAATAAACCTAAGCTCTTTACTACCTGACCTTTCACAGAATGTTTGTCAATCCTTCAAGGAACACATGAACATGGTAACTGTCACTAAGGAAGAAATGAGAAGAAAAACAGGCAAATTTGCCAGAATAACACCACGTATTTCCACCTGGGTGTTACACTGGGAAACTAACTGATACCCCCTTAAAAATTATCTGCAGGCTTACGTACTTCAGAAATGCAATACTGTCTTCTAAAAACCACACTATCCTGTTACAGACCCTACTGAAAAAGAGGACGCAAGTCACAAAATCATTTATGAAACGGCACACTTTTGGGATGAGTTATCTTGGCTACCACTGTTCTATTTGTTTTTTCATGCATAACACAAAAGTGCTCAATAAATCTAATCATTGCTAAAGACACCCTCCACTAGCATTCTTTCTACAACAGAAGTAAAGGTTTACATGTGAGATCTGCAATTCATAAAGGGTCCAAATCTTTCCTCTTTCTTGGGTCATTTGAGAATGTAAATGTAAGTATTCAGCCCTAAGACTATTTGGGCCAAGTGATACAATGTGCATTAAAATTGCAAATAGCCAATCAACAATGTAATTCTTTCCTCAGATTTACCACACACTTGTGCATATGGTTTTTTACTAACCTAAAAAAATTTTATGTACACCATAAAAATGTTTATATTGTTTGTATCTGAAATTATAAAATCTAATTATTATATTTTTGCTATCAAATTAAGGGAACATAGAATAATTATTTATTCAAACTATATCCATCTCCAAATAGCCTGTTGTTATATATCATTTCAAGCGGACCTTTTTTTCTACTTCAAAAGCTTAAATAACTATATCCCCCTTCCCTGGTCCATAACATCTATGTGATATAGGATTTCAGCTTTGTCTCTCTGGGGACAAATCCATCTATCTAATTTGAAAGCTGCATAAGAATGACCACGTAGCATTTAACTGAGCCATCTAGTAGAATCAAGGTTGAAGGTCCAACTCCTATTTAGTCATTGAAGTGCAGGCTGTGTTTGCAGAGACCAAAGTACACATTCTTCCCAATCAGCCACACCAAAAGCATTCTGCTCTTCCCTGGGAGCTTAGGAATGGCTCCATGCCACTATCTCTGTGCTTTAAACGACATGCCATTCCCACGACTCTCGTGATACAGGTGTGGAAGGTGCTGTGGCCACACCAGGGCTGGCATCTAGGAACTACCTCTTACCAGCTGTGTCATCTCTAAAGTGACATCTCTAAGTCTGCTCCCTCTTATGAAAATGGGGACACGATCTCTCCCACCCTGAATTCCCCAGCAGGGTGGTCACAGGGAATCTGTCAAATGAGATTTCATGTATAAAATATATGAATAATTAATACAAAAAATATATTTTTTTCATTCATAAAGAAGCACGAGCTACTACCACAGCTGGCATTTAGTGGTTGGCTTCCCTTTGCTTTCTCTGTGCACCTTCAAATAATGTATACATGTAACCACATGTTGTGCTCTGAACTACAGACTTCTGAAGACCAGGCAGCCCCGTGCTGCCAGGGAAAGGCAGGCTCCTCCCGCCCTCCTGTCCTGGCTAATTTTCGGAGCGCCGCCGTGGTCTCTCTCACAGCATTTGTCATCACAGCTCTTCCTCGTTCAAAATTGTATTTGTGAATGATACCACGAGCAACCACAACTGTAAGCAGCAAATAAACAACGGCCTAATGCACAAAAACAATGGCAAACAGCTCCCAGAATAAAATGAATAAACTTGTTTTAATTGGACAGGAGTGGAACAGAAGTAGAATTGTTTTTCTAGGGGTAACCATAGGCCATTTAAAGCTGCAAAGATTGCGTTTGCCTAACCGCTTTCTTCATGCCCGGAGGACAGGACAAAACGCCCGGGAAGGGGCCGCACATGTCCACCACGCAGGCAGCTGCCCCAGAGAGGACATGAATCCCTTGCCATGTCACACGTGCCAAGCACACACAATGCATCAGCAGCAGGCTGGGCTCTGCCTGGTGCGGGCCGTCGGAGGACAGCACTTCCACTCTCTCTGCTCCATACAAAAAGGTGCACTAAAATCCAGGTCAACATTGAAACTCCTCTGTCACAGATGACAGGGATTTACATCTAAATGAAGCAATGCAAATTTCAGTAATGCAAGATGGAAGGCGCCAAGTTACCAACTGTATAAAGTTCATTTATTAAAGAAGCAAATAAGACAGCAGCAGCTGACAGCTAGGCCTGCCCAGGGACGTGGAGACAGAGGAAATCCACGTCTTTGGCTCCTCCTCCCCAAGCATGTAGATGTCCTGAGCTCGTCCACCTTGGCTCCCACTCCTCACTTCATGTGACCGACTGATGCTGAAACAATGCACAAGTCATATTCCGTTAATGCACAGGCCCATTCAGCCAAAATGCCAAGTGTCTATAAAGTTACTGAACAACTGAAGTCTAAGCAAAGGAAATATACGTTGTTCAGCCTCAGCAGAACCTAAAATGGCAAAGACCTTGTAGACATTTTGAAATGCTGATGGGCTGGGAGCAGCCTCACACACCACGGGACACAGACCCCAAAATGCTTTGGTCGAGGACATGGAGGGAGGTTTGGATGAGTGGGCAGCCTAGAAACATGGGCCCCAACTTCTCCTGGAGGGCCCAGTGGGGTGCAGTGACCTGCCCTGAGCCACTGGCAGTTGGACTCAGAGCAAGGACAGGCCCCTTATTCCTGCCTCTCAGGCCCAGGGACAGAGGCCAGAGGCCGTGCAGATCAGTGTGCAGCCTGGCTCCTGTCCAGGCAGGCCACACTGGGAATGAGGCCACAAACACGTCTCCTGTCCTCCCTTCTTTTTCAGCCAGGAGGAGGAGGTGTGGAAGAGGAAAACACCCAGCAACATAAAGATTCCATTTCCCAAATTGCCGAAAGTTTAAGAAGGGGAGAAATTATCAATTAATTATAAATAAAACATTTCTTACATCAAAAGGAAGTTGGACTGTGTGTGATGACTGACACAGTCACATGTCCAGGTTTCCCAAGGCTGTGCCTGAGTCCTTTAAGGCTTTTAATAATGGATTTAAGAGAGATGTGCCTTCCTAACCACCTCGTTAGTAACCAAGGTGACAAAACTCAGGATTGAGCAGATATGCACTGAAGAGACAATGGCTCTACCCCGTGTGTACAGACTTAGGACCTTCTCTTCTAGGAGAGCATCACTCAGTGATATTCCATCCTGGAAAATCAGCTTGACCGTATCAGTATTTCCAGTTATATGATTTTGTGATATCCAATATATATGAAATTCCTATAAAATAATTGTCATTGCCCCCATTTTGCTTAGAGAATGATGAGACCATTTTACCATTTCTACTTGGAAGGAATAACTAGCAACACAGTTCAAGCAGATTAAGAATTAGGTCCTCTTTCACAATTAGTTTTCTATGTATTGCCTTAAAACCAGGTCAAATGGTGCCTAAATTCTAAAGACAGACCTAAACACTCAACCACGTTTTTAAAATTATGCAAGCCACAATTACTGTAACTGCACATGTTGGCTGGAGCCCATTTATTCAACACGCACCTTCCTCACCAGCAGGCTAAGAGGACACGGGGGCACCTGTACACACCACACCCTCACCTTCCCCAAGCTCTTATGCCCTCAGCAAAACCCATGCCCTCAGCTCTTTCCTGTGAAGCCAGGATCTCCATGAAGCAAATGGAATAACACATTGAGGTAATACATTTCCTGTGCAGTTTTTTCTATCTTCTATAATTTTCATTTCCAAATTAGCTGAAAACTGAAACGGATTTGTCTGATAAGCTGGCGGTTAGCCAGCCCTGCAGTTAACTGTCATGCAAGGGGCGCCCCACCTCAAGGCAGAGTTCCGAATAAGCGGATTCAGCTTTTAGTCTGTCAGAGGGAAAGACTTCGTCTTTTTATAAATGGAGACTCTGTGTCACTAGAAGATGCAGAATCAGGCAGCAGCCAGGCTTGCCAGGACCACGTCCTCACTCTACAGCCTGGGAAACTCCTCCAACAGCAGGAGCTGGGCTCCACGGTGGGGCAGGCACATACCTGGCTTACCATCTCCAGGCCTCAGATTTTCCAACAAAAAACAGAGATAACAACATGATCCAACCCTACGCGGTGGTTATCAGGGTTCAATACCATTTTTAAATGTCTTATAAACTGTGTTACAAATATAAGTTTTAGAATAAGGCATGCCATTCCGTGATTACTGACTTGCGCTTCTGTTTTGTTGTTTATCCTGTAAGCACGTCCCAGTGGTCCCAATCTCGAGGACATCGAAGTGTCTTCATTCTATCTACTAGATCACTTTCAGCTCTTGTCAAATTTTATATACTTTTGAGAAAGAAATTTGAGTTGACATAGACTCTACCAAGTAAACACCACCACCGAGGAATGCTGTTCCCCATGATGATGGAATTGCCAAGTCTAAACAAGGAAGAAGTTGAAACCCTGAATAGACCAATAACAAGGGCAGAAGTTGAGGCAGGAATTAATAGCCTACCACCCAAAAAAAGCACAGGTCCAGATGGGTTCACAGCTGAATTCTACCAGACATACAAAGAGGAGCTGGTACCACTCCTTCTGAAACTATTCCAAACAATCCAAAAAGGAATCCTTCCCAAATCATTTTATGACACCAACATCATCCTGATACCAAAACCCAGCAGAGATTCAGCAAGAAAAGAAAACTTCAGGCCAATACCCATGATGAACATAGATGCAAAAATCTTCAATAAAATACTGGCAAACCAACTGCAACAGCACATCAAAAAGCTTATCCATCACGATCAAGTAGGCTTCATTCCAGGGATGCAAGGCTGGTTCAACATACGCAAGTCTATAAACATAATTCACCACATAAAGAGAACCAAAGACAAAAACCACATGATTATCTCAATAGATGCAGAGAAGGCCTTTGACAAAATTCAACAGCCCTTTATGCTAAAACCCTCAATAAACTAAGTATTGATGGAACGTATCTCAAAATAATAAAAGGTATTTACGACAAACCAACAGCCAATATCATACTGAATGGGCAAAAATTGGAAGCATTCCCTTTGAAATCTGGCACTAGACAAGGATGCCCTCTCTCACCATTCCTATTCAATATAGTATTGGAAGTTCTAGCCAGAGCAATCAGGCAAGAAAAAGAAATAAAGGCTATTCAAATGGGAAAGGAGGAAGTCAAATTGTCTCTATTTGCAGACGACATGATTGTATATCAAAAGACCCCATCATCTCAGCCCCAAATCTCCTGAAACTGATAAGCAACTTCAGCAAAGTCTCAGGATACAAAATCAATGTGCAAAAATCATAAGCATTCCTATACACCAATAACAGGATTAAAGAGAGCCAAATCAAGACCGAACTGCCATTCACAATTGCTACAAAAAGAATAAAATACTTAGGAATACAACTAACAAGGAACTTTACAAGGACCTCTTCAAGGAGAACTACAAACCACTGCTCAACAAAATAAGAGAGGACACAAATAGATGGAGAAACATTCCATGTTCATGGTTAGGAAGAATCAATATTGTGAAAATGGCCATACTGCCCAAAGTAATTTACAGATTCAATGCTATCCCCATCAAGCTACCAATGACCTTCTTTGCAGAACTGGAAAAAACCACCTTAAACTTCATATGGAACCAAAAGACAGCCCACATAGCCAAGCCAATTGTAAGCAAAAAGAACAAAGCTGGAGGCATCACACTACCGGACTTCAAACTATACTACAAGGCTACAGTAATCAAAACAGCATGGTACTGGTACCAAAACAGAGATATAGACCAATGGAACAGAACAGAGGTCTCAGACGCAACACAACATATCTACAACCATCTGATCTTTGACCAACCTGACAAAAACAAGCAATGGGGAAAGGATTCCCTGTTTAATAAATGGTGTTAGCAAAACTGGCTAGCAATGTGCAGAAAGCAGAAACTGGACCCCTTCCTGACACCTTACACTAAAATTAACTCCAGATGGATTAAAGACTTAAACGTAAGACCTAACACCATAAATACTCTAGAAGAAACTCTAGGCAAAACCATTCAGGACATAGGCATAGGCAAAGACTTCATGACCAAAACACCAAAAGCATTGCCAACAAAAGCCAAAACAGACAAATGGGACCTAATCAAACTCCACAGCTTCTGCACAGCAAAAGAAACAGTCATTAGACTGTTTCCCAACCAACAGAATGGGAAAAAAACTTTTGCAATCTATCCATCTAACAAAGGGCTGATATCCAGAATCTACAAAGAACTAAAACAGATTTACAAGAAAAAAGCAAACAAGCCCATTCAAAAGTGGGCAAAGGATATGAACAGACACTTTACAAAAGAAAACATACATGAGGCCAAAACATATGAAAAAATGCTCATCATCACTGGTCATCAGATAATTGCAAATCAAAACTACATTGAGATGCCATCTCACGCCAGTTAGAATGGCAATCATTAAAAAATCTGGAGACAACAGATGCTGGAGAGCATGTGGAGAAATAGGAACACTTTTACACTGTTGGTGGGAGTGTAAATTAGTTCAACCATTGTGAAGGACAGTGTGGCAATTCCTCAAGGACCTAGAAATAGAAATTCCATTTGACCCAGCAATCCTATTACTGGGTATATATCCAAAGGATTATAAATCATTCTACAATAAGGACACATGAACACAAATGTTCATTGCAGCATTGGTTACAATAGCAAAGACCTGGAACCAACCCAAATGCCCACTGATGATAGACTGGACAAGGAATATGCGGCACATATACACCATGGAATACTATGCAGCCATAAAAAATGATGAGTTCATGTCCTTTGTAGGGACATGGAAGAACCTGGAAACCATCATTTTCAGCAAACTCACACAATTTAACAGAAAATCAAACACCGCATGTTCTCACTCATAGGTGAGTGTTGAACAATGAGAACACATGGACCCAGGGAGGAGAGCATCACACACTGGGGTCTGTCTGGGGGAAATACGGGAGGGACAGCAGGGGGTGGGGAGTTGGGGAGAGACAGCATGGGGAGAAATGCCAGATATAGGTGACGGGAAGGATGGCAGCAAATCACACTGCTATGCGTCTACATATGCAACAATCTTGTGTGTTCTTCACATGTACCCCAAAACCTAAAATGCAATAAAAAATAAAATAAAAAATAAAAGCTCTGCATATTGTTTACAAGGAGTCTATCGCCCTCACTCAGTATGACATGTGAACTAAGGTCAGTAGCATGACTGGACAGGCTCCATCCCTCCCAGTCCCTTACTCTCTCCTTCTCTTCACCTTCTCCTTTGAGCCTTAGCTCTCCACGCCAGCCACACTGGCCTGTTCCTGTTCTGGAACATTCTGGGCAACCTGCTGGCCCAGGGCCTCTGCACTGCTGTTCACCCCCTTTGCCTACTTCGATTCTCCCCTTAACATCCATAAGACTGGCTTCCCCTGCTCCTTCGGGTTGCTTGGCTCAATTGTTCTCTTTTCCCTCTCCCTTCCCTGCTTTATTTCCAGAGCATTTCACCACCTGCAATGCTTCATGTCCTAAATGCACATCAGAATTAAGTTTACTTCCTAGGTTTCAAAGGCAGACAGTCCACTGAAGACTCGCCCACTTTCTGTTGTTCTTTTTAGCTTGAAAAAGCAACTCTGTTTCTCGCTAGCTTATCCTTTAATATTGCTCAAATGGATGAAGAATTTTTTTAAGTATTCTATCTGTAACAGTTGTCATCTTTGTAATGGAAAAAATGCAGAAATTGGTTTGGATGGATTTAAAAATTAAAGGGAGAGCTCATCATTTTTGCCACTGTCCTTTCTGCTCCCAACTTTAGACCTTTCTCAAGCACCCAATAAGTAAAGTTCCTATTGGTTTTTTGTTTGTTTTCTGAAAAGAACCATAAAAGGTGGCAAAAGGTGAGAATGGCAGGGGACTCACCTGTGACCAACTTCCCCATCAGCCTCACGGATGGGTGACTTGGAGCTTCCTAACTCAATGGGACTTCCTTCTTTTGCCTACATTGGCCAACACCAGAGAAGGCAGGGCAGTGCAAAGTAGGAAGCAGCTCTTTGAGCGTGGGGGGCTGTGGCTGGCAGAAGGGAGGGGGCTTTCCTGGACAGGCCAGGGATGCCTCCAGAAAGAATGGGATCAATACTCTTAACAGAGGCTTCGGGCCCACCAATGGATTGCACATCTGCTGGAGGTAAGGCTTCAGAAAATACAACCTTATTTGGAAGTTACTATGACAATGATCATTTGTAAAGCAACTCTGAAGCATAACATTAAAAAACCAAGGATTATACAAATATTTGTGGCTAATATCTAACCTCTAATGGGTTATGTTTACAGTGGCATGCAAGTAGCTGAACTGAACACCTTTTAGACATGGGCTTTCTTGCATGTGTATCTAGGAAAGCCGAGTGAAAGGTTATGAAGAGAAGGCGTGCATTCAGAGAACTATTTCCTTTTCCATGAAGGAAAGTGGGGCATCTTTGTTAAGCCATCATTGAGGATAAGCAGAGAAGAATCAGGAGGAGTCGGAAAAGGAGCCCAGAAACCCAACAACGGGGAAGTTTCTGGAACACTACCATTTATGACAAAGACTAAGCACAGAATTAAATACCAGGAAAGCTTGGAGGCAAGGCCAAGAGCTCAGGGCAAACTAACATCTAGGAATCAGGATGGCAGCAGAATCAAAGCTACTATTTTTCAGAGAAGAAAACTTACAAACACCATCTCATCTGATGCATCCTAGGCTGGCGCAGAGGTGAAGGGGTGAAACATCTGAGGGTTCCCAGCTGTGAATGGGACCAGTACTGTGAGTGTTCCAGCAAGGACATCCGCAGACGCAGCAGAGACATCCCATGAAACACCCCATTCTCTATGCTCAGCCAAGGCTGCCTGCAGGGTGGACACTTACGAAAAGGATCAGAGGGGCTGCCCAGAACATGGCGCTCGGTGAAATGCTGCCAAGTTGACTCTGAAGGCACCTGGGGACAGAGGCCTGGCTTCGCATTTCTTCTGCGTCTCCCAGGACATCTACTCTTGCGCTGACAACCGCTGAACTCTCAATACACTGATTGGCTTAAAACATCAACAGTGTTCTGCCTTTTGGAAATGGCTGAAGACCCAATGAATTCTAAACAGTCAAGACGACCTGGACGAACCAGGACTTACACAAATGAATGCATACCACCCAGACTTGTTCTAGGAACTTAAATGCTTCCTGCTGGGAACACTTGGGCATTTTATTGCAGTGATCATTTCACCTCGAACTAGGAACAGTGATAAACTAAGCTGCTAATAATAGTAAGTCAGCAAAACGGGCCAAGGTGTATCCTTTCTGCTGCACCACTGAAACTTCAGTCTGTCCCTAAACACCAAAATGCCCTTATGTTTGGAAGCTATAAAACCTTTAGGAAAAAATTCTCATTTAAAAAATTTCTTAAAACAAATAATCTCAACGATGTCTACAAATTCACTGATGTTTACATTTAAAAGGATTTTGTGTAACTTTTGTATCTAGTATTTCCATACAGTTCATTATTAAAGTTTTAATTTTTTCTCTTTTGCTTTCTCAGCTAGCTAAATTAAAGCCAGTTTTCTGAAACTGACTGCAATTAAAATAAATGTACAATCCTGGATTTAGAATACTTTAAAAGAGAAAAAAAGAGGCCGGGCGCGGTGGCTCAAGCCTGTAATCCCAGCACTTTGGGAGGCCGAGGCGGGTGGATCACGAGGTCAAGAGATCAAGACCATCCTGGTCAACATGGTGAAACCCCGTC
>NW_016107329.1:8100579-8213518 GCF_001604975.1 Cebus imitator
AAAAAAAAAAAAAAAAAAGAGAGAAAAAAAATTTGGTACTTTTGCAACTAATACATTTTGCTAAAGCATACCCAAATGTACTTTCATTTGAATTATAAATTCAGTAGATGTCTACTTGACAACATAACAAAAGTTATCTGAACAAGTTTCAGCATACTCCTCTGATACACAGACCTGGAAGAGGGTGTGGGTAGCTTGTGGATGTGTTTTCTGTTTGATTTGCGTATGTAAAACGTTATTTTAGGTCACTTTAATGCAGGAAGACAATGAAAGGTGAATGAATACCTACTAGCATACCAGAATAAAACTGAAGCAAACCACTTTAGTAATTTATTTTTTAGAAATGCACCCAAGTTGTGGAGTAAGAAACTGACCACAGACTCTCCTTTTCCAGGAATGTCTGCCGTCTAGGAAGTTCAGAAGCCCTGCAGTGTGCACAGTACACTAGGGTCCCAGTACCTCCATTTCTGACTTCTTCCAACCAAAACAAGCTGCTCAATACACTCTAATCCATGACATGCTTAATCCTGCTCACTGCCTGGAGTTTCTAAAGGATTATGTGCATGGTTTTTAAATTTAGTAAGGAAATTCTGGCCTATTTCCCAAACGTTTCTCCCTGCTTCACAATTCCCCTTATCCATCTATCCATCTGGGGATGGGAAGTCCCAAACAAAGAAAGGAGGGCAGAGAGCCCCACCCAGCATGTGCTGGGCCAAGGCAGGGCAGGGCAGTCACGGATGAGGGTGGCCACTGAGATGATGGGATCAGAAGTGGCTTCTACCACAGACCCGGGAGTTCATGGGGTCAAATGGTCCCTGACTTCAGTCCCTATTTTGGTAGCTTCGCAGCATGGAGCAATGCAGGTGCATGCTCTTCCCAGGTCCTCTGCAGAAGCTGAAAGTTTGCAGAGGGACCCAAACCTCACTGGAGAAAGGCTTCTGGCCTATTCACGAAGACCCCCACACCCCACCTCTGGATCAGTTTTTCTGGCTAATTTGGTGAGTGTTCAACAAACCCATCACTGCAAGGCAGGGTGTTCTGAGCTTGGCTTCCTTCTTAACCGGGAAGGAGGTCATTCACCCTGATAGCAAAATGCATTCCTGCTTTGCTCATCCTGCCAGGTCTCCAGTCTCAGCTGCTGTCTGGTGGGTCACAGGACTTACTGCTAGAGGAGCTGGCCAGGAAGGAGGGGCTCGCTCCTGCTGCTCAGGGACCTGACAGCTCACAGAAATCAACACTGCACTGTCTACAAGAGGTTCGGGCCATAGATTTGCCCATTATATTTTTTAAAATGTGAGTATCTTAGGAATTTTTATGTGTTTGCTAAAGGGTTTCTGTTTTTGAAAGTGAGGTTACAGCCACGTCATTAGAAAGGTGGCAGCTCCTGTGAACTTAAATTTGTATGGAAACTGTTTATCTTCATATAAGAATCCAGCTAAATGATTTTTTTTCCTGAGAATTGGAAAAAAAAAAAAAAAAAAAAAAAAAAAAAAAAAAAAAAAAGGCTCTTAAAAACAAAAAGGCACTGATGAAATACTCAAATCCCCAGAAGATAACCACCTAGCAACAACTGATTAGTTACTTATTGGTCCTTAGGCAAATTCGAAATTGGTTAGTTTTCAAATAAACTCATTAAATAGGTTAATGACTCATTTCTTAGGAAAATGTTAATGGACTTATCCATAATGGGAAGTATATGATATTTCACTTAAAGAACAGGCCCCTGTCTTAGAGACACAGAGAGCAATAGCCGAAAGCACCCACTGACTCATCAGTCACTGTGTCACCACCCAGGCTGAACCTGTTACACAGAACAGAGACTTCATTTCTGCTAGATAATGTCGACCTTTTGATTTCACTTAGCCCAGTAACTTTGTTCCCTTTTCTTTAACAAAGTAAATACATGACCTTAAATATTTGCCAAATCTTCTCCCCTCTCAGTAAACACCATCCACATGGTCATGAGTAGCCATATTTCTCTGATTTATAATGTGTTTCAATATTAGGAATTCTTCATTCTCTTATTTCTGGCTTTCAGGGTATCTTTTAGTCTATGTGTGAAGCAACTTACTAAAATGGTCCAAGGTAAAAAGACTAATCTCACTTCTACAAATACTAAGTTGACCTAAGGAGCACAGGTTGCATCCTGGGAGAAAGTTACTCATCAGCATACAAAGAATCAACTGAGATGTGTCATTGTTTGTATCACATTCTCCTATTCTTTCTTGATGATATCTACAAACAACTTTACCACGAATTAAATCAGTGACCTTGACTAAGACTCCCGAACTCCCACAGCCTCTGTTTTCACAACCTTAAAATAAGTAAGTTACTTTATATCAACAATTCTTAACTCTTTATTCTCAAAACACCCTTGTGTATATTGTTTTAATTGTTGCCACCTGAATTGCAAGACTTTTAATGTATTTGATGGTGGGAGTGGTGGGGAGGTATTCTACCAAGTATCATACAGTTTGTTTTACTAAGATATAATCAAAGACAGGGGAATCTAAGTTTTCCACTTTGTCAACACACCTAGAGGTCCAGGAAGCATGATGACTCGGAGTCCCCGGAACAGATCCACCACGAACTCGACTGTCAACTCTGAAACCCACTAGCAACATGACAGCCTTGAAAGCAGTATCAAATCCTAAACTCTCCAAACCGGCGGATATAAAAACAGATTAAAATAAATAGATGGCTTTCCTATAATGTCTAGTCTTCCTCCTCAATTGTCCCCATTTTACTTTGAATTGATACCAAGTGGAAGAAAAAGGGACAGAGGGAATATATAAGTAACTACCACTCCAGCAAAATATTAACTTGAATGTTGCTTGAGGTAAGGGTCTAGAATAAAATCCCAATGTAATTATTGCTTATGAGCTTTCTGAGCAGACAATATGACATAAGAGAACTGAGCTAGAGATACTAAGATGCTATGAGGTTGAACCTGACACTCCTTCTCCTTTTGGCTCAGAGATCTTGGGCAAGTCATGTGGCCTCTCCATGCTGTGGGTTCTTGATTCCATTAAATGGGGTTTATGGTGGCTCTCCTACGCCGTAGGATTTTTTTTGAATATTATATAATACTATGTACAGGAAAATGTCCTAACACTATAAAGGGAAGAAAAACACTTTTTGAATTTTACACAACTCTTTTACCCAAAGAGGAGAGGGGCAGGCAATTCTCTGTCAATATTGATCCCAATAACAGTACACTGTCATTAGAGTCAACTTCAACAACGTTTTTTCAAAATCTTCAGTTGCCAATCGTGTACCAAGTTCTAGGATTACCTGTTACACTTATAGTTTGGAGGCCAAAGATCGACTTATTTAAGTCCACAGAATGCATAGAAAAAGCACTATAACATATTATTAAATATTAAAGATTCTACATTAATGCCATGCAAAAGAATGAGTCGTCCTTTTCTTTTATTTATTTATTTATTTATTTATTTGAGGTGGAGTTTTGCTCTTTGTTGCCCAGGCTGGAGTGCAGTGGTACAATCTTGGCTCATTACAACGTCCGCCTCCCTGGTTTAAGCGATTCTCCTGTCTCAGTCTCCTGAATAGCCGGGATTACAGGCACACGGCACCATGCCCCACCAATTTTTGTATTTTTAGTAGAGACGGGGTTTCAACATGTTGGCCAGGCTGGTCTCAAACTCCTGACCTCAGGTGATCTGCCTGCCTTGGTCTCCCAAAGTGCTGGGATTACAGGCATGAGCCACCGCGCCCCGCCAAGAATGAGTCATGATTTTAAGGTAATAAAATCGCATAGTATAATAGAATTTTAAGGTAAAAAAAATCACATAGCATAATGAACTCTATCATAATATCTGTTTTTATGCAATGACAACAATCGAAATTTCATACCACAGCATAACTGACTCAAGTATTTGTACCAATTGCATAGGGTTAAAGTAACAGTAGACTATGCTCAAGTTATAAAGTTTCAACATGAACAGAAAACACATCATTAGTGCTTGAATTTCAGTTATGGAAAAAAAAATCACATGGAGCCTCTTGGAGCATGACTGGATAAGATATTATGGAACCCCGCACACACACACACACACCAGTCCCAAATATTTATTTCTGGAAAACCTGATACTCTTTAAAATGAATATTAAAAGACCCAGCATTTACAGGGTGCAATGCATGTGATCACTTATCTTTAAAAAATATACTGTGGGTCAAAATAGCTGATCAAATATTCCAAATTTTAGTAAAAACGCAGTAAGCAAGGAATATTTTATAAACCTTGTTTGTGTATACAGATATATATGACATAAGAAAACTGGACAAAGTTTCCAAGGCTTCACCTTTATCCATTCAAGTTTTACAGTGTCTTTGGACACATAAAAGTGACTCTATACAAATTTAGTATTTTTCTAGTCTAATAGAAAATTAATCAGAAACACCAAATTGACTATTTTCTCATTTGTAAACATGCAACCTGTAAGTTTGAATCTAATCTATTACATAATTCTTATATGATGAATTCACTAAAATAATAAAGCTGTAGAACAAAGAAGTATCTTGCATTTTTTACCCCTACAGAGCAGAATGCTGGTATACAATATATACTCCAACCCTCTAAATACTAACCTGCACCTATGCATTTGATTTTAGCACCCAGTTAATGTAAGTCTCTGTAGCTATCTTGAAAGAAATTGAAATCAGGAGCATTCATCATCCTCATCATCTCCTTCATGCCAAATGACTTTATCAATTTTCTTCAGAAAAGTCTAGCACTAAACTCCGTGAACAATAATCTACCTTAAATTAGTCAGAGTAACCACTGCAGCCTTGAAGAACCCACTCAAACCAAACATGCAGTGTCCCTATCTGAACTTGGATAGCATTATTTTCACAACAACCAGGATCTGACAGTTAATATGTTTATAACCAATACTTTTGAACATTGAGAAAATTTTGTTTTCATTTGTTCATGAAAATGCCAATATTAAAATGCTTTGTTCATCTTGTACAGAAATATTCATTCTGCTGTCATCTGTACTTGAGAAATTCAACAGAGAATCCACCCCTATTACAGTTGTCCAAATGCAGGACGGGGGCACAGCACTTTGCTTCACACGGTTTTCCTTACTCTAATTGGTAATGCAGATAAAAGAATAAAGTTATATTTCCCTTAAGTTTCTAAGGTGAAATGGGAACACTTGACTCTGTGCTACTCCCCCTACAAAAAACCCCAAACAAACAAACAAAAACCCTTTCTCCTTGCCAAATCTGATACCAAAACTGGCTAGCTCTTAAAACTATGCTTCCAAAGAAAATGCGTTCGTGGGAATTTTAACAGAAAACCCATTATACTCATGCTGTTACTAAAACGTCTGCAAGTTCTTCTCTTCAAAAAAAAAGAGCCTCATTTTAAATACTGATACTTCTAAAGAAAATAAAACATCACTTCTCTACTAAGATTCTTTTTTGGGGGGTAGAAAAACAAAAGAATCACATATTTTCTGAAACTGCAGAATGACTACCCTAACTAAATCAATCCCAAAGAATGAAACCCCAGACTGAACAATGAGTAAGCAACTGCAGGGTCCTGTTTTTCTTTCAATGAGTTCGGCATTAAGAGATGATTTTTAAAACGTGTATTCAAATTACGCAGTTTCACCTTGTCAACATCTCTTAATACACAAACAAGTTCTAAAAGGTAAGCAGAAGCTCATTCTCCATATAGTTTCAGGATTACCATACTGTTTTCTCTAATTGTTACTCTACTATGTAATTTAGAACACCACTTTGTTACAATCTGTTCCTAAATATCTACGAACAGATCTTAAGTTAAATAAAGGGGGAAAACAATGGCTGTAGGGAGACTGGAGTGGACCAGCAATAAAGCAGAAAAGGTAGCATTTTTTAAGGTCCTGGCTCCATTTTCAGACTACTCTGCTACTGTTTGTTTCAATTTAAGGGCACCCACTTACAAAAGTGTCTCTCCTGTATACATTCACGGTTTCAAAGCAGTAAGTAACAACAATTGGATTTATTAGCATCTTCCTTTAGAAGAGCTTAAAACACTCTTGATGTTTATGATCTCATTTACCTTCCAGCTTGTGACACAGAAAGGGGAGGATTGTAATTACCCCCATTTTACAGACAGGGAAAGTGAGAAGGAAGGATTAAGTGGCTTGCCCATAGTCACACAATGACTCATTAAGATCAGCAACTAGAAACCTGGTTTCCTGATTCCTTGTTTAGTGTTCCACATACTATGCTTCCTTCTATGAAGTACTATTTTTGTAAAGGTTTCTCTTTCAATAAAAGAAAGAGCAAGTCATGTGACTTTCATTCACGAAAGCCCGTGTGTGTTTTCATTAGCACCTTGGTTGTCCGCTCCTGTGACTAGCGTGGGAGCAATGCACACACTATTATCTTATTACGGCCAGAGCCAGCCAACTAAAGCGAACCCGCACCTGCCACAGCAAACACAACGCTTGTGATGTTTGCCAGTCATCTCACTGGATTTCTGAATTTAGGGAAATTCTCTCCTTTACGACTTCAAAAGGCAAAACTTTTCAACATAAATTGTGATTTTATTGTCAATGATAACATGTCTCTTATCATTCTTTCACCATAGGATAAGAATTGATAGTCCTTTTATTAAACAAAATTTAAATATGGATACTTTCAGTGGTAATTCTTATCTAACCTGTTTTATACATACATACATATATATGCCATTTTTAGAGCAAAATCCCACTGAAGAGGAACACTAAAACAGCATACTTTATGGCGTTCACCAATCTACCATCCTAACACCAAAACATATAGCGTTAACTTTAAAAATCAGTTTTAAAGCACAGGAAATTCAGTAGCATATTTCCAATTCCCAAAAAACAACAAAACCTAACAGACTGGTTAGAGTTTTCCACAAGCACACACACCAAAAATGCATGATAAGTAACCTTCACTTGACCTCAAATAAGATGCATAATTTAAAGTTTGCTCTGGACTAATAAAAATAGATGTACCTGAGATACTTTTTGATTGGCTCTTGCATTGAAACCCACCCCTATTCACAATTCCATTGTAAACAACTGCCAGACATGGCTGGAATCTTACCTCTCTGCTGCCACTTATGCAAATACCAAACATTACCCAAGTAACCCCAAATTATTATGCATCAGCATCACTAATGATGTCTTCCCACGCAGAACACAAGGAGCTCAGGGTGGAAACACTGGCCACTTCTAAGAGCCAGACAGGGCAGAGGGCCACCCAGGAAGTGCTTTCTCTATTTCATCTTCAAAGACATGCTTTGCAAGTCTGCCTTCTACAAATCATTTCCTCAAAGGACGCTTATCTACTACTATGAACATTGTATTCATGAGCACCACAGACACACTTCTAGTGCATGTGTGAGCTAAATAAAAGTGGATGCTCGTCCCAAGTTCCTAAATGTTTCCTTTCTGTCCCAACAGACCACAACTTTGGCACAATGCGGACTAAGGTGACTAGCCTTTCCTGTTCTCCTGTTCCCTGTGTTCAATTTAGTTTACCAGAAACCTGATGGGGCAGGTATTGCTGTCTTCAAAATGTCATTTTGGCGTGGCGGACTGACTGCAGTTATCTATTTTGATTTAAAGGAGTCCTTTTACTTCTTAGAAGAGGGTTCATCCTGATACCCACACAAACTTGGGACAAACAGCAGCCCCAGTGATCGCCCATCTTTGTTCAGCAGCCATAGAATACACACTGTTGTTTGGACTTCAGAATCGAGAATAATATGGGCTGAAAGGAATTTTATGCTCGTAGGAAATCTTAAAAACTCAATCCAGTCTCTAAATAAACTTAACTCTTAGAGTTCAAAATTTTCACTAGCCTGAAAAGGGCATTATCTCCTATTTGGATTCCACTTCTGAATGTATCGACTTGATCAGAAAGGCCTTGAGTCCCTCCAGGCCTGTAGACACAAATTCCAGCTCACATCCACTGCCATGGCAGAGCCCACGGCTGGGGCCCCACCATCACCCAGTCCAGGTTTGTCCCACTGACTCCACTGAAAGCAGGAAAAGGTGTTATGTTCTCAGGCTGCTTTTCTGATTAGAATCAGATTCAGGCAAGATGTAGCCGCTTTCATGTTCACTCCAGCATATATCCGTTTGTGCACTTCATAAAGGTGTGTGTTTCTCCACCAATTATGCTGCTGCTGCTGTGTTTATAATGGTCTGTGTCTTAGAAGGCAGCTGCTCCTTCAACTCTCTGACACACTCGCAATAGTGTTTAACTCCAACCAAAGTGACCTTCATCTGAGAACCACTGTTCATGGGATACGTTCTGGCAACTTCCAGTGATTTAATTGGATGCTGAAGCACCACACTCCTGACAGTTCTCTACAACTCTTTTCAATCTTCTAGTCTATGGTTTTAATAAAGGAAATAGCCTTTCCTCTATTTCACTAGAATAACAGGAGATGCACCCCACAGCTGTAATTTCAAATCCCATGGACCAACAGTCCTAAATATACTATAAAACAGATACTGGATTTGGATAGCATTAAACTGGTCTAGTTAGGAGCAAAAGGCTGGGAATCCCACTTTGGTCCTCATCTTATGACCCTTGAAGACTGTTTAAACCTTAGGCTCACATCTAGTCCAAAATCCAAATAATACTATTTGTTGCTATATGTTTCACTGTTCCCACAAAGCCTCCATCCTGCTAGGAACCGTACAAAGAAAACAGCTACAAAATGAAATAAACGCTCTGGAATTGAACATTCACCTTTCCCTTTCATCTCCCCCATCCCAAGCATCATTCAAAGTTTACACAGCCAGAATGCACCACCAGCTGCAAAGTCAGCCCAGCTCTCTCTCCTCATGGATGTTTGATGAGAACGACAAGAACACCACCAGGCACCCTCCTATCCAATTGTTCTTGAGAATACCTGTGTTTTTTGTCTTTCCCTTGTCTTCTCCAAAGCACTGGTTCTAAATCCTGGCTGCACACTCGGATCATCTGGACAACTCTGAAAAACGCCCTCCCTGCCTCCCAGCCATCTTATGTTTTACCTGAATGTGTCGGGGTGAGGCCCAACGGGCAATTTTTCACTCCTCCCCAGGTGAGTCTCCCCTGGGACAGGGTCCTCAGAGAGTTGTCCCCTCAGCCAGCAGCATGAGCCCTGTGTAGAAACGCTCTAGAAATGCAGAGCCTGAGCCCCGCCCCAAAGCTACAACATCAGAAGCTGCGGGGTTAACCCAAGCAGGAGATCCCTGTTTCAGCAAAGCAGCCAGGTAACTCTCACGTATGCTCAGGTAGAACACTACTGCATTATTAGACTGTGTTTATGCAGCCTCACCGTGTCACCCCTCAAGAGAAAAATAATGCCTCTGATGGAAAAGCTCTTATAGTGGATGTGTCAAATTGAAACGGTTAACTGTGGCCGTTAGCAGCCATCAAAAAATGGATGCTCATTTTTTAAATGACTTTCAGGTCTGGACCTCCAGGCTCACCAAGAATCAGGAGGAGCACGGCTCCAGAAACATAGGGAAAGGTGCAGGCTGTGGCTGGGGGCAGCGGTGCGGACCTGCAGGTTCTCCCCGAAGAAGGGACCCAGGTACCCAGAGGAAGAGAGCCGGGTGCCCCGCGGCCTCCAGGGCTGCTGGTCTGGGAGATCTTCTACTGTATGAAGGGACGGGGGACTGTGGGGCACACAGGATGGGTGGATGTGTGGGGCCTCAAAAAATCACTTCCCTCCCACGCAGAAAACGTCACCTGCAACTCAAAGACGAGTTGAATGTTCCTGGAAATTCTCTGAAGTTAGAGAACAAGGTAGACCATGGAAAAACAAAACAACAGCCAGGGTCAGGCTGATGACTTTTGGGTCAAAGTCCCCAAGAAGTGAGGGCCATGAAACCCAAGGGGACCCCCACCCGCTGCCCCTCCCCTCCCCTTCCCGCAGACGCCAAGGCAAAGGGCCTCACCTTTCACGATGGTGGCCTCCTTTAAGTGGTGGGACAAGAAGTCGATGCTGGCGTACGTGTTAGCAGCAGGCAGGGTTCCGGGACCCGGGCCCCCGCACCCGCCGCCCGCGCTGCTGACGCCCACGGCGCTGATGAGACCCCCGAGGTTTCGGGTCCGGCCCCAGGAGCTCTTGTCTCCCGGCTGCGGGAGCTGCGGCGGTGGAGGCTGCTGCTGCGGTGACGTCCCGGGTTCCTCCCTCACGTCGATGGCGATGTAGTTGAGGCCGTTCTGGAAGCCGGCGGAGGTTTCCCTGCGCATTGGGGAACCGCTGCTCCCAGGACAGCCCACCAAGCCCCCAGGCTGGCCCGGGGTCCATGGCCGGCCCTGTGGGGCCGAGGGGGGAGCCGGTTGCACCTGTCGGGGAGAGGTGGGCGCCTCCTCGCTCCCTCCAGGGCCGCCGCCCACACCGCCCTCGCTGCTTTTCCTGAGAGACACGTTTTCCACGGAGGCCGAGTTGTGGCGCTTGGGGTTGTGGGCGAAGGAAGGGGACACGGGGGTGACCGTCGTGGTGGAGGAGAAGGTCTCGGAGCTGTGGCGGCGGCGGCCGCCCTGCGGGTCCGCGCGGATGACCTTGGCGCCGCGGTGGGGGTCGGGGGGCTGGCCGGCCTGCAGGAAGGCCTCCACCCCGGATACCTGCTCCATGAGGCTCAGCCTTTTCACTCCTGCCGTCGGGCTGGCCACGCGGGCGGCTTCCGGCTTCTGGGGGGCCACGATGGGCTGCGGCGGCGTGGCAGCCACACCGAATGCCATCTCGGTGTAATCACCATTGTCCCCGGTCTCCGAAGACGTCGACGAGGCGGCGCCCGGGCCCTGGGTGGCGGTGGCAGTGGTGCTGGTGGCCGAAGCAGGGGGCAGGCGGTACAGCTCCCCCGGGGGTGGTGGTGGCGGTGGCAGCTGCAGCGACAAGGACGGGGACGCGGGCGGGCGCGGGGGCAGTGGCGGGTACGGGGAAGAGCCCTCGGGGGACAGGAGAGCGTCCAGGGAGCCCACGGGGTGGCCACTCCGGGCACCCGGCTTGGGAGACTTGGGGGAGCTGAAGTCGAGGTTCATGTAGTCAGAGAGCGGGGAGCGCTGCCGGCTGTCGCTGCTAGTGCCCGGGGTGCCCGAGCCCAACGACGAGGCTGGACTGCTGGCGGACAACAGCGAGGACGACGAGGCCGCGGAGGCCAGCAGGGGAGGCGCGGGCGGAGACAGGCGGGGGCCTGGCTCGCCGAAGTCGATGTTGATGTACTCGCCGGGACTCTTGGGCTCCGAGGGCAGGGGGTACTCGTGCATGCTGGGCAGGCTGGGCAGCCCCTCCAGGGACAGGCGCGTGGGCCGCACCGCCCGGCCGCGCTGGCCCAGGAAGCCGTCGGGGCGGCCGCTGCCAGGCCGCGGGGGCAAAGGCACTAGTGGGTGAGGGGGCTGCGTGGGGCCAGCCCCCGGCGTGGCCTGAGGCTCCAGCCGCTCCTCCTCCAGGATACGCCCCACGGGGGAGCTCATGAGCACGTACTGGTCGCTGTCGCCGCCGCACGTGTAGGGCGCCTTGTAGGAGCGCGGCAAGGTGCTGTAGCAGCAGCCTGGGACGCCCCTAAGCGGCTCGCCGCCGGCGTGCAGGGCCGCGGAGAAGAGGTCGGGCGGGGTGCCCGCGTCACCGGGGGACATGTTGAGGTAGTCCCCGTTGGGCAGCAGCTTGCTGTCCGCGTGCTCCATGGGCAGCTTGGAGCCGCACCACATGCGCATGTACCCGCTGTCCTCGGGCGAGCTCTCGGCGGGCGAGCTGACCTTGTAGCTGCCCCCGCTGGCAGGAAAGGTCCTGCTGGCCGCAGAGGTGGGCGCTGGGCCCGCAGGCCCCGCGGGGGGCACGGCGGCGGCGGCGAGGGCTCTGGGCTGCAGGATCTGCTTGGGGGCGGACACGCTGGCGGGGCTCATGGGCATGTAGTCGCTCCTGCAGCTGCCTCTTCCGCTACCCGCAAGGGCCGCGCCGGGCGTCATGGGCATGTAGCCGTCGTCTGCGCCCAGGTTGCTGCTGGAGCTCCGGTGGGAGCCGATCTCGATGTCCCCGTAGTCCTCCGGGTAGGGGTGGTAGGCCACCTTAGGGGAGGACGCGGGGCAGGACGGGCAGAGGCGGCCCGCGCTGCCCGAGAAGGTGGCCCGCATCAGCGTGTACTCATCCAGCGAGGCAGAGGAAGGCTGGGGCACCGGCCGCTGCCGGGCCGGCGTGGTCAGGGAGTAGGTCCTTTTGCGCAGCCCTCGGTCCAGGTCCTGGGCCGCGTCCCCCGACACCCTGCGGTAGGGGCGGCCGCAGTGGCTCAGGGGCCTGTCCATGGTCATGTACCCGTACAGCTCGCTGCCGCCGCCGCCGCCGTCCCGGGCCGGGGGCGTCTCCGCGATGGACTCGGGCGTGTTGCTCCGGTGGCTGCAGAAGGCGCGCAGGTCGCCGGGGCTGGAGCCGTACTCGTCCAGGGACATGAAGCCGGGGTCGCTAGGGGAGCCCGAGGCGGAGGCGCTGCTGCTGGAGGGCCGCTGGCCGGGGC
Organism: Cebus imitator; assembly: GCF_001604975.1. Taxonomy (NCBI): domain Eukaryota; kingdom Metazoa; phylum Chordata; class Mammalia; order Primates; family Cebidae; genus Cebus; species Cebus imitator. The sequence goes on from NW_016107329.1 coordinate 8,113,089, forward strand.
CGTGGTGCAGCGGGTGCGGCAGGGGCGGGTGCGCGCCCGGCAGCGGCGGGTAGGATCCCGAGCCGTGGCCGCTGCTGGACGACAGGGAGCCGGGGCTGGTGGCGGCGGGCGGCGAGTGCGCCACAGGCATGGACATGGAGCGGCTGTGCTGCAGCGCGCCCCCTGCCGGCAGCAGCGCCACCTTGCTTCCGCGGCCGCCGCAGCCGCCGCTCAGGGTGTGCGAGCGGCTCAGGGGCGCGCGCGCCGGCCCGGGGCTCAGGGGGCTCCCGGCCACCGACACCGGCCTGGCGCCCGCGGCCGCGGCCCCCGCCGCCGCCGCTGCCGCGCCGCCGTCGCCCTCGCTGGCGGTGCGCACCCGGCACGAGCTGCACTTGGCGGCCGGCGGGGTGGCGGCCAGGCTGTCGGTGCGCGAGCGGCGCACCAGGCCCGTCTGGCTGGGGGGCAGGTTGACCAGGTGGTGGTGGCGGCGCGCGCCGGGCACGCTGATGGGGTGCGTGGCCGACGACCCCGACGACTGGCTCTTGCTGCGCGGCCGGAACTCGAAGAGCTCCTTGAGCGCCTTCATGGCCTCCAGGATGGTCTCGTGGATGTTCTGCGCCACCACCGAGTCGTCCGCCTGCATCCAGAGCTCGCCGGGGCCCGTGACGGCCGAGCGGCCCACCTCGATGAAGAAGAAGCTGTCCGAGTGGCCGCAGCGGCGGATGTTCATGAGCTGCAGCGTCACCGACGGCTGCTCGCAGTTGAGCTTCACGAAGCCGATGGTGCGCGCCGACAGGCACAGGCGGTACACGCCCGTCAGGTTCTTGCTCTGGCCCAGGCCCTTGGGCTTCAGGTTCACCTGCCACACCTCGCGGTAGGCGGCCGTGGCGGGCGCCACCAGCCCGTAGTTGTCCTCGGCGCCAGCGGAGCCGCCCAGAGCTGCGGGCAGGGAGCCGCTACAGGAGGCGGCGGGCGCGGCGGCCGGGGGCGCGTCTCCGGCGGCCGCGCGGCCCTCGCTGACCAGGTCGGTGAGCGCGCGGTACCAGCCCTCCTGCTCCTGCTCGTTCTCGGCGGCCACGGCGAAGTACTCGTCCTTGGTGTAGAGGGCGATCAGGTACTTGTGCTTGGCGTCGGCGCGCTTGTTGATGTTGAGGCAGCAGTCGAGCGCGATCACCCGCTTCGGCGCGCCCGCCTTGCTCCGCCACTTCTTCTCGCTCTCGTAGTACTCGAGCCGCGGCGGCTGCGGCGCCGACACCCCGCCCGCCGTCGCCTCGTCGCCACCCGCGCCGGGCCCGCGCAGCACGAAGAAGCGCTTGTGGCCGTGCTTCTGCTTGCGCAGGTAGCCGCACTTGCGCACGCTGTGGTTGTTGTTGTTGTTGTTGTTGTTGAGGTTGGGGCCGTCTCCGCTCGCCGGCCCGGGCGGCCCCTGCCGCGGTGGGCTCGCCATCGCGGGCGCTTCAGGCCGCGCCGCCCAGGCCCGGCGCCCAGGGGCTGGGGCGAGGGGCGGAGAGGGCGCGGGCGGGGGCGGCTCCCTCCCACCCTTGCGCCCGGCCGCCCGCCCGAGCACGCGTCCCTCGGGCCCAGGCGGCTGGGAAGGTCCGGGGAGGCCCGCGGGGGCCAGCCCCGCTCGGCGGCGCCGCGCCCTCCGCGCTCCGGGGGCTCCCGAGGATGCCCGGCGCGGGCGGTGGCCGCCCCCCGGCCCGGCTGCCTGCGGCCGCTGCCTCCCTGGCTCTCGGGCGGCGCCTGGGGACGCGCTGGCTGGGCCGGGAGTCGGGGTCCCCGAGCCGCGGGGCCGAGCCTAAGGCGCGCGCGGCCTCACCGGGGCTGCTGCCGCCGGGGAGCCGGGGTGCGCCGGGGCGCTTGGGGTCCGCGTCGCCGCCGGGGCTGCTGCTGCTGCTGCCGTTGCCAACGGCGACCCGGGCTCGTCGCGGTCCCCGCCGCACAGTGAGTAACACATCGCGCACCGAGTGACTGAACTAAGAAGAGCAAAACAACATGTGACTCGGCGTTACGCAGGCACACACGGCGCGGCCGCCCCGCCCCGCCGCCCCGCATTGGCGCCGCGCCCCCCGACGGACGGCTCGCCTGGCCAATCGGCGCGCGGCTCGCGGGGGTGGGCCGCGCGCCCCCGCCCCGCCCCCCTTTCTCCCCGGGCCGCGTTTCCCGCCGTCCCCTCCCCCTCCAGCGGAGGCCTCGGCCCGGCCGGGCGGGGTGGGGGCGGCCCCGGCCTCATTAATCAGCAGCTCGCTGTGGATGCCGGCGGAGAAGATGCCACCCAAGGCGGGAAAAGGGGCGCGGAGGAGGGGCGGGGCGGGCCGCGGCGCGCAGGGCCCTTCGCTCCCGCCTCGGACTCAATTAATTGGGCTCGAGCTTCCGCCGGGGAGGGGGCGCTGGGCGGGGCCGCGCGGGGCGGGGCGGGGGATCGGGACCGGCGGCGGGGGCTGAGGCCTCGCGGGGGAAGCCAGGGCGGCTAGCAGGGCCGTGCTCTCGGGACGCGGGGTCCCCAGTTTGGGCGAGGGCGGCCGCTCCCACGCTTGGGGTGGGCGCGACCCCTCCGAGTCCCCGTACCCCGTTCCAGTCCCCCGTCCCGGTGCCCCGCAGCCGCGGAGCGTGGGGAGGTTCCGGGGCCGGCGGCCGTGGGTTCGCGAGCCTCCCGTTCGTCCCAGCGCTCCGGATCGAGAGCGGCGCGCGCCCTTCCCTGGAGGACAGCGGGGCTGCGAGGGGCGCGGAAGGGCGCCAGGGTCCCACCCGCCCGCGGGCACTGTCCGGGGCGTCCTCGGCGCCATTCACTTGTCAGCTTCTCGGGAAGTTGAAGTCGCGTTTGGGAGGTAATAGGAGAAACGTCGGGGACGGCAGGCGGAGAAAGTGCGGTTTCAGTTACGCCGGGGAGAGGGCGGGCCCGCGAGCCGGCGGCCCCGGAGCCGGGAGACCGCGCGGGCGTCCATGCAGCCCCCGCGGGAGCCCCCCTTCCTTCCGCAGGGGCGTCCTCTCCGCCCGCCCCCGCGGGAGCCCCCCCGTCCTTCCGCAGGGGCGTCCTCTCCCCCCGCCCCCGCGGGAGCCCCCCTTCCTTCCGCAGGGGCGTCCTCTCCCCACACTGCCGCCGCGGGAGCCCCCTTTCCTTCCGCAGGGGCGTCCTCTCCCCACACCGCTGCGGGAGCCCCCCCTTCCTTCCGCAGGGGCGTCCTCTCCCCCCACCGGTGCGGGAGCCCCCTTTCCTTCCACACCCGGGCGTCCTCTCCCCCCGCCGCTGCGGGAGCCCCCCTTCCTTCCACACCGGGGCGTCCTCTCCTCGCGCCGCTGCGGGAGCCCCCCTTCCTTCCACACCGGGGCGTCCTCTCCTCGCGCCGCTGCGGGAGCCCCCCTTCCTTCCACACCGGAGCGTCCTCTCACCCCGCCGCTGCGGGAGCCCCCTTCCTTCCACACCGGGGCGTCCTCTCCCCACGCCGTTGCGGGATCCCCCCATTCCTTCCACATTGGGTCCTCTCCCCCACAGGAGCGCCCCGAGCCCAGCGTACGGGCAGGTTGGCGTCCCCTACCTGTGTGCGCGGTGCAGGCGGCGATGGCCAAGTTGGAGATGCCCTTGGAGCACTGCTTCGGATTCTTCCATCTACGACTTGAAAAGCCTATAGCAAATAAGCACCCTTACGACTGCATCTCTTCAGTGACCAACTCAGGGTGAGGTGAGGGCTCCCTGACTTCAGATCCGACCGTTTGCCAACCGTGTACAATGAAGAAAGCTCAACAAAATAAGCCTTTTTTAAAAAAGGCTGTTTTTCAAAAAAAATTATGTCTTCATGAGATTATTTACAGCAATAATTTATCTTAATCTTGGTTATTGTTAAGTCGCGGATGTTTACCTGTGAATGTCCTCTATCATGTCTACAAGCATTTAAAATGTAATAAAATCTTAATCTAAGAGAAAATAAGTAATTTTTAAAGGGTGGTACATATTTTGACATATTTTAGGAACACCTGACTTGAAGATTGTGTTGGCTAATTATATGTGCCAAGAGAGACCTGACTAGTACAAATATTATAATGTTTTTGTTTTTACATGTATATAGTTCGGATTATTGATTAGTAGCCTGAATTTAGGAAGAATATTCGGTATGGCAAATATAACACAATGTGACTCAAAGAGGTGTGTTTAAAGTTGATCCGTTTTTAAACCATACTTTTAAAAAATAATACTTCAAGGAATGCCATTTTAAGTCTGTGCACCTGTATGTGTGCATGTGTGCGTGTACAGGTATGATTATGTGTGTATGACTGTGTGTTGGGGGCACCACCTTTATGAACGTTGTGCTTTGGCGTTGTTCCATTTAGGCCTTGTTACCATTTTTTATGTTCACAAATGTTGCCTAGCAATATGTCTACTCAGGAAAGATGAGGGATTCTTATCTTGGAGCTTGGAGAAAATGTGGTGTAGTTTTATTGGCTTTGTGATCACTTCCATCCCACTTTATGAGGATGTAAATGGGCCACCTCTATGTTCCTGTATGTTGCCAACAATCCATAGACCGTGATAAAGGGCCCACCGCTTTTGAACATCATCGTGGTTTCTTCTGAGAAAGTATGTTTTACAATATTTTTTTTCTTTTTCATTTTGACTTTTAATATGACGTTAGATTTTCATAACTGTATTGATATTTGCTTGCTGTGCCGGTCACACATTAGCAAGTGTCTTTTCTTGTTTGCTTGTTTCTTGGGGCCATCCCAGTGCTAAATGCCAGTGTTTTAAGCTAAGGTGTCAGCAGCTCTGGATTGGCAGTTAGCACTTTCCCCAAGTACTGCCTCAGTTACCGGACTGGGGACAAAAGAGAGAAGGGTAAAGAATTATCACCTGTATCGGTGATATTCTGCCATAGAGAGCATAAATTTCCTACAGCAAAATGGAAATGTAATTCTGCAGTTAGAACCTCTAAATACAAATGTGGGTGATACACTTTCAATTCTCATTGCAAGTCAGCCCATGGAACATGACAGTAAGGAACTGTAATCACAATATCCCAGTTTTCTTCCTAACCCGAGGAACTTGTTTTCTTTCCCCCTTTCGATTGCCAGATAAGCTATTTATTTATTTAAAGCTTGTTGTACACCTTGTGATTTTCCAACTGTTCTTCCATACTTTTTCAGCAAAAGTCAGCTAATAACATCTGCCAACATACTCTGCACGCAGGACTGGCTGCTGCTGGCATGGCCTCTTGCCAGCAAACAGCCTGGTTGAAATATTTTCTCATGGTCCAAGATCTTTCTTTGGAAGCTTTCTTTCCTTTCACAGTTAATAAAATGGCTGTATCTTTCAGCAGGGAGTTTGTTTTTTCTATTTTCAACAGAATCATATACAATAGTGATTATTTTATTAAAAGTTTTCTGAAGTAATTACTTTTCATGAAAGAATCAATTATATAAAAGTGTAGAGATTAAAAATGTTACAGGTTCACAATACAAATACTGGTATCACTACCAATAATGAACATCATTCATTCTTTTCTTTGTTTCATATAAGAAAGGCAAGTATGGGAGGAGAAAAGTGGATAGCATTTTATTGCTTGTGAAATTTTCTTTCTTTTTTTGGTTCTTTGACCTGTAGGTGTTTGACAGTATTTTGTATTTAGGTGAACTCAATCTAAAAACTAAGCAGATTAATTGGAATGCTACATAACTAGTTAGAACAGCTTTAATTTAAAAGGTATTTTAAGAGGGAAAGATTTTGAACTTCACAGGTTTCTGCCAAAGGATATATTTAATCTTTAAAATGAATGGCACCATTTCATCACATTTCATTTTATTGGATAATGTTGTTTAGTAGCTCATTTAAGGAATTGCATTCCTCTGATGAATGAACTGTGGACAGACTTTTCCCCATCTAGGATGTATGAGGAGACTTCTTGCACTTTACCAGCAAATTTTTTTCTGCACAAATTTATTTGCTAATTTTTCAACCGAAATTTCACAAGAATTTTGTAACATCCTAACTCTGTGTATGTGCAACAGAATGACTTACATGAGAGAATGTAACTGCTGTTTGGATCATTTACTGTGCATGGCATTGCAAACATTTAAAGTATCAGGATTTGTTAATGGAATTGATCAGCCCCTTGGAAATTATAAAGGCTTTCTACTTGAGTGTTTATTCTTCTTGTTAAAAATATGGATCTGTCTCTCTCCTAAATATTCATTGGATGAGGGAGAATTTTCTAAAAGTTAAGATTATTTAATGTACATATATGGTAGAGCAAACTACTGTAAATTTTTTAAAGTCTATCAATTGAATTAATACTGTTTAGAAAAATATTTATATAGTAGGTACAAATGAAGCTAATCCACTATGCTAAACATTTTTTCACTATAAATATAATTATGTTGAATAAATACATGTGTTCAATTAAAAAGTGACTGCAGTTTAATATTTTTATTAATATACCTCTGGATTTTGTGTTTGAATTTTGAGAATGTGTTTCTAGATTGAAGAAGCAACAAAAGATTTTTTTCCCCTCAGAAGGCTTCTATTATTGAAGTGGAAATTACACTTTAATGACTATATAACACTGCTAGATATTTTTAAAATGCAAGAGCATCTTCCTAGACCATTACTTTTTCTTGGAATACGCAGCTCCTGTAATATAATACAGTTATATTTTGCATGATTAAATTGATGTCCTGTGTGTTGCTTGATGTTGATATCCTAGCTGCCGATTAAAACGTTTTTGTGTTTTTTTCGTGCCAGAGCAGAACAAAATTGTCTGCTTCTCAATCTGCACATCATAAGCAGATGACATTAAAAATGTCCCTAAGATGACACAGCTATATTTTCTGAGAGAGGGCGGGAGGATGCCCAAGGAGGGTGGCCGGGAGTGTCCTTGTACAGAGTACAGATGTTATGAAGTGGGGAGGATCAGCCTGTGTTCATTGATTCACCTATTGATTCCAGGAGCAAGCTCACCCTGTTTTATACAATGCTCAGGAGGTAAACAGGAGGAAGGGAGCCAGCCTGCTTTTTTTGCCACATGCCCTACTGTTTGGTAGAACTGTGTTATAGTCAGAAACCTTCCACTTTTCTGCAGTTGTTTGCATGCTGTTTCCAAGGCTAGCCCTCTGAGTCTTCTCCAGAGTTGTTTTGAAATTCAACCTAAAGATAACAGAGGAAATGTGACCCTCTCTTGTGAATGCTGCCACCAACTGGCAATGTTTCTTCCCAAGGCAGATTCAGGGTTCTGGTATGAGTTGTCACAAATAGAGTGCTTTGAGAGAAAGGTGCTTATGGCCTGACATAAATTTGCTTTGTGTGAATCTTTAAGGAAATTAATAGAAGTAATTTAAGATTAAACAGCAATTTTGATAATGAGTGACTGAGCAATATCAGATGACAAATGAAGAAAGAGAAAATAAGTGCAAGAATTTACTTTTTATGGTTGAATGAAGTATCAAGCAAATATGTTCATATTTTCTAATGCAATTTATTTCCCAATTTGCATAGCTACTTACACAGTTTAATAGAAACGTATATCACTGTCCACTTAAGAGTTTAGGAAAAACTAACCAACAAAATAAACAGCAAGAATCTAAATTGTTTACCTAATCAAACATAAGTTATAGTCAAGATTTGCTTGTCTTGCAAGCAAAATTTTTTTTTGAATCATATTTCTTGCTTACATTGACTTTTAGGTCTCAAATTCTTTTTAGGATAAGCCAAAGTCATCTTGAAAGATACTGAAAAGCAAAATTTGAAAAAATGTAGTTAGGAAAGAAAACATTCTGAAAATAACACATAACAAAAATAAATTTTGAAAACATAAATAACAAATGGCAATGTGTCAAATGTCACTACCTTTTTGATTGAGTAAAATTATTAGAACTTATGTACTCATTACTAATTTAGCAATTCTAAATTTACAAATTACACCTTCATTCTTAATTGTTGTACTCTGAATCTTTAGGCATTGCAAATAGAAGATATTCAAGTTAGTGAAAGTGTTTAGAGCCGTTATTCAGTAGAGTGAAGGGATCAGAAAACTTGACTCATTTGCTACCGAACAGGTTCTTGAGGTGCTTTTATGGATGAAAAAACAGCTGGTATATAAAATGTCAATAACAGTAATAACTTGTGAGAGTAGTTTGTCAGTATACTCAATAAAGATCATGAATTTGGCTCTTAACCAGTATGAGGGATAAATAAAAAATATTTCATAATACGTAGCTACTACAAAGATATGATTAAAACACAACTGAGAATTGACTAAGGTCTTTTAATTTTCCTTCTGAGTAATCTTTCCCAACTTGTCCTACAAGTCTTCGTGTATATGCTGTGTTTAAGAACAATGATTAGCTATTTACACATGAATTTTCCATTTTTCCTTGTTTAAAACATTTCCGTCACACAAATAATACTAACTAAAGTGACTTGAGGGAGTATGGATTAATGAGGTTCACAAGAAAATAAATAAAGCAACAACTTGTGAAATTTAGGGCAGATGCCATGTATTGCCATTTCCCGCCGACTGTTAAGTGGAGATTTCAGTTCAGATAAACACATTCTAAGAATTACTCCTGGAAGTGTAAACATCAGCCTGCATTTTAATACTTGCTGGCTCTTTAGTAAAAGTTTCAAATATCAGCCCAAGGTTGTCTTGCTAAAAGAGAAAAAAAATGTAATAATTACATATTGAAAACATCTTAAAATTGTATTTTATACTACAAAAATTTCCTTTTAGGTAGTAAAAGAATTTAAAAACATGATTCTCACTACCATTAAAAGCACACAGAAAATGAAATATTTGATATTTTGAGACTTGATACTTACCTGTTTTATTTTGACAAACTTGTACCTAGTTTTAAAGGTTCTTCACACTAAAAGTACAACACAATTTCAAAATGGCATCCCTGTCTCTCACAATACAAACTTTAAAGAAAATTAATATCTAAATCATCATTTTGCCTTGTTGGTTTAAGAAGCATTCTATTTTAGTTACAGGATAATAGAAAAGTGGGCTCACCCTTTGTTATGAAGGTGCATTTGTGGCTTTTTAGATTCAAAATATAAAAGTCAGCAAACACAGTTATTAAAAATGTGCTAAATATTTATTAAGCCTCAAACATATACTAAGAATTACCAAGAACATAGGTCTTTGCCCCATTAGCTTTCTAACTTAGTAATAAGGCATTATTGTCCTCAAATATTTCAGCATTTTTTCTTGTGTCTTTTGTTACAATATCACCACACATAATTTGAAGATAAAAATTGCTGTGTAACCATCACCTGGCAATGTTTTAACTTCCTTAGTGCTTAATTTTAATGTCTAATGCTGCAATTTTAGCTTTAAGGGTGTTTAGTAGAGAAAGTGATTTTTATCTTTCAGCCTAGGAAATTTCACAAAGTATCAAATATCACCAGATTACATATTCAGGGAAATTCCAAGAAAAGATGATATAAAGATAGGATAAGAAGAAAAGAATGGGCCGGGCACGGTGGATCACACCTGTAATCCCAGCGCTTTGGAAGGCTGAGGCGGGCAGATCACGAGGTCAAGAGTTTGAGACCATCCTGGCCAACATGGTGAAACCCCACCTCTACTAAAAATACAAAAATTAGCTGGGTGTGCTGGTGCGCCTGTAGTCCTAGCTACTTGGGAGGCTGAGGCAGGCGAATCACTTGAACCGAGGAGGCGGAGGTTGCAGTGAGCCAAGACAAAGCCACTGCACTCCAGCCTGGGCAACAGAGCAGAAGGAGACTCTGTCTCAAAAAAAAAAAAAAAAAAAGACAAGAATGGAATTCCATCTTAGGTAAATAGATTTATCCTCTGATTGAAATTCTGATTGCACTTAGAAGAAAGACACGAGATAAATGAAAACAAGTAGAAAGGGAAATTGAGACTTTTGTTTTAATATATCGATGTTAAATGTTAACATTTAAACTTATTTGCAAGTGATCCAGAGAGCTGATTTCAGTGTGCCAGCTTCAGTGAGGTTTGTAGCACATCCACCTGTGATGCTATCTTCTAATGTGCTTCCACAGAGAGCGTCGTTCGTGTAATCAAATTCTTACTCATTGTGCAGGCACAAAGTTACAAGTCAACATGTTTAATGTGATTGCATCTTCTGTCATTCATTTTCAAATGTTTATTAAGTACAGTTAAACTATTTGCTGTTTGTCTCACTGTTTTCCATTGGGTCTTTTTATCCTGTAAGTCCTCAAACAAGTTCGCTTTTCTTGTTTCTAAATGGTATTTGCAATCTCTAGCTAATTTCATGAGGGAAAAACGCTTTTTAAAAAATCTCCTCATGTTTCTTCACTGGATGGTGTTCTTGATCATGGTTAGATTGTAATTTCAAACAAAAGAAGGCATAATTAAAACATTTTAGTGATAATAAACCAGGGCCATTGACAAATATGGCACAGCCACTAAACAACCATTAGGGGTGCTTCAACTCAGTGCATGCTTCCAGGTTATCAGCTGAACATTTCACAGGAAATGAAGATGGTAAATAAAGACTTTAAATTTCATTTCACAGAAATTAGTTTTAATGAAGCAAACAGTAATTCTATTTAATTTTTAGGTTGGTTCCTTTAAAAGACAATGTTTTAGACTCTTGGTGCTGCCTAGGTGCATAGTGTGAGGAACTGTCTATGTGGTGGAGGATAATAGTGAATAGATGGTTACTAGTTACGCTGTGTGGTGGTAACTTCATTCTAACCCGATGAAATATTGGATTCTGTCAAATTTATCAATGTGATACTCAAGCATCTACTTTGTGCTGGACACTGTTTGATCCTGATGAGTTCATGTCCTTTGCAGGGACATGGATGAAACTGGAAACCATCATTCTCAGCAAACTGACACAAGAACAGAAAACAAAAAGCTGCATGGTCTCACTTATAAGTGGGTGTTGAACCGTGAGAATGAATGGACACAGGGAGGGGAGCATCACACACTGGGGCCTGTGGGGGAGGGTGGCGGGCTAGGGGAGGGATAGCATTAGGAGAAATACCTAATGTAGATGATGAGGGGATGGATGCAGCAAACAACCATGGCATGTGTATACCTATGTAACAAACCTGCACGATCTGCACATGTACCCCGGAACTTAAAGTCTAATAAAAATTTTTTTTAAATACCAACCAACCACAACCGCCCAGCTGTGTCTGCTGGGAAGGACGCTCCAAGTGCCTCTCCTGCTCCCACGCCTCTTAGTGGGTCGGTTAAATACGCAAGATCCCGGCTTTGCTCTACTCAAGCCTTTTCTAGGGGTTGTGCTTGCAGCAAACCACACTAAAAGATGAGGTCGCATTCCAGAATAAAGAGCAGAGACGGCCGGGCGCGGTGGCTCACGCCTGTAATCCCAGCACTTTGGGAGGCCGAGGCAGGTGGATCACGAGGTCAAGAGATCCAGACCATCCTGGTCAACATGGTGAAACCCCGTCTCTACTAAAAATACAAAAAATTAGCTGGGCATGGTGGCGCATGCCTGTAATCCCAGCTACTCAGGAGGCTGAGGCAGGAGAATTGCCTGAACCCAGGAGGCGGAGGTTGCGGTGAGCCGAGATCGCGCCATTGCACTCCAGCCTGGGTAACAAGAGCGAAACTCCGTCTCAAAAAAAAAAAAAAAAAAAAAGAGCAGAGACTTGCTTACTTCCTGCTACAAAAATGGTGGATTCCCCAAGCCCTGTGTGTCAGCAGAAACACAGCCCACCACAGGCATGGCATCCGTCAGGCCCCTCCCTCTTGTCCCGTGCAGCCTGCGGAGCAAGAGGAACAGAGGCAAATCGTGCTGCTTTCTGTGCCATGAGTCTCTGACCCGAAAGGCTTTCGTCCTCTGCCAGCATCCACCTAACAGTGACGGGCTAACATGACTTTCTAAGGGAAGGGGAATCAAATTTCAGACCCTGACAGTGTCCTTAGGGAGCTCACAAACCAGTGGGAGGTGGAGAACCTACATGCACATAGCCAAATCAAAAGGCCAGTTGTGTTAAGCACAGAAATAAATCCAGACACAAAGGACAAAGTAGTAGATTGTAAAGCTGGCAGCTTATTTCATTGGCGGATAAGATAGATTATTCAGTAAATGAGGTTGGCATAACCAGAAAATACACCTGTAGACATATAAAAGTGAGATGCCTGTTTCCTTTCACTAAAATGTCAGGTGAAGCAAAAAAAAAAAAAAAATTAAATATTAAAACATGAAACAATAAAACCTAGAGAAAAGTAAAGAAATATTGATAAATTTGACTTTCTGAAATCAGATTATGTAGGGAAAACAGTTTTAAAAAAACAGCGAAAACAAAGCTAAAGGACAAGCTGGAAGGAAATTGCAGCCGGTATCACGGATGAAGGGCTAATGACATTTATTTAATATTTTAAAAGAGCTCCTATAAAAGATAAGAAACTAAAAAACTCTAAAATTGGGCAAATGACCTGAATACAAAGTTCACAATAATGAAAATGAATGCAAGAAGGCTTAAATGTATGAAAGGTTGCTTAACCTTTCTTGTAATCAGATGAATGCAAATTGAAACCACAGTGTGGTTGAAGAGTTCACCTATCAGATTGGCACAGATCAAGAAGTTTGATAACACAGTGTATTTGCCAGAATACTGGAAAACAGGTTTCTACCCCAGGCTGCTGGTGGAACAGACTGAACAGCATCTATGCAATTTGGCTGTATCTACCAAAATGACAAATGCCTTGTGTTCCTTGACCCACAATATAATTTCCAGGAATTACTCGTACCAATGGGAAATGATTTCTTCACAAGGGTATTCATTGCATTATTGTTAGGAAGAGACATGTATAATCATGCTCATTACAGTATTGTCTTGTGATGGCAGAGGTTTGAATACTATGCAACCATAACGCAAATGAGGCAGCTCTGTTTATATTGACCCAGAAGAACATTTTACTGTATAGATGAGGTGGAAAAACAAGCTGCAGAACAGTGAGTATAGTATAATACAGCCATTTTTCATTTTTAAAATGTGTGGGTATGTGCACAGATACCCGCTGGACGTGAACTCACAAATATGGCCACGTGAGGAGCCGACCTAGCTTCCTGGGGAAGAGATGGACTGGGGAGAGGACTCACATTTCCTCCTGTTACTTTTTGGACTTTCTGAATTTTTTAGCACAAGTATGAATTAAATATCTAAAGCACAATGAATACCCTTGTAAAAATAATTGACTTTAACTTCTAAAGGCTCAGTAGAGCTTGGTGATGGTTTGGGGATGGGGAAAAAGGGAGGACCTTCAGTGTCCTGCACTGTCACTGGGTGAGGACGAGGTCTTCTCCTGAGATGGCGGAGGGAGAGTTAAGAGATTGACTTTGGGCACATGAGGTTTGACATAACAGAAATCTGAGGGAAGATGTCAGATAGGCTGTTTGAGAGGCTTGCAATGGAGATATGAATTTGGGAGTCACGGGCACCTAGCTGCATTTAAGTCCCTAGGATTTGCTGAAAGTGACTGTGAGAGATGAGGTAGAAAGGAGAGCCTGGAATTGGACCCACACTACTCTAACGTTTGGAAGCCAGGGACCGAAAGGTAAGCTAGCAGAGAAAACTTAATGAAGGGGCACGGACTAGCCAGCTGAGGAACCCCGGGAGTGGACAGAAGAGAGCATGGCAGCAGGGACTGGCTGGCCAGGGGTAACGAGGATGAGTGGTACAGGTAATGAGGATGAGGGGACCTGTGATGTAGGAGCCATGTTGGTCTAGTGCGCGGTTTCCTGGTGTGAGGAAGAGGGGAGGTTGGAATGCAGGCTGGAGAAGGCATGACAGACAGGGCAGGATCCACGAGAGTGAACTTTTAATGAAGGAAGTCTTTGCGTGGTGGATTCAAAGTACTATCTGGCAGAATCACTGGAGAATGAGAAGAACCCCAAGGAAAGTCCAGGGGCAAAATAAGCATCATCCACCAAGAGCAAAAGAGTCAGGGTCCCCAGGATGCAGCTGGGTTTCAGGAAATGCTGAGGCTCAGAAAGCATAGGAGTAGTGTTGCGATGGAAAGGACACTTGAGAGGAGACGCTGGAAGTATTTGGGAGGTAAAGGAGTGAAACAGGGCTGAGTGAAAGGAAAACTTCAGTTAGGATAACCCCGTGCATGAAAGTGGATAGCTCTGAGGGCTTCTGCTGTGGGCAGAAATATGACACATGGTAGTTTGAGGTTTGTTTGTTTGTTTTTGAGACCGAGTCTTGCTCTGTCACCCAGGCTGGATTGCAGTGGCACAGTCTCGGCTCACTGCAACCTCTGCCTCCCAGGTTCAAGAAATTCTCCTGCCTTAGCCTCCTGAGTAGCTAGGACTACAGGTGCATGACCAACCATGCCCAGCTAATTTTTTAAAAAAATATTTTTAGTTGAGATGGGATTTCACCATGTTGGCCATGTTGGTCTGGAACTCCTGACCACAAGCAATCCACCCACCTCCGCCTCCCAAAGTGCTGGGATTACAGGCGTGAGCCAATGCGCCGGCCAGTAGGTTGAGTTTTAATGATGTCTGTGAAGATGCAAGTTCAGCTATGTCTGGAGGTGTGGCCTGGCATCTGGGAGGAGCCCCAAAGACCCCTTTTCTGTGTTGCATTGGCATCCATGGTGAGCGCAGCAGTAGCTGTCATCAGTTAGCAGAGAGGCTTCAGCCAGGGGCCCTCTGGTGAATACAGGGAGAGGCAGAGATCAGGGTGTACCCAGGGTTCTTCTGCTTGAGTCAAAGCCCAAGGGAGCCCAGGTACGAAACCCTAGGGGCTTGCATCGTGTCTAGATGTGGGTCTCCATCATTCCTCTTAATCTCATGGTTTTCTTGCAAAACTGAGAAGCCCCATTACTGGGCTTTTCCCCAAAGTGAATGTCATCTTGCAACACCTCTTCAGCTTTGCATTTTTGGAATATGGATCAGAATCTTCCCTTTCCTTGACTCCTTTTCTAACAGCTTGTTAGAATGCATTCATATAGCAACTGCGAGTGAATGCAACACCTTTACGTTTAACACCTGCCTTCCGATGACTTCAGCTCAACCATTTCCAGAGATTTCTCCATCCCAGGACTGTTAGATGCCAGCAGACATGTGAGACCAAATGTTGGCCTCATTTTGGAATAGAGATGGAGGCTGGGGTCTGGCCTTTCTCCTGGTACTCAGTCCTGCAGGCTGTCCCTTCTCCACTGCACCTCCTCAAGGAGCACTCCTGGCAGCCTCCGGAACCTGGCCTGGGCAGGTTTCAATTCACTCTTCATGCTCGATAGGCTTTTTCAAAGAACCTGCTGTGTACTAGGTGCTCAGAACTCTTTGCAGGACTGTTCTTCTATGTTCTCAGATTACACTTCTATACATTTATTTTTCTTTTCTGATTAAGCGCTTTTTGTGTGACTACTGAAAAGTTCACATCAATTAACCCATTAAAGACCTGTGAAAGCTCCTGCCTGGCACTGTAGACACAGCCAGTACATACTGGCTGTGATCGTTTGTGTTCTGTATCAGATTTGTTTACAGGCCACAAAGGTGGGGCCCTACGAATCCTCTCTGTTCAAGCTGGTATCTGAGGCAAAGGGAAGCTTGTGTTGTAACGACATGGAAATTCCAGAGGGTGTGATGGAATGAATGACCAGGAAAGAGAAGAGCAAAGCATGCTGGGTGCAGGGAGGTGAAAAAGGGAGTATAGGAAGGAGGAAGAGGGGCCCATTCAGCCTCCAGGTTTCTGGAAGCACCAATCCTAGAGTCTCTTGGTGAAGGCAGTTGGCCAAGGCAAGGAAACCTGAGCCCTCTTTGAAGGAGTCAGAGGAGATTTATGACTAAAAAATGACAAGTTATGCCATGTTATGTATTTTGAACAAATATGTGTAAATAGTTGATTTAGAAAAATTAGGTATTTATTAAATATTTCAAGATTTAGTTCCAGAAGAGTACAACTTGTCTTTTGGCCATTCCTAGAGCAGGGGGAAAAGAAGGGGGTAAAGCCATTCAAAGAAAGCTGAAGGTTTTCAGAGGAAAAAAATCTAGTTTTGCAGCAAAGAGGATTAATCTGTAAAATCTCCTAGATGTGTTACTATAGTAATCTAGAATTTGTTTCTTCTAATTCTTCACTTCCCAACACTATCAGGATGAAGTGTGTAATCTTCAGAGATAGAGAGAAGTCTATTTGCATCTGTGGGCTTAATTCAGAGAGGGGGGCCAGAGGGGATTCCAGCCGTATTTAGTCACTTGGATAAAGCCACCTATTCCCATGGCTTTCTGTTTAGGAAGTAGAAAACCCTCATTTCAATGAAATCAGTGTTTTTCATATTTGGAAGTCTACCTTCTAAGAACTAATGCCATATAATGCAAATGAATTATCCCCTGCTACCTAAACACTTACTTCCTAAGTTCATATTTAACTGTGTAAGGATACTTGTATTAATTTAGGAAGTTTATATCTAAGCAGGGATTTCCCGTGAACAAATGAAACAATATGCATACTGGTAAGGTAGAAAATGTTTTCAATTTGCTTTTTATTGTTTGGAGGCCTATTTAATTCAATGCAATCTTATTTATTCGGTGATATATTTTAATCACAAATGTATTAAAAATCTACCATTAGAAAGTACTAATTGTCATTGAATTGCTTTTTTTTTTTTTTTTTTTTTTTTTTTGAGAGAGAAATCTCTGTCTGTCACTAGGCTGGAGTGCAGTGGCATGATCTCAGCTCACTGCAACCACTGCCTCCGAGGTTCAAGCGATTTTCCTGCCTCAGCCTCCCAAGTAGCTGGGACTACAGGTGTGTCCCACTATGCCCAGCTAATTTTTGTATTTTTAGTAGAGACAGGGTTTCACCACATTGGCCAGGATGGTCTTGATCTCTTGACCTCGTGATCCACCCACCTCAGCCTCCCAAAGTGCTGGGATTACAGGGATGAGCCACCACGCCCGGCCAGCTGAATGGCATATTTTAAAATGAATAATTTTATGTTATGTAAATGTTACCTAAAAATATAATAGAACTGCCATGATTAAGAAGTTATATCAACACAGAGAAGGATAAAGTAACAATACCATAACTACTGTCCCGTAATAAATAAACAAATACAAACATAATATTTATTCCAAAGGACATTCTTATTTCCAAAGATGAAACAGAAAGAAAGTGGAAGAAATTAACAGAGAAAATGGGAAAAGGGACGAGAAGGGATAGACATACAAAACTCCAACATTCCAAAGTTAAGGGAAAGAGAATCACCATGTTGTGCCTATAACCCTAGAAGATTAAAAACAATCATTTCTAGCAAATTGACAACCCTTCTTTCTGAAGGTGACTTTGGGCAAAAAAGGTGCTGTTTTGAGTTTTTACCATGAATCACCTGGGGTGCACTTGAAGAGAAGGCATTTTTTCAATGCATTGAAAGTGTCTGAGTGAAAGCCACCGCTTGATTGTCCTAAGAGGCTTTTAACCCCAGCTGCATAATTATTTCACAACAAATGACCAGGAATATTTACCTTCCCAATCAGTTTTCCAGAGTACCTCCTAGCTCATGGGTGATACTATGTGCGATTTTGCTGCCTTCCACATAACATCAGTGTCCTCAAGAGATGGACTTGAAGAGACTGGTGGTGATTTGTTGCATTTTGAAATGCCACACATATTCTATAATATTAAATTAATACTTGTTTATTGTAGGACGTTTTAGATGCCACAAAAGTGAATAGAAGACAATTAAAATTAGTAATCTCCCAGAGTCAGCCATTGCTAGTACTTTAAGAACTTTTGGTCATCTTTTTATATTCATATCTATTAATATTATTCTGCAGAATGGAAACTGTACTGCATGTGCAGATATTAATCTGCTCTTAAAACACAAGATGTCATCAATCTCTTGAAACATGCTTTTTTTTTTTTTTTTTTTTTTTTTTTTTTTTTTTTTTTTTTTTTTTGAGACGGAGTTTCGCTCTTGTTACCCAGGCTGGAGAGCAATGGCGCGATCTCGGCTCGCCGCAACCTCTGTCTCCTGGGTTCAGGCAATTCTCCTGCCTCAGCCTCCTGAGTAGCTGGGATTATAGGCACGCGCCACCATGCCCAGCTGATTTTTTGTATTTTTAGTAGAGACGGGGTTTCACCATATTGACCAGGATGGTCTCGATCTCTTGACCTCGTGATCCACCCGCCTCGGCCTCCCAAAGTGCTGGGATTACAGGCTTGAGCCACCGTGCCCGGCCCTGAAACATGCTTTTTAATGGCTGAATACTATTTCTCTATCTCAATGTACAATGATTCATTTAACCACCATCTACTTGCTCATTTTCGGTGTTTCTAATTTCTTACAATTAAAAATATAACTGTCCTGGCTAATGATTATTTGGGGGGTGATTCTTACATTGATAAGTAGGTCACCATACATCCAATTGTGCAGCTAGAAACCTGGAAATCATGCGTGCGATAACTTTCACCCCCAATCTCCATCCATTACCAAATTCTGTTAGTTTTCTATTCTTAGTATCTCTCAAGCTTATTCACTTCTTTCCACCCCTCATAAATACTTTTGCCCAATATTTTTGAATTCCTTATTGGTTCAGCGACGTACTAGGTATTTATTATCTTTTATTTTTCACAGCTACCCTAAGAGGCAGATATGGTTACTCTTCTTCCAATTTTTCTCTCAAATATTTGATGAAATTCAGTTTATTTGCCTTAAGAACTTTTTTTTACTTTTTGAATTTTTATATTATGCAACATAGTACACACATACAAAAAGGTGTTTGACATATACATAAATTATAAATAATACTTTAATATTGGTGTAGTCAGCTCCAAGCTTAAAAAAATAGAACATTGCCAATATTTTGAAGTCCACTGACGAGCCCCACCACTATCTGAAATTTTGTGATTATTAGACTTTGGCTGTATTTATGATTTTACCAGACATGTATATAAACATTTTGCATTGTGCTTACATTTAAGCATTACACAAATATTATCATCCTATTAATGTTCTTCTGCAGCTTGCTCAACGTTATGGGTTTTTTATTGACATATAACTTATATAGCATAAAAATGTACAAGTTAGTATTTTTTAGTATAATCACAGGCTGTGAAATCATCATCATGGTCTAAGTGTGGGACATCTTCATCTCCCCGAAAAGAAACCTCAAGAAACCTTGTGCCCACAGCAGTCACTTTGGAGTTCCCTCTCTTCACCCCCAGTGGCCACAAGTCTGCTTTCTGTCCCCTTTCATCATTATGTTTTTGAGAGAAATGTATTACGATTTATGAAGTCATAGTTCATCTTTTTTTTTCAACTGTAATAAATTTATAACAGTTTTTCATGTCTGTCAATAGAAATTTAGATTATTTGTAGTTGTTTTTTAAAATTTTTATTTGAACGTTATTTGTTTTTAAAAACAGCATGTTTAACAATTACATACCTCTCAACAATTAAAGTGCCTTTTAACAATTATTTATGCATACATATATATTCTCAGGCACACTGTTTTGGACAGAGGAATAGAATTGCCAGGGTTAATTTTTCCCACCTTTAATTTTAATGTGTAATAAAAAAATCACTTTCTAAAGTGAGTGTACAGATTGAAACTTCCACCAACAGAGTGTCATTGCCTTTTAAATTTTTTCCCATTGGACTGTAGTCATTGTTTATATATGCCATGTATTAACCTTTTAGGCAAATCAATTTGTCAAATTTATTATTTGTCTTTTTATTTTATGTTTTCTTTTAAATGAACATCAATTTCAAAGTTTAACTGAGTGAAATTTATCAAATTTCCTTTTTGAGTTTTGTGCCTTTTTCATCTTGTTTAATTTTCAGTATTTACTCCTGTATTTCCTCTCTCTCTCTCTCTTTCTTTAATTCACCTGCATTATATATTTGTGCATGGTGTCTGATACTGGCTCAATTTCAGGGTTTTTTTTTTTTAATTGTTTCTGAAGCATGTTTTGAATATTTGACTTTTCCCCTCTGGTCTGAATGGTGCTTCTCGGATACAGCAAGTCTCTAGGTTTGCATGGGTCATTCTCTGTGCCCTCTGTTCCTTTCCACTGATGTTCTTTTTGCTTGTTCTTATGCCAATACCACACTGTGTTAATTACTATATTTTATTATAAATCTCACTTTCTGGTAGACCATTTCTTTCGCCTACTTCTTCACCTTTGTTCAGGAGTGTCTTGCATATTCGTAACTTTCTTTTCCTTATGATTTAGCATTAGCTTGACAAGTTTAATAAACCACCTAGTTAGAACTGAGCTACAATTAGAAAGATTGGACATCTTTAAAATATTGAGTTCTCCTAGCCAGGAATATGGCACATTTCCCAATCTCTTTAGCGAATTTTAAAATGTCTTTTTCTAAATTTTTATAATTTTCCCCATAGATATCTTTAAAATATTTTGTTAGCTTTATTCCTAGTGCCTTATATCGTTTGTTACTCTTGTAAAAGGTATTCATTTTTAAAAACTACATTTTCTCTCTGTTGTGTGGATATAGAAATACAATCAATATTTAGTTTATCTTATATCTGATAATTTTGTTAAACTTCATGTTAATTTTAATGCTTTAAAGATGTTTGGAGCAAAATATTTTATAAATATAATACACAAATAATACCATTTTGGGTGTCGCTTACGGATTTTCTCATCTTTGAACTGGCTAGAGCCTCCACTGTATGGCATAAAAGCAAACTTGTCTTAATGCTTTTTGAAAGGGAATATTCCAGATTCTACCCTTTGGTGCCATGTTTGCTCTAAGATTTTGGTAGATTCCATTTTTTTCAGTTTAAAGAAGTTCTCCTCTATCCCATTATGCCAATGATTTTAAGCTGAATGGATGTAAAAATTTATCAAATATTTTTAGTGCTGCTGACATGATCTTAGGCCTTTCTATTTTGATATATAAGGATGGCAAGCTACATCAATTAATTTTTCAATGTTATACAGAATTTACATTTCTGGAATGGATTTAACTTGTTCATTCTTTAACTTTGGGTTCCCCTAAAAATTGACCCTGAGAGAAGGGCCCAGCGTCTGATAGTTCCAGCATCTGGCTCTGGAGCTGTGTGGCTGAGTCATCATCTGTTGGTTTGTTTGCTGACTTCCAACCTTTGTGCCTAGACATTGAAGTCACCTTCTCTCCCTGTGAAGGGCAGAGACTATTGTGTGTGTTGGCCGTTTCACTCAGCATGGCTCTTGGAGTTTCTGGCTGCATGAGAAGGTCCAGAGAGACTCTGCCCTTCCAAGAGCCCTCAGCATTGTCTTCTGCCTTTTGGGGCTACTGAAACCACAGCACAAGTGTAAGGACATTACCAGGCTCCCCCAGAGCTGTCATTCCTTGCACCGGCTTTCCACGACATGCCTGCCACCTTTTGTTTTGTCCACTGGGATTTCCCCGACTTTCTTGCAAGGTCGTTATGAACTTTAAAGGATGTGGATTTTTACTTTATTTTATACCTTACAGGCATTTTATAGCAGAAATTTTTCAGGATATCAAGACTAGATGTTTGCCCAAAAGGGAAAACCAGAGGCTTTCAATTTTTTCAATTCTATCTAAAAATCTTTTTTTATAGTCCTTTCTTTGTTTCTGTGCTAGAAAGAACATGTAACTATTTTATATATAGTCATTAAATGACATTTGATGTGAATACAGTGTCATACCAACAGATAGCAATATCAAATAAAGTACATTCCAAAGAATCTGCTTAAAATTTTAAAAATATTGAACCCTAGAAGGATAACTTATTTCCACAATAAGTCATGTAGGAGTGGAAGCTTATTTGCAGTATGAATTATATTTGTAGTATGGGAAAACAAAGGATAGAAGAGAAATCCTCCTTTCCTTAACTAGCAGATTTCGGTAATGTGACACTCTGGAATGAGATGACAAAGAACCTGGTTTTGAGAGGCACCTTTTTCCATTTACTTCTGGCTGATCAGGACTGCCACCTAAAGCCACACACAACTTCAGGGGCACCACCCACAAACACTACACTGTGAACAGGGTTCTCTGGCTGTGTACAGTGTAGCTGCCCTGATCATGTGGCAGATAACATTCCTGAGCATTCAGTTACTCACCTGTGACATCAGAATCATGGTAAAGTTCATGCAATGAAGAAAAAGGATAATATGCATGAAATCACTATATAAATGTTATCATCCCCACCATCTACATCTTTGAAAGAACCTATAAAATTGCTATGAATTCTGCTAGATTTTTGCCACTCACTTGACTTCTTAAAAACTTAAAGCTACACTACAAAGCCATCAAAACAGCTCAGTTGAAGCGAAGGGCAGCAGCAAAGAAACTTGCTCGTCCTAGTTGCCCGCCATCCACTCCCTTCTCATCTCAATGATGAGTTAGGTAACATGATTTCTTTTCTTTTTCTCTTCCTTTGGAACGTGGAACATTTCCCTTAGCTCAGCACAATATGAAGTTAAAATAGGATCACAGGAATGGTAACTGCTCTTCCTCTTGCGTTAACTTCTCCTATCTGCTAAAGAAGAAGGTGTAGCCCCTCACTGTGTTTGGTTCAACAGACATACACATGGCGTTTGTCCCTAAAGGGACTTTCTTATCAGTTGGTATTTCCAAAGTTTCTCTCCCCTAGCCTGTGTCCTTCTTCCATGTCTGTCTTAATAACTCAATGAGCCCACGGACATCTTCACTCCCTGTGAAGCGATGAGAAGTTTCCTTATTTCAATTGCAGGTGGACAACTGTCTCCCGCTGTCTCCCAGTGCTATCTCTAATCTTCCGGCCTCACTGGAGTTATCCAAGGTCCTGAAGACACGCCAGTGAGCTCCTTAGCCTTGCAGTTTAAAGGTTGCGATTCAGGGGTCAGACTCTCTCTCCAGGCAACAAACCTGTACACCAGTCAGACTGCTGCTACAGTGCAGGGTGTGATGGACGGTGGGGTCCTGTACTACGGGCCTATCGTCCTGGGTCTGTTCTTCCCGGTGTAAGCTGCCCAGACTGCTGCCAGAACTGTGATGCTCTTGCCACTTGGCCACTTGACCACTTGACCTTGCTCTGCATAACCTAATGACGGCCATCATTGAATGGTGGCATCATTTTCCACCACACGGGCAATAGTCATTTTCCCTCCTTTTTTTATCGTTAGGTATTTTTTTTTCTTATTTCTTTCAATGATAAATGCTGTTTCAATGAATGTGGTATACATTTATTTTGTTTATGTTTTGCAATTATTCCTGGGGAAAAACAGATTCCTGAGTGTAGAAAAGTGATTCGGAAGCTCTGCGTGTTTTTAAGCTTCACATGCATAGTGCTGAGCTGCTTCCTGCAGAAGTTAGCCCAACAGCTTGTAACCACGCCTCTTTTTTCCATTCTCTTCAGCTCTAATAGTGTTAAATATTTGTACCTTGTGATATGTGCACAATTATGTGACCGTGTTTCAATCTCCTCTTCTTTGATTACTAGAAAGGTTCAAGTGTTTTCATTCTTAAGCACGTGTTAAATCCATTTCTACAGTTTTGCTAACTTTTCTTGTGTTGTTAATGTCTTTATCACCAATTTATGTGAACTTAGATTATAGTAAGTTTATTAAACCTTTGTGATGTATTTGTTGCAAGTATTTTTCTGAGTTATTAGATAAGCTATAATTTTGTTAATTATATATGTGGGCCCACAGAAGTTTAAAATATCTGTGTACTCAAAATTTTTTCCATTGTGGTTTACTTAACACATTTTCACACTTAAAAATTTCTTCCTCGTCTGGTGTTGCTTATGCTTTCTTACAATTTATTATGTCCTTATGAATTTAATGCTTTTGTTTTGGTAAATGGTGAGAATAAAAATCAAAACACTTCTTCCCAAGATTGTGTATTGAATGACCTATCATTTCCCTGTTGATCTATATTGTTTATTTTTTTCAATTATAAATAATATTTTGACAAACTTTGTTATTCATAAAGTTGTCATGATTTAAATTCTTCTGTAGGCATGAGTATATGTACAAAAATATTTCTGGCATTATTTCAATAGTAGCAAGGACTGGAAACATGCTAACTATCCATCAAAAATAGAACAGATAAGGAAGTAGAATGTACTCACAAAGGGAAACACTATACAGCAATGAAAAATAACGAACCACTGCCATAGGCACTAATGAATCTCACAAACCAAATGTTGAGTGAGAGAGTACAAACTGTATGACTCCATTTACATAAAGCTGCCAGCAGGCAAGCCTGCCCGTGCCCTTGGGAAAGGAGATGTATTAACCAGGAGGGGCCATTGAGGATTCTTTTGGGTGCTCTTCAGTGTTCTTGACTGTGGTTACTCAGTTGCATATAAAAGCAGAAATTCATCAAGCTATACAGTCATTTTGTACTCTATGCCTTAATTACAAAGTTAAAGACTCCCTATATAGAATTACTTAGGGTTCTAAATCATTTTCTACTGAGTGTCCTGTGTTGAGGTGAACTTTTAACATCACTCTAGAACAAGCTTACCCAACCCACTGCCTGAAGGCTGCATGAGGCCCAGGAGGGCTTTGAATGTGGCCCAGTGCAAATTTGTAAATTTTCTTAAAACATTATGAGATTTTTGCAATGTTTTTAGCTCATAGCTATTGTTAGTGTATTTTATGTGTGGTCCAAGACAATTCTTCTTCCAGTGTAGCCCAGGGAAGACAAAAGATTGTATGTCCCTGCTCTAGAAGTATTGACAACTTCGTTTTACTTGGTCACAGTCAAGCATGTCTATAAAGGTGTATATAATTGTAGAAGGGACTGAGACCATGAACAGAGAGCTAGATTTGAGACTCATCTTTGCTGCTGTTTGTCATTGAGCAATTAACCTGAAGACACCATTTCTACCTGGCATGGGATGGTATGAAACTGGCTTCAGTGCCAGTTACCTGCCAGGCACTGTACCTGAATTCTATACCTGTTGTCTCAGTGCTCATGTGACACAAATGAATTTCAGGAGTGCACGCGCTTTGAGACTTTTGGACCACAGCCTGTAAGAAAAGCATCTCATATGTCTGCATACATCCACACTCAGCAGAAACGCGTCTCCTGAAGCAATGCTTCTCCTGTGTGTATTGCCTCGTCTTTCCCCATCTCTCCTATTAATTTAAAACACTACTTGTCTTATGTCAACACATATCAATGAATTGTCATCCACAACTTGGAAAATGCTGGGCTAACTTTCAAAGAAAACAATATATTAACCGAATGAGATTAAAAGTAGTTGTTTCATCTTCTTGCATTCATCGAAGCACACCTGCTTCCTCCTTCGCCCCAGCAGTGTTTGGTGCCCTCTGCATCCCTCCCATTCTCCCGTCCTTCCATGCTCTTTCTCTTCCCCATCCCTGGCTTCCAACCCACTGGCAATTTCCCCAGCACTGTACCTACATAGGCACATCTCTTTCCTCCTTTTTCCTCTTTCTCCTCTTCTACCTTTATATTTCATTGTCTCAAGATTCAAGTCCGGACCTCTGCAATTTAAATGTGCTGTCTCCACACTTTCTGGTCTCTCTCTATGTTTTGCAAGAATTGTTCAGTTGACCCAGTACAGGGACACAAATAAAGCCCCAAACCCCATATAGATGAATCAGGCCAAAAACTCTGGATACAATCGATTTCATCTTCCTGATCTTAACAAATATACCTTTACAGGGGGCTGTGAGTCCTTTATAGTTCAAATCTAGACTTCTCGGACTCTTCAGGGTTCTAAGTCAGCTGTTGGGGTGTAGGAGAGCCGGTCACAATGCCCGGTCTGCAGCTGCCTCCTTCTCTCCCTAGCTGTGTGCTGTAACTAGGGAAACCTTGTGTGTGTGTGAGTGTGTACAGCAAACCCCCATCCTGTACCACACCGATACAATACCTCCATGCTACTGCACAACCGCAGCCACCCTCAACCCCACCTTGGCCAAGAAAGTCCAGACTTTGGAGCACCTTCCAAAAGGAAGCAGTGCAGGTTCTCATGGGAACATCTTCTTAGCCCCAGGGACGTCTGACCTCATAGGGAGTGGCCTTCTAACTTTTTGGGCCAAGAAGGAGTTGGTCAGGAAGGACTCAGCTGGAGGTATTGAGGGTGGTGAGATACAGTGGGAATAGTGGGGTCTCCAGCAGCTCTAGGTGGGGTGAGGGCAAAATGACAACTCTTTCGTTTTTTGAGACAGAGTGTTCCTCTGTTGCCCAGGCTGGAGTGCAGTGGTGCGATCTTGGCTCACTGCAACCTCCACCTCCCAGATTCAAGCAATTCTCCTGCCTCAGCCTCCTAAGTAGCTGGGACTATAAGCATGCACCACCACAGGCTAATTTTTTTTTTTTTTTGTATTTTTAGTACAGATGGGGTTTTACCATGTTGGGCAGGCTGGTCTTGAACTCCTGACCTCAAGCATTCCACCCGCCTCTGCCTCCCAAAGTGCTAGGATTACAGGTGTGAGCCACCACGCCCGGACAACAACTCGTTTTTAAATAAATTACAATCAGTAACCAACCCTTTAATGTACTGGGCATTTAGATGATGAGAAAGTTGAGACAAACAGAGGACAAGCCACTGGCCAGGATGCTTTAATAGGGTGGAAAACCACTGTTTTCAGGACGCCAGCCCCCATCCCCACCTTGTGAGGACACTGACTTCGGCTTGAAGGGAATGCCTCTGAAACCACAGTTTAGAAAGCATCCTATGATTCACTGCTGGATCAGGTGACAAAAACTCAAAATGGCCTAGAGAGGATGAATCCACCCCACACGCGGGTTGGCTTGTGACCTAGAGCCGCCAAACACTCGCAGGACCTCTGTCAGCTGGTCAGAGACAGCGAGTCAGCTCCAGATCTTCTCACTGAGGTACTGGGGTAATATTTTCTGATTCTCTCTCTCTCTCTGTTTAGCTGGTGGTTGAGAAGCAATAGAGCTCAAGCATCCAGGGCCACCATTAAAGGCTGGGAGAGGTACGGCAGAGCCGCAGATGTGGGTAAGAAACGGAGACAGAGAGCCCAGGTCCCTGGGGCCCCAGCTTGCACTACGTGTAAATGTGTTGAGTTCACTGCCACACCTTTCAGTATGTGGCCAATGTGTCTCCTTTGTTTGATTGAGGCCAGTTTGAGTTGGATTGTCTGCCATCTGAGCAAGAGAAATCCCACCTGCCAAGTCTGCCAGCAGACGGTGGTTCAGCCTCCACACCCGCTCTTCAGATTGCAATTCGGGCCTCCGCTCTGAGCCGGAACCTCTAGGTGATTTTTAAAGCCTTGTTTAGTTTTAATATTCTCTATTATCTATGTAGTAAAACAGATTAGTTTGTCTTTTAGAGAAATGAAAGTGCTTAATGGAGTAAGGCACACTGTAAGTGCTCGATAAATTTTCGTTATGGGTTAGATGGAAAGTGTCTGGACAAGGAGCGAGTCACCTCGTTCCACAGACACTGTCCTCTCCTGCCCTCCTTTGTCATGGCTGTCCTCCTCTCATGGGCCTGGGGCGTACGTTGAGTCTAGTCCACATGGACTTCCCCCTAAACTCTGAAGTCGCTTTGAGTCCTGGTCACCCAGCTATGCATTCAATTATACAGTGTCTTACTATGGACATCTTCTCATTCACCTCTGTTTTAGTGTAGTGGATAGGGGCCCAGACTTCCTGGGCAGTCTACCAGTGTTCAAATCCCAGCACCACCACCATCAGCTGTGTGTCCTCAGGAAAGTTACTTAAACTCTCTGTGCCTCAGTTGCCTCATTTCTAAAATGAAGATAAAGGCAATTCCTACCTCATAGGCAAGTTCAAGTGAATTAAATTCTTCATACATAAGGATCACATAAGTTAATTTTTGGAAGAGCACTTACAAACAATGGCATATGTGGCGTATAAGGCGTGAGCAGTCACTATTTTATCAGGGTAACCAGAGCTCAGGGGATTTAGAGCCAAATCAACCCGAGTTAGAATCCTGGCTCCAACCCACCTGTTGGGTGGTTTGACAAAAAACGTATGGTTCACAAACCCCAAAATATTGATTCTCTGACCTTTTGAAGACCAAGTTTGCAACTCCTGCAAGAGCCAAGGTGGAGCTCCCAACACGATGCACAGAAGCAGGCTGGCGCGGTGCGTGAGGAGTTCCCTCCCCAGCCTCCCACAGACACTGTCCGCTGTCACTGAGGCCGGGGCCACAAAACCTGCATCACCCGAGCTCCAAAAGACCCTGTGATTCAATGTTCGTTATGCTCAAGTGACAATCTGCTGCTAAGTACAGCACCAAGGCTGCATAGCCAGAGACGGTTCCAGAAGGATTTCCAGGGACCCCAGGAGTCCGGCATGGACAAGTGTGAGCAGACACCCGCCTCAGCCCTCAACTGGCCTCCGCAATGGCCTTGGCGCCTCATTAGGAAAGTGAAGGCAGCCTGAGGGGATCCTGGCTGTCGGTCTCCTGAAGGGAGCACTCTTCCTGCCACAGGCAGCTCCTATCTGAAACACCAGCAAACGCAAGGTACAGCAGCTCATTCCTGGTTCTGAGCTGTGCTTGAGGGACCACTTTCCTGATTCCAAAGTATATTCTGCGATCTAAAGAAGACAAATAGAATCAATTGCTCTCGTCCTTTTGATGGAAGCCTTTAAATGTGAGGTGTGAGTGTTTGGCCAGATGTCCCAATGAGCAGCTGCAAACGTTCTGGAGCTGTGGGATGAGAGGAAGATGGACGCCCTGTCCTGATGATTCTACACCCCACTCTGTCTCCTCCTGACAACCACACCCATCTGAGCACCCAGGGTTCATGTAAGAACAGGAGACATGCAAGGCTTGTTCATTTAAATGCTCTTCGAGGAGATGCCCTATGTAAGTAAGAAATGAGTGCTCAATGAATTAAGATGGTATATAATCAATTGCAAAATCATGAGTTGTGAAAAATGAATCATAAATATGCAAAGGAAAACAATTCATAGGGAAATAGGATTTGGGTCGTGCCTTCTTGAAATTCATGTCCGCTGTTTTGGAAACATCAGCGTGGACCACAGAAGGAGGTTACCTAAGCCCATCTCTCAAAAAGCAGCAGGGACCAGTTGTTCTGGCTGCTGGCTCCATAGCTCACACAGTCTTCCACCACATAATAGGGGAAAGAACACACTTCCCTTTCAAAGGACCAAGGTCCAAATTATACCTCTACTATTTCTTGGGCATGTGACTCTGGAAAAGTTTTAAAGTCTCTCTGGGCTTTGTATTCCTCATCTTGAAATATGGTATGGTAAAGTCTACCTAACAAGACTGTTTTAAAAATTGGGATGCTTTATGTGGAGAGGTAGGCACAGAATTTGACACTTGATAAGTGCTCACTAAATGGTAGCCATCATATTTCATATATTCACCCAACGAACATCTGTGGGGCATCTGCTATGCACAGGCACAGGGCGAGTTCCCAACAGCGCAGAGAGCAGACCTGCGTGGGCCCTGGCCTGACAAGTTTTCAGTCAGAGGTTCTGAAGAAGTGGATGTGTGATCACACACCTATTTTAGGAGCAGGGTATGGAGAGCCATGGGGGACCGTAGGAGAAGCCCTTCCCCGTGGCTTAGGATTTAGAATATGCTTCCTGGGGAAGCTCTATCTATACTGAGATCAAAGGGCAGATCGGTAGAAGCCTGGAATTGTCATTAGAGAGGGAAGTAAGGAATTGCCAGTTGGGCAGCAGGAACCACCTGTGCAGAGGCCGGATGCCTGGGAGTGCGCAGCGTATGTGGGGAGTGAGGTGGGACACGTAGGGATGTGGCCGCTCCAGAACATTTGCAGCTGCTCATCAGAAAATCTGGCCCAACACACCCCTGTCGTGTTCCCACTGTGAGCGAAGCAAAGAGAGTGGCAGCAGGCCTCCTGAGCGCAGCGCTTTGTGCCCTGCCGTGGAGGACGGAGGAGGGTGAGAGCAGCCCCTGGTCCCTGCCCTCAGCAATCTTACAGTCGAATTGGACATAGACCTAAGAGTCTGCATTATTCTGGTTTTATGCCGTGCCGAGGACCAGAGCATTAGGTTCCAGCTGAGTGCCTCTCCCTGCTGTCCTCTGTGGAGAAGGTATGAGTGAGGATATTCCCCAGCAAGGACAGGAGGAGGCAGTTCCTGGGCAGCCCGAGGCTGCCTTTAGCCCTATGCTCTTGAAGGCGCTGAGTCTGGCTCCGGGAGAGCTCCGGGTTTTAGAGAATGATCCATCCTCTTCGGGGCAGTACAGCAACCAGACCACAGAAGATCCAGAGACCCAGCCTGCCTCACAGACGCCCGGTCCACAGACGGGGCTTGTGGTTTGGATCCTTCTGAAGCACCTGACGGATGCCCCCTGCAGAAACCCTCTGGGTGTCTTCCATCTGACTGTGGTCGTGGGTTTCAGCAGCCCCTCCTCCCTCCCTCCCTCCACATATGCGCCGCTCGCAGCGTGTGGCTCGGTGCGCGCTACCCAGTATGACTGGGCTAAGAGGGCTCCTGGAAATGCCTGGCTTCACGTTTATTTTAAAAATTGGCTCAAGTATAATTTTTTTTTTTTGAGATGGAGTTTCACTCTTGTTACCCAGGCTGGAGTGCAATGGCGCGATCTCGGCTCACCGCAACCTCCGCCTCCTGGGTTCAGGCAATTCTCCTGCCTCAGCCTCCTGAGTAGCTGGGATTACAGGCACGCGCCACCATGCCCAGCTAATTTTTGTATTTTTAGTAGACACGGGGTTTCACCATGTTGACCAGGATGGTCTCGATCTCCTGACCTCGTGATCCACCCGCCTCGGCCTCCCAAAGTGCTGGGATTACAGGCGTGAGCCACCGCGCCCGGCCCAAGTATAAATATTTTTAAGCTATTGTTCATTGTCTGAAGACTTTGGAACCGCTATTCTATTTTGCACAGGCAATTTAGTAGAATGAAAGAAAAATGATTATGAGATTCTGCTGTAACCCAGAAGGAGTGTTGGCCAGAGAAGACAGGAGGTGTCAACGGGCAGAGCTGCGTATTGCGGAGAGAACTCCAATTCTCTTGCATTGAGGCCACACTGATAACAACAGAGGGATTCCATCAATCTTAAAGGTCCTCTGCCCAGTTTACTCACTCCCTCGAGCCCTCCCTGGTCGAGCAGACTGCCATCACTGCCCTCCAAAGCTGTCGAAGAGCACTCCTCTATTGGCAGTGGTACGGCAGGTGCCTGCTGCCAGCACTCCTTCCCAGCCTTGCTGTGGCTGCTGGTCCTGCCATCCCTGCCCACTGACCTCCATTCTCCCTTTCTTTCTTTCTTTCTCAGGATGTTAGGGACAAACGTGAGCTCTGGTTAAGCTGGCTAAGGCTCTCACCAACTTCCTTTGGAGCTTAGATGTGCCTGAGTCGCTGAGTTTCAGCTGCGGAGGAGTGACTAGCTGCCCCTCTCATGTCACTGCCCTTGTGTGGAATGAGCATGAGACCACACCTCTGGCTGAGTCCACCTGTGTCCATGGGACCCAGAGCCATCACTTTGGACCTAAAGGTGAAAGATTTATGCTGGGGATGGTGCTACCAAGTCCACCCTGGACGGGCGTGTAGGAGGCCAGCCTAGATCCCGTCCCAGCCCCTCACCCTGGCTGTGCATTCCTGCCCCAGTCCCTCACCCTGGCCATGTGTCCTAGTCCCTGCCTCTCACAATGCCATGTGTCCCTGTCCCTTCCCCTTGCCTGGCCATGTGTTCCTGTCCTGGCCTCTTGTCTGCTTGTGTGTCCCCATCCCGGACCCTCACACAGGCTATGTGTCCCCCGCACACTGGCCATGTGTCCTAGGCCCGGCCTCTTGCCTTGCTGTGTGTCCCTGTCCCTTCCTCTTGCCTGGCCATGTGTCCCTGTCCTGGCCTCTTATCTGCCTGTGTTTCTTCATCCCAGCCCCGTGAGCTGGCTGTGTGTCTCTATCACTGCCCCTGGCCTGGCCATGTGTCCCCCTCGCACTGGATGTGTGTCCCTTTCACACTGGCCGTGTGTCCTCAGCCCGGCCCGTTGCCTGGCCTTGCGTCCCCGTCCCAGCCCCGCACACCAGCCTGGTGGGATTGCGCCTGTCCTGCACCCTCCACCCTCCCCCTGACTTCAGTGCAGCACTGGCGGACGGCTCTGTGAGGCTGCAGCTGGCTCACGCCGACAGCACCTCAGCTTGAAGGTTTGCCACTCTTCTCTTGCTCTTTCCCTGGGATTTTGACACTGAAGATGTAAAAAAAGCCTTCTCAGTGCTCCCGAGTGCTTATGCTGCATGGAAGTGGGGGAGTTCACCCACTGCGGGCAGCGCTCAGGCTGTTGGAGGGTGAGGGAGTTGGACAGACACCCGCCTTTTCCATGTGACCAGCCAGTTGCTGTGGCAGAATCAATCTGGCCTCTCAGAAGGTCCCCACGGGCTCAGGCACCAGCTGCTCATGGTGCGGCCTGTCGTCTCTGGGCGGGCAGACTTTCTCCCTCCTCTGCTTTGCACCCTCCCTCCTTGCATTCCTGCCTCCTGGGAACAGATACCACATACACAAGAACTAGGTAAGCCCCGGTCTCCATCTCTGCCTTCAGCAGAACACAGGCCAAGAAAGGTGGAACCAGGAGAGCTGCAGAGCACACACTCTCAGTACAGGATTCGGGAAGTGGGTAGTTCACTAGTCAGGGGACAGGAAGGTCCCCAATGATGGCCAATGGGCTGAAAAATATAGTTAGGTTCAATGAATAAGACTGAGCATTTGATAGTACAGCAGGGTGACTGCAGTAAGCAGTGATCTGTGATGCATTTTAGGATGACTAAGGGTGTACAAGTGGGGTGTTCGTTACACAAAGAAATGAACGTCTAAGGTGGTGGATACGCCATTTCCCTGATGTGACTATTGCGCATTATCTACCTGTTTCAAAATTCCTCATGTACCTCGTAAATATATACACCTACTGTGTACCCATACAAATTGGCCACCCCCCTTTTTTTTGAGAGGGAGTCTGGCTTTGTCACCCAGACTGGAGTGTAGTGGCTCAACCTCAGCTCACTGCAGCCTCTGCCTCCTGGGTTCAAGCAACTCTCCTGCCTCAGCCTCCCAAGTAACTGGGATTACAGGCATGAGCCACCATGCCCAGCTAAGTTTTGTATTTTCAGTAGAGACAGGGTTTCACCATGTTGGCCAAGATGGTCTTGATCTCCTGACTTCATGATCTGCCTGCCTCAGCCTCCCAAAGTGCTGGGATTACAGGCATGAGCCACTGCACCTGGCCAAAATAAATTTTCTTTTTAAATGAAAAAGAAGAAGGACCCAGAGTAGGTAGGAAGTGGAGAGGGGTGAGCCCTGGCAGTGCAGGGGCCGCACACGTCCGCGAGGCTCTCACCTGCAGTGCATTAGCATGTCCTGGGTCAGAAAGCTCAGAGTTGTGGGAAAGGGGAGGGAAGATTCACATCAGCCTCCACAGGGGGAAGTAGCGGCCCCCGTCCAGGCTATAGGTGTGAGCCGCTTCACTGACCCAGTGCCCTCTAATTGGAAGGCAAGGAGAAGGGAGAGCACTGAGGGTTTTTTATTTTTATTTTTTGTAACTATGACTCCTAAACAATATAGAAGCAATGTTATTTAGAATTCTTATGGAGTTGGTTGTATTTTGTTTAACTTATATATGGAAGCCTTAAAAGATTGGGCAAACTCAGTTTTGCCAACTGTCAGCTAAATTATGCTGGGAAAGCTAGAAGACTGTCATGTAAGACTTCAAAGAGCCCTGATTCCCTC
Organism: Cebus imitator; assembly: GCF_001604975.1. NCBI lineage: Eukaryota > Metazoa > Chordata > Mammalia > Primates > Cebidae > Cebus > Cebus imitator. The sequence continues at coordinate 8,146,672 of NW_016107329.1, forward strand.
CAGCCTCGGAGCAGACTGTGCTGAAAATTTGGCACCAGATTGAATTGAACTACAAAGCAGATTGAATATGCAGCAGGGACACAGCTAGCCTAAACCAAATTCAGGGCTGTGATGAGAAACTGAGGGACCCTGGGCCTGGCGTGGAGACCCGTGGGTGGATAAGCCTGAGCAACTTGAGCTGTCAGACTCCCGAAAGCTCCTTGCCTGCAGAGCCCTTCCCTTTGCTGGAGGAGCACAGGCTCCCCTTTCCTAGGGACTGTTGAAACATCACTGGGAAGGAATCTATTACAAGGTGGTGCCTGTCCTCCTTCTGGCATTGCACAACCTCCTCCATGCATTACCTGCAGGCCAATAACCAGGGTCAGAGCTCTCAATAGGTGGATCTGAGAAAGAGTTTCCATTCTGGGAGTAGATGCACCTGTCTGAGATATAGAGATATAGAAACGCAGAGTGGGTCCTCAGGATGTTGGAAGGGACTGTGGATGATGGAAGTATACAGGGGAATTCTTTTTCCATGAGAACATTCATGTATGACATAGGACGTAACAACTGGCAAGGACCCTCGACCAGTTTTAGTAACTGCTGGAATGGTTCCTTGAAGCTGGGACTCAGTGATCCCTGCAGTGGATGAGAAGGAGAGAGTATTTAGGAATGGGTCAGAAGGCTCAGAGTTGTAAGAATACTGGAATGGGGCCAAAGGATGGAACATCTGATTATTGCTCCTCAAAGGGAACCTAAGGGCACTTGCTTCATAAGACACCAAGGAAAGCACTGGCAGGGGAAGTGACATCTCTGAGGAGCTCAGGGCAGACTGCCTCCTCCAGGCAGGGTCCACAGGAGGTAACACCACCATGACACCTGCATCAGAGAGGACTCTAAAACCCTGGAATGGCAGAAGCCAGGCAGTGACACTGAATCAGCGGTACACATATTTTGGGGAACGGGCAGTGGGGCCAGGTGGCAAGCAGGGGCCTTGAACAGAAAAGCAAGGTGACAGCGGCTAACTGATCACGGTGTTCCAGGGATGATGTTGATGGACAGCCCACAAGGGCCTGTGGCTTCCTAGCTGAAAAAGGGAAAGATGAGGGGCAGGCTCACATCAGCCTCCTCAGGGGGAAGCGGCAGCCCTCGTCCAGGCTGTAGATAAGAGCCATTTCATTGACCCAGAGCCCTCTGATTGGAAGGGGAGATTGTGCACCTTTGAGAAAAGACACCCCCAGAATATTTTATAAATAATCTCCCCAAAGTGACCGGCTTCAATGGCAATGACACAGTGGGAAAAGAGAAATGCTCTGCTCTTTTGATAACTTTAGGATATAGAGCTTTAACAGACACTGCTACCTGGAAACCAAAGTCACCATCTTCCCCTATGGCTCCAGTGGGGGTAATGAGGCCCGGTGTTTCACCAAAGTCCCTGCAAGTTTAGTGGCTACAAGGACCCCCACGTTGTGTTAATTGCCCCAGTTTTTGAGTGTATCATTGGGGTGGATACATTTAGCACAGTGATTCTCAACTGGGGGTGATTTTTGTCCCCCAGGGGACATTTGGCAATATCTGGAGACACTTTTGATTCCTAGTGGAGACTTAGGGATGGGGTGTTGCTGGCATGTGCTATAGAGGTAAGAGACGCTGCTAAGCATCCTTTCAAACAGAGGACCAAAATCTCAGTTGATCTGGTGTTAAGAGACCCTGGATTAAGCAGCTGACAGAACTCCCAAATTAGCAGCCTGACCTGTAGAGAAAGAGCCATCTTGGTAGGAAGAGGCAAATGGAAGCCCTAAATCTACATCCTCCTCTTGGCCTACATAATAAACCAGAAGCCATGCTTCATGATTGGAGAATTAGAGAAATCAAAGCCACCATAAGATTGGCAGGATGAGGATGTTTCGGTCTTCACTGCCTTCCCATCCCATTCACTGCTGTGGCCCCTACAGCAGCAGGCGATAGCGAATGGACCACCACAGTTTAACTCACAAGGTAGTCCTAATCACAGCGCCTGTGCCAGAGATGGTCTCTTCATAGGAACAGGTTATCAGAATCTCTGTCATTTGGTGTGTGACTATTAATCCAGTAAATGCATTTTTCGTAATCCCCATTAGAAGGAGGATCGATAGCCGTTTGCTTTTATGATGGAAACATAGTAGTGTGTTCAGTGTCACATCAAAGAATTGTATCAATGCTGACATTTTTGTTACCATGTAATCTACAGGAACCGCTATCATTTTGATGTTGTACATACAAAATGTCCTGCTGGTCTACCGTATTGATGACAGTAGATTTGCCCCCTGGACTTGTCAAAATGTGTGGCAAGTGGCAGCCTGCACGTAAGACAGCCCTTACAAAGACTCAGACAGCGAAGTCCACATCAGCAGAGCTCTTCCTGTCCAGTAACCTAAGGCACGCTGTTAGACATCCACTCTAAGGTAGAGAGTAAGATTGGACTTGTAACCCCTAATGGTAAGAATCAGCACCTCTCTCTGGGTTTTGGAAGCATCACGTGTCCAAATGGGGAATGGTTCTGATCCAGATATATGGTGCCTCTTACAACTACCATTTTCAGTGGACTTCAGAACAAAGGCAAGCTCTGCACCAGGTCCAAGAAGGTGTAAGGCGAGGGTGACATACGTCACATAGGTTTGCATCCTTGTGTTCATAATGATATCTTAAAACGTTGGTTACTTCCAGAAGTGGATAAGAAATGAGTTCATTATTTTGAAATATTTATAAACAAAGGGAGGATAAAGTACTTTTTTGCTTATCTTATATCAACTCTGCCATGGTGAAACCAGAAGTTAGATGAGGGGAAAGGTCCGCTTATACATTTATTTCATCTAATAAATAAAAACAAACCTACATAATTAGAATACAAGCATTTCCCAGTCCCTGAGAAATCTATGCATCGTGACCTTGAGCAGCCATGACTGTCATTTCAAGAAAGGAGAAGCAGCAGGCATCCTGTGTCTCCTGAGGGGAGAGCACAATGCCGCCTGTCGTCTTGCCAGAGGAATTGGACCGGAATCTGATCAAACCTCTGAATCCAGACGCATGGAGAAGGTACAGGATAGTGCTGCATGCTATTAACAATCCGTGAGAGCTAGTCTGCGGGAAACGCTACCGGACAAATGGCCCAATTCCTCAACAGGTGAACTATGAGAAAAAGAATGGAATAGGGTGGGTGTAGATTTAAAATAGGTCAAGTCTAAGTGCAACAATAAAAAAGGCAAGAAAGCCGTTCACATAAAAGAGGATGGCAGGCCTGACATGGTGGCTCACGCCCGTAATCTCAGCACTTTGGAAGGTGGAGGTGGGTGGATCACGAGGTCAGGAGTTTGAGACCAGCCTGACCAACATGGTAAAACCCCATCTCTACCAAAAACAAAAAAATTAGCGGGGCGTGGTGGCGTGCACCTGTAATCCCAACTGCTCAGGAGGCTGAGGCAGGAGAATCGCCTGAACCCAGGAGGCAGAGGTTGCAGTGAGCTGAGATCACGCCACTGTACTCCAGCCTGGACAACAGGGTGAGACTCCGTCTCAAAAAAAAAAGGAGGATCCTGGTTACTTTGGAGGGAGAGAAGTGCATGTGATTAGGATATGGACACAGAGAGAGGCTTCTGGGCAGCTGGTACAGTTGAATACACTGACCCAGTAGCTGTTACAAATGCGTTGGCTTTATAACAATTCACCGAGCTCTGCATGTGTTTACTGTAGTATCTGTGTTTTGTTGTCTTGTCTCAAAGAATGATCCTGTTTTCTTCTCATTGGATTTTTCTTTGAGGGTTCCCACCATCTTTTTGATTGTTGTTTGATAGGGTTTGCCTCTTTATTCTGCATATATCTTTGTAGAGACAGATGCACACTTGTCTGTGGATTGGGAAAGTGATTTATCAGCAAAGGTGAAGACTGGTCACAAACTTTCAAGTAGAAAATTACTGGCCTGCGTCCATCAGGAGAAGGCAGCGTATTGACTCCTGCATGGACTGACTTACTCATGTGCACACTTGTTGCCAAGGAGTAGGGGAGAGAATATTCAAGATGCCTGCATATGCAGAGGGGGATTCCTGGGGATGCCAAATGAATGGTAGGGGATCAAAACACAGCAGTAATAAACCTGGCATTTACAGGGGCCTTCCAGGGGGAAATAAGCATCTATAAAAATGGACCCAAAGCCCTCAGGAATGAATGAGAAACAGGAGGTCACATATCAGAACTCCTTTGCTTGCAACAGATACAACTTCAGCTGAAATCATTGCAATGCAGTGTTAAATTGAGCTTCCCTGGTGCCTCAGAAATTCAGTGGAGGCTTGGAGGCTGGGGACAGTGGGGCGGGATTACCCTCTCTCCTAATGGGAAAAGCCACAGGACTTGCAAAGAGTGGCCAAAACCATTTCTAAGATGTTTTGCCCATTACCTACCATTAGCCAATATGAAAAAAGAAGAGAAATTCCAGGGGGGAAGCTTCACTTGAAGGGAATTATTAGTATAGTTGTTGGGAGTTCATGGCACTTCCTCTCTCAACTCAAGAATGGATGTCTTTGAGAATCATCAAGCAACAAAGGATGTCCTTCCAAGAGGAGGCTTCCTGAGCTGTGGCTCTCACCAGAACTGCATTGGGCTAAGAAGTGCAGGGCCAGGAGCTCATGGAAGATTGTAGGGAGGGGTGGAGGGGTGGAGGGATGGGGGGCATCACCTGGAATTGGTGGGCACATTTGAACAAAGAGACCATTGGCTGACTCTTACCTAGCAAAGTAGAAAAGCAGAAAGGCTGGAGTGGCCCATGGTGTCACCGTATCAGGGAGAGAGATTTGCCATTCCTGAATTGGGGGTGGGAGTGGGGAAGCAGGGACATAGCTTCCCCACTGACCAGGTGTATACTGTGAAGGGGGATGGAGCCTGGCTCCAGGGCTGCTCCTAGGAAGGCCGCAGGGAAAGTGAAGTGAGGAGTCCTGCTGAGGAAGGGGATCCTGAGAGACCCAGAGGTACAGAGAGAAGTATCCAGCCTCTAGATGCTTGCCAAACCGAAGGAACAAGCAGCCACATTAGAAAAGCATGTCTGAGACGGCCGTTTCTCCCTGCTCGGCTGGAGCTCCGAAGGCCTGAGGACAGATCCAGCCCCTCTCTCCTGGATGGTGCCCAGAGTTCCAGGGAATTCCTGAACTAGGAATAAGAGATGTTTTGAACAAGAAAAAATAACAATGTTTTAATGTAGATTGCAGTGGGATTTTTAATGGCTGAGATTGTGAGGGCTCCAATAATCAAATGTGACCAGAAACGTTATGAGAGCTGCTTAAGGTGTCTTCAGGAGACACAGAAGGACAAGAAGCAGACGAGGTTTAAAGGCAGCGCTGCCTGCTGACCCTGGTCTGTTCCGTCAACTAAGGTAGCTCAGTCCAAAAGAGAGGACCCTGTGCCCTGAGCACGAAGGCAGCAGCTGGGTGGACTTCACACACATTTGGATCTGGAGCCTAAATGATATAAGAGAATTCTGTCTCTCTCTCTCTCTACTTCATTTCTTAACTTATTTCTGTTTTACTTTTCTTGTTGGCTCTACTGTCTCCTGCCAGAAAAGGACTGTCCCATGTGGTGGAAAGATGGCATTTGGCCACACCACGCTCATTCCTGCTGTGAGTAATCCCAAGGGAGAAGCATCGTCTTCTTCCAGCACCCGCATACCAGTTTTCACAGATGGAGTCTGACCTGACTGGTCCTGCTTGGGCTTGTCTCCCCGACTTTGAGCCCATCTTGGGGAGAGTTAACGGGGTACAGGATTTACCAGGCTCAGTCACACACCTCCTTCTGGGGCTGGACATTGGGGTGGTGGGTCCCAGGGAGGAGTTGCTCAGCCAGAGTTGTGTGGAATGACAGGGGGATGTGCTCCAGTGGAAAGAGAAGTATCAGGTCAATAAAATAACATTTGTCTCCTGTGAGGAGACGTGATGAATGAACTGGAGGGTGAGGCACAAGCAGCGGTAACGCCAGGGCCACATGTGAGAGGGCAGAGCACGCTAGGCTAGGGGCTCCGCTTCAGAGGGCGGAAGTACTGCCGGGTGGCAGTGCCGTCTTGCCGCCATCCTCCATGGCACCGAGATGAGTCCCGCCTCCTCCTTAGCCTTTGTTTCCTGGTGTCTACAGCTGCAACAGTCTCGGTGGAGGGAAAATGAAAGTATTAAGCTTATATTCACATTTTAAAGAGAGATAAATGGCTGAAAAAAACAGTGTATTGAAGGCCAACAGCAAGCTCAGCCATGCTGGAACTGTCCAAATCACTCAGACGCAGCTTATTGAAACATAACATTGTACATTAGATATGGCCAGCAGTGCAGATTTTCCCACAGATGACTAATATTTTCTCTTTCAGTGCCTGACAACCAAGGGAATGCATTGTCCATACATTATCATCAAACATCTGGCATACATCTGAACGCGAATTACTGCATGGGAATGCGATTTCTTCTCACCACACCCATCCTTCTCCCGGCCGTCACCTAGGCCTAGTAACTCTGTCTTTGCCAAATTACTAAAGGACATTTAAAAACGTAATTTTCCCCCTTTTTATGTGTAATTTAGTGAGAAAGACAAGTACATTTAAATAGAATGTAGATATAATAATATAGTTACTTTTTATTCTAATATTTCTTGATGCTTAAAATGTGCTCTGTAAAACAAACCATCCTAAATAATCATTAATAGACATATTGGTGACACGCTAAAAGAACTGCATTCCAAAGTTGTTTCCATCATGTTTAAGCTGATTGATGTTTAAATCAAGCAAGTTAGAGATAACTAGAGATGGTTCTAGATTAGAAGAGTTCTGTACTTCCTTAACTTACAAACAGACATGTTCACACGTTGGTATTCATTCCTCAAGAGTTCCAGTATGGCTGATGGAGGTGAACACCACGCAATCCTCCCTGTGTGAGGGCAGAGTCCTCCCAGGGGATGTGTTGAAATACTTAGAGGAGTAAGAAGCATGTTCATCTGTGAACACAGTCAGAAGATTAAATAAGAGACTGTGGAATGAAGTGCAGGAAAAGCAGAAGATACAGATGAGAATGTGCTGGAACTTTAGTATACACACTCCAGAACTGTCCTATTATTTTGCCCAAGTTTTGGTTGAATAAACAATTTGCTATAACTGTCTGCCCCGAAAACCTGAGACCTGTGGTTCCTCCTCCACACACGTCTCACGCCCTTACTTGGGTTGGGTTGCTGGCCCCATTAACCTTCAGCAGAACGTGTCCCTGTAGGAGATCTGAGGTAATAAACATTCTAAAGCCAGACAACACCATGATATGGCAGCAATACGAGACAGCAACCAGCAGCCTGAATTCTTTCTGTGTCCATGATTTAATAGCTATGTAATTATGGGCAGACCACTTACCTTAAGTATTTCCTCCTCTAAAAACATGTTGGTGTCTGGCTGGGTGCTTGCTAAGTCTCCTTCCTGTTCTAAAAAATTCCATTCTTCTACAACATTTAAACCCAGAGCCTTAATTTTCTAAGCAAATTACTCGGCTTAGAAGCAGAGCTTTGGGGCTCTATTATCTTAACCGGCCAATTTATTGGAGAGAAATGATATGCAGGGCACCGTGCCAGGAGTTAGAAGATGAAAAGCACCTTGACTAGAACCCACACGCGTGGCTTCTCCGATTTTTCCTGGTTTCTCCTCCCTCCCTCCCTCCCTCAAGGAAGTCTCATTATCTGCTCTACACCCAGCTTTAATTCTGCAATTGATTTACTCTTTCCACTTCCTTGCAGATACCCTCTGCTGCCCTGTCCCTCACTCACCTGCTTCTGTCCCTCACACCTGTGCTTAAATTAAACTGCACCCATCCAGGTGGGGGCCACCAGAGCACACACACCATGCTGACTGGTCTTGTCTTCCTTGAAACACATGGACACACATGTCACGTTCACTCAGGATGGAGAAGCAGCAGTTAAACACTTGCATGATGCAGTGACCGTCCTCACACCTACTCCTCCCTCCTCACTCCTCAGTCACCTCCTCCCCACCCTCACTCTCAGCTGATGGGTGAGCTTCCCAGGGCTTAATACAACAGACATTGATTCTGTCACTGTTCTGGAGGCTTGAGGTCTGAAATACAGGTGTCAGGAGGCCATGCTCCCTTGAAGGCTCCAGGGGAGGACCCCTCCTTGCCTCCTCCAGCTCCTGCTGGCAGCCTTCAGTCCTCAGCTGCAGATGCAGTCCTCCGTCCTTGGCCTCCATCTTCCCACGGTGTTCTTCTTGTGTGTCTGTCTCTCTTCCTTTTGAAGGGACATTAGTTATACGGAATTAGCCCCCACCCTGATGACCTCATCGTAACTGAATTACATCTGCAAAGATCCTCTTTCAAGTAAGGCCACATTCTCAAGTACTGGAGGTTAGGGCGTGAACACACCTTTGGGGGGACACAGTTCAGTTCACTGCAGGCAGGCGTGTGCCTTTTTGCTTCCTCTGCATAGAATGTTTTCTCCTAGGTACCCACATCCCTACCTCAACCTAGGGAAGCAAGCCAAGCTCTTTCCCGCATCCTATGAGGAACTGCAGTGCCGGGTGCTGACCTGCCCCTCTCCCTCCTCTCCGAGCTCCCTGCCCCTCCCTGCATCTGCTCTTCCTGGCCCCACAACTTCTTTCTGGGGCCAAGGCTCTGCCTGGATGCTTTTGCCTGGAGCATCCTCCTCTCTCATGTCTCCGTCAAGGATCGGATCACACGTCGCCTGACTAGCTTCGCGTTTACTTGCAGTATAGAATGTTTGTTGTTGCCACGGCAGGCATTTCGTTTCCCACTGCTGGAATATTAGCTGCACCTGCTTCATGTTCACTGATGCCCTAATTGGCTGGAACACAGTAGGACTCTGATAACTTTAATTTATCAATGCCTGTAACAACCCCTTCCAAACATTTTTTAGAATCTTCCAAACATCTTAGAGGACATGTCCCCCTGAAAAAATTCCTGGTCTGTACTTTTGTTCAAAATTATGTAATGAGCCACAAATTCGGTATAGCAACTAAACACTTTAGTAAGGAAAATAATATAAAACAAATGTTGTGAAGTCAAGCCGAAATATGTTATTCTTGTCAAAAGTAAAAATGTTGGTAGGTTTTATTAATTAAAATTGTAGGAAAAATGGTACTATTGAAAAGTTTTTAAAGTACACAATGTTCTTTTGAGGGGTTTGGGTTTTATTTTGTTTTAATTAATGAAATTAAGATAGCATGCCATTCTCTTGGTACTTTCTCAGTATGCATCAAATATTCATGCTTCTCGAGACACTTTCTTGAAGCATTTGTTTATTTTTCAAGCTAAATATCATTGAGACAATATTCCTGTTATTAAAAAACATTGTTTGGAAGATTTCTGTGGCTTGTTAAATTATACACAGTGTCAGTAAATACTTGTTGGTCAAATTTCAAATAAGAAGTAAAACTTGGAGAAAAGAGAACATTTAGCATCTGCAAAATTATATCACATTAAAGTACTGCCAGAATAAGTGGAATCCTGCAGGAAAATTGTGCCTCTTGTGGACTATTTGAAATAAATGTATTCAGTTGAATAAATGGGGGATGTGGTTTAAAAATAGTTAGGAATGACAGTTTCTTTTAAACAACATTCCATATGCAAGTAAGTGTAATAACAAGATTTATATAAATATATTAAAGCATTATAATTTAACATTAGCCATGGTAATGATAATGTGTGCATGAATATACTTTTCAGCTGAGAAAACTATATTAGTGCAGAGGTTATAGAGTGTATTTTAGAAGGACATTGCCTTGTTAGACTAAATATCACCTAAAAACGATGAGATCAAACATGTATATTTGACTCACTTATTTTGCAGTTGTTGGATTCCCTCCACCCACAATCCTGGAATCCTGGATTAAAACTGTCCTATTGAGTCACAGGCAGGACCAATCAAATCCAAATCTGCTAAAGGAGGCTGATTTGAACGAAAGGCAGACTCATATTTTACACACAGCATCTGAGTGAGATGGGTTTCTGTTTGGTTCATATTTAGGAGCAGCATTCTATCTTTGTTCAATGTGTACAATAAAAAAATACGGTGTTTTTTTTCCAGCAGAGATATTTAAAATTATACCAGAGCTGCTAAGTTATAGAACTGTATTTTCACAGAAATATTGATGGACAATGTAGACATGCCTTAAAATCCAAGCAGAGAATTGCTCATTGAGGATTATGGCCTGTTGGGAGACTCAGTCATTGCTTACCTTGGGTAGCTCCTTAAATTTAGGCATTTCACACCATTTGATAAATAATATAGTAATGTCCAGCAAAGGAAGTGCAAAGTCCTCAATTTTTTACTCATTTGAAACCAGCTTCTCTATAAAAATGCCTGGCCTCCTGCATTTCTTATCTGGATCATTCTACAAGTCATACCAAACCAAAGGAGGAGCACTTTATTAACCAATGGCAGTTTCACCTTCACTGTTAATAAATTATTTACTTAGGTCTTGCAAATATCCAGAATCTGTGTACCTAAGTAAATAAATGCTTGTGGAATAAATAAAACTGGGTATGATCTTTTCATCTGATGTTGTGGTGATAGGTGCAGATAATTTACTTGCAGCCAGACATTCTAATGGGATGATGAAACTTAGAACAGTCAGCTCAGCAGTGTTCAACCAGTGGCCTGGGAACGTGGGAAAATTGGAGTCTAGGGTAGTTTGCAAGGGTGCAGTATACCCAGATCTTTCTAGCTCTGTGACTTTGAGAAAGTTAATCCCTCAAGACTTCAGTTTCTTCTTCATAAAATTACTACACTAATAATATGTACTTACAGTTACAATGGCAAGTGCCTAATTTGCACAATGCTTACCACAAGATAAGTCTCCAGTAAGTCATAGCTCTTATGATTTTATAGACTGAATAAATTCCATTTGATATGCTAGTATATTTCAGAATTTTGAGATTTTAGATGCACATTCACTTAATAGAAGTCCTGATTTATTTATATATGTATACATATTCATATATATGTATATGTATCTATATTTTTAATCAGTGGAGAATGAAGGTAAATCTTCTTATATGTGGTCAACATAATTTTGTTAGGAAATTGGTCCTCATATGTTTAAAGCTTGAAAACCACAATTCTACATGACATTTCAGAATCACAGGATTGAAACCTGAAGTCCAGAGAGATGGAATGATGAGCTCCATGACACAGTTTGTAACAGGAAAAACCAGCATCCAGGTTGTAGAGTCCTCTTTTCCTGCGACTCACTTAGCCTCTCAGAAGAGGGAAGAAGGTGGAGATCATCAGTATCCTTACAACGGAAAGCCTGCAGGAAGTCAGGGTTACGTCCATTTTCAGATCAAAACTTGAAAAACTGATGGTCATATTTTTTGTTATAAGCATATCAGAAGCTTTAGATGAGAGTTACACTTTTTCAAGTCTGAAAGTTAATTATTACATTGATATCTTAGTAGTACGGTTTACATGAATCAGATGAGATTTTGCAGAATAGTAATGCAATTTTACAAATTGACATTTTTTTGGATATAGAGCAGTATTATTGTTTTATACTGACTTAAACACTTTAAGATGTTTCTGTTGATCAGCATTACTGATTTTTTTCCACTACCTTCTTTCATGACTTTATTAATTGCAGCCTGAGTTTCTGTGGTAGGAGATGAGGTACAATCATGGCCTAAGTTAAAAAAGAAATTAAGCCTACTTGTCGACAAACGTTTTCATTATTGCCAGAACTCGACTGCTGTAACACTTCTAAAGAGCTCATAAATTACTTAAAACTGTGTGTTCTACACTTTCCCCAAGAAATCTCTGCGGAAAACAATGTAAATGGTGTGTAGCTTTTGATGAATTATGCTGCTCTTGTTCCTAATGTAAAGTTGAGTTTCTCGTTATTAAATGGTCCTAAGCCAAGACTATTGGTGGCCTAATGGTCAATTAAATATCAAATGAACTTCAAAGACCAGAATTAAGATTTCCTTTTACTTTTAATTCTTTAATAACAATTAACTCAAATCCCTAGGGAAATTTTAAATGCACTTCATTTGTAGTCAGTATTGAAAAATTATAAAATATTGGAACTATTTTCCAAGTTTTTTTTTTTAAACTGAACCTTTTAAAATAGTGGAGCTTGACGGTCATTAGAATGACGATACAATTAGAAGTAACGGTGGCCGGGCTGCCATGTCACAAATGCAGCATGGTACCATTGGAGAGGTTTTAATTCAGTTTCATTGTTTCAGACACATAATTTGCATCTCAAAGGGAAAAGCTCTATCTTTGCATTTTGTGCCATAAGCACAAATCTTACAATCAATATGACCACGGGCATAAATCTTATAGTAAATGTAAACAAATGGTTTTTGAAAATTCAATATTTGGCAAAAAACTTGAAAAATTTTATTGTGTCTATTTGGTTTTTCTGTCTTTTCTTCTTTATTTGTCTGGATAGTGGTCTATGTATTTTTTAATTTTTTTTATTTTTATTTTTATGTTTCAAAAAACCAGTTCCTGGATTCATTAATTTTTTGGAGGGTTTTTTGTGTCTCTATTTCCTTCAATTCTTCTCTGATCTTAGTTATTTCTTGTCTTCTGCTAGCTTTTGGATTAGTTTTTTCTTCCCTCTCTAGCCCTTTTAATGGTGATGTTAGGGTGTGAATTTGAGATCTTTCAAGCTTTCTGATGTGGGCATTTAGTGCTATAAATTTCCCTCTTAACACTGCTTTAGCAATGTCCCACAGATTCTGGTACATTGTCTCTTTGTCCTTGTTGGTTTCAAAGAACTTGACTTATGACTTAATTTCAGGAGCAGATTGTTCAATTTCCATGTAATCGTGTGGTTTTGAGTGAGTGAGTTAGTTTCTTAACAGTTGGATTAAAAACTTAAATGTAAAACCCCAAACCATAAAAACTCTAGAAGAAAACCTAGGCAATGTCATTCAGGACACAGACATGGGCAAAGACTTCATGACAAAAATGACAAAAGTAATTACAGCAAAAGCCAAAATTGACAAATGGGAGGTAATTAAACTAAAGAGCTTCCGCACAGCAAAAGCAACTGTCATCAGAGTGAACTAACAACCTACAGAATGGGAGAAAATTTTTGCAACTTGCCCATCTGACAAAGATCTACTATTCAGTTACAAGGAACTTAAACAAATTTACAAGAAAAACAACAACCACATCAAAAAGTGGGCAAAGAATGAACAGACACTTCTCTAAAGAAGACATTTATGTGGCCAACAAACATGAAAAAAAGCTCATCATCACTGGTCATCAGAGAAATGCAAATCAAAACCACAGTGAGAAATCATCTCATGCCAGTCAGAATGGCAATTATTAAAAAGTCAGGAAACCATAGATGCTGGTAAGGCTGTGGAGAAACAGGAACACTTTTAAGCTGTCGGTGGGAATGTAATTTAATTCAACCATTGTGGAAGACAGTATGGTGATTCCTTAAGGATCTAGAACCAGAAATACCATTTGACCCAGCAATCCTATTACTGAGTATATACCCAAAAGAACATAAATTATTCTACTATAATTTATAATTTAATATGTCTGTAAAGACACATGCACATGTACGTTTGTTGCAGTACTATTTATGGTAGCAAAGATGGAACCAACCTAAATGCCCATCAATGATAGACTGGGTAAAGAAAATGCAGTACATATACACCATGGAATACTATGCAGCCATAAAAAGGAATGAGATTATGTCCTTTGCAAGGACATGGATGAAGATGGAAGCCATCATCGTCAGCAAACTAACACAGGAACAGAAAACCAAAACCACCTGATCTCATTCATAAGTGGGAGTTGAACGGTAAGAAAACATGGACACAGAGAGGGGAACAACACACATCAGGGCCTGTTAGGGGTTGAGGGAGAAAGGGAGGGAACTTAGAGGACTGGTCAATAGGTGCAGCAAACCACCATGATGCACATATACCTATGTAACAAACCTGCACATTCTGCACATGTATCCTAGTTTTTTTAGAAGAAATTTAAAAAAAAAAGAAAATTTTAGTTGGGGTTTTCCAGTGTCCTCTGATGTCACTCATTTTACACAGACTTTTAATACTGATGGAAAAAGTACCTAGATCTCCTCCACCTCCCAAAAAGCCAATGGAGGAAGATCCCAGGCTCTCCTGTCCTAGGCCTGCCACAGAGCCACGGAACACCCTCTGCTTAGGCTCTGCTACCACAACAGGGACGTGTGTGGGACACTGAAAAGTACCTAGAAAGCCATCTGTCCTAAAAGTTGAAAAACTTGGTGAATTTATTCTCTAAAGTAATCAAAAGTTTTAAAAAGTCCACTTCGAGAGGTCTGCCATACACAGACGCGGACATAGATTCTGATTGCAAAACAACAGAAGATGCATTACAAAATATGGCCATCTGGTTCCTGTAGCTGATGTGCATGGACAGCCTGGACCTGCTGACCCAGAATGAGAAAGACAGGGGAAGTCGGATGGGTGTTCCTCCGCTACACAGGCTCCATTGCTCTTCCCAAGTCTAGTTTTAGAATGCGGTTGACTACTCTTACCCTGCACCCTCGTGCTGCAGAGGCGATGTACCCAGGAGAAAAACCAAATCCCGACAAAAAAAGAGATTCCAGGGCTTTTTTTTTTTCTTTAAAGACAAATCCTTTATTTTCACATGATTATAGATTAACAGGAAAATGCACAACTAATATGGAGAGATTGCTAATTCACTTTATGGCTTTTGTCCATGGTTGTGTGTTGTGGAATAACATTGCAATATCAAAACCAGGACATTTATATTGCTACAATGTGTGTGGTCTGCCACCACAATAGGGACGTGTGCTGTGTGTGACACTGAAAAGTACCTAGAAAGCCATGTGTCCTAAACATTGAAAAACTTGTTGAATTTATTCTCTAAAGTAATCAAAAGTTTTAAAAAGTCCACTTCAAGAGGTCTGTCATAGGTCGACGCGGACATAGATATTGATTGCAAAACCACAGAAGATGCATTACAAAATATGGCACATGGTCCTGTGCCATGCTACCAGCTTCGCAGATTCCCATGTAGGACCATGCCCTCAACAGAAAGGTCTCCTCCTGCTGCCCCTTCATAGTCACCCTGAGGCCACGAAGGGAAAAAGCAGTGGAGGGCTGGGAAAGGAGGCGGGGAAACTGCTCCTCTGAGGTGGTGTGGAGGTTTTCCATCCTGCACACCATCCTGCTACTGAGGACAGCCCACAGTGCTAGGGCTTCATACATCCCTCGTAATTATCCCATGGTACTGGAAAAGGAAGAGCCTTCTCTGATTCACACAGACAGACGATGTCACTCTGGGAGGAGCTCCTGGAAGCCCTGTCAGCACTGTGCATAGTACCTTGACTACCAGAAGATTCCAAGGTGTGACCAGGAAGAGGAGGCTGGTGAAAGGCATTTTGTTATTTGGGGCTTCCAGGCCTGAAAGATGTGTGTACTATTATAAAAAACAAGAGCACATTATTTATAGTTATCAACATATGAACCAAGCCACCTGTTATTCACAGTCATTCAATTAAGTCTTCCCCCTATGAGAACAACCTGTCTTGATCAATAAAGGGTTGGACATATGGTGTTTGAATTCGACCATTTACTGGAAAGTTTTCTAAACTGCAATGTAGATTTCTCCATGAACCCCATACTTCACTGAACAGTTCTTGTTAACATATTGAGTACCAGAAAGAACCCCGTTCCAATGTGCTCTGTAAAGAGGGTGGGTTGTAGCTGCACTTTTGTTTTCAGTGAGCTGAATTACTGAACAGCCAATTCACATTCCTGCAATCTCTTTGCTCTTCAGGCTTGCTGTTTTGAATTAGAAATGTCTTAGAGCCATCTAGAATGATCCATGCTGAGATCTTCCCAGGATGAGCAACCTGCATCTTCACTGTTCCTTTTGTGATAGTAGAAGCCTGCCTAAGATTTTGCTTGAGAACAGAATCTGTGATAAGAAATGATTGTAGGCAGGACACAGTGGCTCACACCTGTAATCCCAGCACTTTGGGAGGCCAAGGCAGGTGGATCATGAGGTCAAGAGATCGAGACCATCCTGGCCAACATGGTGAAACCCTGTCTCTACTAGAAATACAAAAAAATTAGCTGGGCATGGTGGCACGCACCTGTAGCCCCAGCCACTCAGGAGGCTGAGGCAGGAGAATTGCTTGAACCTGGGAGGTGGAGGTTGCAGTGAGCCGAGGTCGCACCACTGCACTCCAGCCTGGCGCCTGGTGATGGAGTGAGACTCTGTCTCCAAAAAAAAAAAAAGAAATAATTGTAAAAACAATAAACCAGATGATCTCTTTATGATTATGTGATATGAACTACTTTGTCATAGAATAGGGCTCACAGCCCGACTCGCCATTTCTGAGGATTTTAAAGACCTTTCCAGGAGATGCTCCAGCCACTCGCCACCCCCCATTTCTCTTGTGCATTTTTCTTGATTTCTAGTGACAGCCGGATTTCAGCCAGTGACCCTGGCCCAGTCCCACCCCCTATGCTGATGACAGACTTTACTGTGAAAAACATATTTGCGGGGTGAGGGGTGGGGGTGAAGGAATAATTCCCTCTCACAAGGAGGCCAGAGATCCATTGATAAGCATGCAGCTCTTGTCAGATCAATTGAGACCAAAAAACCAGAACAGCTTGAATGAATAGTCAGGAACTACACAAGATTTGTGTTTTTGAAAAATTCTCCACATTAATGTACACTGGAATGAGGAAACGCCATTTTGGGGAGGGTAAAGAAACATAGACGCCTTTCTGTAAAATTAATTAACAAATGAGTGGCTGACGTAACCTCCTCTCCGTTGATCCTCTCATCTCCGGGACGAGGCACACACTCTGCCGCCGTCTGCGCCTTTTGACTCATCAGTATCACTCACATCATCTGTTTCCTCCTTTCTGTCTTTTTTTTAGTCTCAGATGAAACAACTTGTGCCTCCTCTTTCAGCTTGGTTTCCTTGTTTGTTGATGCAATGGGAACAAACCATCTGCCTATCCATTTAAAGAAAATTTTTTAATCGGGCTCTTTGGGTGATTTAATCCAAAACTCACACTTTTCTCCCATTTTCATAAAAAATGAATTGTACTCGTGAGGACAAAACATCAAACCAAATTGTTCTCGTTATATTTTTAACAGAATCCCAGGCATACGTAATATTAAAAATTACATCCCTGATGCTATTGTAAGATTAAAAGTCTGGCATGGTGCCTGGATAATGGATCATATGATTAGATTGCTGACAAAACCTCTTCTGTAATGTTTCAGTTTCTAAATAACACCCTCAACCATGGACTAAATCAGTGGAGAAATACTCACAGCCAGAAAAGAAATAATGAAGCCCACCCTAAGAACGGACCAATAGGGTAGCTTTATTTTTATTGCATACGCTTTTGATTCCGATAAGATCATTCACTGAAAGTAAAAATTATGACACAATCACCAATTACAAAATCAAATGGCCCATCTCTGCTTTCACTGGCCCTCAGTAAGCAGCAGGTGAAGGGTGACATCTTTGCAAGCTCTAAAATGATTCTTTCAAACAACTGAGATTTCAACTTTTGGATGCGTGCATTTTTTTAGAGACTAATCGACCTCTGTAAGCGTAGAGTTTTGTCACCTTGCCTACTTGCATTTGCGTTGCAAGACTTCAGAACTTTCATCAAAACTTCTTTCCATCCACTTCCCAATGACAAAACTATTCTATGCATCAAGGGCCTTGCATTCTGATCCACTTTGGGGATATTAAAAGGCAAACAAATTTATTGTTTTCCTTCCCCACATTATAAAGAGCAGTTCTGACATGATATGGTATTATTTTCTATTTATAAATGATAAAATTATTCAGAGTTGCATGACATCCATCAAAGACTAACCATCCAATCAGGGAAGAATAATGATCACACCTGGAGAAGAAAAGTTTAAATTGTAATTGGGTAAAGAGTGGCCTTGAGCTCTCGGTGCCCTCTAACTTGTAACTGGAGCCTTGCTGGCTGTGTCTGTGACATTCTCCGTTCCGCCTCATGGCCTCCTGGTCAAAGGGCCCCTCGGTTTCCTCAGGATGATCATGAGGGCTGCCCCACCCATGAACCAGGGCTTTCCGGCTGATAACCTTGGTCTATCAGTTAGGCTTGTTCAGCCTGTGTGTGTCCTCTGTGCAGAACCAATGCACAGCGAGCCCTTGAACCTCTGGCAGGTGGAGCTGGGCATTTATTAACTCAGGCTTCCTGTAAACACGGGGCACAGTCACGGTCGCAATAAGAACATGAAAGTGAGAGTTAATTAGGGAATGAGTGCCTCAAGAGCCATGCGGTGACTGGTGCTTTAAAAAAGAGAGAGAAAGCTGTGATCAGCAAACCCCAGGAGAGAAAAACGGCAGGGGGCTCACACCAGGCTGTGGCCCCGTGCACCTGCTGCCACTCTCTGAGCAATGCTGGCCGCCTCAGCCAGCATCTCTCCTCCATCCGCTCCCCTACTCCAGTCTAGAGGTCTGGGCTCTGGTCCTGCTTGCCCAGGAGAGGGAAATGCACACTGTGACCCTTTTGCTCCTTAGAAGTGCATCCATGTGCTGGATGGTAACCCTGTACTCAGTGCTGGGATGACATGTCACCTACTTTGTCCAATCCAGGTCTCAGTTCCATCTCATGAGGAAATAACATGATTATTAATCCACCTTCACAGAAGTGGATGTGGAGGCTCAGGGGGTCTGCAGCATTTTCGTGGTCACATGGCTGCTAAGCAGCAGAACCAGGAACACCAAGTCTGTCTGATACCAGAGCTGGATTCCAAACAATTCCCTAGACATCCTCTCCCCACCTTTTTCTGAGGCTTCCTCAGGCCCCAGGCCAAATCTGCTAAACATCAGCTGCACTCAGAGACAGCACTAACCAAGCACTTCCCGCATACCTTTGACCATAAACAAAGTCTAAGTCCTCTGCAGCCTTTCTCTGTCTAAAATGCCACGATCCTCAGCAATTAGCTAACAAAATTCTTATGCCTTTATAAATATGTATTCATGTAAAATTAAGGACTGAATTTCCCATTTCCGCTATAGGACAAAAATAGCCCCATGAAATTCTGACGTTTTTGCATTCAGGCCTATTCTTCTTTCTAGACATTAATAATAATTATAAGCAGAAGAACTTCAGTCCAAAGAAATGAGTGACAGGTACAAAATAAATAGAAAGAATGAATAAGAACTCCTATTTATAGTACAATAGGGTGACTATTGTCAATAATAATTTAATTGCATATTTTAAAATAAATGCAATTGAATTGTTTGTAACTCAAAGGATAAATACTTGAGGGGATGGACACCCTATTCTCCATGATGTACTTATTTCACATTGCATGCCTGTATTGAAACAACTCATGTACCCCAGATATACACTTGTACCCATAAAAAATTTTAAATTAATTTTAAAAAAACAAAAAACAAATAAGTGAGCAATGAAGGCACCAACAGACCTTAACTGGCTAATTGTTCTGAAGTGCCACGTTGGTTAATTTGTTTGGTTTGTAGAGAGCTCACAAACTTGTGCCCTTACAACATACTGAAAATAGCAGTCATTATAGGCTTGTAAAATTCATACGTTTCTTTCAAACATAGTTTAGTATCAAAGTGAAAGTGATTCCATTTGCCATTCTGAAGGCCTGTTTCATAGGCATTGAGGAAATCAGAATTCCGACAAGATGAAAAATTAATTTGTGGATCTCAAATTGTATAAACGTATGGAATTTAGAAGGGGAGTAGACACGGTGTAGACATATAAATGTGTCATCAAACTTACTCAGAAACTTCCTGTTCAGCACTAGAGGCAATGCTCCCATTTCACCAACACTTTGGTGCCCAGTGGGAGAAGGCACAGTCCCACGGAGAAGCCATTCTAATTGTGGCCTTTCTGGAACCCTCTCTCATCAGAACACACAAGCTGTCTTTGCCTTGGTGTGCTGTGCTCTGTGAAGTTCACGTCAGAAAGAATGTGCCATTTCACTAAACACCGCACTATGGTCACTCCAGAACATAAGAAGAATCATAACAGGTGAGGGTTGAAGGGCACCTTGAAATACTTTTAACTCAATTGCCTCACTTTGTAGACTGCCTTTGAAGTTCAGAGGCCTTGCCTGATGTGCTCAAGGCACATCCAGCTCAGCACTGGGCAAGGTGCATGAAGTGGTGAGGAGGCGTGGAGGTGGAGGTGGAAGCTGGGGACGCAAGTGTGGGTTGAAGCTCCACCATTTTCTGTCTGAGTACTACTGCCCTGGGCCTCAGTCTCCTCATCTATATGATGAAGATGCTATTTGTTTTCTGTCATCAAACAGAACGCTTTACATATTATAAAATGCCTGGGTTTTGAGTAGATACTCAGGACTGCTATTTCTTTTTTTCCAGAAGCACCATGGGCTGGCAGGTGCAACAGAACCACCCATCTGACTTCAGTCCTGAGTCACCCCGTTGTACCAACCAGCCGTGTCATCGTCGGAAGTTATCTATTCTTCATATGGAACCCCTTGGGCCCCCAGGTGCTGTTCCATCCCTTAGAAGGCAGCTGCACGCAGCCACATGGGAGGTAGCATTGCCTGACAAGGCTCCACCATTATTCCCTGAGGGCTGATCTCCTCCATTTACCTGAATGTGGAGTTCTCCAAATGACACCCTTTCCTGCCCCCTGGGTGAAACATGTGTATGGGTTCCCCTGCTTTTCAAGGACTTACCCAGTTACAGAACACGGTGACCTTCCTCAGATCCAGGTTCACAACCTTCTAATGCTGGCGATGTCCCACCTGCTATGAGCCTGCAGTGGCTGGGAGGTTTCTCACACTTTGAAGGGGAACAAGAGTCTCCCAGTCTTTCTGTGAATTAAGGGACCCCCCCCTTCCCCGTGGATATTCAAGGAGAGCTGGGAACTTTTAATTTTATGGCTTAAACTTTACAAATGACAAGGATTTTTAAAGCTGCTTTTTCCGCACCTGATATAAAGAAATTTCTGTTCATCAAAGAAATCTCCCCAATCCAGAGAAGCATAAAGAACAAAAATCAAAATCATTCACAGGCCTTCCCACCAAAGATAAGTTGTCATTTTTTTTCACTTCAGGATCATAATGTAATTGAGATTTGAACTCGTTTTCCTGTTTAATAAACAATGGAGGGCCAGCCTTTCTCCCACCATTAAACATTCTTCTGTGATGTCATTCCTTGCTGAGTATGGAATGACACACCCATTCTTGGCAGGGTGTATTCTAAACATAGAAGATGTTTCATGGAAATCATGATAGATCAAAATAAAAATTAGTGCACTAATTGGATTAATTCTACTGTGACTAAATTAACCTAAGCAACCATCCTTTAGTGTAATGTGACATTTTGAAGGGTATGGCAGGAAAAATATCTACTACTATTAAGTTTTGAATAATATCTGCCACATAACTTAGATAGTTTAGTAGACTAATATACAAGTTAATCTTTAAAAGTCAGCCTATTTTTATAATTAAGACAACTGGGGATGAATAGAACGAAGGCACAAGAAGCATTTTTAAAAATAAAATTGTGGAGGAAAAGAGGCATTGACGAGAACAAGAAGAGTGTTTAGGACTGCTTAGCCTGAACATGGAGAAAATAAAGCCAGCATTATGCATGGGGTGTGCTTCCCGTGGTGTTGGAGTCAGGAGACTGTGCCAGCGTGGCCGCTGTGTGCTGGCTGTCAGCGCCTGTGCCCTGCTGAATGATCCCCGAGCCCGTCTTCATCTCAAATGCCTTCTGAAGAAAGGACACTTATGGAATACGTGGAACATGGCAGGTGCCTCAGCGGCGCTGATGCAGACGCAGAAGACTGGGACTGTGCTGTCAATGACTCAAGGGCAGTGGGACAGGCAGGTGACAAAGACTTGTGTAATAGCACCAAGGGACACCAACCATTCTGTATGTGGTTTTGGGAGCACAGAGAAAATGGCCTCAGACTGTGTGAGTGGGGTAGGGACATTTTCCAGAAGCATTTCTGACCCAGTTCTTGAAGAATGAGGAGGTCAGCATCTGGGCAAGCAGAAGGGCAGCTGGTTTCTGGAAAGTCAAACCAAACCAGCATTAAGTGACGCACACGTGGCCTGCACACCCCAGCTGCTTCTGAGTTGCAGGAAAGGACAGAGAGGAAGTATAAACCACAGCCCTTGTCTTCAGGATTAGCAGGCCACATTCCCTGTGGCTTAGCCACGCTGATCCCCACTTCCATCTCAAAGATGTTTGAAGTCATCATTTTGGACTCACAGAGGTTGAAGAACAGGAGTCAGCTGGTCTGAGGCCAATGTTGGTCACCTACCCATCATTTGCAAATCTGGTCTAAATCTTTCTCTCTGATGTGCGTCTAAGATTCACTTGGAACAACTGCATATTCTTTTATTCCACCTTGCTCTCTATTCTGAGGAAGTCCCTGCCTACTTTGGGTGGTGACATTGATTCTACAGCCACTTTACAGAGGTGACAGAGAAGTGCAGCTGGCTGGGGTCAGCTGTGGCTGCAGAGTCCTTAGGAGTGTGAGATGCAGGCCCCAGCACCCACTCACTATGGCCACCCAGGACCTCTTTCTCTTTATGATGTGGGATTTTGTTCTGAATGTTTCCGGAACGAAATACCTTCAGCATCGGGAGCCCATGGGTTTACAGTCAAAATATTATATTACATGACTGATACTGAGATTGACAAAAACACACGAGCGTGCACGTGCACACACACACGTAAAGCCACAATAGAACTTTCCTTTTTCATAATTAGAAAACTAATGTAAAAGTTTGGCATCATAAAACTTATATTTAAATATTTTAATACTAGAGTTGTGCTTTGTTTTGTTTAGGAGAAGCCATTTAGATCTGCTCTTTAGACCCTTTCCCTTGAAGATATTGTCCACTGCAATCACCCACCCAAAATGCTGATGAGCAGGATTGATTTCACAGCTCTTTCCTGCTACAGTCACATGGCAAAGCCATTCACTGGTTATCCGGAGATATCCCACACTGGTCGTCTCTTAAGAAATCTGGAGGGCAGGGGTGATGGTTCACACCTGTAATCCCAGCACTTTGGGAGGCCGAGGCGGGTGGACCGCCTCAGGTCAGGAGTTCAAGACCAGCCTGGCCCACATGATGAAACCCCATCTCTACTAAAAATACAAAAATTAGCCAGGTATGGTGGTATACGCCTATAACCCCAGCTACTCGGGAGGCTGAGGCAGGAGAATCGCTTGAACCCGAGAGACAGAGGTTGCAGTGAGCTGATATCACACCACTGCACTCCAACCTGGGTGACAGAGCAAGACTTTGTCTCAGAAATAAAAATAAAGAAAACTGGAAACCAGAAAATCAAACAAACGGCACTAATGTCCACTAAGTAAATCAAGGCAAAATAATGGTGCTTGATTGAGTGGACAACACTCACAATCCTTGGTAGACCACTGGGAATGCTTGGTGGACTTGCTGGCAATAGTGATGGTAGCAATTTATCTAAAGTCACCTTTGGGGGATGTGGACACTGTCATGCACCACAAAGAAAGTCTCTGCATCTGTGTTCTTTGCCCAGGTAAGTCAGGAATGTGGAAGAATATGGGCAGTACCGGAGGATGGTCGGGATTGTGTGCACAGGGGATCATCTATAAGTTTATTGCAGAAGAGAGGATTTGTGCCCTAGAAGTGGCAAATATGCCATTATTCCTATTTCTCCCCCTTAATCACGTCTGATGGATGCCCAGATGCGGCCGCAGCTTCACAAGTTCCACCTGCCTCGCTTCTGAGAACCATCACATCAGTGTAGGGAAAGAATCCTAACTGGAAGGAAGCTTGGGAGTTCTGGTTTCCTAAGCTTGAACATGCATGGAGAATTTCAGAGATTCCTTCCAGCTGTGAGATTATATGACAAGAGAAGTTAGATGTGTTCAACCTTGC
This sequence comes from Cebus imitator, assembly GCF_001604975.1. Classification (NCBI taxonomy): domain Eukaryota; kingdom Metazoa; phylum Chordata; class Mammalia; order Primates; family Cebidae; genus Cebus; species Cebus imitator. The sequence continues at coordinate 8,170,606 of NW_016107329.1, forward strand.
AGTGAGATGATGGGTTTCCTCTGTAATGTGGTTGTCTTTGGAAAGGGTCCCCTAAAGAAAAATGAATGAATGATCCCTGTGGCAAGGTAAGTGCCTCTAGAGGGCACAGCAGGGATCTCAACTGTGGTCCTGTTGGGATGTCCCCAGGATCGCGGAGGTTGGGGGCATGAACAGGACACCTGCTGGCACGTGGAGAGCTGCACAGACAGCGCTGAGCTTTTATCTCCGTTCCCTCTCCTTGGGCTTGTTGGTTCCTTCTGATCCTTCAGGGATGGCCCTACCCTAAGCACCCACCTCCCATAGCTTCCTCTGAACATAGCCCTTGCTGTGTTAATAGGTTCGTCCCTTTTACCACGTCCCAGGAAGACAGGACTTAGTTCCCTTTATATTCCCTGCCTGTAACCAGGCTTGGCACTAAGAAGGCTGCCAGTATGGAGGCTCTGCCCACTGGCAGTTGCTCTGTCCACACCCCGCCTGGCAGAGCCACAGGGCCACCACAGTGTGGGAACGCATCATTCCCCAGCATCTGCAGTTCACTCCCGCCCAAGCACTGTCATCCTCCAGGGAGGAGAAAGCAGGCATGGGCCACTCAACAGAAGATGTGCAGTAGCAAGTGTTGGTCTTCCACTAACATCACTTGAAAGACTTTACATTCTCACTGGAAATTCTAGAGAAGGAGGGGCTGAAAACTCCCAAAGTGGGTGCGAACCCAGGCCTGGCACTTCGATTCCTGGTGGACAGAGGACCACGGAGAATGACGGGAAACCAGCGGCTGACTTTGCTCCACTCCTGCCTCCCAGACAAGGTTCTTTAGGACCCGTCAGGAAATGCAGAGAAAATCGAGAAGGAGAAGCCAGCAACATGAGGGTTCCCCTGAGACGCGGGAGCCAGACCCTCAGAGTTCCAGGCCTCACATGTTTTGAGATGAAAACGGCTACCTTCACTTCTAAAGTCACCAATAAATGACTAGTTAATTGAGAAACAGTGATTTTTTTTTTTTTTAGTACAGTTTCAGGTTTACAAAAAAATGGAGCAGAAAGTACAGAGAATTCTCACGTATCCTTCCACTGCCCCACCCCACTGCTGGCAGTCCTTCTAATTGCCAGCAACTTAGATGAATGTGGTGCACTTGCTACAGCTGAGGAGCTGATGTTGATACATTGTTGTGGACTGAAGTCCAGAGCTGAGAGCTCCTGCCGGTCGTGGCTAGTGTGGAAGGGCACGCAGCCTCCACTGCAGCACCATGCACACTGGTCTCACTGCCGGAGTCTCTGTGCTTTGTCCATGCCTTCCTCGTTCCTTCCTCCCCCAGCTCCTGGCAGCCACTTATCTTTTTACTGTCCCCGAAGTTTTGCCTGTTCTAGAACGTCCTGCAGTTGATCACATAGCATGTGACCTTTTTAGATTGGCTTCTCAGCAACTTGCATTGAGGCTACCCCTGTGTCCTCTCATGGCTGGATAGCTCATTTATTTTTAGCCCCAAATAATATTCCGCTGGGTGGATGTACTGCAGTCTATCTGTCCTCACTTCTCCAATGAAGAAAATGATAATTTTGGAGGAAGGTGAAAAAGAAAGTGTTTTCTTCACCTATTCATTAGCTTTCTGTCACTTTTCTTCTCTAAAGGTAGAGAGACCGGAAGTCAGTGAGTGGTGGGGTCTCTAAAGTGTAACTTGGTTGTTTGTGGGTCCTCTCGTCAGCCAGAAGCCTGCCCCAAGACTACATATAAATACTCCATGACCTCATTTATTAAAAATAGTGTGGTAGGCAATGTCCTAACTGCCCTCACAGAGGGACAGCCTGGAACACTCCATCTAATTGCTGCACTTCATTTTGCAAAAATGCTCCAGGATAGGCATCATTAAAGTCGTTTTATTCACCGACCCATCTTTTCAATGCCAGCAACACTAGACTTCATGTTAGGCAGATGTAGCCTGAGTTCTTAAGGAAATCTTAAACACCGAGGGCTGTGGTACAGAGCCCTGAACAAGGTAAACAATTCTGATGCCCGCTAAGCAATCCCAGCCTCCTGTGCCTGACAAGCTGGCACTTAGCCACTTTGTCTTGTGTTAGGTTCTTATTTTAAAATACTCAATACTTTGTTCTGCAGTAAAAGTTGCCAACCAGGTCTTTTTGTAAAACTAATTGAATGAATTCATTTAGCAAGTGTATTACTCGGCTAACTCACAAGGAAGACAAGATGAATCTCAAAACATGTGTGAAATAATAGCATACGTGATCTCACACTTGCTTTGGAAAGGATTTGGCCTTTCCCATATTTGGGAAGGACATGAACCATGTGTGGTGTCAGAGAAAGCATGGGGCAGCCCAGTGCCCACCCCAGCTGACAGATGTGAAACCCAAAGCAGGAAAAGGGAGGCCAGGTGCAGAGGCCCAGGCTGGCAGATGGCCGGGACTCAGGAACCCCCAGTTGGACCCAGCAGGAAGAAGGAGCAGGTGAGCCTGCTTCCCAAGTCCGCCCGTCAGGCTGCCCAGCTCAAGGTGAGAATGCCCCTTCCACCAACCTGCCTCCCACAGGGGCATGGAAATACACCAATCAGCTCAGGTGCTGCAGCCACACATTCCTGAGCAAGAAAACTCAGACTCAGTTTTTATTTGACAAGAGATTTAGACAGGCCAGTGTTAAAAAAAAAAAAAAAAAAAAAAAAAAAAGGTAGAACTACAGCCCACTTTTGATTGTCTGTGGGAATGAGGTAGCCAGGCAGAGAAGAGCAAGGAAATGGATACTTTCGGAATGCTTATGGGGTGTTCTTCCTCTTTTGATACTCTTCTACAAATCAGCAAGAGGTGATAGTAATTTCCATTTTTACTGAGAATGAGGTTACAGTTCAGAGAAGTCAGTTGACCCTCTTACAGTTGCACAGCTAATAAATGCCAGAGTTGCAATTCAAACGCAAGTTTCTCAGCCTCGATCCATTTTCTTTCCTTTGCCCCACACTGTGTAACCATAGAGCTTATTACCACAGTGCATCTAACTTACAGCAAAACTCTTTAAAAATAATAGGCTACAGCCCTAGCTTTTAATTTATTTTTTAATGACTAATGAAAAGTCATAATAATTTAGGGAACAGCAAAGTCAGACAGCAAAAGAAAACCAAGCAAAACTCAAAAACTTCATGAGTGTTTCCAAAAAATCAAGATTTTTTTATGATCTAATCACTTCTTCCTGGTGCCAGCTGAGAACACATTCCGTAGCACCTATTTGTGCCATCTTCTGGGACTTGGTTTCTTAGTGGATTAGCGATGGCACTGAACTCTGCATTTGGGGTTTATTTTGTTATTGAGGGAGAAACTTCCCAATAGAGCACCTTCACTACTGGATGCATCTGAAATTAGTAGAGGGCTTCAAGAGTTACTTATGAGACAAAGTCACAATGATTTACTGTGGTAACAAGTTACCTTGATGCCACTTTTGACATTCACAGATGCAAAGATGTGGCTTGTCATCCTTTAGTAAAAATTGCCAGTTTTCACTGAAATGTTATTTTTCTCTTGGGAGGTAACAAATGTATGAACCCTGGATGTAACTCCCAAGACAAAAGCCATTCACTGTCTTTAGAAAGAGCAAGTGTCTCGATTTACCCTGACGGACATGAACCTTTAAAAAGAGAAAGCGTCGTCACCATCTTTAGGAAGAGAATGTGTCCGGACTTAACCCTGATGGACACGAACCTGAATCCATATGGCTGCCCCAGCCTCATGAGCAAAGCTCCACCCACACTGGAAAGTGGTGAGGGGCAGGTGGCCTCAGTGGAGCCTGGATCAAAAGTGACATCTCCAGGAGCTGGGAGGGAGAAACCAGCTCTGCTGAGTGACTCCACAGCATCAGAGAGGTCCAGCAGCATTGCAGTGAGAGCTGAGGAAACTGGGCAGGAACAGCTTCCCTTTACTGTCTTAATCATAAATGTATACACTTAATCAGAAATTAGAAAATGTACACAGGAATAAAAGATTAAAATCAAGAGTGATTTTATGGCTATATTTTTCTTTAATTAGGCAGAAACGGGGTGAGGACATTCCTGATGAAGAGAATGGCATCTCTGGAGAACCAGGGACGGGACAGAGGGTAGCCTTGACTGACTGTGGTTGGGGACAATCAACCGCTTATTGACCACTGGGATGGGAGCTTAAGCAGGTGTTTTCAGGGCTTTCGGTGTAAGGGAGCAGTCTGAACTTTAATCAGCATGGCAAGGTGGTATGTAGGGTGTCATTTAGGGATTTAGGGAGGCTGTTGTGTGCGCTTCAGAAAGCCGGAAGCAAGGGCTGTGTGCATGCAGACCTTGGAGAAGGCTAGCAGGGCTGTCCCAGGGAGGTGACCATCCCTAAACTAACAGGTGGCAGTGAGATCCAGAGAGGAAGGTGTGAACAAAGAGGCAGCGGACTTTTCCTTCCCATGGGTGTGCAGGAGAAGTGGCTGCTTATTTTTCTGATTATTCTTCAATTGCCAAAACAGCAAACTCATTTGTAATGAGATGAGGTCGCTATACTTTGGAAGTGAAAGCTCAAAAATGAAATGTCAATATTTAAAAATCAAGATTAGTGTATGACTTTTATAATAGTTTGGTTTTTTTATAATTTGTTAAGGAGCCATTTATGTTCTGTGGAATCCTAAGACATGAGGATGTTTTACACATTCTCTGTGCCCAGTATTCTTCACTTGGGTGAGCTTACCATCCTTTATGGAAAATTACCTATAGGACTTTGAAGTTTACTCACTAATTAGGTAATAGACTAAGTAACCTTCATTTATTTTATTCCCATCTTATTTTCAGTATAGAAAGCCAAACATTTACTTATTTTGATAAGGCCCACTCTTGGGAAATTGCATAAACATGTGTACACTAGTTAAACCTTCTCTATTTCCTGGTCTAAAGACGAACTACTACTATCTTTCAATCTGTTTTGATTGCTCTTAAGAGAATCTTACCAAACATAAAGTATTCTTACTAAAGTATTCTTACCAAACATAAATTGTTTATTTTCGCACAGAAATGAGCTCACTCAGTGACCAGCTTCAGTGTCACAGCATTTTGCTATTTTTAGAGATGCCAGAGTAAACCCATCCAAACAGCCTCTTTCTTTTATCTTTCACACCTGAAAACAAATAAACAACAAAACAACAATAAACCGTGTGATTCTGCAGCCTTCTGGGTCACGTGGTTCTAGTCTTTTTTTGTTTAGAAAAGATGAGGAAACATTTCCCACTGGCACAGTGAGCATGGTCGAGGCCGTGAAATGATGTGGCCCATTATTGGAATATCAAAATCACTGCTGCAAGGGAGAGGAAAAGGCAGGCACAGATCAATTCCATGAATCCAGTGACATTTCCAAACGAGGAATAAATGTCAGTAGTAGAGGTAAACGCTTCAGCCCTCCAAGTTTTGTTTTCTTTTAATTAAGGAGGAAAAATAATTACCTTTCCATGGAGTGGGAGTTGTCTTGGCAGAGCCTGAATCTCCTGGGGTGGGAGGGAGCTTATCTGAGGGGTCTGGTCCGCAGCTTCGCCTGGTGCATCTTGTGGCTATGTTCTTGGAAGGAGAATGTGCTAAGCAGGCAGCGGTCGCTTACTACAGCCATTCCTTTCCGGAGGGAGGGTCTGGATAAGTTCATTAACAAAAGAGAATGTGTTTTCCTAATCATACAACCGTGGCAACTATATAGGTCCACATTTAAAACAAAACAGTTTTGAAATGTTGATTCTCTTCTATTGTTCCTCTTTTGTGTTGATGCTGTCAGACTCTTAGGTTATTCTCATAACCATGAACCACAAGCAAATATACACACAGGCTCCTTCACCTACCCACCTGTTCTGGTTGAAACCTATCAAAAAGTAAAAACCTGTAGAAGTTTTGTTTATTGGATTTCTTCCTTTGATTTTGTTCCTTAGGAGGGCTGCATGGGATACACACTTTGTTTCATTGATAAAACATCATTAATTAATAAAACAAGTCACGTTATTTTGTTTCTCTATTGCATCTCCAGTAGGTACTGTCTCAGTAGTTCTATTCCTGTAGACGAGAGTACTCAGATGAGTATCATAGAATCATATTGTGTACTTGCTGTAAGGTGAAATAATCTGCAATTATAAAATATAGATACAGCAGGATAAAAATCTATTGGCATCCAACTCATCCAAGTCACCAATTGTAATAACTAAAAATAGAATAGATTTTATAAAAGGTTATATAATTATTTCAGTTGGTGAATTATGGCACATACATGTCAAAATAAAAAGTTGTGAGATACAATCCTTGCTTTCAAATTGTTGTGGCAGGGAGGTGGGACTGGGTTCGGGGAGATGGAGGAAGACAATTGCAGGTCTGGTGGCCTGGGGGTAGGGCTGCAAGAGAGAGGCTGTGGAGCCTCCTTGACTATGGAAATTAAAGGGGACTTATAAATGAAAATATTTCCATGTAAGATTTGCCATGGCTCAGAGACTGACTTGTTTCATGAAGGAAGGTGAAGGGGCACCTTTAGACAGAGAAACCTTAAACTCTGAATGTCTAGAGGATGATGGAGGGGGACATGGCAGGAATGGTGAGGTCTGCACAGGAGCAGGTTAGGAGCAAGGATGGACCTGATTCTCTGTGTGAATTCAGAGTGACAACAGGAGATCCCCTTGGAAATGACTGACAGGCATTTAAATGTGGAATAATTCTCCCAGTAGAGGGAAAACCCAAAAACCAGAAGCCATAAAAACAAGTACTGGAGGAGGAAGGAAAGGCGAATAAAGTTGATTATATTTTTCTTGCAAAAATAATATAAAAATAACACAAACCAAACCTGAGATAGTTGCAACATGTGTGACAGACATAATTTTCACTTCCTCGATACACAAAAATATATTTTACAAACTGATAAGAGAAGAATCTTCTACCCAATAGAAAAGGGCAAAGGATATGAATAGGCAATTCACACTGAAGGAAATACAAGTGGCTTTCACATATATGATAAGTTGTTTGGCTTCTCTTCTAAGAAGCAAGAATTAAAACCACAAGGGCATCCTGTTTGTCTCTTAGGAGACTGGAAAAGATCAAATTTGAAACACATCCTGTTGGGGAGGATGCAAGGAAATGGCACCCAGAGTCAACAGGAACATAAGTTCATGCACTGTCTTTGGGGGTGAATTTTAGATTTTCTATCATGAAAATCTATGCCATGAAAGCACTAACAATTAAATGTCCATTTTTTGAATTTTTCTTACAGATAATTACACATAGGGACACCTGTTTTTGAGTTAAAACACAGAACAGTGTAAGCACATTTTGTGTTTAAAAAGAATATGGACAAATATGGTTGACATATGCTTCTATTTTCTAGATGTTAGAAGGCATCAGGGTGATGAGCATGGAAGGGAAGGACATTAAACAGTGGAAGAGATGTGTGTTAGTCCGATCTTATGCTGCTAATAAAGATATGCCCGAGACTGCGTAATTTATTAAGGAAAGGGGCTTAATGAACTCACAGTTCCTCATGGATATGGAGGCCTCACAATCGTGGCAGAAGGCAAAGGAAGAGCAATGGCGCATCTTACACGATGGGGGGCAACAGCGCATGTGCACGGCGACTCCCCTTTATGAAACCATCAGATCTCCTGAGATCTATTCTCTATCAGGAGAACAGCGTGGGAAAATCCCGCCTCTATGATTCAGTTACCTCCCACCTGGTCCCTCCCAAGACGTGTGGGGTTTATTACAATTCAAGGTGAGATTTGGGTGAGGATACAGAGCCAAACCATATCACTGATGGAAAAAACTGCTTAGCAAGGTGTTCCAAGAAACAGGACAGTGCAGTCTGGGAGGACAGAGGACAAGAGATCCGATGGGGAGCTGGAAAATTTGGAAGCCAGCTGGGTATCCGGAGATGTCAGACCCCTCCATCCACAGCAGAAAGAGTTAAGGAAAGGAAGCAGGAAGTGCAGGAGCCTGAATTCAACTTTGAAAGGTTACATGGAGAGATATGAAACTTGAGGTGCTGCTCAGTTTAAGGGGTACCCTTGTTTCACTTAGTTTTAGTTTTACATGTAATCAGAACAGAGTAAGAGAACTGAGTGAGCAGGAACAAGGCAGTGGAGAGGAGAGGTGGAATGTGCAGGTATTGGGAAGAATAACGGGAAATTCCCCCAGGAGGGGCACAGGACTGGACCAACGTTGCTGCCGGGTAGACTGCTGCTTCAGAAAGGCAGTGGAGAGAAAAGTCATTAGGAAACATTCTAACATATTTCAAAGTGGAAAAGAAGGTATATGGGAGAACTGTCTTGAAATACAGAAGTAGTTGATTTAGCAGAGGACTTGAGATCACCTGCCCAAAGCTAAGGGATTTCCTGATCAACAATCAATTGCATTTTTAAAATCTGCTGCTGTAAGAATTTCCTCCAGACTTTAGTTTTCTTGTGAAATATCTCATCTCTTGCATGTATTCGATATGGAAAAATATAAAAAGCTGTAGAGAATATTCCTGGGAATAGACTACACCAAAGACCAGATTCATAAGGGGATGATGACCTTAACAAAATTCACCTTAAAGAGGTAGCCTTTCTTATTTCTAATGTGAGGTCTTGCTAGAGGAGACTTATTCAAGCTCATGTTTCCTTAACTAGTTATTTTACTAACAGAATTTAAAAAATCAAATAGGCTGGGCGAAATGGCTCACCCCTGTAATCCCAGCACTTTGGGAAGCCAAGGCAGGCAGATCACCTGAGGTCAGGAGTTCGAGACCAGCCTGGCCAACATGGTGAAACCTGGTCTCTACTAAAACTACAAAAATTAACCAGGCATGGTGGTGGGTGCCTGTAATCCCAGCTACTCAGGAGGCTGAGGCAGGAGATCGCTTGAACCCGGGAGATGGAGGTTGCAGTGAGCTGAGATCTCACCACTGCATTCCAGCCTAGACATCAAGGAGTAAAACTCAGTCTCAAAAAAAAAAAAAAAAAAAAAAAAAAAAAAAAAAAAAAAAAAAAAAAAAAAAAAAAAAGAATAAATGGACTCTTTATTTTAAGTGACTATTCGTTAGCTTTTAAACATTTTCCCCTTATTAAAACTTTTGGGGGTGTATGAAACTAATAAGTGTTCAGGGTGGGAAATTTTGGAAAGCGCCAAAAGGATATGTAGAAGAAAGGAGTCATTTCTGGTAACCATTTGGAAACTGTGTTTTAAATATACAGAAGTGAGGCAGTAGTGCAAATAGTAATGTATGTGTCACATTCTCTACCCAGAAGATGTAACATTCCTAATGATGATTTCACTGTGTATCAACAAAAGGCTACAGTTTCCTCTTATTATTTATTTATTTTTATGTATTTATTTTGAGACATGGTCTTGCTTTGTCACCCAGGCTGGAGTGAAGTGGCTCAATCTTGGCTCACTGCAACCTCCACCTCCCAGGTTCAAGTGATTCTCTTGCCTCAGCCTCTCGAGAAGCTGGGACTACAGGAACCTGCCACCATGCCCAGCTAAATTTTTTTTTCTACTTTTAGTAGAGACAGGATTTTGTCATGTTTATCAGGCTAGTCTTGAACTCCTGACCTCAAAAGATCTGCCCGCCTTGGCCTTCCAAAGTACTGGGATTATAGGCATGAGCCACCGAGCCCAGCCTCCTCTTGCCATTTTAAAAATAGAAGACTATTATCCAGGTGATCTAGGTGGTTATGACCATTGTGAATAAAAATTTGTAGTCATTATCTTCTAAGTGTGTTTTGGGGGCGTTGACTGGCAGGGACCTTCTGTGGCTGACATTTCTGGCTGACAGGTGGTGAAGGACACATCTTCCATGATGCCCATGGAATTTTACCTTATGACTTCTCTGATGTTTCTCATCACCTGTCCTTATGTTGAGTTTAGTTGTTTGAAGCCCATACTCTAGAATACTCTTCAGAGAGGGCTAATGAGAACAATGTTCCCTGTATAACAATGTTCTACACGTTTATACCTATTTGCAATGTTTGACAGTCATTTGCTGTGTGAAAGTTGTCAGAATTGAAATGAATTTACATTGAAAGCTCTGACAAGTAGAGCTGGGGCAGGCCATGAAGAAAGAATTCTAAGCACAAATGCCAGATAACAAGAAATGCCACAAAAGCCTGGAAAAGCCACAACCTTGCATAAAGATCATTGCAACCCTACTTACAAAAAAATCCTTCTTCGAGGACATCCACCCAACAACTGCCCGTCTGCCCCGGGGTTCCTCATCCTTGTTATTGACCCTTGTTGCCAAGGATAATTATTTGAAAACAATCATGTGATCCTCTTCGTTTTCCTACAAAATGTTCTGTCTTTGTCTTCCTCTACCTCTCTGAATATGCACGTGGTTTTCTATGGCACACGTATTCCCATTGCAATGTTTGTTCCTGAATAAACACCATTTTCTTCTAGAGAGCCTCTCTGTTATTTAGACTGACAGGTGAAATACAGAGTCTTTGGCTCTCACATTTTCTCCCTTGGGCATCATAAATATACATATTACTCAACATTGTTGTCAAAAACTCTGAAGGAAATCTGATTTTCTCTTCTTTATGAGTTGACTGATCTCTGCCTAGATATTCAAAGGATTTTTTTTTCCTCTTTAAAAAAAAATCAGTAATTTTCTGGGAATTTGATATCTTGGTATGCTGGCTCCATATGCTCAGGACTGTGGTGTTCCATTTCAATGGAGAGTTTAAGTCTTCCCTTTTATTTCAGGAAAGGTTGACTGAGTTATGAAGTCTAGTCATTACCGTTTCTTATTTGGGAAATTCTACTATACATATTGTGAAATTTCTTTCACAATCATCCAAATTTTTTCCACTTTTATTGATTTTTTTTTCTTTTGATTTTTAAAAGCTTCCTTCTTTTAATCTTCTATATAGGCATGTGTTTATTGTAATTTAAATCTCATTTCTAAATTTTTTTAAAGTTTTAACTCTTTCCTGAATTCTGTCACTTTGTTCCTGACTTATGTTGATCTTTCATGTCTCCTATTAATTTCTAATTTATTTTAGACCATTTTGAAATACTGTGGGCTTCATTTTTCATCTGCTTTATAGACTTATCGTCCACAAAGATGATCTCATTATCTGTAGGAACAATATTTTGTTCCTTTCCTTGAAGTAACTTTTTATGGGACTTCTGCAACCCTTTTCTGTTGCTAATTTTTACCTGAGATTCACTTTCCCGAATTCTTAGGTGGGAGAGATGGGTCTGAAGAACGTTTTCAGCTCCAGGCTCTGGACCTCCCTCTGGGGTTGTTTTCCTGAAACCATGAAGTGTGGGGCTGGTTCTTGCTCACCCACCCACGACCCCTGTCCCTCCCTCTCCCCTCTTCTCTCTCCTCCCTACCATCTCTGTCCTGCTCTTTTGTTTTCTATTCCCAGCAGCTTCTCCTGTTTGTAGCACTGAGTCCTGGAGGGAGGTTGGCTGGTTGGTTTGAGAGTGGATCCCTAGCACTCATCCACATGTTTGAGTTTGCATAAAGAAAGAAAAGTAGAACTACCATTTGATCCAGCAATTTCACTACTGGGTATCTACCCAGAGGAAAATAAGTCATTATTCAGAAAAGATACTTGCACACACATGTTTATAGCAGCACAATTCACAATTGCAAAAACATGGAACCAACCCAAATACCCATCAATCAACAAGTGGATAAAGAAACTATAGTATGTGTATATGATGGAATACCAATTACCCATAAAAAGTAATGAATTAATGGTATTCACAGCGACCTCAATGAGATTGAAGATTATTGTTATAAGTGAAGTTAACTCAGGAATGGAAAACCAATCATCATATGTTCTCACTCACAAGTGGGAGCTAAGCTGTGAGGATGCAAAAGCATAAGAATGAGACAATGGACTTTGGGGACTCAGAGGGAAAGGGTGGGAAGGAAGTGAGAGATAAAGGACTTCAAATTGTGTGCAGTGTGTGCTGTTCGGGTGATGGGTGCACCACAATCTCACAAATCATCCCTAAAGAATTTACACATGTAACCAAACACCACCTGTTCCCCAATAACTTATGGAAATAAAAATTTTTTAAAAATTAACCCAAGCATAAGGAAAGAAAGCACCTGCTGTTTGTGTTGTGGTTCTCATACAGGGTCCTGTGACGCCTAGGAAGCATGAGCAGGCTACTTCTCAGTGGTTCTCTTGTTCTGAGGTCCAGCAGCTGCCCCACTGCTGCCAAACAGATGATGATGCCACTCAGGTCTTGTGGCTGTTGTGGGTCACTTTCTGGCATTTTGAATGTCATGGCAGTATCTTGTCACCTAGTTTTGTTGCAAATGTTGCTTATTTTCTGTTGTGCTATCCTACTTGCATTGTGAGCTTTTATTGGGAAGTGGGTGAAATTTCAAGAGGATTTACAAACAATGATTCCATAACCATCTTCCAAAAGAATATATCAGAAAGTTTTAGAATTCTTTTATATGTTTCTTAGTCTACCTTTTCAACGAAAGGCTAAGAATCATGTTTTTTTTGTTTGTTTGTTTGTTTGTTTGTTTGTTTGTTTGTTTGTTTTAATAACTGGTGGTTTACTGGGAAGAGATAGTAGTCTTTTAAAATGATAATACTAAAAGTAATGTATTTTACTATTTGAAAGGGTCAAATCAGAAAGATTCATAGAGAATGTGATAGAAAATTCAATATGGCATCTTGGTAAATTAAAGAAGAAGCTAAATATAGGACTAAATCCTCTGTTTTTCTTTTCTGAGTTTGCTTGGGATGTTTTTAATGATCTTCACAGCCATAGCCATTCAGAATATTTGTTAAATCTTATTCACACTGAGGACTCTTCCAAATTGGAGAATCTGTGAAGTCAGTCTTCAGAGGCAAAGTTAAAGAAGAGAATACAAGTCTATGCCCCTCACCCTCCTGAACCCCCACACACCCTCACACACATGACTTTATTATTTTCTCTTATAGCTAGACAACAAATATGCTTTTATGGTACACCCTCAAGATCATGCTGTTACTTTCCTTCATTCTATTAATATAGACTAATTAAGTTAATGCGTCCCCTGGCATACCTTAATTCCTGGAAGAACATATTTTACTGGACTTCTTACATTTGCTTTTATCTTTACTAAATGAGAATAAAAGTGAAACCATTATGGATATTACAAGAAAGACTGCCTTTGCAAAGGGAGAAATGTTTCTTCTCTCTTTGCCTTTCTTCTTTTCTCCTAAGTAGAGATGGCTCTGTGTCATAGAGTAGAGATTTAAGGTGGCATCTTCCAGGATGCCATGGGAGGGATGTGCCCTTGAAACTCAGGAACTCTCATCTGTTCATCCTCTAATTTTTATGCTACCAGTGCTGGGATTCCACTCCCAGAGTTCATGATTTAGGCCAGTCTTGGGCAGAGATGCCTTGGTTTCTTAATCTCCACAGGTGATACTGGTGGACAGCAGGGTTGGAAAACATGGGGTTAGAACACAGACTGGAAGACGAGGCTAAGAAAACGGGTAGACTCTAAACAGATTATGAAAGATCACGAATGTATTCTGTAGGAGGGTGGACCTCAGTTTATAGGTAATGGGTAGACACTGCATGTTTTTAGTAAGAGGAATTACAGGACTATATATATTTTTGAAGAATAACAGGTAGCAGGGGTCTGAGACTAGAGGTGAGAATTTAGTTAAAGGCTATTGCAGAGGTAACAGAAGATGAATTGCTACATCACAGCAGTGCCACGCAGATCCCAGAAGAAAGGAGATTTTGAGAAGAACTGCTTGTGGGGGAGATTCCCAGGACAGACCCTCTGAAACTGTGCGGCATAGGTCTGGGAGAGAGGAAGGTTTTGGAGTTCTCTGGAGGTCTGAGATACAGTGTTTGTAAACAGAATCAACAGGTTTTGGTACGTAACTGTAACAGAGAAGTAAGCAGAAATTAGAGCTGGACCCCAGGGTAACCAGGAAGACGATGGTGTCTTCTTAAGAAGAAGGAGCTGAAAAGCTTAGGGGCATTTGATTCTGCTGTGCTGGGGTTCCTAGACTCAGTAGGGAGATGAGGCTAGAGAGGTCAGCCTGGTAGATAAAATGATAGGCCTAGAGTTCAAGGGACAGCTCTAAGCTGGAGGTAGTTTCATGACCAATAGTTATATAAGTAGTTATGGAAGTCATATGAATGAATGATATGATGCTGGAAGAACAGTTTGGGTTTCTGAAAGGAAGGGGCTAAGAACAGAACCCAGGAAGATTCAAAAGTCAAGGGAGAGAGGTCAAAGAGGCAGGCAAGCAAAGATGCTGAGAAGCAACCTCCAGGAAGCAGGAGATGCATCCTGAGAGAGGAGCTTGGGGTGTGCCCATGGACAAGAACATCTCAAGGAAGAGGGGGTGTCAATGGGTTACAACCCTGCAGACTTGAGCCTAGGGAACCACATGGGGACCTCTGTCCCTGAAGATCTGATTCCGTACATCTGGGGAGGCCTGGTGAGCCTACCTCCCCACAAGCTCCCAGGGGACACTGATGATACCAGTCCACAAGCCACACTGGGAGTGCTAGGGCCAGAGGGAACTGTGTTGGATGAGGATAGAAAAAGCGAGTCGGAAGCTTCATAAAAGTAGTGGGTACACATGTCGTATTTTGTTGGATTAAGGAGAGAATGTGAGGTATGGGCTAAACCAAATGACTTTGGACTACTTTTCAGAATTTGGGGTTAGTTTCAGATATTTTGCAGACCCTGCACTTACTGGATTGGCCAGCGCCACCCAGACAGGTAAACTGGCTCCCATGCAGGAACTGACTCAGTGCAAGAAGACAGCTTTGACGCTGTATGATTTCATCTCTGACCTCACCAGTCAGCACTCCTAGCTCATTGGCTTCCCCCGACCCACCAAGCTGTCCTTAAACTCTCTGATCCCCAAATGTTCTCAGACAGACTGATTTGCATAATAATAAAAATCCGGTCATACACATCCCTGTGAAACCCTGTCCAAGGAAAGTTTCCGCTAAGACCGGAGGGCGCATCTGCATGTTTACGGCTTGCAGGAAAAGAGCCAGGGGAGAAGTGAGGAAAGAGCATGGACCACACCCTCAGGACAGCGACACACAAGAACACAGAAAAGAAGCCTTGGCCAGGATGTGGGGAAATTGGAACCCTCATGTGTTCCTGGTGGAAATGTATTATAAAATGGTCCAGCCCCTGTGGAAAACAGCATGGCAGTTCCTCTGAAAGTTGAACGTAGAATTGCCATGTGATCCAGTTAACCCACTTCTGGGTATGTACCTAAAGAAATTGAAAGCAATGACTCAAACAGATGCCTCTCTACCCATGTTCAAGGGTTACTTATAACTGTCGATCAACAGACAAATAGATACACAAGGCTGGGCATGGTGGCTCATGCTTGTAATCCCAGACTTTTGGGATGCTGAGGCAGGTGGATCACTTGAGGTCAGGAGTTTGAGACCAGCCTGGCCAACATGGCGGAAACCCTGTCTCTACTAAAAATACAGAAATTAGCTGGACATGGTGGTGCGTACCTCTAATAACAGCTACTGGGGAGACTGAGGCAGGAGAATCACTTGAACCCGAGAGGCAGAGGTTGCAGTGAGCCAAGATGGCACCACTGCACTTCAGCCTGTGTGAAAGAGCACAACTCTGTCTTAAAACAACAACAACAAAAAAGATACACAAAATGTGGTATATACAAACAGGCTTTGAAAAGAAAGAAAATTCTGACACAGGTTATGACATAGATGAACCTTGAAGATGTTATGCTTGGTGAGCTAAGCCAGACACAAAAAGACAAATCCTGTATGATTCTACTTATGGGGGAGGGGGAGGAGCTAGCCATGTCACCATCACAGAGAATGCAGAATGGTGGTTGCCATGGGCTGAGGGCGGGGAATGGGGAGTATTTCATGGGGACAGAGGTTCCATCTGGGAAGGTAAAACAGTTCTGGAGAGGGACAGTAGTGATGGGTGCACGACATCGTGAATGTCCTTCATGTCACTGAATGGCACATTTCAAAATGGTTAAGGTTGCAAATTTTATGTTATATGTGCTTTACCACAATAAAATATAGTAAGAAAAAAGCATATAGAAACATTTTTCTGCCAGGCGCGGTGGCTCATGCCTGTAATCCTAGCACTTTGGGAGGCTGAGGCAGGCAGATTGCCTGAGCTCAAGAGTTCAAAACCAGCCTGGGCAACATGGTGAAGCCCTGTTTCTACTAAAATACAAAAGATTAGCCGGACGTGGTGTCATGCGGCTGTAATCTCAGCTACTCCGGAGGCTGAGGAAGGAGAATTGCTTGAGCCCGAGAGATGGAGGCTGCAGTGAGCTGATCTTGTGACACTGCACTCCAGCTAGGGTGACAAGAGCGAAACTCCGTCTCAAAAACAAGGAAGAAACATTTTTCTTCCTTAAGAAAGCAAGTGCAGATACATGACCAAGTCCCAGGGGATGTGAGGGGGAGGCGGGAGGGTCGGGGGCGTCTCGGTGCACTGTGGTAGAGTCTGTGGGGCAGGGGGGAGATGGGTACACAGAGACCAGCTGGGGGGTGACATTTTAAGGCAGCGGAAGACTGCAAAGTGCTAGAGCTACTGCCTTCTCCCCAAGGTGGTGGAGGGCAGCTGCTGAGGAAAAGACATTTGGATCTTGAAGACTGGGTAAGTATGGAGTTGGCTTTGTGGGGCAAGGAAATCCTAACTGACTAAGCTTGTCCTGAGCTGCAAGGGCAGCCTGTGAGCCGTCAGGAAGATCATGGAGCCCAGGGACAGGGCCTGAATGACACTGGGCTTGACAAACACGTCACGACACTGAAGTTAGCAGGTGGCGTCCTGGCAAGACAGCCTGACGTCCTGGGAGCTGGCACATTCGGAAATCCCATGGTCAGGTGTTTGGTGTCAAGAGGATTTTGCAGAAGGGTGAAAAGTCTTGACTCAGAGCTGCATTCCTTGGAAGGGCTGCATGAAAAGAAAGCTTAGAGGACTGGAATTCAGAGACCAAACAGTTCAGGAGCAGCAAACAACAGAGGACCTAGTTATTTTACTTGAGGGGAAGACAGAGGCCTGTTCACAGAAATAAATCTGTAACTCTTAACTACACTGGGAGGGGAGTTCTGAGCAGGGATAGAATCAGGTGGACTCAGGGGATGTCTCTACAGCTCCCACTGAAGGAGGCTCCTTCCCACCTCCCAGGCTGACATCAGCTTTGCGATCAGAGCTGTAGAGAATGCCTGAACAGCCGGGCGCGGTGGCTCAAGCCTGTAATCCCAGCACTTTGGGAGGCCGAGGCGGGTGGATCACGAGGTCAAGAGATCCAGACCATCCTGGTCAATATGGTGAAACCCCGTCTCTACTAAAACTACAAAAAATTAGCTGGGCATGGTGGTGCGTGCCTGTAATCCCAGCTACTCAGGAGGCTGAGGCAGGAGAATTGCCTGAACCCAGGAGGCGGAGGTTGCGGTGAGCCGAGATCGCGCCATTGCACTCCAGCCTGGGTAACAAGAGCGAAACTCTGTCTCCAAAAAAAAAAAAAAAAAAAAAAAAAGAGAATGCCTGAACAGCGCAGCTGAGGGGAAGGAAGTCTGTGGGATTAGGGACCTAGATCAACCATGATAACTGTGCAACTGCGAAGTCTTCGCCTGTTTACAATGGCACCTTTTTCCCTCACTCTAATAAGTGTAAAGCTTTTGAAACCCTTTACCTAGTTTAGCCTGAACCAATGCTGATACTCGGAATAATTGCTACCCTGGTTTTTAAGGACATATCAGTTTCTTCTTGCTGCTATTTATTACAAGTGTCTTACAATTCTGCAAGTCAGGGTCCAAAACTGGTCTCACTGTGCTAAAATCAAGGTGTTGCAAGTTGTCATTCCTCAGCTCATGGCCAGGTGCCATCACCATAGTCAGCAGTGGATGCTAAGCCATTCACAGCCTTCCTCTGACACTGACTGTCCTGCCTGCCCCTTTCGCTTATAAAGACCCTTATAGATCAGCTGAGGAGTAACTAAGGCTTATCTTGAGACAAGACCTTGGACTTGGGGGGAAGATCGCTCCAGCTCCCACTGAAGGGGGCTCCTAGCTCAAGATCAGCTGATAAGTAGCCTTAGTTCCATTGGCAGCCTTAATCCCCCTTGCCCTGAGATATAACTTATTCCCATGTTCCAGAGGCAGAATCGACTCAGAATCTCGGGGATCCATTATTCTGCCCACTGCAAAGGTAGCAAGGAAATTCTATCAAAAAGAGGAATAATGCAAACATTTCCAGAATGTGATAGAATGTAAGCTCTGATGATATGATACTAAAACGATGAGTTTGTAGGTTTGCCTCTCCTGCTAGCCTGTGAGCTCTTTGAGGACAGGGACTCTTGTTTTATCTTTGCATTTTAAACGCAAAGATAGGAGCTTAATGAATGTTGCAGAAATTAAAGGAAACAATACGTTTTTTAAAGTTTATTTTCCTACTATAAGGGTACAGATTACAGGTCAACCAAGGATGTGTTTATTGAGTAACCAGTCGTAAACCATGCACATGTTCTCAAGAGATGTTTGTTGAGAAAATGAGTTAACGAATGAATGAAGATTAAATGTTAGCTGGGGATTTCAACATAACCTACTCCAAAAATGTTGCAGGAGGGGCTGTCTGTGAAGAACGGATGTTAAGGACAAGATGTAAGAGTCCAGAGAAGAGAAGAGCTAAATCTTTGTGAGTGATTTGGGATGTGTCACAGTCTGTTAAGACTACAGAGTTTAAACACTGCTATAAAACGGAGAGGTATGAGCGAGTTCAGGGCTGAAAAAGGAAAGCAGACATACTTGATCTTAATAATTATCCACTTCTCCATACCTACAGTTTTGACTAGGAGTAGTATCATTGTAAGCATTTTAGGTATATTGAATCATTTACTAGCGTATAGTTCACAAAGCCAGATTAATGTTTTTTTTTTTAACCATAGTGTTATGCTACTTCTGAACTAAATTTCACATTGTAGAAATAAGGAAATAGAATCACACACAATTAGTGGGCCCAAATTACAGATGGATTAAAAACTAGACAGAGAAAATGGAGCATGGCTTCTCAGGCACTATGAATCCATGATGCAATCTTCAGAACAGAGTGATCTGGTTAAATCTTGTTTGAGGAAGATAGCTGAAAAATATTGAGGGTGGCTTTGAGAGGAGAGACATGCATGGCAAGAAAGCCAGCCAGGAAACAATATGGGCAGGAGGAGATTGGAGGTGACAGAATGGAGAGGAAATGTCTAATTTGAGGTTAATTTCAGAGGAAGAAATAACAGAAGCTGTTGGCAGAAAAAAAAAAAAAGATTACAGGTGATGTGCAGAGTAGAACCTCGAGTCAAAGTCTCTAGCCTCACTGCTGAGTGAATGAGAAGTCCACTAAATTTTGGTGTACAATGGAATCATTTTTCTCTTTCTTCCCAGAAAGGGTTAGGAACATGAAGTGTAATAGGGAGAAATGTCTAACCTGCCTCTTTGTTGTAATATCTCTCAGGCAATTTTCTAGCTCCCATCTCGAGCATCTCAAGTTTGCAGCTGATCTATTTGAACTCAGGGCTACAGAGGCAAACTCTGAAGTGCTGACCTTCAAGAGGCTTTCCAAGGAAGGGGGGAGCTTTGACCGCATCCTTTGATTTCAGATCATAGATTTATTTTTAATTCATGGAAAGTGGAAATTCTAATCTTCTGAGTTGGAAGGTGACCCATACTTCCCTTTCTACTTAATCTTGTTTATCCCTAACTCTGAGCTACTTCTTTCTTAATGCTTCCTGCTTTAGACTTACAAAATATCACACTGATATATCCTGACTCTCATATGACTCATTCCACTCGAAAAACTGGTTCTAAGAAGTACATGTACTTTACAAGTTCTTATGAACAGTAACAGATCCTAGATGATTCCATTCTGCATTCATTTATGGAGTAAGTCTGCAAAGTTCAATGTGAAATCCTGTTGGGGATACACAAAGTGCTCTCAGCAGGGTTCTATATTCCAGGAGCTGGCATTCTTGTGGGGCAGATAGAGACAGGCAGAATATGCCACATATGCAAAAGAAACTGGACTTGCAGGAAGAAACTGGAATAGGATCTCAGAGGAGGAACAAATGTGAGACCATGAAGGGGTTCGGGGAAAATTTCATTGTAGAGTCTAAGATGGAGCTGAAGCCTAAAGAATGAAGAAGCTTTGGTTAGGAGGGGTAAGCATTGCCTGCTGGTGGAACAAAATAAAGTCCTGAGAGTGAATGCATTGTGCTAAACATCTGGTGGCCGGGTCTAGCTGGGCCACGGAGTGCATCAGGAGTTGAGGCAGAAGCTCAGGGAGTTGAGGGAAGCTAGGGCTAGGGCTTGGTCGTGCGGCATCCATGCCATGATAATATGTTTGGAATTTATTGTGCCCATTGTATGAAGCCATTTGAAGGAGTTTAAGGATGTGGGTGATGTGACCATGATTTGAAAAATAATCTTATTTGCAGAGGTAAGAGATTAGAGGCAAGGAGACCAGTTAAAGGTCTTTTGGCATTGAGCTTTGCAGTCTTTCTCTGAGAAGGATGGATGCAACCCCAGGCAAAGAAGAGCAAGGCACAATGAGAATGAGGGGAGGGTCAACGTGGGAATTTGCACCACAGGAAAGAAGCAGGTTTACACATCCTAAAATATTTCTATGCTCCACTACAAAGAAGAACAAGTGTATCTCACACCGTGTACCTCTAAGGGATGGGAGAGACCTCTGCCCCTTGCGTGGCTGAGACCCTGCCTGAGAAGCAGAGCTGCTGTTCTGATGGCCACATAGGATTTCAGAATTCTACAGTTCTTTTATTCTCCTTCAGGAAGCCAATGTAGTAAATTAAGAAACACAAATGTTCTTTAATTGCACCCAAAATAAATACACTTGCAATCAACAATTGGAGAATAGAACTTTTTCTGCAGCATACAGAAGCATTTACCAAAATGGAAAATATGTTGTGCCAAAATATGCTTCAAAACATTGAAATCACAAAGATTATCTGATGTGGACATGGTGGAATTCAGCTAGAAATCAATAAAAATCTACCCAGGAACTTACAAATACTGGGAATTAACTGATGGCCTTGGAGAAAACCCATGAGTCAAAGAAGTCATCCCAAGGGGAATTATAAAATATTTTTGATTAAACGATAATGAAAATACAACATAATAAAATTTCAGGGGTGAAGTGAAAACTGCTCTTAGGACATTTATAGCCTTAAATTTATATATTGCACACATGTAACAAGGCAAAATATTAAATAATCTCTGTAACTTGGAAACCCAAACTCATTAAACCTAAAGAATAGAAAAGAAATAATAGAGGTACAAAAAATTAATAAAATTAAAACTATATAATAGAGATAGTAGAGAAACAAAAAAGTTGGTTTCCTCAATATATTAATAAAATGGTATGTCCCTGACAGGATTCAGAGCATTGGAGAGAGATAAAGAAAAGAAAAATATTACCAAAATTAGGAATGAAAAGGGAACATCACTGTAGACCTTACAGACATTGAAAGTATTGCAAGAGATAATATATATCACCTTTACACCAAGAGATAATATATATCACCCTTATACCAAGAGATAATATATATCACCTTTATACCAAGAGATAATTTATATCATCCTTATACCAGAGATACTGTATATCACCCTTATGCCAAGAGATAATATATATATCACCCTCATACCAAGAGATAATACATATTACTCTTATACCAAGAGATACTATATATCATTCTCACACCAAGAGATACTATATATTATCACTCTTACACCAATAGACAATATATATCACCCTTATACCAAGAGACACTATATATCACCCTTATACTAAGAGACATTATATATCACCCTTATACCAAGAGACATTATATATCACCCTTATACCAAAAGATACTATATATCACCCTTACACCAAGAGACACTATATATCACCCTTACACCAAGAGACACTATATATCACCCTTCCACCAAGAGACAATATATCTCCCATATACCAAGAGATAATATATATTATCCTTACATCAAGAGATATTATATATAACCCTTATACTAAGACATTTAAAAATTTGTAGAAAAATGATAAATTTCTAGGAGAACACAGCCTACCAAAATGAAAATGAAGAAAACAGAAAATTTGAGGAGCCCTAAGTGTTACAAATAAATATATTACTTTGCATACACACACACACGCATGCATGCGTGCACACACACACACACACACACACACACACACACACACACACAAATTAGGGCCATGATGATTCACTGGTAAAATGTTCCAAACATTTGAGAAAGAAAAAAAATACTAATCTTACACAGTGTTCTAAGTAACAGAAATATAGGGAGTACTTACAACTTTGTGTGATATTAGCAAAGTCATAATACCAAAGTCTGATGAGGAGATTACAAAAAAGGAACACTATGGGCCATCTCTTTTATGTAGATGTAAATTCCTGAACAAAATATTAAAAAATCAAAACAGTCAATGTATGAAATGTATAATCCATCAAACTAAAGCGGGATTTGCTCCTGAAATGGAAGGTTGGCTTAGCATTCAAAAATTGGCAATTGTAATTCACTGCATTAAAAAAATCAGGTCATATTAATGTACAAAACTAATTGCTTGATAAAATTCAACATATATATATATATGTATATATATATATATATATATATATATATATATATGATGTAAAAGATAACTAGGAATAAAAGAAAACGTCCTTGATCTGATAAGTATGATCTATAGTGATGCCTACTGAAATTGTCATTTTTTATTGTAGATTATTTAAGTATTTCACCTTGAGATCAGTCATGAGAAAACAAGACTGCCATCACCACTTCTACTGAATTGTTCTACTCGAGTTTCTAGACAAAATTTTAAGAAAAGAAAATGTGTGAGGATTAGACAAGAAATAAAACTGTATTTATTTACAACAACACGATCGAGTGTGTAGAAAATCAAACTATAGACAAACTACTAAAATTGATATGCCAATTCAGCAAGTCTACTTGTAACAAAGTTAACATACAAAAAGCTATTGCATTTCTATAAAGCAGCAATAAACAAATAGGATAAGATATATAAAATGATGTGAAATATACTAGTATCAAAAAGATATCAACTAAAAGTTAATCTAACAAACGTAAACAAGTTGAAAATTTTATAGACAAAAATGAGAGAATGCCTAAATAAAGAGATATTCTGGGTATATAACCGTATCTGTACATATAACTGTAGATTATGTATTATGTATATGTATATATATAACTGTATATTATATATAATATATAGTTTTTTAAATAAATGTTCCAGAAATATTGGAATGTCCATGTTTTACAAATACATTTTGACTCTTCCCTCATACCATACACAAAAATCAATTCCAAATGGGTTGAAGATCTAAACATGAAATGTGAAGAATCTTTATGACCTTAGGATGAGCAAAGATTTCTGAAACGGAATGCAAAATATGCTGTCCAGAAAGGGCAAAAAAGATAAATTCTCCTTTATTAAAATCAAAAACTACTGTTTATCAAAATCACATTGAAGAAAGGGAAAATGCGAACCGCAAAGAAGTTAAGGGTTTCGCAATACATGTAACCATAATACATACTTCTAACACGAGGCTTATAGTCAGAAAAATGAACAATTCCTACATACTTTTAAGAAAAAAAAATGTTAAAAGAACACCAAAAAAGCCAAGACTTGAAAAAGTATTTCACAGATAGCATTACATACTCACCAGAGTGACTACAATATTATGAGAAAGTAAAAAAGAAAGGAGAGGAAGACAGAACAGACAGATAGAGATAGAAAGAATAAAAGAAAGATATGTGTTGCCTGATGCCTGTAATCCCAGCACTTTGGGAAACTGAGGCAGAAGGATCACTTGAGTTCAGGAGTTCAAGACTCATCTGGCCAACATGGTGAAACCCTGTCTCTACTAAAAATAAAAAAATTAGTTAGGTGTGGTGATGCAAGCCTGTAATCCCAGCTACTCAGAAGGCTGAGGCAGAATAATTGCTTGAACCCAGGAGGTGGAGGTTGCAGTGAGCCGAGATCGCATCACTGCACTCCAGCCTGGGTAACAGAGTGAGACTGTCTCAAGAAAGAAAGAAAGAAAAGAAGAAAAGAAAAGAAAGAAAAAAGAGGGAAAGAGGGAGGGAGGAAGGCAGGAAGGTAGGAAGGCTGGAAGGCAGGGGAAGAGGAAAGGGAAGAGGGAGGGGAGGGAGAGAAGGGAGAGAGGGAGGGAGAGAAGGAAGCAGAAAATGAAAAGATGGAAAAATGGTAATTTGGAATGGTGGCAGGCAGGCAGAGCAGCTGGAACTCATGTATGAAACTGGTAGTCTTTCCTAAAACCCAACCTAAGTAGGCTCTGCAGTTCAGGGACTCCACGCCTTGCAACACGTTCACCTGAAATACATACAAATGTGCACCAGAGACTAAATATGCACCAAAAAATAGCAATACTATTTGTAGTAGTCCCAAACTGAAAACAATCATTATGTCTTTCAATAGTGAAATGGATAAACTGTGAGGTATTCATATGGTAGAATACTATTTACCAATGAAAATAAATAAAATGTAGCTATACTTAATACCATGGATGAACTACATGACATAATGATAATCAAAGGGGGTCAGAAACAGAACAGCACACATGACATGATTCCTTCTTTATGCATTCCAAAACCAGCAAACTCATCTATGTTGATAGAAATAAGGGCAGTGGGAGCCTCTGGGAAGGCGGGGGTGATCAGTCTGTACACCATGCGTGCACATTTCCGAGTGTGGATTTTATGGCAATAAAAAGTTTTAAAACCTTGTGAAAACTTTACAGCAGACACAAAAAAAGGCTGTGGATACACAGCATGTCACCTATCTGTCCGTCTATCTATCTGTCTATCAATCTGTCCTATCTGTCTATTCGCCTATCTGTCTGGCTGCCTGTGTATATGTCTATCTATCTGTATATCTATCTATCCATCTATCATCTATCTATGTATCTATCAATCTATCATCAATCAATCAATGTATCTATCAATCTATCATCCATCTATCTCTCCTGTCTATATATCTACCTATCATCTATCAATTCGTCTGTCATTAATCAATCAGTCTCTCTATCATCTATAAATCTATATCTGTTTCCTAGTGCTGCCCTCACTGTGTACCACAAACTGGGTAGATTAAGCAGCAGAAACTTGTGGTCTCACAGTTCTGGAGTCGAGAAGTCGGAAGTCAAGAGGTCAGCAGGGCTGGCTCCTTCTGAAAGCTGTGCAGGAGAAGCTGCTCCGTCCTCTCATCCGGCCTCTGGTAATCTCTGGCAATCTTCGGTGTTCCCTGGCCTGTGCTTCATGACTCTAATTTCTGCCATCATTCACACATGACGTTCTCTGTGTGTGTGCCTGTGTTCAAATTGTCTTCCTTTTAAAAGACACCAGTGATATTGAATCAGAGCCCACACCAACAACCTCATCTTACCTTGACTACATCTGCAAAGACTCTATTTCCAAACAAGGTCAGATTGTGAAATTCTGGGATTAGGGGAACATAATTCAACACATAACACCATCTATCTATCTCTTCACACACACGCACTATCTACGCCCGTGCACACGTGCATGACCATAAAAATACTTGAAGTCCTTTAATAAAATCCTGCCTTTTGATGAAAGTTTGCTCTTGGAAAATGAAGTTTTATTCTAACATCTAGAGGAAAATGTTTATAGCTCCCTCAAAAGTACATATTCAGTTTGTATTTAGCACATAATCTGGGACAATAAGAAATTCAGCTTTGGTAACTTGACTCTGGATGTATGACCAAAACACTGAAAATGGCCCAACATTATCTTTATGTAGTAATTATTGGACCTTAATGAAAAATCACTCAATGGAGAAAATGGTGCTAATAGTATGAGTTACAATTAGATTGAATTGCTGCTTCAGGCAGTTATATAGTAAAATGTCAGGTTTTCTTGTAATTTAAGAAAATACTGTTAGAATTAATGTTTTGAAATAGTAACGGGCAATGACAATTTCTGATTTGTGTCTGCAGGGACTTGGGGTGACAGGAACTAAAGTGTTGCCCTCTGTTGTCCCCTTTGTGTAGTAGTCAAGGGGGTGGCACTTGCCCCCTCCTGCCTGGCCTCTCACCCAGAAGAGGTGCTGAGCAGAGCAGAGCAGAGCAGAGCGAGTCACCTTTATCCCACTCTTAGCTGAACATCGTGATGTGCTTGCACTGTGAACAGTGAGTCAGGAGCATGCTCAGAGAGGATGCAGATCAATCACTGTCATCTGTATGGTGCTTTGGAGAGAGCAAAGTCCTCTCAGGTGTTTTGATCCTCAGAACACTCTTTGGATTTACTAAGGCAACTATAGTTACTCCTCCACTAAACAGATAAGGTTGGGGACACACCTGCCTCCCTGGGTGCCCATCAGATTTAAATGCGGTAATTCCTGGTAAGTGCTAAGCACCATACTCGGCACATAGAACGCACTCGACATATACAGCTTTATTTATTAGAATAATTTTTATTGTTATTGCCTCCGCAAGATCATAAGGTTTAAAACATTCTGAGAAAGCATTGACCTAAGGTCACCAGACTTCAGTGCCATCTCAGATTGCCTTGACACATTAAAAACAACGACACTGCCACAAGGGATGAAAAACCCTAAGTCACCAAAGGTCAAGTCTTGATAAACAATATCATGGCTTTCATGCACATTCCTGCCAACCAGCTAGATTCACTGCTATGTGAAAGACTTTTTAAGATACATGATAATAAAAATCTGGTTGTCGCTCTACTTTCTGAGAAAACCCCAGTCTGAGGTAGCTACATGGGAAACACAGCAATAGGTTTCCAGTAACACGGTGTCCCCACTTGTCCTGGAGGTTCAGGGCAGGGAGCACTTCAGGCACCCGGCCCAGTGGCCTCTCTGATAAGGGGTGGGAGAAAATGCCAGCCATGCGTTTCGTGACTCTCCCTCTGCTGGTTCCCAGAGGCACACACTGAAGCTTCCCTTCCAGGGAAAGAAAAAGGCCACGCTTCTGAGAAAAACACAGCCACTCGAAAAATAACCAAGCATTCGCTGCACATAAAACATCTGCTGCGTGCAGACTGCTGAGGGCAGCCGCGACGCGGAGGAGAGCGAAGAGGGCCACTGGGAGCGCCGGTATCTTCTTTCTGGGTGAGTGCACACGTGACACGCAGAGGTGGTTTCCGGGGTTGGCGGCCGCAGCACGTTCCCAGGCAGAGAGCCGAGACCCAGGCTCCCACGAGAGACAGAGGGGCCGGCTGGGCTCCCGGGCGCATAGCGCCTGCCGCTGGACGGGAGGACGCGCTGCAGCCCCGCGGGGCACGTGGCTCCAGCCTCCGGAGGGCAGCGCCATTCCCTCCGCAGTGAATGCCCAGGAGACCCGCCCTGTGCTAGCAAGGCCGCCGGGTGAGGCGTCGCTCCTAAATAATGCATTAGAAGCTCGGGACATTTTCGCTGGGCACAAGCCAGACGAAAATCCGACTGGGAATCGAGAAGGAATCTGAGCAGCATCCCAAAGCAAGGGGAGGAGCTGAGTGGGAAGGCAGCCACGCAGGGAGCTTCCCGGGAAGACTGACCTGCTCAGTCCGTGCCCGACGGGCCTGCCAGTCACTGCGTCCCCGACGGGTCTGCCAGTCATTCCACAACCACGGTTGCCGCCGAAGACGAGGAAACCGCAGCAGCCTTCTGAGGTTAAGAAGGTGCCGGGGGTCTCTCGGAGTCACTGGCCCATCTTTTCACCTGTTCACTCAGGACAGTTCGGTCACGTTGCTAAGGAAGGAATTTGTGAACACGAGGAAGCAGCCCCAGAATGCTTATTGGTTTTCCCCAACCCTGGCCACTGGTGGTCAGCGTGGCCCTGAGGTGCCTCGCAGGCTGGTTCCAGGCAGCCCAGTCTGCACCCTCTGACCCATGGCCGGCCGTCTCCACAGCCTGTAAAGGTGTCTCACTTACAAGCCAGTGCCATGGCTGCCTCAGACGGGGCCCACAGCCAGCCTCCTGAGCCACAGCCTCTGGGCTGGGGCGGGGCAAGCACGTTTTTAGGAAGTTCCTCCAGGACACATTTCGCAGAGCTTGTCCATGATGCTCACTGAAGAACCTTTAGACTAAGTGACTTGCCCAAAGTCTCCCTACTCAGTAGCCGCCACCTCAGAACTGGTAACTGTTCTTCAGCACCCACTCAGGTATTTCTGCCATGCCCTGTGTAATTCGGCCTTCCTAGACCCACCTTCCTTCTCTCCTGTGGAGGCTGTGGAGGACTGCTGTGAGTCCTGGTGACACTCCTCCACATCTTGGCAACTCCAAGATTGCTACTGGTTTTCCACTGGGAAGGCTGTTCTCTGTTCTTTGACAAACTCTTATCTGTCCTCCAAAACTCTCTGCAAAGCTCTGGACATGGATGTCTCCATCGCAGGCACACCCCAGCGATATCTTGTTACCATGACCTGCACTTCCTGATCTCATTTATTCTTCATGGAATATTTGTGGATTTCCTGCCATATGGCCAGTCACAGGATAGACTCAGAACAGCATCCACATCTGTGACATAAGGACAGGAATGCAAATGAGTAAGGGGCAAGAAAAGAAAGCGTGGTAGTGAACTATGCCCACTAGCATGGAGGTCACGGGGCACACAGCAAACTTTGGGAAGTCAGGAAAGGCTTCTAAGAGAAAAGGTGTTTGGGAGTGACTTATCAACAGCATAAAGTTTCAGTCAAACGAAATGAGTAAACTTCAGACAGCGGCTGTACACCATCGCACCTGCAGTCAGCAATAACGTAGCGACACTTAAACATTGGTTAAGAGGGTGGATCTCATGTTAAGTGTACTAACCATAATAGAATTAAATACAAGAAAGAAACAATGTCTAAACTGAGACCTATGAGTTAAGAAGGACTTAACCAGGTGAAAATGGAGGCGGGGATTCCAGGAAAGAGGCTTTGCAAACAATCTGTTGTCTCCTCTAATACACCTTAAGCCCCTCAAGGATACAAACCGTGTTCATTTGGCCTGAATTCTGAGTACCCTGAATGCTGAATACATTTTGGTTAAATGAATAATCAACTCAGTTGCTGATATATATCACAAACATATATAAATGTGTGTGAGTATACACACTCACACACATATATAATATAAGAGGGCATTGAGAGAGGGAGATTGGCATTTGCAAAATAATTTTTGGCTCTAATTCACAGGTATTTGAGCCCATGTTATCTTCTTGCAAATAATGGAGAATTGTACCACGATAACTCATGCAATCTCTGCTTAATACGTGAGTAAGAAGACGGACATCTATGTTCTTTCTTTTACCAGGAACTCACTATAGGAAGAAAAAAAAAAAATAAAGCAACCTCTCAGGTATCTTTCCTGGTCAGCACCATAGAGTATAAAGGGTATCTTGGTAGGATACATGTTAAACCTTGAAGTTCCTTGCAGTCATACCCAAAAGTGGCAAAATACAGGCAAAATACATCACAGTTTCCTATTTTCTTTTAATGTTTATTCTGAAGTCAGCAATGTAAATTAGTTTCTGAGATGCACAGGTAAATTAAAATTCCACGCAGGTGAGCATCAACGTATCCCTACTGTGTATATTTGTCTAAACTATAACTGGAGGGACCACAGTTAATCCCTTAAACCCTTCATCTTCTTTTAGTCTCCTGATTGGTTTTACGTAATGCTAAACTGAAAAATCCAACCAACTTATACAAGCTTCTCAGATGAAAATCTTGTGAATTGCCCAGCAAGCTGACATTCCTTTCTAGACCCGGCACATAACACTCTCCAGGTGAGCACGAAGAAAGAAGAGATTTGAAGTAATGGAGGTGGGTTTATTGGTTCAAGAGGGGAGGTTATTTTTCTTATGGAAAAAGGTAGCCATGTTTGTTCTCTCAAATAATCACATAAAGACTCTGCTAACGTTTCTGGTACAACAACCCTGCCGTGGTTAATTTCCAGACAACGAAAGGTGAGAAGGCTGGAAAGGAAACCTAATCCTACAGTGTCTTCGGGCTCACAGTCAATTTTAATAGAATCCGCCAATTGAATCAACCACATCCTTTTAAAAGAGACAGGGAAATCATAGAAACAAGCCTCTGTTTTGGTGTATTCTTCATTTCTCATGGCATGTCAAAAAAACATTGGATTTTTTAACAGTGGAGAAAGAGCAGGTAGCCTGCCAAAGACAACTTTACCTCGAAGTAATAAATTATTTACATTTCATCCAAAGGGTTTCCAAGAAATAGTTATTCAAAGACTCAATTTGTCAACTAATGTCTCCAAATGCTTTTCTGATCATCCTTTCCCTAGTACATGTTCATGTTTGCTTCTCACTATTGTCTTTGTCGGGAGTGTTGGGAGCTCCTGAGCTGGGGCAACGTCAGGCTTCTCCCTCCAACTCCCGCTCTCACCTGGACTCAGGCTCTCCCAGGGAGCAGGCTTAGGGTGCACAGAGGGTGGGAGGAGATGCTGGCAGCCCTCCAGCATAGAGGCCACGCCGTATGTTGACCTAGGGACTCAGTAGCCAATGGTGTCAGAAGGTGGCATTGATCAGAGGGCTCAGGAATCCACAGCCAGGAGAAATAGAAAAAACAAAAAAAAGAGGCTCTCTAGAAGGGGCCCCTTCAGTTTGTTTTGTTTCCATAGGGGGAGACAGCATCCTGCTGCCAATGGCTCTGCGCTTACTCATCTGCCTCTCCTCAGATTCTCCTGGGCCAGCACTATGCTAGGTTTTATGGCTACTACAAAGAAGAATGGAAGGTGTTCCCTCCCTGTTCACACCCATACTCTCACCTTGCTGGCCTTGCCAAGCACCCGCAGCCTGACTCCCGGTTTCCTGGGGCCTTGGCTACAGCCAGGGAGCTCCTGGGACACCCGGAGTGGGCCGTGAGTTGGAACTGGGGTGTTATCACCCTGGGCCTCTCCTGCGTGTACAGTGTCTCCCTGTGAGACTCAACGGCATCATGCACAGTGGCCCTGGTGTGGCAAGGCACTCCCCGTGGCTGTTTTATCCTGAGATAAGTCATTCTTCACTAACTGCCTCCATGGCTCGCCATGTCCCTGACCTTCCAGATAAACTATTGTCATATAAATCCTTGTCTTATATCTGTTTCTAGAGGAGACCCCTCTAAGACAATAGCGAGAGAACCAAACAGGTAACCTAACAAAACCTGGGCTGCTTCACAGGGAGGTTCGCACAGGTCTGTGCAAAGGGCCCTGGAGGGCGTCCAGGTGGACAGAAACGTGCAGTGCATGAGATGCTTATGGATACGCCACGCTGGATGCTTGGGGACCAGGGCACCTCCTAATCCCAGCCCTGGCGAGCCTCACAGCCAATGTGCTCTCCTCACCACCGCTGCTGCTACCTCCGACTTCCTAACTTCAAGTTTGTTTGATGCTCTTGCAGCCTGCTGTGCTCTCCTCTTCGGTCATCTAACTTTACCCTTCTTCAAGGACCAGCTCAAATTTCCCGTCCCCAATAAATCCATTCTTGGCTTCCCCAGCACCAAGGGAACTCACTCTTCTCTGTCATTTCGTTGCTCTGAGGGAATCCTAGCACGCATCGTTTGGTTACCTGCTTCGTAGACAGGACACTTTGCTCCCAAATCATCATAAAAGCTTTTATAGGCTGCATTCATGTCTTAGATATTTTTTTTTTTTTTGTAGCTTCCAGAGACCTCAGCATCTAGTTTTGCTTTGTTTTCATTTGGGAAGAAAGATCTGCTGACAATAGTTAGCACATTTATTCATTCCCCAGACACTTATTGATTTCTCAATAAGTGGTGATTTAATTATTAAGTTATTTTTTTCTTATCTTTCCATTTCATTCTCACCATGTAACTATGCTCAAAGATATTCTCATGGACAGGCATAGTTTTCTACCATGAGAAGAGCAGGGTACTCTTCTGAAGAAGGTGAGGCTGGTGTCTAAACAGCAATGCAGTCCAGAGCCCCCCTCCACCCACTACAGACCTGCCTTCCCTCTGTGCTGCCTGGATAAAGCACCAGGGCAATAATTTTTGTAGTTAGGGTCCCTACTTGCTATGTCCTCCTTGACTCTTCGCCCAGCAGCAAGAAGACTGAGGAAAAAATAAGACAAATGAGCAAATCACTGACATTGCAGCCCATTACTAAATCAGTGGAAATGGTAGACCACAGCCAGTTCCAGATAAATCCTTCTGTCTCTTGGGGTCAAAGAGTTTAGGAGCATCAGGGGAGAGGACGGGATCAGAGGAGCTGGGGCGGGAGAGATGTGGAGACCATCTTGATTTAGAATTCTGTTGCTAAACTGCTTTTCATTTCTAAGAATTTGCTCCATCTGTTGCCCTGCTCACACTGTCTAGACAATTTCAAAGTATTACATAATTCATAGTGGCTGAATATTTTCCTGTTTACTACAAAGTTAATCTACAAGGGTCACTGATAAAATAATCTTTTTAACTGGTATGAAAAGCATCTCAAAAATCCAAGAAACATAAGAGCCAACCACACAATTACTTTTCAATACTCATTCACAGATAAAATAAAACCACAGCAGGCCTGATGGTCTCTGGTTCCTGGCAAGGTTTTGACAGGTTTCAAAAAATAGAAGACCTGGTTGTCTCTGAATGAGTGAAATAAAGACTTATTCATGGACAGCCTTTCATTCTGTGATGCCTGCCGAACACTCACCCAATGCTGAGGACACAGGGCAGCCTGCCCCGGTTAACAACCATAGCTGAGTTAATGTATCATGCATTGCAAAATAATATTTTTGTAGTGTATTTAATGGAGACACTGAGTACTTGGATTAAAAAGGGACTGAAAAGAGAAAATAAAGCAAAACTGAAAACAAAGGAGGGAAGGAAGGAAGGAAGGAAGCAAGCAAGCAAGGAAGGAAGGAAGCAAGGAAGGAAGGAAGGAAAAAAGGAAGGAAGCAAGGAAGGAAGCAAGGATGAAGGAAGCATGGAAGGAAGGAAGGAAGGAGGGAGGGAGGGAAGGAAGGAAGGAAGGAAGCAAGGAAGCAAGGAAGGAAGGAAGCAAGGAAGGAAGGAAGCAAGGAAGGAAGGAAGGAAGCAAGGAAGCCAGGAGGGAGGCAGGAAAGGGAGGGAGTGAAGGAGTGAGGGAGGGAGGGAAGGACCGTGAAAGTAAGCAAGGTTTATCCCATTCAGTACTGTTTTTATTTTGGGAGACATGCCAGGATTTGCATATGAAAATGAACAATTGGGTTTGCAATCATAGTACTCACTACTCAGAAGCTGTTTTGCCATTATTGAGCTAGCAGACTGTGTCCTTGCTTTCTCTCACACTTCTACAGCGACCACACCTGCCACGCTGTCCCACGGGACCTGTCCCTTGAGGAGGTGGTAGGGCAAAGTGGGGTGGCCAAATAGGTAAGACCAAGACCTGGGCCAGGCAGACTCCCTGCAAGCTTTCCGTGCCTCCCCACTGCAAAGGCCTAAGAACTGTCAGGATGCAGGTAGACCTTTGCTAAGGCATAATGCATTTTCTTATTCACGTTATCACTTTTTATTTTACCTGCTCTGTGCATGGAATGCTCTGCGAGAATTTAGGAGACTAGACGGCAGGTTGACCAGCTCTTCAGGACTCTATTTATCCTGCTGATTTAGAACCTACGAATATCCTTCAAGTCCCAAAGGCTGTGTCATATGCCCTCAGGGAAGCCTAATTTCTGTTTCTCTGAGTGGGGATTCATCCACTCACAACTGCAAGAGAAGCTCAACAGCCCTCTGACTCTGGCTTTGAAGAACAGCCCTGGAAAGATGTCAGATGAGTCTGCCCATTGCTCCTGAGGGCATGAGTGTAAGGACAGCGTGGCACCCCCAGGCGCCTTCAGATGAGCGTGGGCCAAGTACCATGGCTCTGTTCCCTCTAAGCATCCAGCTTACAGCTCTGAGGACCACAGGCTCTGCTGGGACTTGGGACTTGGGACTTGGGTAGGGAAGTAAAAGAAAATGGTGCTTTAAGCAGAAGCAGCCGCCGCATTGCTATTTTCTTTCCAGGATAAGCACAAATGTACTGAAATAGGCAAAGCAAAGTTTCAAGAGCATCTGGGCATACTAACTTTTCAAATGACTACAAGTGTAGGGGTGAGCTAGCAGTGTCTCCATGTGGTCGCTGAATAATGGCTACGTTATGAGACAAGGCAAATGGGGCATGAGCTCTTCACAGAAGAAACCAGTAGCACAGTTGTGTCTTGAAATTTATTCTGATTGGAAGCTTACAGATGTCAAGGTGATTATTTAAAAAGAGATAGAAATACGTTGTTTGTAAAACAAAATAAAGCTTAATTTTGAAAATTATATTTCACTTTTTTTAAAAAAGACTGTGAATACAAACATACCCACATCTTCAGCTCCATTTAATCTTAGAATGTACTCATCTTTTGGGGTTTACTTTTGGGTCAACTTTTCTTTAAAATTTATTTGAATTGGAAATGTTAAAAATTAGTTTTTGACCATAATCTGTGGCTTAGATTTACCTGTATATTAGAATTCCCTGCAAGTAGAGTTTTATCCTATGTATAGCCTTATGTCATCATATGACATTATATTGTATCATTATCTGGCTGGCAGTAGTCATTAATGCTGAATGATTGTAACTTAAAATCAGTTATAAATGTCCATTAATGTTGAAGAAGATGGTCAACCTGGCTAAGTTATATCTTCCAAAGTAGATTTTTTATGTATTATAAACTCCAGGTAAAATAAAAGTTACATTAACTGTAAATTTAGCATGGCATAATTATTCAAGGATGCCTGGAAAACTCCACAAGAGCCTCATAGCATGAATATGTATTTATCCTGAAGATGCCCTGTTTATTAATGTCACATATAAAATTTTAGTCAATTCTGTGCATAGCCACTTAACATGCAAGCACAAAATAAAAACCAAAGTTAATTTATAAACAAAAACATCAATAAGATAAATACACGCCAACATTACGTTTGAATTTGTCTACAATTTCAAAACTGTGTTTAATTATTATTTTTTGGAACTGAGGTTACCATTAAATAACAAAAGTGGTATGCAAATAACATAACAGGTATTTTCCCTAATCTCCATGGCCATAATTAAGGCGGATATAATTTACATTATTATAATTTTTATGTAATTTGCATTTAATTACATACACATGACATATGCTTGTAATTTACATACTATGGGCAGTGACTTTTAAAATCTGTCTTAGTTATCTATTGCTGTCGAAAAAATTACTCCAAATTTAGGGATTTAATACAACAATAATCACTTATTATCTTTCATACTTTCTGTGGGTCAGCACTGAGGCACAGCACGTCTCTGCACCATGATACTCAGGGCTCATCTGGCAGGGAGGCTGGGGCTGCAATCACCACAGTCCCCATTCCCTGGCAGGCAGGTGGCGGATGCCAGCTGTGTTTGGGACACACGTTGGAGCAGTTGTCTGCAATGCCCACACACCGACCATCCACGTGGTCTGGGCTTCCTCACAATGTAGTGACTGGATTTTGCCTATGGGGTAAATCATAGAAGACTCAGAGAGAAGGTGAGAGTATTGCCTTTTCTGACCTGGCCTGGGGAGAGATGCAACATCACTGTCCCCTCAGTCACTGGTCGAGGTACTGCAAACATGAGGGAAGATCACAGAGCTCCACCCCTCAAAGGAAGGGTGTCAAGAACACACTGTAAAGATTCATGAGGTGGGATATATATCTGTGTGACTGTTTTTGGGAAATACACTGGCCATGGGGTCTACTTGGCTATTTACCAGCTTTGGTACAGTTACAGATTGAATGTTTGTGTCCCTCCCAAATTCACCTATTGTTGAAATCTTAACACCCAAGGTGGTGGAATTAGGAGGTAGGGCCTGTGGGAAGTGAGCAGGTCATGGGGTGGAGCCCTCACAAATGGAATTGGTGCCCTTCTAACAGAGAGGTAAAAAGGACCCTCGCCCTTCTACCATTGAGAACAAAAGAAAGCTGCCAGGGTGTAAGATCAAATTAATGTCAGATGATTTCAAAAAGGAGGAAGAATCTTTATCTGAAACTCACACAACTTTAAAAGTACATAAAGAAAATTTCTAGGGGCCAGGCGCGGTGGCTCACGCCTGTAATCCC
This sequence comes from Cebus imitator, assembly GCF_001604975.1. NCBI lineage: Eukaryota > Metazoa > Chordata > Mammalia > Primates > Cebidae > Cebus > Cebus imitator. The sequence continues at coordinate 8,206,721 of NW_016107329.1, forward strand.
AGCACTTTGGGAGGCCGAGGCAGGTGGATCACGAGGTCAGGAGATCGAGACCATCCTGGTCAACATGGTGAAACCCCGTCTCTACTAAAAATACAAAAAATTAGCTGGGCTTGGTGGCACGTGCCTGTAATCCCAGCTACTCAGGAGCTGAGGCAGGAGAATTGCCTGAACCCAGGAGGCGGAGGTTGCAGTGAGCCGAGATTACGCCATTGCACTCCAGCCTGGGTAACAAGAGCGAAACTCCGTCTCAAAAAAAAAAAAAAAAAGAAAGTTTCTAATGTGTTACCTGTATATTAGTTTCTACTGAAGTTTCCAATGTGAGGATATATGTATATTAGTTACCAAGGGTGTATCACAGACTTCTCAACCCTTCAGTGCAGGTCCTGAACATTTGGTCGGGAGTCTGGCCAGCGTGGCACCGGACATGTACCCACTGGCCAGGAGTCTGCTTGGGTGTTCAAGCAAACACCTGCTTACCAGGAATGATCCTCCTGAGAGTCAGAAGTGACCTCTGGCCGGGCATGGTGGCTCACGCCTGTAATCCCAGCACTTTGGGAGGTCAAGGTCAAGGTTAAGGAATTTGAGACCCACCTGGCCAATATGGTGAAACCCTGTCTCTACTAAAAATACACAAAAAAATAACCAGGTAGCCAGGCATGGTGGTGGGTGCCTGTAATCCAACTACTCGGGAGGCTTAGGCAGGAGAATCACTTGAACCCAGGAGGCTGAGGCTGCAGTGAGCCGAGATTGTGCCAGTGTACTCCAGCCTGGGTGACAGAGTGAAACTCTGTCTCAAAAAAACAAACCAAAAAAGAAGTGACCTCAATACATCACCGGATCCAGCCCTGCCTGGATAGGCAGGTAGGGAGTTCTTGGATTCACTTGTTCAACAAGGCAACCATGTGTTAGAAGCATGAAGAGATGTGCTCAAAAATCCCACAGAAAAAGCAGTTGTAGAATCACACCCATAACCCAGTTCATTCTGGTATTAATGCCACTCACTCCATTCACCATGCTGCAGCATAATGGAAGCACAGTACCCTTCATCTCCCCCGTGTCTCAATAGAGAATGAGATGCCTTAAACTGCAGGTTGGCTCTGCCATCAACACGCCACAGGGCCGGAGGGCAGGGCAGCTCCTCACCCGTGGAAGGGAGACTCATTAGGTTCACACCAAGGTTTCTTCTCAATTCTAAATTCATGAGCTCAGACTCTACATCTTCTCCACAGAGTGGATGCTAAGATAGACACGGCCACACCTAGAACGTTTATGCAGTGAAGCCACAACAGCTAGATGGTCAGGAGTGTGGCAATGTCTTTGTGACCTGTTTCACTGCATTGGCACTATGGGGCGAGGCAGGGGGTGATCACACACACAGCCAGGCCACGCAGACACAGGGACAGCATGCCGACACGAAAATCAATCACCCATCACAGGGTTTTCATGAGAATGTGTCAGGCTGGTGTCTCATGATGTCGTGTCACCGTGGCTGCTCACACCATGGGCACTCTCAGGGCCTCTGGTCCCCAATACGATGATGTGAGGGGCTGCACAAAGAGGTGGCCAACATCTGGGTCAACAAGCAGGTCACCAACAAGGGAGAGGACGGTGCCACAGGGGCTGGGTGTTTGATGGGTTTTAAACACAGATCGCAGGAAACAGCTGCAGCTGTGTGATCTAACGCCAATCCCCTTCCCTGAAAGGCCTCGAGGCAGGTGTTATTTGAACAAGTCCAGCCACCACACAGTGTGTTGCAGGCTGGTGTGGACAGAGCTTTGCCCTCACGTGGTTATATGTCCAGATCCCCGACAGCTTCTCTCACAGCCACAGAATAAATCACGTGAGATATAGAACTTCACGGGGAACTCAGAATCCCTGGAGGAAAAGAGACATGACCATCAGAAACCACTCAAAGAGAAGCGGCGGAGAAGGTGCCATGTGCAGGAGGCCACAGATGGCACCTGTGAAGGGAGACAGAGTCTTTCTAAAGGCCGGAGGCTGTAAGTAGGACCAAGAATTTGAGTGAAGTTGGCTTAGTGGTTATGTCACATTCATTTTCCCCGAGAAGCAGCAATACACATGTGGGACACCATGACTGACGGGCGCCGGCAGATGAAACCAAGACACATTCCCAGGGCTGCCCACACTGCATCAGAACACAGCTCCACGCTGACTAAGCATGTCATTCTAGGTATATTTAAATAAAATTCAATTTATAGTAAATCTTCATTTAAAATGCTGATTCTTAAAAAAGAAAGAAAGAATCTTCGCCTCAACGTGTTCAGTGCTTCCAGATCTGTCCTATCCATCCCTGTTCTTGGTTAAATCAGGCTTTCCTCATAACCTGCGCTCACCTTTGAAGTTGAGGCTCAAAATAGTGAATATAAAAATGTTTTACTGTTGTTGCTCAATGTTAATCAAGTAGTCAGTTAGAGATGCCAGGCATAAAATTAAAATGCCACCCCAAATAAAATAGTTCCAAAGATTTTAATCTGACAAAGCGTGCTTTAAACATTTGTTATGTTTAAGACACCATGAAAAACACTGCCAGAAACAGAGGTGGAGGCAAATTTCGCAGACTAAGGAGGTGAAATGAACGCAAACCCAGGAGCTCCACACTGGGGCTGTGGTATTCACACTGGAGTTCTTTCTTGAAGCTGCCGCTATGGACAATGGGGTCACTGTGTCTCAGCTCCACATTTTACCCTGGGCAGGTCCTTCAAGACCCTGTGGCCCTGAACCATGAGGTGGCTGCTGTTTTCCATGCCTGGGGGCAGTGGATTCCTTTACCAGCAGAAAGAAACATGATGGCAGAGGAAGCGTGTGTTCTAGAACCAGCCACTACTAGAAATAGGAGTGTTTGGGTCCATGTTTCTACCCGGAGTGACCTCCCGTTCTCTCTAAATGAAGTGCTGAGTGAGAGGCTGTCTCAGGGAATGTCGGCAGGCACATTCTCCAGGGGCTGCGTTTAGGCAGGGCAAGGGTACGCGGAGAATTTCACACTGCAGTGCCAGACCGGACCTGTGAGGCCACAGACTCTTGAGTCGTTCTAAGGAAAGCAAGTTACAAATATACAGCGCAGGGTACCTACAAGTTCAGCTTTAAGTCCAGCTCAAATATTAACAACAAACAAAGTAGTAGTAGCAAAAAGATATATCAAGCAATATCACATAAAGGGTGACCATTCATTGTCAAGCTTAGCTGAAAGTTACATTTTTCCTTAGTTTTTAAGTGTGTGTGTGAGTGTGTGTGTGTGTGAGTAGGGAGCAACCTGAAGGCAGTATGGAATGATACAGAGTGGAAATAAATGAATATGGAGACCTATAGTCGTGGATGAAAAAGTATGGGCTAAGCTTTACATGGAATGAATGGGGTAGATAGCGGAGTGGTGGTATTTCCTTCCCCGTGGAATTAGTAGGCAGGCGTCCTTCATGACACCGGGGTTTAGTAGTATTTATCTAGATGTGATATTCAGCCGAAAATGGGACAAGCGTACAAGTTGTATTCTGGTTTATTTTAAAATGGAAAAGCGCAGTGACGTTACAAAAATAGTCACTCTAATCAGTAACTTTCATTTCCTTGCTAATGATGGGATGTATTCGAATGTACGAATAAGAGATGTGTGGATTTATCATTTTGCCGCATGACTCCCTCAGAGACCATTATCTAAAATTGATGCAGGAAGCAAACAGTGTCATAAAAATAGGTTAACCTAGTAAATCTAGTTAACTGTACATCACTCTTGAAACTTCGGTGTGTACACACAGTCCCTGGGGATCCGGTTAAAATGCAGATTCTGCTTTTGTAAGTCTGGGTGAGGCTTAAGATACCGTAAATGGAACACGTTTCCTGGAGACACCAATGCCCTCGTCCATAGACCGCAGGTGAAGCAAGGCCGTAAAAAGATCTATGACTTCTGTTCCACAATCCCAGACTGCACACTTGCGATGTGCCCCGGGGCCACGTTCACATCTAGGAGCACCAAGACAAACAAGAGGGGTCCCTGACCTCGAGGGACTCTAGAGGGGACAGTTTTGCTAACGTGAGTTTCATGTCGGACACAGGCGCACAGAGGTCACCGTAGAATGCAGGAGAGACGGGCTGAGGTTTGTCTTGCACTTTGAAAAAGCGTTTCCAGAGTGGGTTCAGAATGCAGTCAGCGAGGGAAGGGACGACCTCGTCTGCGGTGTTTGTATTTACGGAGGCAGCCGCTGAACTGTCCCGAGATGCTCCCTTAAGCCTCTGCATGTTGGTAAGAACTCATCCAAGGCAGCCAAGGCCAAAGCCGTGTCTCCTAAGTGGCTTTAAATGTCAGATAGGATGCAGTAGAGAGTTAGAACAGAGGCGCTATTAATAGAGGGTGTGCCCTCGCCTCACTAGCTCCAAGTAGATACTTTTTTTTAAAGCAAGGATTCCGGCCTACACACCCTCCTGCTTACCAGGGTCTTAGGAATTCAGGATGTTGAGACAAATGACTCATGCCTCCCCTTGCCCTCCACAAGCCGTGCTTCACAGAGGGGGACACCTCACTTCCGGGATCAGGCCCATCCTCACCCCCCTGGGCTGTCCCTACCTCTGCGTCTCACTGGACAAAACACATTCAAGTGTGACATTTCTTCCCGAGAGTTAACAGAAGTTTGTCTTTGGAATTAATATCACAATTATATCTCTTTTTATGTATCTCTTTTCTAACACAAACATTCTATAAACTGATTTTTGAATGCTCATCAGCTCTCTTACAATTTTACAGTTATTATTGTTAGAATTTCAAAATACTGACAGCTTCCCTGCATATATACATAATTTAAGTGGACAAATTTACAAAAAATATGTCAAATATTGATGATAGGAAAACTGTAGTTAAGTAATTCTATTGATTCTACACACGATGATGTTTTGTGTCTGGAAAACATAATTGTAGAAACAACAAAAAGTCTCTTCATACATGATAAATATTAGAATGTCATCTTTTAAAAAAATATTTAGTGTAGGTTATTTTTTAATGAAGATGATCAATGTGAAAAATCAGCATGACGGCCAAAAATGTGGGTTATCTGCTGCTCATAAAAAGACATATAAAATCCATACTGAAAATAAAGGGAAGTCACTACAATCAAGATATACAAGTTAAAGCTGGGTCGGGCTCAGACATGACTCACTTTAAGCGGGCTCAACATGCTCGCTTGTTGGACATAAACCACAGCTTTAACTGTTGGTTGACTGCAGATTCAACATCAACACTCTTGCCCTTTTATTTCAAAGACTGAGGGGTAAGCTTGAAGTGACACTTTGTGGATCCTTGCCTCCTCCCAGCTCTCAGAGCCTCCCTCGACCGGCCCTCAGGCCCTGAGGCCCAGCACTGCCCAGAGGAGATGCAGTCCCCATGGCCTCCCAGGGCTGTGGGCTGTCTTCCCCATGCTTCTCTCGGTAGGCTCCACACAGCTTCAGTCCTTTACCCTGCAGGGAGAGTAAAAATAATCTCATGAGAGAATCCAGTCTCATAGCAATAATATAGCTGCTTCAATAAGTGTATCTTCCCAAGTACAATCTGTATTAAACTCTTCCTAGCTCTCGGGACAAGATTAAATATCATTTATACTAAATACCTTGTATAATATATATTACCATATATTAAATAAATGTAATATAAGAATGGCAACAACAACAGCTGTCTATTGAACCAGTGGTTCCTAAACACATGCAGTTCAGAATCACTTGGTGTCTTTCAAGAGCTCTAAAGGCCAAACTGTAGCTAGACCAATGGAATCATAATCATGGAGGTGGGCTGAGACACCTCCCTAACACTTTCCAAAGGTCCTCAGATGGTGTGTGCAGATGAGCCTGGGAACCAAGGCAGGAAGCATTTACCCCAGGGCTTGGCAAGGTGTTATCTATACATTTCCATTTGACTGCTGGTTTTGGTCAAGGTCACTGGGATGGTCAGAGATGACTTGGCCAGCCTGACTCCAAAGCTACACTCTCTGCTGTACTTGGGAGAAATATCCTCTTAATGCAAAAGGTGGATTTTGCTGAGAACACTTCAAGGCAATCCAATGAATGGATGTTTTGGAATGAGTTTTGCTTTCTGGGCTGTCTCATCAATTTATAGTTCTTTTAACAAGGCTTGTTGAGAATTGATTGCGTGTCAGGTCTGACCCTGGAGAGACATGAAGAAGATAGGATTGCCTCTCTCCAGCAGCTCACAGTTTACTAAGGAAGATGAAAATAATGAGAAAATAGCGTGCTTTGTGCTGTGTGCTGAGGCCCTGAGAGACATCCTTTATGGTTGTGCGGAAGTCTGAATGGAAACGCAGAGGCTTTGCAAGGCAGGGAGGATGAAGAGGTGGGGTTCCAGGCAGCAGAAATAGAACATAAGCGAGGATTCGGCCCCAGACTCAGAAGATTCAGAGTAATTCTTTGCAAATGGAGATGGGACCTCAGTCACGATTAGGCATGGACTAGAAACTTCCACAAACTCCAGAATGCAAAGGGCTTCCCCCAAGGGGAAAGTCGGAGCTGTGAATTGTTTTATCTTGATTTACTTCTATACACAGCAACACTTCACTCAATGAGTGTTTACAAAGCAAACTTACAGCATGGGGCCTCTGTTGGTGAACCAAGAGTGCTAACATTCACCAAGGTGGAAGACGTGGAGGCAGGGAACGCTGAAAACCATGACTGCTATTGTAAACAGTGCTGCAATGAACATTCGTGTGCACGTGTCCTTATAGTAGAACGATTTGTAATCCTTTGGATATATACCCAGTAATGGGATTGCTGGGTCAAATGGAATTTCTA
>NW_016107329.1:8214528-8229237 GCF_001604975.1 Cebus imitator
TGCAACATCCGCCTCCCAGTTTCAAATGATTTTTGTGCTTGAGTCTCCCAGGTAGCTGAGATTACAGGTGCATGCCATCACACCCAGCTACTTTTTAGTACTGACAGGGTTTCACCATGTTTGTCAGGCTGGTCTTGAACTCCTGACCTCGTGATCTGCCCACCTCACACTCCCAAAGAGCTGGGATTATAGGCGTGAGCCACCGCACCCAGCCATTGATTTCTTTCTTGTTCCTGATATGAGAGCAGCCCTGCTGCTGATGACAACCATGGAAGATATGAGTGGCACAGACCAGCATGCAGTCTGTCAAAGCAGCTCATGCATCTCATCTAATCCTCCCAGCAACCCTATAAGCTCGGTATTTTACAGATGAGGAAACCGAGGCACACACTGGCTTGTCATAACCACACAACGAGGGAGAGGCAGTGGGATTTACACTAATGCGCCTGATTCCAGAATTTCTGCTCCTAACCTTTATATTTATACACTCTCTTGCTTTTATCTGGAATGTGCTGCTTAAGCAGATAATGCTATCAAGATTTTAAAGGCCTTTTAAAGAGAAGTCAGATTTTCCTTCTCACTTTTTTAGTTCTTTCCTTAATTATTCCCACCACACACACACACACACACGCGCGCGCGCGCGTATATATACACATTCCATCATTTCTGCTTAACAAGAACTGGAAAGAATTTAATTCACTTCCCACTTAGCTCCTCTCAAAGATGAAGGATTTCTTGTATCATTTCCTCAGAAATACATTATTTCACAAAAACGTCAAGGTTTTCTTTCTTTTCAATAAATTCAGACTTGATTATAACAATCTAAGTACACAGTGGGGATTAAATAATATACATATTCTTTCTGATGAGAAGATAAGCTTTTCATAGAAACATTTGAATTAAGATAGATTTCAATTCCTATTTTCAACAATGTTTAAAGAACTGACCAGTAAACATAAAAATTTATTTTTTTGTTGTTTGTACAATTTCATTCTTGGCTAAGAAGCAAGAACTTGAAGTTCTCGTGTTCACTACTCCTTTAACTAGTTGTGCAATATTAAGCAACTTCCTCCAAATTAATTTAATATTGAACATTCAATCTCAGTTTCTACTTTGCTCATCTGTGAGTTACAACAGATAATCTCCAAGACCTCTTAGATGCTTTGAGTACATCTTTATGTCCACAAAACAAACCTGTTGACACCAACAAAAATTAAGAAACACAGCAAAAAAGATTGCTTTCCCCTCAACTTTAGTTTTTTGTGCTGGGCTTAGGAAAAATTACATACTAATAATAGGTAGCATAATTCTTGATTAAAACTAAGAGAATAAAATATATTAAGAAAATAATCCTTTTAAAAGTAGGCAGTTGCTCACAGTCTCTGCCTAAAACTCCTTGATCTGATAAACAATTCAGCAAAGTTTCAGGATACAAAACCAATGTACAAAAATTAATAGCACTCCTATACACCAACAACTGCTGAGCTAAGAGCTAAATCAAAAGTTTAATCCCATTCACAATAGCCTCAAAATGAAAAAGTACCTAAGAACACAGCTAACCAGGGATATGAAAGATAGCTAAAATGAGGATTAAAAACACTGGGGAATGAAATCAGAGATGACACAAACAAATGGAAAAACATTCTATGCTCATGGACAGGAAGAATCAATATTGTTAAAATGGCCATAATGCCCAAAGCAATTTATAGATTCAATGGTATTCCTATCAAACTATCAATAACATTCTTCACAGGATGAGAAAAACTGTTTTAAAGTCTATATGAAGCCAAAAAAAGGGCCTGAATAGCCAAGGCAATCCTAAGCAAAAAGAACAAAGCTGGAGGCATCATGCTACCTGATTTCAAACAATACTATAAGACTACAGTAACCAAAACAGCATGGTACAGGCACAAAACAGACACACAGGCCAATGGAACAGAATAGACAGCCCAGAAACAAGGCCACACATCTATAATCATCTCATCTTTGACAAAGTCAACAAAAACAAGCAATAAGGAAAAGACTACCTATTCAATAAAGGAAGCTGAGCTAACTGCAGAAGATAGAAGCTGGACCCCTTCCTTACATCATATACAAAAATCAACTCAGATGAATTAAAGACTTAAATGTAAAAACCCAAGACTATTAAAACCCTGGAAGACCACCTAGGCAATATCATTCTGGACATAAGACCAGGCAGGTATTTCATGACAAAGACACCAAAAGCAATTGCAACAAAAACAAAAATTGATAAATTACACCTGACTAAATAGCTTCTGCATAGCAAAAGAAACAATCAGCAGAGTAAACAGACAACCTACAGAATAGGAAAAATTACTTGCAAACTATGTCATGAACAATGGTCTAATAGAATCTATAAAAAACATAAATTTATAAGCAAAAACCAAACAACCACATTACAAAACAAACAAAGGTCATGAACAGACACTTTTCTAAAGAAGACATGCATGTGGTCAACAACCACATGAGAATATGCACATCACTAATCATTACAGAAATGCAAATTAAAATTGCAGTGAGGTACTATTCACATTAGTCAGAATGGCCATCATTAAAAAGTCTAAAAGATCCTGGCAAGGTTGCAAAGTAAAAGCCGTCTTATACACTGCAGAGTGAAAGTAAATTATGTCAGCCACTGCTGAAAGCAGTTTGGTGATTTCCAAAAGAACTTAGAATTACCATTTGACTCAACAATCTCATTATTGGTTATATACCCAAAGGAATGTAAATTGTTTTAGCATAAGGACATATGCATGTGAATGTCCATTACCACACTATTCACAACAGCAAAGACATGGACTCAACCTAAATTCCCCTCCACAGTGGACTGGATAAAGAAAATATGGTATGTATACACCATGGAATACTACACAGTCATAAAAAAGAATGAGATCATGTCCTTGGCAGATACATGGATGGATCTGGAGGCCATTATCTTAAGTGAACTAACACAGAGACAGAAAACCAAATACTGCATGTTCTCACTTATAAGTGGGAGCTAAATGATGAGAACTCATGAACACAAAGACGGGAACAACAAACACCAGGGCCAACTTCAGGGTGGAGGGTGGGAGGAGGATGAGGGATTGCTAAATGACCTATTGAGTACTAGGCTTAGTACCCGAGGTTATGAAGTAATTCGTATAGCAAACCCCCACAACATGCAATTTTCCTATATAACAAACCTGCACATAGATCCTGAAACCTAAACTAAAAGTTTTTTTTTTTTTTTTTTTTTAAGTAGTAGTTGCTTCTGTCATGTAGTTTGAAAGCACCAGAAAAATATCCCTTAAAAAACTGTTCTTCCCAGACTGGAACCATTGTGAGTAGTATCATTTTTCTTTGGCAGGATGACTTGGTAAACTAATTCACACAACTGTGTCAATGAATTTCCAAATACATAATTCCTGATGGGAGAGGACGTGACCTACAGAATTCCTCGTCCAGTGAAGTGGGCCAAAACCAGGGGGCTAAAGCAGATCGAAAGCACTGTTATTAGTTTTTTGGTTTTCTTGGAACCATGCCTCTACAGCCAAAAACCAAGATCTGGACGTTTTTAATCTCATGTGTAGACCCAGAAAATTGGAGACAGGTCTCAGTTAATTTAGAAAGTTTATTTTGCCAAGGTTGAGGATGCATGCCCATGACGCAGCCTCGGGAAGGCCTGACCACATGTACCCAAGGTGGTTGGGGTGCAGCTTGGTTTTATACATCTTAGGGAGGCATGAGATATCCATCAAGTATATTTTTTAATTGTACTTTAGGTTCTGGGGTACATGTACAGATCATGCAGGATTGTTGCATAGGTACAAGTACATTTAAGAAATATATTGGTTTGACCAGAAGGCAGGACAACTCAAAGCCATGGGGGTGTGGGGGGGTGGGGATGGTGGCGGGGGGAGCTGCTTCCAGGCTGTAGGTAAATTTAAACATTTTCTGGTGGACAATTGGTTGAGTTTGTCTAAAGACCTTGGATCAATAGAAGAAAGGCATGTTTGGTTGCAAAAAGAGGTTGTAGAGACCAAAGTTTTATTATGCAGATGAAGCTTTAAGCAAGCAAGCTTCAGAGAGAACATGATATGAAATGTTTCTTAAAGTATGTGTTGGTGTTAATGCCAGAGAGGCAACATGGGACATGTCAGACCGCACCTCCCTTCAGGTCCCGAACCAGCCTTTCAGGTTAAAGTTTAAGAGCCCTGGCTGAGGAGGAAGTTCATTTAGATGGCTGGGGGACCTTAGAATTTTATTTTTCGTTTACACATTCAACAAATACCTATTGAAGACCGACTCTAAGCCAAGTGCTACTCTCCAAGTTCTGGGTGCTGGGAGTTGGATGATAAAGAAGACAGATGGGGTCACGTTGTCTAATGCTGCACCCTCATTCAGGTTGCCCATTGTATTAGTTAGGGTTCTCTAGAAGGACAGAACTAACAAGATATATATATCATATATATGTATTTATTTATATATATTTATATATATGATATACATTGATATATATATTTATATATATCGCATATCTACATATATGGGCTATATATATAAATATCCTATCTATATTATACTATATTATATAATACTATATATATAATACATATATTCTATGTAGTATGATATATGTATAATTATATATTATATATATATAATATATAATTGCATATTATATACTACAGTAACATATATTCTATTATATTTTATATAATATATATAAAGTATACCAGTATATATAAAATATATGAGTTTATTAAGTATTAACTCGCAGGATCACAAGGTCCCACAATAGGCCATCTGCAAGCTGAGGAGCAAGGAGAGCCAGTCTGAGTTCCAAAACTGAAAGGAACTCAGCCTACATCTAGAAAGGAAGCACCCAGCCTACATCTAGAAAGATGTGGATCCAGAAAGATGCAGGCTGGGAGGCTAAGCCAGTCTAACCTTTTCACATTTTTCAGCCCGCTTTATATTCACTGGCAGCTCATTAGACGGTGCCCACCAAGATTAAGGGTGGGTCTGCCTTTCCCAGCCCACTGGCTCAATTGGTAATCACCTTTGGCAACACCCTCACGACATACCGAGAATCAATATTCAGCATCCTTCAATCCCGTCAAGTTGACACTCAGTATTAACCATCACACCCATGCACCCCTGATGTTAGATGTGGCCATGGACAAGTTTTGGGAAGGAAGTGTGAGTAGCCGTAAACTGTGTCCATTGTAAGGACGGGAGCAGAATTCTCCATTTGGTGTCTTCTACTGCCGTGCCGGTGGGTTCCAGGTGGTGCAGAAGACGCTGAAGTATCCCTCTGCCTGGATTGCTGCATCAAAGTCTGCAGGACGGTGGCTCCAAAGAGCCACCCAGATGCACGCAGGACTTTTCCTGAGTAAAATAAGGACCTGTGGCATCCAGCACAGAGATTCTCTGGTGACACGTAACTATGTCATTACCTGGACCATGGGGCTGAAACCCCAGACGAAGTTCTGCCACACGAGATCTACTTCCTAGCATGAGACAGATGATAAAATGTCAGTGAGACTTGATGTCATCTTATGAAGAAGTAAGTGCCTTAGCGGAGGGGGTGGCAGGCCAGGGAGGCTGAGTGGGATGTTTAGATAGGATGCTGAGGGGGAGTTTTCATTCAGTAGATGAGATATCTGAAAAACAAACAACAGAGAAGGTGCTTCACGAGAATAAAAAGCATTCCAGGGAGAAGAGTAGGTGCAAAGTCTCTGTGTCTAGGGGAGCTTGGCTGACGTGAGGGAAAGAGGAAGGTGAAGGGTGGAACGAGGTGAGCCTGGGGCACCGTGAAATGAGGCAGGGTCAAGGCGGCGGGTGATGGCCGGAATTTTCATGAGATTCCAAGTACAGTGAAAAGCCAGGGAGAAGTCCCTCAGGGCAGTGGCCCATCTTGGTTGTAGAGCTCTGGCTGTGGTGTGGAATATGGAGTTCAGAGACCAAGAGTGTGAACAAGGGGCCCCCGGGAGATCCGTGTGCATGTCCACAGTGCTGGGAATCAGGAGAGCAGTAGTGGGAACTGTGGGAAGTGCTCAAATTCAGGAGTATTTTAGAATTAAAGGCTTGCTGATTACTGAGATGGGGTGTGTGTGGGAAAAAGAGAAGCTAATACTGACTTGCAGTGTTTTGATGTGAGCAACTTGGTGAATGGAACTGGTATTTATTAAAATGGGGAAGATCTAGATGGAAACAGGTTTCGAGGTTAGGGTTGGGGGAAAAGAGAAATCAAGAATTCTCCCCGAAATGTATGCAGGCCTATTTTAAGATATACATTTAGAATGTCAATTGAACAGGTATTTGGACATATAGTTCTGGAACTCAGATCAAGTGGTCAAAGATAGGATAGAAAGACTCATGCCTGTAATCCCAGTATTTTGGGAGGCTCAAGTCAGAGGGCTGCTCAAGCCCAGCAGTTTGAGAACAGTCTGGACAACACAGTAAGGTCCCATCTCTACACAAAAATTTAAAAAAATAAAAAAAATTAGCCAGGCATGGTGGCATGCACCTGTAGTCCCAGCTACTTGTGGGGCTAAGGTGGCAGAATGACTTGAGCCTGTGGCCGCAGTGAACCGTGACTTCGCCACTCCAGCCTGGGTGACAGACTGTCTTGAGAAAACAAAAAAGGAAAAAGATAGGGAAAATAAGATGAATAAAGGGAGTCAGGGAAGATAGACAGGTGGCTAGGTGGAGGGGTGGACAGGCGGATTGTAGAACCTGTGGCATCTGAAGCCACAGGCATGGATGGGAAACCTGCAACATGCACAGACAGAGAAGGGGAGAGGTCTGAGCATCGAGTCCCAGGGCACTCTGGTGTGGACCTCAGGAAGAGGAGGTGATCCTGCAAAACAGACTAGAAAGCAATGAAAAGGAAGGTAGGGGAAAAACCCAGGTGAGTCTGAAGCATTTCAAGAAGGAGAGAGCAATCAGTTGTATCAGAGATGACCAATGGGTCAGTAAGATAAAGCAGGGAACCAAGCTTTGGAGGTGTGTGATGTCCTAGGAAAAACTTTCCATGGAACACGGGGGATAAAAACCTACATGGGTGAGTTCAAGAGAGGCTGAATGTTTGTTGTTGGGTAGAAACATTTTAGTTTACTTCAGTTCAACCCAACACTTTGAAAAACTGTCTAATAGTTTAACATTTTAAAATACACCTCTCGGGTAACCCAGCCATTCTGTGCCTAGGTATTTACCCAACAGAAGTAAAAACGTATGCTCCCACAAAGAATTGTACACATATGTTCACAGCAAATTTATTTGTATTAGACCCAAACTGAAAGCAACCCAAATGCCCCTCATCAGGGCAAGTGAATTGTAGCCCAGCCAGCGTTACTTAACCAGAGGATACGTCCTGGGAAATGGGTGGTCAGGCGATTTTACTGCTCTGCAGATGCCATGGAATGCGCTCACACAAACCTAGGTGGTACAGCATGCTATACACCCAGGCTTTGGGGAGAGTCCATGGCTCCCAGGCGACAGGCCTGGCCAGTGTGTGGCTGCACTGAATGCTGTAGGCGGTGGTAACACCATGGTACTTGTGTATCTGAGCCTAGGAAAGGTACAGTAAAAACGTGACATAAAACATAAAAATGGCACATCTTTATAAGGCTTTTGCCATAAAAGGAGCTTTCAACACTGGAAATTGCTCTGGGGGGACCGGTGAGTGAGCAGTGAGTGAACGCAAAGGCCTAGGATGTTACCATATACTACTGGAGACTTATAAGGACTTTATGCTTAGGCTACACTAAAGTTACTGGAAAACATTTTTAATTTTTTGATAATAAATTAACCTTAGCTCACTGTAAGTTTTTTTTAACTTTATAAATTTATTTATTTATTTTTTAATTTTTTGAGACAGAGTCTCACCCTTTCACCCAGGCTGGAGTACCATGTGCAATCTTGGCTCACTGCAAACTCCGTCTCTCAGGCTCAAGTGATCCTCCTGTCTCAGCCTCCTAAGTAGCTGGGACTACAGGCATGTACCACCATGCTCTGCTAATTTTTTTTACATTTTTGGTAAAGATGGGGGTTTCATCATGTTCCCCAGGCTGGTCTCGATCTCCTGAGCTCAAGTGACCCAGCTACCTCAGCCTCCCAAAGTGCTGGGATTACAGGCATGAGCCACCGTGCCTGGTCATGTTTTTAAACATTTTTTGACTCCTTTGTAATAACACTTAGCTTAAAACACATTGTACATCTGTACAAAATATTTTCTTTCTTTATATACTTATTCTACAAGTATGTGCAACAATGTGGATGAACTTCCAAATAATTTTGCTGAGAAAAAAACAACGAAACAGGCACAAAAGATTAAATGCTGTGAATATATACAAAATTCTGGAAGAGTTCAAGCTAATTTCTAATGAAATAAGAAATTGGTTATCTGAGCTAAAGAGAGGCACAGGCTGCAAAGAAGCACAGGAAACGAGAATTTTAGACATTCTGACTGGTCAGCGTTAATAGCTCATTGTGTGTCTAGTTTGCATTTCCCTGATGACTAACAATGTTGAACATTTTTAATGTATTTATGGCCATTTGTATGTATTCTTTTGTAAAGTGTCACTGCAAATCTGCTGGTATTTTTTATTGGGTTGCTTACTTTCTTAATATTGAAATATAAACACTGTATTATAGATTCATACAATATAAATAGCACAAAAATGTATTTCTTCAAAAAATATATATTTCAAGAGCCAAACTTGCAACATTAGCTCTGTCTTTCAGGGTCCTTGTCAGGTAACCAAATACTACAGCATTACAGGGTGTTTCCATATCAATAAACTCTCTCTTAACTCCCCTATATGTGTGAATTATAAATATAAATATATATCATATATTAATGCATCATTAGATATATGATATAGAAATATAAATAAGTACATATTTTTAACTATATAAATTTTTTTCAGGAATAATAAAACTTTTAATTGTAAGCTTTCTTTGTTTCCCTGGCACATTCACACTTGGTCATAGAGAACTATATTTCATATACTTCTCAGTTCTACTGGTGATTAAGTTCAGTTTTAGGCTGATATTTATTAATTAGGCTAGCCTTCATTTATAGAGTGTGTGTGTGTGTGTGTGTGTTTGTGTGTGAATACACATGTGCACCAGGATGGTAGTATCTTCCGCAGGTTTTGGTATTGTAGTTTTTGTTTAATTTTTTAAAAAGAACTCTTGTTAAAGATCTGTAATGGCTTAAGTAGCACTGGAATTATTCTTGAAGGTTAAAAGGCATTCACCAGGGAAACTGTGAGGACCTAGAATTTTTTCAAGAGGTAGCACATTTAATAGAGACAGTAATGGTACATGTATATTGGTAGGAAGTTTAAATAATGAAATAATGCAGGCAAAGCTATGGTACTTTAGAATTAATCCCAGTCCACACGTATCACAAGTGCAGAAAATCTCCCAGTGCTAGGAGCTACCTTTTGCCTTGCAAGAAACATCAGAAAGAAGGGAGATTAAGATGAATGCCATGTCATTATATACTACACCATTCTAAACGTTTTATTGTTCCTGAAAAATTTTAAAGAATGAGAAAAGATTTAGTGGTAAATTATAGTACTGACAATTACCCATTGTTACGTTTTTTTCTGGCTATCCTTTGGGATTGAGTTGGTGGCAGGGCCATTTTCAAGCAGAAGTTCTGTTCATATTTAGCTTTAAACAGAACATAAAATTAAACTATGTACGACTTACTTTTTGTGATCTTCCATGATGCAGCTGTGTTCTTCTGAATTTAGTAATTCCTTAAAGCTTTTTCTCTCGCAGCATCCTTCCTTCACCCCTCTCTCTAGGTTCTCAGTGCCTCACATTTATTTGGATTTTATTCTTAGTTTTTGTCATTACATATCTTTTATTACTAATGCTAGAGTCCTTTGCTTGGCCTAAGAAAACGCAAGAAGCTGCCCACATAGAGCCATCACGGGAAAGGCAGAATCCCTTCCCTACTAGCTTTATGGATATCTGCTATGGTTTGAATATCTCCTCCAAAACTCATGTTGAAATTTAACTGTCAATGTAAGAATATTGAGTGGTGAGCTGATTAGGTTAGAGCTGATCAGGTTAAGAGGGCTCTGCCTTCACACATGTGGGTTCATCATCTCTGGCGTTCAGCCCCCTTTTCCTCTGTCTTGGGTACTCACTTCCACCTTCTACCCTTCCACCATGGAATGACCCTCACCAGATGCTCTTGGACTTCCCAGCCTCACCACCATGAGTCAAATACATCTATTTTATTTACAAATCACCCAGTCTTTGGTATTCTGTTATGGCAGCAGAAAATGGACTAAGACAATAACATTGCTGAAAACAGACTGACCTAATGAAGAGAGAAACTGAATTAGCAACTGACATAATTAGAACACATGCACACACACACACAACTCATTCCTTCTAGAAAAAACACTGGTCATCAACCTGTGATCCGGAATAAGCTTTAGTGACCTCAGACAGTAAACAACTGCAGCGTAGCAACAAGAGTGACTGCCTGTGACTCTCTTATTTATTATAGTGCAAGGGACAAGAGTGTGTCATGGTATAATTGAAAATGCTTTCCCATTGGCCATTCATCAACATGTTATTAAAAGCTTGTTAAAATATTGTTAGCTTCTTTAAGTTTATTAGGACTTACAAACTCCAGATTAGGATTTGTCTAACTGCAGTGGAAGGTTCCTCCGTTTATAGTGAATAATCATGCTTCCAGCACCTTATGGATCCGTGGTAAACTAAAATTAATCTTTGTCTAACAGTGTTAATTAGGATGGTATTTAGACTGATGTCTTCCAACACTCTTGGGACTGTGACTTACTCATAGATCCTCAGGTTGACACAAAAAGCCATCAACTCACATTCCTTTACACTTTTTTTTTTTTTTTGAGATGAAATCTTGCTCTGTTGCCCAGGCTGGAGTGCAATGGCGTGATCTTGGCTCACTGCAACCTCTGTCTCCCAGGTTCAAGTAATTCTCCTGCCTCAGCCTCCTGAGTAGTTGGGATTACAAGCGCACACCTCCATGCCTGGCTTATTTCTGTATTTTTAGTAGAGATGGGGTTTCACCATGTCGGTCAGGCTGGTCTCGAAGTCTTGACCTGGTGATCCACCCACCTTGGCCTCCCAAAGTACTGGGATTACAAGCATAAGCCACCGCATCCTGCCTCCTTTATATTTTTTAATTTTAAAGATATCTTTGGTAGGTGAGAATTACTGTGATTTTAGCATGTTACTTGTGAAAGCTCATAGTACATAGACATCACCCTTCATAGTATTCTATGTTTACAATTAGAGGCATGGAAGGCTTAGGGCCAAATTGAGCTGCTTTCATAGAAATCAAGTGTGTCCTGAATCACACATCACAATGAAAGACAGTTTAACCATCAACACAAAGTCAAGAGTTACCTTGGAAAACAATATTCCAGAAGGGGAAATTATAAGTGATCCCACTCTTTCTTCTTCCCCATGTCAATGTGCTTGCCTGTATTGGGTAAGAGTTCTGATGCATCCTCTGTTGTATCACTTAGTAAGTTGGGTATTCAAAGCTATAGAAATGTAGCTATATCAGAAATAAAACAGAAGCAGGCAAACACCCTTGGCTAGCCCAGCTGCATGCTTTGAAGACCATGGAGGAAGTAACTGCAGAGCACAACTAACGTTAATGTGGCTGGGCGCAGTGGCTCATGCCTGTAATCCCAGCACTTTGAGAGGCCGAGGTGGGCGGATCACCTGAGGTCAGGAGCTTGAGACCAGCCTGGCCAACAGAGCAAAACCCCATCTCTACTAAAAACATAAAAATTAACTGGGCATGGTGGAGCACGTCTGTAATCTCAGCAACTTGGGAGGCTGAGGCAGGAGAATCACTTGAACCTGGGAGGCAGAAGTTGCTGTGAGCCAGGATCATGCCATTGCACTCCAGCCTGTGTGACAGAGCAAGACTCCATCTCAAAAAAAAAAAAAAAAAAGAAAGAAAGAAAAGAAAAAAGTTAATGTGACAAATGAATTGTTTTGTGAAGGCATTTGGCAGAAGAAGGGAATACACCAAAGAACAGCATAGGAATTGTTACTGAAATACAGAAATTCTGTGGATTTTTGCCAACTTTCCAGTGACTTTATAAGCTGCAAGGTTTATAAAAAGCATAGTATGTCCTATGCTTCTAAATTTGTAACTAAAAATATCAATAAAACTGTCCCGATAGAATTTGCATTCTTGCTATGGCTCTTAAATATAAAATATTAGCATAAATGCACATAAAACAAAATGTACTTGGCTTATTTTAATGCCACATTTTCTTTTTTAATCAGGACTTTTGCTGACATTGATCTACAGGTAGAAAATGCTCTGCTATTTATTCCATGCATGTTTCTAATTATCGTACAGACATTGGAGTCAGAAACTCAGACTTTCCTTCTTTCCTCCCTCGTCCTCCTCTCTCCTTCTCTCCTTCCCTTTCCTCTCCCTCCCTCCTTTCATCCTTCCTCCTTTCTTTCTTCCTTCTGTCTTTCTCTCTTCCTTCCTTCTTCTCTTCCCCCCCCTTTCCTCCTTTCCCTTTTTCCTCCCTCCCACCTTCCTTCCTTTTTTCCCTCCTTCTTCCCTTATCTTTTTCTGTCAATAAACCCACACACATTTACTGAGTACCAACCACAATTAGTGATCTCCTGACAGCAAAGCATTCATTATACAACAAATTACTTTATGTTGATTTTCAAGTAAACAAGTCATAGAACCAACTGATAACTGTTTGACACTTAACAATGTTTATGTCCAATGAAAGACATTTATAATATAAAATGGGATTTTCAGAAAACCTACTAGGATCCATGTCATCAGGAATGAATTCTAGCTAGCAGTCTGTGAAATGTTGTTCCAAGGCAGAGCAAAAGACGGCACAGAATAACACTTATCACAAATACCTAGGAAAAGGAATTCTGTCCATAGAATGCTAAGCTGAGAAACCAAAATGAGATCTTACCCATACTTTCTTTCCTGCACCAGACAAAGCAAACTGCCAGACCAACATGGATCAGGAGACCTGGTTCCCTCTCCAAGGCCTGCTCCCTGCTCAGAGGACGAGAAAGGTGGCAGCCAATCCCCGCCCGTCGGTGAAAGGTGTTTCCCAGCGACAAACACTGCACAGCTGCCTTCCATACCAACACAGCACCGCAATCGCTACTTTTCATATTCTTTTTATTTTATTTATTTATTTTTTTAAGACGGGGTTATTTATTTTTTTTTTTAAGACGCGGTTATTTATTTATTTATTTTTTAAGACGGGGTTTCACCCTGTTGGTCAGGCTGGTCTTGAACTCCTGATCTCAGGTGATCCGCCCGCCTTGGCCTCCCAAGTGCTTGGATGACAGGCGTGAGCCACCGCGCCCGGCCGATACTTTTCATATTCTATGTCTGCATCAAAAATAAGAAGAGCAGGGACCCATCACAGAACCCTAAGTGAGGAAGGAACCTGGCGGTGCTGGGAAGCAGGGAGCCCTGCGCGGTTCCGAGGAGAGAGGTGCGGGCGCAGGCGCAGGCGCAGGGGCGGGAAATCCCCGTGGGAACGGGGCGTGCTCTGCTGGTGCAGCCGTGAGGCCCCACTGAGACAGAGAAGACCCGCTCCCCAGAGCGCCCCACGGGAACACCGGCCATTGTGGAGGCGCAGCCGGCCCCACCGCCTCCCCCTGCTGGCGTGGAGGGCTCAGTCTACACTGACTTCCGGCAAATCCTGGGACTGAATGAAACTCTCTTCAGGGACGGGCGCGGTGGCTCACGCCTGTAATCCCAGCACTTTGGGAGGCCGAGGCGGGAGGATAGGGAGGTCAGGAGATCGAGACCATCCTGGCCAACATGGTGAAACCCCGTCTCCAGTAAAAATGCAAAAATTAGCTGGGGGTGGTGGCGCGCACCTGTGGTCCCAGCTACTCGGGAGGCTGAGGCAGGAGAATGGCTTCACCCGGGAGGCGGAGGTGGCAGTGAGAGAGATCGCGCCCTTGCACTCCAGCCTGGCGCCTGGCGACAAAGCGAGACTCTAAAAAAAACTGTCTTCAGGATGAGTGTATGTGCATGCACTCACAAATAAAACCCGGGAATCCTATGAGACACAGAAATGGAGGCCATCCCCTAAACTGTCAGAGGAAAGACATACTGCCGAAAATGTACCTAACATAACAGCTAGAATAATGCTCACTGTTTAATGACCTTAATCGCGCGCAAAAAAGTTCTCCAAGAAATCAAGGGAAAAATTCATGGACAAGAAACGAAAAATTAAAATAATTCAAAAGCACAGGAAAGCCAAGGGCGTCAGCATAGAGAAGAGTAACTGAATTGATATCACAGAACCCAAATGAGCAATGTGGAGCAAATTTGAAAAGCTCTTCCAGAATGCAGAAGAAAAAGGCAAAGCAATAAAGAATAACATATGTATTACCCTTGTGCAGGGCAGAGAACAAAAACACAACTAAAGAAAAAGGCTTGGAAGTACAGACTGAAATGCACAAAGAAAAATTAAAGTAAGCGAACATCTAGAAATGTTGAAATTTTATTATGAGAAAATTGCCTTAAGCATTCAGGCCATAACAAGTTGTTTAAAAAGGAAGAATTCTCAAATTGACCCAGTTTTTTTTTTTTTTTTTTTTTTTTTTTTTTTTTTTTTTTTTTTTTTTTTTTTTTTTTTTTTTTTTTTTTTTTTT
>NW_016107329.1:8229723-8240436 GCF_001604975.1 Cebus imitator
AAAAAAAAAAAAAAAAAATAGAGCATATAATAAACTAATACTGAGGGTGGTAGAAATAAATAAAACAATGGATGAAAATTAAAGCAATTACAAAGAAAAGCAATCGTATAGCATAACACAATTTTAGGACATACAGAACAATCAAATGGGAGTGAGGTTATTTAATATTGATAAAGGGAATAATCCAAACTTGAAATAGAAGAGCTATGAATTTTAATGCATCAGAAATATAATATCAAAAACTTAAAGTAAGATCTGTTAGAAATTCAAGGAGAATGTAATATAACTATTAATATGTACATTATTTCCACATGACTGTATCACATAAGGCATATATTCTGACCACTTGAAAAATAAATGTTATTAATAAAAGATTATATTTAAAGCTCCAGCCTCTGAGCCTGAACTGTCACAGGGATTTTGAACGGCAGTTGGGTAATATTTATTAAAATTAGAAATGTTCACATCCATCAGTTTCACAATTTCACTTCTAAGTGCGCACCTTAGGGAATACTTCTACGTGTTTGAGAGAAGAGACACATTAGAGGAACACTACAGCAGTGTTTACAGCAGGAAAAACAGAGGAAAATAACAGAAACAACCCTCAGTAGGGAATAAATAAAATGCAGAATATGCTGGACTACTGTAAAGAAATGTTAAAATACACAGATGAACTAAATTGGCATATACCTAACGCATGCTACTGAGCTCTGGGGGTTAGAAGCTAGCAATCGGACTCCATATATGCATCAAAGGGAAAGTTAGCATTACCTGTAGAGTTTAGTTCTTTTTCTGTCTCTTAAGAAGAATGTATACATCTCTTATATGAGCAATTATCAAAAATACTTGTTATGATTTTTTCGTTCTGAATGATAAGAATATGCATGGGCCGGGCGCGGTGGCTCATGTCTGTAATCCCAGCACTTTGGGAGGCGGAGGCGGGTGGATCACAAGGTCAGGAGATTGAGACCACCCTGGTCAACATGGTGAAACCCTGTCTCTACTAAAAATACAAAAAAATTAGCTGGGCATGGTGGCGCGTGCCTGTAATCCCAGCTACTCAGGAGCTGAGGCAGGAGAATTGCCTGAACCCAGGAGGCGGAGGTTGCGGTAAGCCGAGATTGTGCCATTGCACTCCAGCCTGGGTAACAAGAGTGAAATTCCGTCTCAAAAAAAAAAAAAAAAAAAAAAAAATGATAGCTTTATTATGTTTTATGTTTCCTTTTTGTAATATTCTCATTTTATAAAAGCATATAACTGGGGAATAAACATTATAATAAGTAATTCTTAGACCAAAAGGAAATAAAAACTAGAGTTACAGATTATTTTGACAATAAAATATTGAGACTACAAAGTAGTAACATTTAAAAGTTGTGTCCAAAGCTGTTCCCTGAGGCAAAAATATCACCCTTAAACGTTTCAATTATTAAACATTCAAGAAACACAAATAAACTTAGTATTCAATTTGAGAAGATAGAAAACCAGGCCCCCCCCCAAAAAAATCAATAGATGTGTTTTTATATAAACATTAAGATGGATGCTAACTTCCTCATGAACACACAAAAACAGACATTCAAATATTTCACATGGGGCGGGTGGGAGCTAGGGCTGGACATGTTAGTCATGACACTATAACATTTGTGAGCAAATATTTTCCTGGGTTCCGCTAAGGGAAGAGCAGGAGAGAAGGACATGCTGAGAAAAACAATTCTAAACAGAACTCCTAATGGCCTCCAGGTTGCTCTGCATTGGTGTGGGTGAAGGGTCTATGGAGAGAGAGATTTCTGAGCCATCACAGTGGCTAATTTTTCTGAGACAGGGTAATCTTTCCAGAAGAAAGCTTCTAGAAGCCATCTCATATGAAGAACAATTCTTAACCCCCACGAACAGAGAGAGTAACGGAAGGGTGAAAACCCATCCTGAGAAGAAGGGGAAAAGCCCTAAATCTGTTTCATTTGTGGTGAAAGTTGGACCTGCGGTTTCCTGTGGTGTCAAGACAGCGAGGGCTGATGGAGGCCTCTCAGAGGCCTGAGAAGAATGTCAATGATTGCTCTTGTTGAATGTGAGATTCCACTCGCAATCACTTGACAGAAAATGGTGTCTTCCGTTTCTATTCTAGTAGACAACATGCCCTGTATCTTCTCCCCCTGGGATGTAAACACTTTCCGCTGATTTTTACATGAGAATTTGTGCAATTTACTTTGAAACATAAGGTCATTTACTGTGGTTTTCGTCAACATGAACACCGAATTGTTACATGCGCTTGAGGGCTTTGTTTTTGCATTGGCTTTCTTATATTTTCTTCTTATTTATTTAGTTATTTATTTACTGAGACGGAGTCTTGCTCTGTTGGCCAGGCTGGAGTGTAATGGCATGATACCAGTCACTGCAACCTCTACCTCCCACAGTCAAGTGATTCTCCTGTCTCAGCCTCCTGAGTAGTTGGGATTATAGGCACACACCACCACAACTGGCTAACTTTTTTTATTTTCTTGTATTTTTAGTAGAGACGGGGTTTCACTATGTTGGTCAGGCTGGTCTCGAACTCCTGACCTTGTGATCCACCCACCTCGGCCTCCAAAAGTGCTGGGATTTATAGGCATGAGCCACCGCGCCTGGCCTGCTTTCTTGTATTTTCAAGAAATTTCTCATTAACCTCGCCACGATTTATTGAGACATTTCTGGCATGGCATGATTTGTTAAGGGTATTGTGGAACATCAACTTTGAATTGGTAGTCTTGTTTCACTCAAGATGGATTTTTAAATAGATTTTTTTCCGTAGAGAAAAATCAAAGAAAGAACAAAACGGGGAAAATTCCAAAAGGCAGGCTGGCATAATGGTGTCTGCCAGATTGTCTCCCAGCCATATGGGCCGAACCCTGTTGAAGAGAGTGCTGAGGCTGACAACGTAATTCCAAAATGGCCACAGCAATACTTCCTGCCCCACATGTCCCTCCACAATGTCACTCAACTGTGCCCCGTCAAGCATAAGAGAATTCCTCTCCTTCCACCTGGGAGCTTACATCCAATAGTATAAGGGGGAAATCAATGCTCTGTAGCTTTGGAAGCTGAGTCGTGAAAGGGAATTCATCTTCTACTCATTCACTGGAACACTCTCATACCTGGAACCCAGAGCTGGCAGGTAAGAAGACTGGTAGAGGCAGCCGTGTTGTGAGGAAGCCCGGCCACAGGGAGGATGTGTGCAGGTGCTTTGGTCAAAAGTTGGCTCTTTGAATCATCTAGCTGAGGCTCCAGACCTCATGAGACAAGCCATTCCCACTGGGCCCTGTCTGAATTTATGAGCACCATCAACTGTGTGATTGAGGCCATGAAGTTTTGCTGTAACCAGAACCTTATGGGTTGAATTTTGTCCCCTCAAAATTTATTTGTTGTTTGAAAATGGCAACACTGCAGATATAACTCATTAAGATGAAGTTGCAGTCAAGTAGGGTGGATCCCTAATCCCTTATGACTGATGTCCTTATAAAAGGGAATATTTGGACACATACACAAACACAGAAAGAATGCCAAGTGAAGATGAAGGCAGAGATTGGGATGATGCTTCTACAAGCCAAAGGATGCCAAAGATTACCAGAAAATCACCAGAAGCCAAGAGAGATGCATGGACCAGATTCTCATGCACCAGCTGATATGGTTTGGCTATGCTCCCTACCCAAATCTCATGTCTCAGTCTGGTGGGAGGTGACTGGATCATGGGGGCAGATTTCCTCCTTGCTGTTCTTGTGGTAGTGAGTGACTTCTCACAAGATCTGATTGTTGAAAAGTTTGTGGCACCTCCCCCTTCTTTCTCTCTCCTGATACCATGTGAAGACGATGCCTGCTTCCCCTTTGCCTTCCACCATGAGTGTAAGTTTTCTGAGGCCTCTCTGCCATGCTTCCTGTACAGCCTGTGGAACTATGAGCCAATTGAACCTCTTTTCTTCATAAATTACCCAGTCTCATCTAGTTCTTTACAGCAGTGTGAGAATAGACGAATGCAGACACATTTATAAGGGAGCAACACTGTTGACACCCTGATCTCAGACTTCCAGTTGCTGGAATAAATTCATTTTCTTGAAGTCATCTCGTTGGTATTTTTTATGGCAGCCATAGCAAACAAATACCCTCATGAAAGATCATATATTACTACATAAGGTTACATTCTTATTTTTGGTTGGTTTGGCCTAAAATGCTTGTTTGTTAAGATAATGTTGGTGCATTGTTACTTTTCTCTAAGGCATTAGAGATGGAACTCCACACATCCCTCCCTTCCTCCACACATCCTTGCCCTCTCTCTTGTATTTTCACAAGCTGGGGCAACAAGTACAGCTCAGAGTGGAGCCCATGATAAAGCTCTGCTGTCCGTTTCCCCTCCAGACAGTCCCGGGTGACACTCTGGGTACTGTCATTCAACCAGAAGCAAAGTCATCTAATTTTACTATCAGTCCATGTTACTCTGTTTTGTCTGCAGGATGTTGAGAGACCTTATTAAGCTGCTGGCTGAACTCTAGATAAACTACATTGACAGAACTTCCATCATGTAGTGATTCAGTAACTCAAATATATGACTTAACATGAGTTAATGTGTGTGCGTGTGTGTGAACCCAACCACATGTGCATATCGTTATACATACAATCTCATGTGCACAACCCCACTACACATTTTCAAAGGCAAGAGAACATGGTCCAAGCAGGTAAATTTGATACCTATTCTAGAAAAAAAAAAAAACCAACAAATCTATAATGAACTATTAAAAGAAAAAACTGTGATAATTCAACACTAGTAAGAAAAAACTGTATCAAACCCAGCTCACCTGTAAGGTAGATTTGAGCTGGTAGTGTCGTCTGTGCTTCCCCCGTCCCTTCTAGCTTCATTGCTAACTTAGATCATAGTTAGCTGCCAAAACACAAAGCCAGGAAAGGCGAAATGGACTGTATGTCTCCTAAAGGACATTTCAAACCCCCAAATCCAGTCCAGTCATGAGAAAAATGCCATGTGCACACAGATTTGGGAAATTCTGCAGGATACATGGCCAGCACTGCACCCCCCCTCAACCCCCCACCATTGTCAAAGTCATGAAAGACAAGGAAAGACTGAGAAAATGCCACAGACCAGAGGACGCCAGAGAGACATCACTACTAAACGCAATAGGGAATCTGGATCGCATTCTGCAACAGAAAGAACATCAATGGAAAAACTGGTGAAACCCAAAGTCAGGAGTTCAGTTGATACCAACTCACCAATGTCAGTTACTTTGATCAATGAACGGTGATCATGTAAGATATTCACAGCAGTGGAACCTGGCTCAGATATACAGGGGATCTTTCTGTGCTATGTTAGCAACTTCTCTGTAAATCAAAAATTCTTCCCCAAATCCAAAGTATTTTTAAGAAAAAAAAGGAAAGTTGAAGGTAGATGGGTGGGTCAAACTCA
Source organism: Cebus imitator (assembly GCF_001604975.1). NCBI lineage: Eukaryota > Metazoa > Chordata > Mammalia > Primates > Cebidae > Cebus > Cebus imitator. The sequence goes on from NW_016107329.1 coordinate 8,235,158, forward strand.
CAGAATAAAATTACCTGGAGAATCAAATGAACTCACTGATGGTTCCAGTTAACAAACACTTGTTGAACACATCTGATGTGTCAGATAGTAGCAGGCCCTGTATTATGAGGATTTAAAAAGTGTAGACTGCTTCTCTGTAAGGAGACCCACGGATGTCTACGCTGAAATGAAAAGCTCTAACTGCCTGAGTACAGATATGAAATCTAACCACACAGGGGATTTTGCCTACGGATCTTAGTTAACCACAAGTTCAATTTTAACCATGTGTGTGCTGTGGATGAAAGGAAGTTAATGTAATATTAGCCTGCATTCATGGAATTCCAGGAGGTGGGAAAGGATGAGGGTGCACACCATGTGGATTTACAGCCTTGTGTCTCCAAATTCACATCACTGTCCTGAGCAGCAAAGCCCTGCAGATGAGAATTCCTTGTATGGGGAGAGGTAGAATGGGCCCTTGGGGATTCGCTGCTTTAAGCAGGAAAAGCACTGACTTTTTTTTTTTTTCACTAGCTTTAGGGGTACAAGTGGGTTTTGGCTACATGAATGAATTCTACAGTGGTGAATTCTGAGATTTTAGTGTACCCATCACCCAGCAGTGTACACTCTACCCAATAAGTACCTTCTAATCAAGAGCGTGGCTTAGCCAGAGTGTGGGACTCTCCCCTAGAGATAGAAGAGGGGATGGAAAGGATCAAGCCTTCAGCAAACCTTGTTGTTAAAGTCACATTGGCCACGTGCTGGAGACCTTCCAACAAGATTCTAAGTTTATTTATTTGTTTATTTAGAGACAGAAGTTCACTCTGGCTGGAGTGCAGTGGTGCGATCTCAGTGCACTGCAACCTCCATCTCCCAGGTTCGCAAGATTCTCATGCCTCAGCCTCCTGAGTAGCTGAGATTACAGTCATGCAGCACCATGCCAAGCTAAGTTTTGTATTTTTAGTAGAGATAGGGTTTTGCCATGTTGTCCAGACTGGTCTTGAACTCGACCTCAAGTGACCCACCCACCTTGGCCTCCCAAAGTCCTAGGATTGCAGGCATGCATACTACCCCAGCTTCATACCACAGTTAGGATCGCATGTCCCACTCTCTAATTTGGGAGGCATATTAGTCCATTTTCACATTGCTATAGAGTGCTATCTGAGACTGGGTAATATATGAAGAAAAGAGGTTTAATTAACTCACAGTTCTGCAGACTTAACAGGAAGTCTGACTGAGAGGCCTCAGGACACTTATAATCATGGAGGAAGGCAAAGGGGAAACAAGTACATCTTACCATGGTGGAGCAGGAGAGAGAGAGAGAGAGAGAGGAGAGGGAAGTGCCACACATGTTTCAACAACCTCACTCACTATCATGAGAACAGCAAAAGAGATATCCACCCCCGTGATCCAGTCACCTCCCACCAGGTCCCTCCTCCAATTCAACATGAGCTTTGGTCAGGGAACAAATCCAAACCATATCAGAAGACTTACCCCATGGGGAGGGAAAACTCTGAAGAGTAATACGTAACATAGAGAGAGAGAGTTCCAAACACATTCAGTTGCTCAAGCACAGGGCCCAATCCCACTCCATAGCAGTGGCTCTTAACAGGGTTGATGTGGCAATGTCTGGAGACATTGTCACAATTGAATGGATTACTGGTGATATTGAATGTGTACAGGCCAGAATGCTACTAAACATCCCATGGTACACAGGACAGACTCCACAACAGAGATGTCTTGACACCAGGTGTTGGCAATGCTGAGGCTGAGATGCCCTGATCTGCAGGAGCACCAGGCTGGTCCACCCTGGAGCGTGTGTGAACATTCGCCCTGACTGCTCCTCCTCAGTTCATCTGACCTCAGCAGCCTTAGTCTTCCCCCAGTCACAGTCTGGCATGGAAGAAAGACTATATTATCTGGAGTCAGAAAAGCTATGTATGAGCCCTGGATGAAGTACCCAACACCTGGGTCTCTGTGTCTTCTCCCAATTTTGAGACCCACAGCTTCCCTACCCTGGGACACAGAGCCAAGTCTATTTAACAACCAGTGTTGCTGTGAGGAAAACACTTAGCTCTTTTATCCAATATGATCTTTCTGGGGCTCAAACCTTCAGCAAACCTTGCTATTATAGTTACAAGAGTCACATATCTGGCTGTATACCCTGGGATCTATGGACTCTGAAGATGGAATTCTATTTTAATACAATAGGGTTGCTTCTCATGCCATATATCCTATGCATTTACAAACATTACCTGCAATGGGTTCTTAGTCATCACCAGAAAGTCAAAGGGAAGGCACAGCCCCCCAAAATTAAGAACTTGTGGATGCTTGCGTAAATGTAGTGCAGAAGTTTGCTACTGGACTAAACCTCTCCAGTTTCTGGGCCTGGAGTAGAGTGTTTCTACTGGAGGTTTAGAGAGACCACCACCCAGTTCCTGGCAGCTCAAATGTTGGCACTACATCTCAGCTCCTAGTGACCTGTGGGTCCCTCCTGTTGAAACAGGTGGGGCTCACCTGGCTGCATCAATGTCGGAGTGTTTTCGGTCATGGTGCTTAGTATTTGCCCAGTGGCACCATCTGCAAGTGTCCGGCCATTGATGCTGGCCTGGACACCCCATGACTATCCAGCTCAGGCTGACTGCCTCCTGGCTGACGTCTCCACTGGGGAGCAGCAGCTGCAGCCCGGCATGACATTGGGCGCATGCTGGATGCTCTGTAATCATTAACTCCCCGTGTAGCACCCACATACTCCAGTGCACTTGACTGGGATTGTTCTAGAATTCCAACCTATTTCAGCTTATCCTTCAGAAAGTAAGTTTGATATACTTTCACAACTCTTCCTAATAACAATTCAAATTTGATCCCTTTTAGAAAGATGGATGCCTACCTACAATATCCGATGGGACAGAAAACAACCGACAAAAATGAAGCACACATTTGAGAGCAAGGTATAGTCCAAATGTAAGCGGAGGGAAAATGGGAGTCAGGTAGAAGGTTCTAAAGGCCAGAAGAAGGGGCTTCAAAGCTGTCTTCAGAGAAGGAGCCCCTGTCCCCTCCATGGGCACCATCAATAACTAACAGTGGGTTTGACATTAGCGTTGCCGCACCTGCCCCACGCTCTTCTCCAGGGAGAAGCATGTGGCCGCCTGGAGCTCCAGAGTGCATGCCCGTTGTGTTCTCATTTCCCTTTTGGTTGCTGAGCTTTCAGCTGCATCCCAGATCATAGGCTGGCTCCTTCCAAAGTGCTGGAGGGGCCGCTTTGGACTTCTTTGATTTCTGTCTGGCTGCTTTCCACCTTATCTTACTCACTGGCTGCAGTTTCCAAAACCTTAGGCATTTTCTGTTCTTCACTTGAAATATTTAGTCTGGTCTCTGAGACTAATCGTCCCTGTACTGCTTCTCCAATACATGCTGATATCTTTGGCAGAACAGAACTCAGCCATCCAATCGCTACAGATGATAACCAGATTGGTAGATCACTTTCTCCATTGAGACTATAAACAACATCTTTTTTTCTATTTCTTGATGCACTTTTGGTTGGAGGTCTTTTCTCCAGTCCTGAAGGTAACAATTTGCCTTGGATCACCTCCAGTACCTAATTTCTGGAGTCATTCTTGCATTAGACTAGCAAGGTATGAAAGGTCTAGGGAAATCACGTAGCTCTACACAAGAAAACAGACACATAGTGTAGCGGCTAAAAGCGTAGCCCCTGAAATTAGATTGTCTTGAGTTTGACTCTGCACTGTGTGTATCTAAGTAAAATGCTTCCATTTTTACACCTAAATTTTCTCATAGAAAGTTGGAAATAATAATAGTCCATATCATATAGGGCTGTTTTGAGAACTAATATTTGCAGAACACTTAGGACAGTTCCTGGCACATAGCAAGTACCATGGGAGTGTTTATTAAATGGGGCAAAACCAAAATGCATTAAAGAGCAAAAGACATTGCTGCTGGTTAGCTCTGCCTGAGGTCAGTGCAGCGACTGGGGTGGTGGCCCCATTTAAAAAGGGAAGAGCTATTGGCTGAACCTGGTGGCCTGCCCACGCCTGTAATCCCAGCACTTACGAGGCTGAGGTGGGTGGATCACCTGAGCTCAGGAGTTGGTGAACAGCCTGGCCAACATGGCGAAACCCCGTCTCTATTAAAAGTACAAAAAAATTAGCCGGGCATGGTGGTGTGTGCCTATAATCTAGCTATTGGGGAGGCTGAGGCAGGAGAATCGCTTGAACCCAAGAGGTGGAGGTTGCAGTGAGCCAAGAACGTGCCACTGCACTCCACCCTGGGCGACAGAGCTGGACTGCGTCTCAAAAAATAAATAAAGGAAGGAAGGGCTGCTGTGAGTCTCTTCTCTTTCATGTCAATGATAGGGTAGGTTTTAGACATCTGTGAGTGATACAATAAATAGAGAAATCACACGCAGATGGAAGTATAAGATTTTCAGATACGACCACAGATGCAAGTGTTGATTCATAATAAAACTTTCCCCTTAATTGCTTTTAAATGCAATATGATATTATTAAGACCATTCAGGACACCACGTCTCTGAATAGAGTCAAATAATTTCCCATGCCTTGCAGTTGCAGTCTGTCGGCAGCCAGACCCATGGTCGATGGAATGATGAAAGTCTAGCTCCCATCAGATACCTTTTCATATTTTCACATTCCTGCTCTTAGCTGCAGTTGATCCTGGGATAGGACCTTTGTGCCGTATGGGCACATTAGATAAACAAGATGTCAGTCTATAAGATAATTTTAATTGGTGATGGCCAGTGCGTATTTTTACTTCTTTGTTTTCCTGTAGTGCATGCTATGGATGTTCAATTTATAAAATTCCACAAGATGCATTTATACATTATTCCAGGTAATGGAGACAGTGAGGGCAAAAAGAAACAGGGGAATTGTTGGGCAGGGCTGACCATTGGCTGGGTCCTGGTCACTCTTTCGGCAAGCTCAAGCTCCCAGTGACTTCATCGACACAGGAATTGGTGTAAGTTTAACCTGCTGTTGGAGGGTTCTCCCTGAAGCTAAATGCCTTCTATAAACAGGTCTGTGGCTCGGTCTTCATCTTCAAACATTCACTGAGTGCTTTCCGTATACCAGCCTCTGAACACCGTGAGAGAAATGAGGCCCCTGTTCCCTCAGACTGCGATGTTGATCCTTCTGCACGGCGCCCTTAAAAATGCCTACCAGCCGGGCGCGGTGGCTCAAGCCTGTAATCCCAGCACTTTGGGAGGCCGAGGCGGGTGGATCACAAGGTCAAGAGATCGAGACCATCCTGGTCAACATGGTGAAACCCCG
>NW_016107329.1:8240641-8357374 GCF_001604975.1 Cebus imitator
CCTACCAAGTCTACAGATAACTTGCCTCACATTCGACAATAGATATAAGGGAGTTTTAAAGTTAGTTATGACCTCAGTAGCCTTTGCAGATATATTTGGTACCTAAATGTGATTGCTTTGCTTTACCAAGTACCTAAAGTAATAAATTTCAAAGGACAACTCTTAAAGATGGCATGTGCTCAGTTTGAAAGTGACATTATGAATGTATCTTCTACTTGCATTCGAATTTCTTTAACATCTTTCAAAATACAGCTTTTGCATATATATGTCTGTATGTGCATACATTATGTATGTATATGTATATATGATCAATGCGATAAGACCGTTCACCAAACAAAAATCCCTTTGTTGAAATTATGGGTTCTTGTTTATGAAATTGTAGAAAATGCATTTATGCATTATTCCAGAGAATGAAGGCAATTAGATAACAAAAGGCTAAAGAATGAGAAAGCTGTTAAATCAGCTCCTTAGATTAATGATCTGCAGCAGGATGCTTCCCAAGGGCCACATCAAAGCATAAGGAGACTTGAATAGATGAAAGATGTATTTGCATAAGATTTGTATGTGATTTGTATGTCATTAGCATATGTGTGCTTGGCTCAAAAGTCTTGGGCAATTTTCAACGCAAAAATGTTCCATAAGGTTGTCATCTCCTCTTTTCTATGAAGGCTCATGCAGTCATGGCTGCAACAGCCCTGCATGAATATCATACAGTGAAAAAAGAATTATACCCAACCAGTCAGAAAGGTAATGGAGGCAGCAAGCATCACCCAGAAATTTTTGCAAGGCCATTAGTAGCCTGGAGTTTAGAGAACATCTTGGATGAGTCAGAAGGAAGGAAATGATACCGCTAACCTTGCCTTGACCAAGGGTATCCAACTTGGCTACCAAATCACTTACACCTACAGTACAAGGAAGGTTAAGATTTTGAGTTCAAAAGTTCCAAATACAGGGAAGGCCCCAGAAAAAATGGAAAATTAGTATTTATTGTCTCAGGGGACCCTCTGTTTCAGTCTCCCCACCCTTGCCGCTGTCAGTTGCTCCCCTCCCCCCCCACCTTTTTAGAGGCCGAGAACCCTTGTTCCCTCTGTAGCATCAACTCTTCACACGAGTAAAAAAGCCTACTTTCAGGAAGAATCTGAGATCATTCATTTGCACCTTATGGTAAATTTGCTAACAGTTCATTCATTAAATGATATCTATGGAACACCTACTTTTTATTTATTCTTTCACTTCTTCTGAGTGTTTAGAAGTTATTTCTCCAAAGAGGATATACAAAGCTGCTCAGTGTCACCAATTATAGGGAACCCGTAAATAAAAGCCACAGTGACACCTCACACCTGTCAGAATGGCTATTCAAAAAAGTAAAATTAAAAAAATAAAAACAAGTTTTGGCAGGGATGTGGAGAAACTGGAACCCTTGCACACAGTTGCCGGATTGGAAAATGACACAGCCGCTACAGAAAGCAGCATGGAGGTCGCTCAGAAAATTAAAAATAGAACCACCAAACGATTCAGCAATCTACTTCTGGCTGTTATGTATACAAAAGAATTGAAATTGGGATCTCGAACAGATATTAGCACTCCTGTGTTCAATGCAGCACTATTCACAATAGCCAAGAGGGGGAAACAGCTAATAATCTGCCCACTGACAGATGAATGAAGAAAGAAAATGCAGCATATGCATACAGTGGAATACTATTCAGCCATAAAAAAGAAAGAAATCTGGGAATATGCAACAACATAAATGAACCTTGAGGACATTATGCCAAGTGAAATAAGTCAGTCACAGAAAGACAAACGCTGCAAGTTTCCACTCCTATGAAGAACCAAAAACACTCTGACTCCTAGAAACAAAGAGTGGGTTGATGGTAACCACGAGCTGAGGGTAGGGGTAAATGGAGTGTTACCAGTCAATGGGCATGAAGTCTCAGTTATGCAGGATGGAAAAGCTCTAAAGATCTGCTGGTTACGACATTGTGATTACAATGAGCAATACCTTACTGACCACTTAAATGTTCGTCAAGAGAGTACATCTTCATTACCAAAGTAAAATGAAATTTAAAAGAAAGGAAAATATTCCAACGGCTATGCCAGAGGCAAAATGGCCAAGCCTGAGGAGCATGCAGTGTTCTGGGGAAGGGAAAGAGAATGACGGCATCACGGCGGTTCCTGGTGGTGTGCTGTGAGTGATGGTGCTCCTCCAAATTCATACGGCGACGTGCTGACTCCCAGCACCTGGAATCTGGATGTGAGCCCATCTGGCTGTGGCGTGTCTCCCCATTGCTCGCTAGGGTTGATTTGGCTGATGTGGCTGGCTAGGCGGGGGTCCCTTTCCTCCCTCATTGCTCCATGTGCATCCCTCCCAAAGCTGTGTGCTCAGTCAAAGACTTCAACCATCCCCAACAGAGGAGGACCAGTTTTCAGCCAAGAGCACACAAATAGCTGGGCTCTTCTGCTCGAACCTCCAAACAAGCTCTCAATCCCCGGAATCTGACCTTATATGAAGAGACGGTCTTTACAGAGGTAATCAATTTTAAATGAGGTTATGAGGGTTAGCCCTAATCCAATATGACTAATGTCTTTATAAAAAGGGGAAATTTGAACACAGATCTTCATAGAGGAAGAGAATTGAAGCCTCAGGGAGAATTGAAGCTTCAGAACGAGAATTGAAGTCTACCAGCACAGGAGAGAGGCCTGGAAATAATCCTTCCCTCATGGCACTCGGTGGGAACAACCTGCCAACTCCTTGATCTCGAACTTCTGGCCTCCAGGACTGTGAGAAAATGATTTCTGTTGTGTGAGCCACCCGGTTTGTGGTGCTTTGTTACAGCGAGCCTAAGAAGCTGATATATCAAGTGGGCGGGGTTCTAGAGAAACAGAGAAAGGAACAGTTAACTCTGTCTTGGGGAATGAAAGAATGTTTCATGGAGAAATTCTGGGGAGAAGACACTATTATGTCCCAAACGCTGCTCCTTTTTGTGTGTTATACTCACACCTCTTAGATACAATGTCTGGATTTGATGAGCCAGTTATGGCAACGGTGACTAGAGAGGACAGAAGGCACAGAAGGTTTAGGGCTCTTCTGAGCCCCTGCACCACACCCTTACTTGATGGTTTGTCTGTCTTTTTGGAAAAGCCCATCTCTGAACGCACAGCTTGTCCACGAGTCCTCGCCTGGCATTTGTGGTCCTCCTCCCTGTACCTCACAGGGGCACCCTCCTACTCACATTTTTCAATGGACATCCTGTGATCTGGAGCAGGGGTTTTCCCTGATCACTTGTTTAGTTTGGGATCTCCTGGAAGCAGATGCTGAGACAATGATCTAGATGCAAGGGGCTATTGGACAGGTGCCCCAGTTCTGCAGGAAAGTGGGGAAGTGGCACAGGAAGGGGCTGGAGGGGAAGGAGTCTGAATAGCCTTCACCACCATGGGTAACTGAGCCTTTGCTCCCCATAAAAACTCCGGGAAACAATGCAAGTTCCAGGCTTCAGGATGACTCCACCTGAGGGACAGTGGAACCGGCATGTCACTGGGGTTTAGCATCATTGCTTCAGGGTGGGAGTAGGGAGGTGGTTACCTAGCCTAGGGTCAAAGCAGCTCTTTTGATCACAGAAGAAAACCTTCAGGCACAGAGATGCAGACATCATGGAAAGCAGCTGGCAGTGCCCACTGCAATTTTGCCCAAGGCAAAATTATTACCAGTTCCTGACCCCCGTTACTTGCCTTTAACTTTCATACTTCTTTATGTAAACCCATAAAAAATATGGGTTTTCTGGCTAGATTTTTCTGACACTTAGCTAATAAGTATATTTATAAATAACATAAATATTAGCATAGAAATATAAGTAATTGCTAGGATAAATCATTATAACTGATAATGTGTTTATCAAAAGATCAAGAGGTCTTTTTTATTATCTGAATCCCATTCTCTTCCTGTTTAAGGAAACCCCAGAAATCTTGATTCCAGGTTCAGATGTTTGGCCCCTGCAACATAGTAATAAAATTAACCAGTTTCAGAAATAGTAGCTGCAGTTTAGAGTATTAATATCATTCCCCAAAATCTGGTGTTGGGATTTACTCCAGCAGGGTCCCAAACCACAGCAATGGTGTGTACAAGTTCCCTTGAGCAAGATAAGCAATGCTCTTGCAGGAGAGGGGTATCAACATGCTACTCAACAACGCAGAGAAACTAAAAACCAGTGCAGTAATTCTTTATTCAATAGTGGTTACATTTCTTCTATGTGCCAGGTAAAATGCACTCCTGGTAGTGTTACCAAAATGAGTAAGACATGGTGCCTAATTTTAAAGAACTCATGCCCTAAAGAGAAAAACTACAAGGATGTTTCTTTCATAAAATTTGAGGTCTTTCCAAATATGTTATGGAAGGAGCAGAGCTAACTCAATAATTTACCCAACTAGAATGCTATTAAAATATTTAACTTCCTCATTATATTGTCAACTTGTGTCTTATCTAGAGGGTATAAACAAACACAGAAAGGAGATTGCATTCAAGAGGATTTTAGTTATGTAGCACGTATGGGAGAGTGGAGAAAAATGCGGGACAGTTTAGAAATTTTATACATATATACACATATATTTTCAGTGCTAGCGCTGACCTATTTGATAATTTTCATTTTGACTAGGCTTTTGATACATTTGATTTTTCTTTAAGGGTTTGTAATCTTTGTTGGTTTTGTTTTCTAATTTTTACTTCTTAGATCAATTTTAAGAGAAATACTTCTGTATAAAAATACTGTACAAATAAATTAAAATCACACTGTGCAACTCCTTTACGATCTGTGATCTACCCACTGATAACTGTTAGCAATCTTTGTGGCTTTCAACGTTCTGTTTAGTGGAAATGTCACGCCTCTTTGTGGCCCGTCCATAAAATTGTTTTTTCCACAATGGCAAAGGCAAGTTTAACAAAAGGACACAGAGAAGAATTGTTTCCACTCCAAAAAGTAGTGCACAAGAAGAAAAAATTGGGCATGACCAACTGGCCAACCGTCTCCTCCTCTGAGTGCCTGGCTGCTTCAAGGCCAGCTCTGACCCTTGGGATGTGCCAGGCCCTGGCTCGGCAGTGCCCTGAAACTCTACCAGGCTTGCCGGGAAGCAAGCCTCCCACAAGAACATCCAGTAGACGCCGAGCTAGCCTTGTCTCACTGGGAGTTAGTTAGCTCACACATAATCCCCAGCACTGTGTCTTTTCATCACGCCTACAGCTGACTCCGGCGTGGCAACTGGCTCCTGCGCCTCCCTGTTCCCTGGTGGCGCCCATCATCTGAGTCTGCATTTTCCGAGAGCCACCCGCTCCACTCAGGCTCAGAATGACACATCATGCTCTCGGGAGGCACTCTGTCTCCCCCCGCTGCCTGTGGACAGCATGGGTGATTGCTGTGATGGCCACATCCTGGCTGCGATCATAAATGGATTCTAAACCAACCCAATTATTCACAAGGCACTGGTGCAGATGGCTTTAGACCTAGAAGTGTGGTCTTTAAAATACCCCAGAAGGAACAGAATTTGCATTCCTGATGTGGATTGGGAATATTGATATGGTCAGGTCCAAATTCTCAGAGGCAATGCCTGCAGCACCCCTGATATAAATGGAAAGAGGTTCTCAGTTACTTCACGTCTACTGCACAGAGTAAGTCAAAGCACAAATTTATCTACAGTGTCAGAGGCCTTGGGCTTTATTACCTAGTTCATAGTGAAAATAGAACCTCAATCACACAGTGTTTTGATTGCTATATCAGGGAATTGCTAAGTTAGGGCACTGGTGTTGCTCTGATGGGAAATTTCGGAGTTCTGTTAGTCATTTTCTTATACTGTTCCCTCAACCATCTTAAACTTGAACTTGTAACTCACTGTGTACTTGCATAAACATAAGACGGAAGTGCTGTAGGTTACAACCCAGTGTAAGAGAACCAAGCATATGAAACTTCCTATCTCAAAATATAAACCTAGAAAAAAGCAAATATAAATTTCAAAGGCTCCACCATGGTCTTCCCTTAAAATGTGATCTCCTCATTTGTACTTAAAATGTAAGTTGATTTCATAAGAAATTATTTATTTACATGTTCAGTAATCTGCCTACAACATGAAGAACCTGACACACAAGCGGAAAAGGGAAACAGTCCAGGTGCAGTGGTTCACACCTGCAATCCCAGCAGTTTGGGAAGCCAATGTGGGTGGATCACCTGAGGTCAAGAATTCAAGTCCAGCTTGGCCAACATGGTGAAACCCTGTCTCTACTAAAAATACAAAAATGAGCCTGGCACGTGGTAGTCTCAGCTACTCAGGAGGCTGAGGCAGGAGAATTGTTTGAACCTGGAAGATGGGGGTTGCAATGAGCCAAGATCGCACCGCTGCACTCTAGCCTGGGTGACAGAGCAAGACTCCATCTCAGAAAAAAAAAGGAGAAATGCTAATGTTCATGGTGCTGCCTTGTTAGGCAGCCAGGTAGTCAGTGCCAAGGAAAGAAACGTGATCTATATTAAGAGCGAGATTTTGATGGAGACCGTTGCTGCCTCGTATACACAAATATATTGCTCACAAGGACAGTGGAACAAAGAATAAAGGCCACATCACCAAGTCTAAACCCCTGAACCAATCAGCGTCCCTCTCAGTGAGGTTTCTCAAGAGACTATGACACAAACTGCCCTTTGGACAGGACCCCATGATGGCGAAGGAACTCTACCACGAAAGGGACGAGACCCAAGCTAGTGCTGCCACCCTGTGTGGCTGTGACATCCTGCCTCTCAGAAGCACACTGCAGAAGCTGATCCTCTCTGAGTTTATCATGATCTCATTTCCGACACCAACATTGCGTTGGCAGGAAGAAAATGGTCTCTCACTTATTTTCCACGAAGACCAATAGCCCATGCCTTGTGTTTTAAGTGAAAAGATTGCAAATTCAGTGAGTAGACATGCCATGCGGCTCTAGTAAAGTTGCTTTGAATAATTTTATCCCAGTCCATCGCATTCCGATGAACTGAGATCACAGACACATTATTTTCACTCTTGGCCAGAATTTTTGTGTGCTAGAATGTGATAAACAAGAATGTAATGGATTTAGGTTGCTTCTTGCTTTCAAGTTGTTGTAGGAAAGAAGACGGAAACTCTTCCCCTTGATTTTGGTATAGGGATTAGTATGCGATGTGCTTAATGAATATGTCCAGTTAATTACCTAATGAATGCGAAGTTGGTTTTATCAAAATCTTGAGAATGATGATAGCCTATATTCTTCACTTTCTCTGACGCTGGGCACATCATGGTAGAAGACAAATGACACCTGGGGAGACACATGTCTAATAAATCACCCTTGAAAGAATTCAGTAAAGACGTGTTTACTTCTTTTCTTTTCTTTTTTTTTTTTTTTTTTTTTTTTTTTTTTTTTTTTTTTTTTTTTTTTTTTTTTTTTTTTTTTTTTTTTTTTTTTTTTTTTTTTGAGACAGAGTTTCACTTTCGTTGCCCGGGCTGGAGTGCAGTGGCGTGATCTCTGCTCACTGCAACCTCTGCTTCTAGCATTCAAGTGATTCTCCTGCCTCAGTCTCCCGAGTAGCTGGGATTACAGACAGGTGCCACCATGCCTGGCTAATTTTTTATTATTAGCCGAGACAGGGTTTCTACATCTTGGTCAGGCTAGTCTCAAACTCCCGGCCTCAGGTGTTATGCCCGCCTCAGCCTCCCAAAGGGCTGGGATCACAGGCATGAGCCACCACGCACGGCCCATGCTCAGTCTGTGAGCTTTCAGATACTGAATTTGTGCCACTGAGAATGAGACACTTCAGGCTACAGTCGTCAATGCCATAGATGTTGTACTCCCTTTCTTTTGGTGCCCAGGTTTTTCTGCCTGATGCTGGCAGGGCTCTCCCCACCCCAGGCGCTCCGTGCTCAGCATGGCAATCTTGCCTTTAGAGAGCCCCCAACCAAAACAGGGTAAGGTGCTGGCCTTCCTGTTAAACCCACGTTGCAATAAAAGCCTTTGTAACTCAGAGGAATGCATCTCTAGGGAAAAGTCTTAGGTGAACAAAGGAAATATTTTCTGGCAATGAGACAGCCTTAGAGCCCTGGACTCACATTCCACAGCCTGGTGTCCATCAGCCATAACTGGAAACTTGGCCTGTCCAGTTGGCAACATGGGACGTAGTTTCACAGGGATGAATGAGCAGTTTTCTCAGTTCAGTTCCAAAGTGTTTCAATAACACCAGGACAGTATTCCGGAGGATTAGAAAAAGCTAAGGAGGAAACATGTTTTGTGTACTAATCATAAATCAATTAGTATTTAAGCCACTAAAGGATGCTCTGCTGCCTGGAAGGGTGTCTTCCCACCAGGAAATGGGAAGAACAAACTGCGGACTTGATGCTGAAGAGAGGAAGGCAAACCCAAACCCGGATTCTCTTACCTTCCTACCAATGTGTTTGTACCTAGTAACCAAATTCACTAACCGTACGTCCATTTCAGAAGTTACTTTGTACTGACATTTTTTTTTTTTTTTTTTAGATGGAATCTCGCCTCTGTGACCCAGGCTGGAGTGCAGTGGCACGATCCCAGCTCACTGCAACCTCCACCTCCCGGGTTTAAGCAATCCTCCTGTCTCAGCCTCCCAAGTAGCTAGGATTACAGGTACCTGCCACCATGCCCAGCTAATTTTTGTGTTTTTAGTAGAGACAGGGTTTCACCATATTAGTCAGCCTGGCCTCAAACTCCTGACCTCAGATGATTCACCTGCATTGGCTTCCCAAAGTGCTGGGATCACAGGCGTGAGCAGTGACTCCCAGCCTGTACTGGCTTCTAATAACCGAAATTTAACAATGTCAGGTCTGCACATTGGAGCCTCCCAAAAGGACACATGGCAAGTGGGACCCTTGTAGCTAAGTATATCACTATGTTTAAAAGGATAGTCCCAGGAATTAAGGACTGATCGGTTTACTTGGAAATCAGAAAAACTGACTGCAAATTAATTGGTGGCTGTGAAGCCCAACAATCGCAGAATGGTAATCTCAGAGTGCCAACAAGCTTGACTTCTATGGAGGAAAGAAGGTATTACTGCCGGGCACGGTGGCTCACGCCTGTAATCCCAGCACTTTGGGAGGCCGAGGCGGGTGGATCACGAGGTCAAGAGATTGAGACCATCCTGGACAACACGGTGAAACCCCATCTCTACTAAAAATACAAAACATTAGCTGGGCATGGTGGCGCGTGCCTGTAGTCCCAGCTACTCAGGAGGCTGAGGCAGGAGAATTGCCTGAACCCAGGAGGCGGAGGTTGCGGTGAGCCGAGATTGTGCCATTGCACTCCAGCCTGGGTAACAAGAGCGAAACTCGTCTCAAAAAAAAGAAAAGAATTACTTGTTGCGAAAGTGACTGTGTTTTTTGCCATTAAAAGTAATTAAAAGTGATGGCAAAAACCACAATTACTTTTGCAACAACCTAATACTACCGCAAGTTTAGTAAGAATTCTCCTTAGGGGATGTAAAAAGGAGAGTGCCTTTCCAGTTTGCCATGGTCAGAATTTTCTCCATTAATTTCCCTTATGCATAAGTTTCTCTACTTTTCAGATCACCTAAGAAAGACCTTAATGCTTCTGACGATGGTAGGGGCAATGACGAGCTGGAACAAACTTCGACTGACCATGAGGCTCCTGAGGGCGTCCACCTCCATCATGTCCTCTGCTTACCCAGAACTTGCTGCTGTTCAGATATTTCCTACCCAGGGAAAAAATAGTTTCAATTTGCTTGGTTTTAAAACTCCGAGTTCGGGATACTGTACTCATGCCCCTCTCCTCTGTTTGCTCCCTGGGATGTAATGGAAAGTGATTCAGGCTTTGGCATCACATGGGCAAGACTGTGACTTCCAGTTTTGCCTCTTCCTGACTCTAAGATGGTAAACACTTACTTACCTTGCCACAGCTTACACTGTTTTCCCTGTATGTTTGTTTAATGTGAATAATCATTTCTATTGATAACAAAATACAATAGAAGGTGTTTATTGCATGCCTGGGATGTGGCATAATTCATGCTCCTTCTGAAGTTGAAGTCTTTAAATTAGCTCCATGCTTGGAAACAGATATGATCCAGCCCCAACATCTAGATCCATTTTCTTGATTTTCTTTTTGGTCACATGGATTAAGGAATAAGATGTATAGTAGAAACCTGAAGCATCATACCCAATGCTTTAGAAGAGTTGTTATTCACCAAAACACACAAGGAAACAAAACCATGGCAACTCAAGCAGGATCACCAAGACCTGGGCACCGCAGCAGAGTTCCATTATGATAGGCACTTCCCTGCTCCCCCAGCCCCACCACATCATGTGGCTCCTGCCTAACCCTCACCTGTGTACACATTCAGGAGGACACCCCTCCTCGTGGGCCATGCCTGATAGCAAATAAGCATCCCTTTTTTCTATAACTTACAGTCACTTGACTTTTAGAAAGTTCTATATTTTGAAATCATTATTTGGCTGATTCTCTGTATTTGACTCTTGGTGATGAACAATCCTCAAGGCTATGTTAATGGTGTAAATTACCCTCTATGCTCACATCTTCTGATCACTGGACACTAATCCTTCTTCCCTTCACTCTGGAGCTCGCCCTGCCCTTTCATGGTCTTCACACTGCCATATGCATTTCCAAGAATGGTTTCCAAGGCTACAGAACATGGATTGTTTTAGATTAGTCAACTTCTAGATACACTTTTTTCTGGATATTCATTCCCAAAACCTTGTACCTGTGTGCTCTGCTTTCCTTTTTCATATCCACTTCATGCTTGACTTTCTTCCACTTTCTGCAATTTTTGCAGGACAAAAATCCTTCTTTTTACCATGTTGAACAAAGACAATAGGAGGCAGAAGTTTTGGCATTACTTTGTCTTTATCTGATGCATCTTATTTCAAACTGAAAATGAAGTATAAACTTGGAGAGGAAGTATTCTTCCTTATGGTGAGGTTTCTGAATTTTGACTTATTCCAGAGCAGAATGAAAGAAGTGTTGCTGGATGCCAGGGTTTCGGCCTAGGTCCAGTTGCTTACTTCACAGAAAGTCAATCACTGAGACAACAAGTATTGCCAGGAAAGAAAGGCTTTATTTTGGGTGACACCAGCTGGGAGTTGGGAGATGAGTCCCAAACCCATCTCCCCATTGACTAATGTTAGCAGTTTACATAGCAGGAGAGGGAAGTAACTAGGGATAGGTAAGGAAGAGGCATTGATCAATAGGCAGCAGTTGATTGATGAGGGATCTAGTGCTTCCTTGTCTGGATGCAGTGATCTGGAAAGTGTCAGCTCCCTGAAACTCTCTGGGAGGTCTTATGGTTGGCTGCTGAGAAAGGAACTCAAATAAAGCAATGCAAGCATCTCAAGCTTCAAGATCAGGAGGGTACATTTCTATGTTTATTAAAAAAAACTAGAAACATCAGTTCTATAGGAAGATCAGGACAGTTTCATAAGAACAACTTTGGTTTAATGGCCTGATCCTCTGTCTTTGTTCAGTCTGCTATAACAAAGTACCGTAGACTGAGGGGCTTATCAGCAACAGGCAGCTCTCTCTCACAGTTCTGGAGGCTGGAAGTCCAAGATCAGGGAGCCCACATGGTTGGGTTCTGGTGAGGGCTCTCTTCCCTGCTGTGGAGCACTGACTGCTTATATTCTCACACAGTGGGCAGAGAGTGAGAGAACTCTCTGGGGTCCCTTTTATAAGACACTAAACCCATTCATGAGGTCTTTACCCTCATGACATAACATCTCCCAAAGGTCCCATCTCCTAATACCATCCCAATGGAGCTTGGAATTTCAGCATGAATTTTGGGGGGATGCAAATGTTCAGTCCATTGCACTTTCTGTCCTCCAAATCTTTGTCTAACAAGGACTCTCAACTTAAGGAGAGAGAACACAAAAAGACAGTAAGAGTAAGAAATATTGAAGGTAAGGATGTCTTATCTAATCCGGGATAAAAACTTGTAGCCAGGCTAGAGAATGTACTCCCCATCTTATGGTAAGAATAACCAAAACGGGTTAAAAAGTATGCTCGGAAATACCAATCTGCTGGCAAACATGCTGTGTAAATTCTTCCAATTCTTGGTGACAAGTGGGAATTTAGTGAACAACTTAATTCACCTATGTCTGTCTGCATTCTGCCACTCCATGGCTTTGATGAAAATAGAAAGCCCGTGACAAGATAATCATATTTTATTTAAAATAATGCATTGGTAAAGGTATTCTGAAATTAACAACATCTCTTAGTTTTCAAAAATTTTCTAGTATTTTGAGTTTTTTAAAAATATACATGCCTCTGAGTGAAAGAGCCACAGGTATCATAAAAGTGATTTGGTAATTCTTAGCAAAGTATGTTTGTGTCATATTCATAAATCTGCTAAGCATATGACTCTAATGACTAGGTAATGAGTCACTTTGCAAGCCAGGATGCCACATTCTTTTCTATCAGCTAAATTTATAAAAAGCCTTGATTGAGTTGGGAGCTGATAGATAATTTAAAATAATTTGTTGATAGATCTCTATGTGATTTTTTTGCATACAACTTGAAAAAGTTTTAAATAATTGAATGAAATTTTCATAATAAAACTCCTTCCAATTCCAAGTACTAATATCTCAGTTCTTCAATCCATGAAAATGAAAATTAGGAATTGAATTAATGCCAAGCCTTGTTTTATTCTATCAATAAATAATATTCATTAGTGATTATTTCAACTACTTGACAAAAAACCCTGAGACACATTTTCAATACATTTTACTTTTTATGTTTAATAATGATACATAAAATTTTATAACATATGTATGCTGTTTTGATCAATTTCTACAGTTATTAAGTATAATTAACTCAATTCAGAATAAAATACAGAGCACTATCATCACAGGAAATATGCTAGAAAATATAGAGTTTTAAAAAATTTTATATATAGTTTTTGAAAAGAAGTATATAAGCTGATCAGTAAAACTTTACATGAAGATAAAGTTCTGTGGGAAAATAAAATTGAAATAAATAACAGATAATGAAGAAACATATCTATTTTCTATTATTAAAGAACTTGTTCATTTGCCTTTTAAATGGATTCTGATGAATATCAAATTCCTGAGGTATTTAGATTCCACTGGGTTTTTTTTTAAATGATGTAACACTTTTATTTCAAAATGCTAATATTCACAATAAATCAGAAATGATAATTTTTCAAACAATTTAGACTTTTGAATAAAATGTCTAACTATTATCTTTCAAAAGAGTAGGTAATATAAGTTTTTCAAACTTGTTTTATGGTTAGTAAAAATCTTTTAAAGCCACTACTTTGGAATACTATGTGATAAAAAGTAAGGCACTGAATCTTTACTAGGTCGTAATCTATGTCTTTCTCTGTCTGATAAATCACATTCAGCCAAGAATGTAGTATCATCTTATAGCTCTATTCACTAAAGGAGAGGAAGTAGGAAGCATTTATTTTCTTTTAAAGAAATTCATTGAGAAAATGACTTTCATTTCTTATTGAGAGATAGCCTTGGCCTTAGGAATCAGGATCTTTTGCCCAGGCTGTGACCCACCATGAAGGGGCTGCCCTTACCTTCCTCCTCTCCACTACCCAGAACTACTCCTCACACATTCTGTGAATGTGATGAAAGTTAACGTCAGGAAAACAGATCTCTTCTCCTGGCCATGGAACTCCGTCCCAGGTAGCAAGCCACAGTCCTGGCCTGGGGAGTGACGCGTTCAGGCTACAACTTATTCTACAGTGTGAAGGATGATGTTCTTTCCATTGTGTGAGCAGTATTTCCACTAAAGAAATTCATCCCTTTTATTAATGATTTCCTGTTATTTAGTTCACAGGAAAAAAAAAGTCTTGAGATATAATAGGCCACCCTACATAGGCAGACTCTATTCAGGTAGAGAACAAACATACCATACAATTTATTTGGAAGTTTGTTTGAAATAAAACACTCTTGGACATACAAGAAGAAATGTTAATAGATGTAAAAATAAAGTACAAGAAGAAATCCCAGTACGAAACCAATTAATAAAATGTAAACTGAACAAAGATTTACCTTTGGTCACTAGGCTCTAGAAGCAGCTGTTGTGGGTGTTGAACAACGGGAACACGTGGATTCAGGGAGAGGAGCATCACCACACTGGGGGCAGTTAGGGGGCAGGGGAGAGACAGCAGGGGGTGGGGAGGGATAACATGGGGAGAAATGCCAGATATAGTATGCACCTAAAGTAAAATAAATAAATTTTTAAAAAAGCAGCAGCTGTTGTCTGGGGAGAGTTTGCAAACAAGGCTTAAGCCCATTAGTGTTACAATAAAAAGTCCTATAAATCACACTCTGAAAGCTTTAGTAATTATGTGGCGTTTTTTGTTTTTTGTTTTTTTCAATAGATGTTGACAGTTGAAGTATCACTGTTGGTACAGAAAGATATTGTAAAGCTTCATGTTTGCAGAATAGTGGCTTAGAAGTCAGATAAACAGCTGCCCACATTTATGAACTTCAAATCTCTATGCCAGGCAAGTTCTAAAATCTAGTTATGTACAAAAGAAAACCAAAAACTCAATTTGCATGTTGTCAGTACAGGTGCATGAAGCTGTATAATGATATTGTATGATGCTGAGTGCGGAAGACAAAAAGATAAAACAGAGAGAAGGAAGAGAGGATGACAAGGGTATTCCTGAGAAGTGTTGGTCAGGAAGGCCTCTCTAACAGGAAAAGAGAGAAGTCCCAGACATAAATGGTGGAGTCATTTTTCACTTGGTTCTAACACCTCAAACATATCATTGATATTTAGTTTATTTGAAGTCTAAGGATCATTCAAGATAGAGGCTGACTCTGAGTTAAGAAATTAATTAAAAATAAAAATCCTGTTGAATAGATAGATTGATAGATGTGTGGTAAGACAAGCATAGTAAAATGTCAATTGCGGAATATTCACACCCCATCATATCTAGGTACTGGATATACAGGTGTTCACTACAAAATCCATTCAGCCTTTTGTATGTTCTTTTATGGTTAGCCAAAAATTTTTAAAGCCACTACTTTGGAAAATTATGTAGTAAAAAGTAAGGAACTGAATCTTTACTAGGTCATAATTGATGTCTTTCTCTGTCTGATGCATCGCATTCAGCCAAGAACGTAGCATCATCTTATACTTTATGTTAGAAAGATTTGTATTTCTCAAGCTTAGAAACATATTTCAGGTAGAACAAGTAATAATTAATAATCATTAAAATAATTATTTATCAAATTTGCTTTAGTTTTATTTATTTAAATCTTATACCACATGGTTATCATTTTTTTTTTTTTTTTGAGACAGAGTCTTGCTCTGTCACTAGACACCAGGCTGCAGTGCAATGGCGCGATCTCTGCTCACTGCAACCTCCGCCTCACGGGTTCAAGCAATTCTTTTGCCTCAGCCTTCTGGGTAGCTGGGACTACAGGTGCACGTCACCACGCCCAGCTAATTTTTTTTGTATTTTTAGTAGAGACGAGGTTTCACCATGTTGGCCGGGATGGTCTCAATCTTTTGACCTCGTGATCCGCCTGCCTCGGCCTCCCAAAGTGCTGGGATTACAGGTGTGAGCCACCGCACCCAGCCTAGGTTATAATCCTTTAAACTAACTTAATAATATTGCCTGTATTAAGTTGTGTTTTTGTCTTAAAACAGTAATATTAGGTAAGCAGTATGACATTAGTATGCTAATGTGTCCTTCAGTTAAACACACGTATGGATGACACAGGAATATTTAGATTATGAAAATATCCATTATCTGTGCATTAAAGATATAATTTCATGGAAAGCACATATAAAACAAAAACCACAAAAGTTTCAGTATTAAATGCTCATATTTATTTGCAAGTTAGCAACAGAGGTGCTAAAAGCCCTCTTCTTGAATACTCAATTAATTACTCAAATTTAACAAGATTAATAATAACTAATTGAGTGTAATAACACAGGCTGGGCCCACCTTCATGTTAAATAACGTAGCTCTAAAAGTCCCCCAAATACAGATTATTTCTGGAGCAAATAATATTCCTCCTCCAAAAAGAGTTTAAACATTTAAGTTGTGCACATTCTAGACTATTCCAGAGATTACAGATTAGAAAGTGAATAGAATCTTTCTGACATTAGAGTAAGATAATGGAACTTCAACAAAAATGACTCTCTGAATAATATGACCAAAGCTTATTTGTGTGAGAAACGTCCCTCATGTTTCTTTTCAAATTCTGTTAAATGCAACATGAAAAATAAATAAGATATTTCAAAAGCGATGGGATGCAGAAATGTCAAGCTCTGCCAGACCAGAAAGGTAATTTCTAAGAATCAAAATTTACATACAAACCGAATGACAGTTTTATAGTACAGAAAGAAACTGGGCAATTTCCCCTCCTCACCTCCCTTCTTGTATTTCTAGTAGGGAAAAAAAGCCCCACAACAAAGAGCTCCTTTCTGAGGTGTCTAGGACTATTTGGTTTCCCACATCTGCACTCCACACCACTGTATCTATATTTACTCAGTTGCTTCCATTTAGGCAATAATGGCTGCTGGAGAGCACTTTCCACTGTGGGTGTGAAGCTGGCAGAAACAGGTACTGGGTTTGGAAGGGCCACTGGAGCAGTGCCTTCTGGAGCTGGTGCCATGTTAGTTCATTATTTCTAGCAAAAAGTCTACTTCATATTAATAAAAAATAAATTCTCTTCCAGATTAAGATGACTGGCCTGCAGAAATAGGAAAGCACAACTCAGTGAGGCATATAGAGAGTGGGTGATTGGCTGATGAACACAAGAGACTTGGCTCTAAGCAGTGTGGACGGATTCATCCAAAAATGTTAGGGACCTTAAAATTAAAGCAAACAGAATGGTGTGCAAACATTTTTCTCTAGTTAGTGAGTTTGTTTTTCATGGGAATGTGAGTTAGCAATTCTGAAACTAGTTTTTGTTCAAAGACTGAAGAAATAAGGAAATATATATGAGTAATGACAGCCAGGACTTTGTCAGAGAAATGAGTTACCAACAAAGAAAGGAGGAGTGTTCAGATGAACCCCATCATATCTCACTGGAGTCAAAGGCATGAACCACAACACACAATCTGAAAGGGTTCTCAATGTCAAATCTGGAATAATGTGAACAATAAAATTGGAAGCCTAATGTAATCATATCAATAATTACATTAAATATAAATGGCTTAAAAGCATGAATTAAAAAAGATTATCAGACTAAGGTTTTAAAAACCAACAGATTATATGTTATCTATAAGAAACCTACTTCAAATATAATGACATAGATATATTCAAAGTAAAAAGACAGTAAAATAATATGTCAAGTAAATACCAATTAATAAATGAGAGTAGTTATAGTAATATCAGAAAAATTGAACTGCGGAACAAGGAAAATTGCTGAGGATAAAAATGAACATCATATAATTATGAAAAATTAATTAATGCAAAGGAAATAATAATTGTAAATGTGTATGCATCAAACAAGAAAGCTCCAGAATACATGAAACAATAACTAAACAAAAAAATGGACAAAGCTATGCTCATTCTTCAAGATATCAATAGTTTTCTTGCATTGGTTGGTAAAACAAGAAGACAGAAAATCAGCAAGGATAAGAAGGCCTGTACACTCCCATTGAACAACTTTATCTCCTTGACATTTATAGACTTTCCATTCAACAAGCAGAATATATATTCTCTACCAGTACACAGAGCACATTTATCAAAATAAGATCATATTCTAGGCAATAAAATAAACCTTAACAACAATAAAAGATTTTAAATCATACAAACTTTTTTGGTCATACATAATGAAACTATAAGTCATTAACAGAAGATACTTTGAAAACCCAAATATTTAAAAATTTAGCATTACACTTTTAAGCTTTTGGGTCATGGAGGGAGTCTCAAGGGAAATTAAAAAATATTTCAAAATATATTTATTTGAAAATGCAACAGATGGGAAATAGTCAAATTATAGTTTAGAGATATTTATAGCATGCAATGTTTACATTAGAAAAGTCCCTCATCAATTATCTGTGCATCCACCTTAAGAAGTAAGAAAAAAGAGAAAATTAAACCCAAAGCTAGCCAAAGGAAAAAATAACAATAAAGCAAGGTGCAGAAACCTTATTTTATTATTTAAATAAACCTTATTTTATTATTATTTTTATTGCAATAATAAAAACCTAAGAATAATCGCAAAAATCATTGAAACCAAAAGCTGTTTCTTTGATGAAAAGAATAAAATTGATAAACCTCTAGACAGACTAAGCAAAGGGAAAAAGAGAAGACGTAAGTCATCAATATCAGAAACAAAAGTGATTATATCACTACAGGCCTTACAGATGTTAAAGTGGTAATAAAGAAATGCATCAATCTGACAACTTAGGTGAAATAGACCAACTCTTGTAAAAGATTACAAAAACTCACTAAAGAATAAATAAATAACCTGGTTAGTGTTATGTCTATTATAGACATTTTATATAGTTACATTTTCCAATAAAGAAAATCCCAGACCAAGATAGTTTTAAAGGTAAAGTCCACCACTCATTTAAGGATGAAATAATGCCAATTCTACAAAAATTCCTGCGGATAATAAAAAAGAACACTTATAAACTCATTTTTTGAGGCAAGTATTATTACTCCAATACCAAAAGGTATCAAAGAAATAAGAGAAGAAAATCATAGCCCAGTATTTCTCATGAACATAGATGCAAACAAATTCAACAAAATATTAATAAATCAAATACAGCAATATTTAAAAGGGATAATACACTTCAGTAAAACTCTGGTGCAAAAATACTTATAGCAATTTTATCTATAATTGACAATAATAGGAAACAACCCAGATATTTTCAAATGGTCACTGGCTAAACAAACAGCAGTACATCCATAAAGTAGATGTCCTGCTCGGGATAAAGCAGAATAAATTTTCAGTGCATACAGCAATATGGGCCAATTGTAAACTCGTTTTTGCTAAGTGAAAGAAGCCAGATGCAAAAGACTATATATTGCATGTCCCTACTTATATGCCATTCTAGAAAGAGCAAAACTACAGGAATGGAAAACAGATCAGTTGTTGCCAGGGTTTAGGGGTTAGTGAAGGGCTTGACACTAAAGAGGGGCACAAAGGAAATCCTGGGGTGATGAAACTGTTCAGTACGGCACCACAGTGCTGGATACATACTCTATGCATTTGTCTATACCCACAGAACTGCATGTGAAAACGTAAATTGTATAGTATGGACATAAAAATTAAATAGAAATATAACCTATGACATACAGCTAAAGTAAGAAATATTCATAGTCTCAAAATTATGTCAAAAGAAACAGAAAAAAACTAAAATAAATTAGGCATTCAAGTCAAAGCGTTAGGGAAAAAAATCAAAACATATTGAAGGAACATGTATAAAACATAAAATAGAAAAAGAGTACAGCCAAAAATAATTAAAACTTCCTTGAAATTATGGTAATATTGATGAACCACTGGCGCACCTAATCAGGGGAGGAAAAAAAGAAGAAAACGTACATACAAAAATTAGAAATGATTAAGAAGGACTCAAAACAGGGGACTTTTTTTAATCAAGAGAAGCTACTTATTATTCCATAAATGTATTTTAAAAATTAGAAAGTACAAGCAGAACAATTTCCTTAGAAGAAACTACCAAAGCACCACAAAACAAAACAAAAAAATGCCTAGATTGTTATTCAGGGGAATTCTACCTAAACTTTGAAGAGCAGATCATTCTAATACCATTTAAGTTGTTCAAAACCATAAAACAAAGAAAAAAGTCTTTCAAATTATTTTCATAAACCCTGTAAGAAATTCACAAAAGATAAAGATCAATAACACTTACAAAAGGTAATGGACATATTGTAAGTAAAATACTAACAAACAGAAATCAAAACGTCTAAAAATCACAAAACGTAGATTTTATTTTAAGAATGTCTGAATGCCTCTAATTAGGCAACCAATTAATATTCCTAATTTCCAATTAGGAAACCAATTAATATTACCACATGGATGGCTCAGCATTAAGAAACATTAATATTGTGTTGCTAAAAACTCATTACTACAACGCTGGAAAAGCATTTGACATTAAATTTCAAATCCATTTCTAATTTTTAAAAAGACAGTCATACAGAAATCAACAAAAAAATCTAAACATAGTTTATACATATACAAATACATAGTATGAAATGTGTAGATCAAAGTCAGAAATGAGACAAGGCTGTCTACTGTAATCATTACTACTTAACGATTTTTCCTTTGTAATTTTTATTGAAAGTCTTAACTAATGGAATTAGAAAAGAAAAGGAAGTTAATTACATAATTGGAAGGGAAAAGATAAAACTACTTCTAAGTTGCCATTGATATAAAATAATTTTATACAAACAAAATCAGGAAAACTAAATGCAAAAAGTTACAACAAAAAATAAGAGAATTAAAATAGAATCCGATTATAAAACTGACAAACAAAACATAACTAAACACAATCAATTAAAAAATAAAATAAACAAAAATGAATCCAAAACAAAAAAGCAATGGCAATGGAGTGAGACTAGTTCTACCAGATATTAAACATATTTTTCAGACTTAATCAAGAAAATTTAATAGATGTACTAGTGGATCAGAAGAGAAAGTTCAGGAATAACCCCAAATAAAACAATTTAGAACACAATAAAATGTGCATGTCAAATCAATGAAGTAGATATAAATTTAGTTATAAATATAAATGAAAACCATAAATTTTAAAAATTGACGGTATGACAGCAAAAGAATTAAGTGTGTTGTTACTGCATCGCATAGACCACAATGCATACCAGGAAGAGCAAAGACCTAAACGTGAAACTGGAAACCATACAACTATCAGAAAAAATTCAGGGTGAACTCCTTTAAAAATTTTCATCTGGTATGGAGTCTAAATTTATTTAAAGTCCAAAGACAAGGGAAAATATCAATAATACATAAAAATAAAAAATGCCTGCCTGAAGAAAACAAACAAATGTAAAGGAGCAAACGCATAAAACGATGACAGAAAATGTCTTTGCAACTTACATCACAGGCAAAAACATAATCTCCTCAATATATAAAAATCTCCAATGCATCAGGGAGAAAAAGACCAGCAACTCAGGAGAAAAATGGACAAAGCAGAAACAGACACTTTATAATATAAAATAATTTACTGTTAAATAAATAAAAAGATGTTTAGCGTGATTTCTTTTAAGAGCCATGGAAATAAAATCAACAATATACCATGTTAGCAAGGTGTTTCCCAGGAAGAGGGCTCAGAGCCCAGGGAGAACTGGCTGCTTCCAAGACAGGGGCCAAGAATTAACTGGGCGTGGTGGTGGGCACCTGCAGTCCCAGCTACTCAGGAGGCTGAGGCAGGAGAATCGCTTGAACCCAGGAGGCAAGGGTTGCAGTGAATCTCTGAGAACACGCCACTGCACCCCAGCCTGGGCAACAGAGCAAGACCCCATCTCAGAAAAGAAAAAAAAAAAAAAAAAGAAATGGCTCTTCATCAGCTGTTACACCAGAGGTGAGAACGCACCACGGCGGGTGTGGAGGGTGTAGGAGCCAGGCGGGAGGGAGGATCACTGGTCAAATTGGAACAAAGTAGAGCATCCGAAATAATAGTGACTGTAAGTGATCCAAAAACATGACTTAAATGTGAATGAAATCACACAATGAGAGAGGAGAGCGTGTTTAGCGTGATTGGATTTACCTGTTACATGCGTCACCAAATGTTCCTATTTGCCTGGGCCTTCCTGTTTATGTCTGAAATAATTAATAGTGCTGCTTTCATTTTTCTAAATATTTAAAAACATGTATTTAAAAAGTTCCAAAAACAAAATGAGGGACTTTAGTGATGAGGTAACTAGATGTAAAACAAGCATCTCGATGAGGGTGGAACAGCTGAGAGATGGGGCAAAATTTGCACAGTGCTCACTACCAGAAATGTCAAACATTATCACTGAGTTTCAGGTATGAGAATGATATTTTGGCTAAGTGGAATTTTTCCCCCAAATTTTAAATAGATCCCGAAATATTTCACAGCACAGTGTCAAAGTGTTTGTAACTCACTTTAAAACTTACATCACAAATGTGGAACAATAAGCATGTAAAAATAAGTATATTTATATTTGTATATCCTCGATTTACTTAATTCAATTCTGGAAGAATATACAAAAACTAATAGTGGTGGCTACCTATGGCAGTATGTTATGTCTTGTCTTGTCTTGTCTTGTCTTGTCTTGTCTTGTCTTATTTTATTTTATTATTTTGTTTTGGTGAGGGGACTGAGGGATGAGAAAGGATGGAAGGAAACGTTCAAAGTTATACCTTTACATACATTTATTTAAAACGTAACGTTATTCAATAAAAGATACATTTTTGCCATTAATATACAAAGAAAAATTCTTCAGTCTTTAACAGATCAAGAGTTAGAAAAAATAAATTTTTAGCACACCTGGATGATGTGTTATAATGTTAACTAAAATAATGTTGTTCTAATTTTGTCCTCTATAAAAAACATGTATTATTTTCAGAGGTACGCAGAATATTTACAGAAGTAAAGTATGCATCAGAGCACATGTGGAAAAAAAACCTTACTGAATTTCAAAAGGCAGAAATTATACAGGCCAAATACTCTGACCACAGCAAAATAGAATGAAGCTGTGTTCAAAGACAGATTCATATCCTTAAAAGCTTTTATTATTACACAAGAAGAAATGAAAACAAATGAAAGCATTCACTTCAGGAAGTTAATATAAGGAAAACAAAGCAAGAGGAAGGAAATAATTTTTACGAAAGAAAATTGATGGCCAAAATAGAATAAAACCAGATTTGATATACACATCTAAGAGCTCATTCATTGAGGCCAAAAAATACTAATTAAAATGCCAAACATCTGGCAGTCTCCTTAAGAAAAACAAGAAGATACAGATATACAAAATAAGGAATGAGAACATAGCTAGGTAGAAGATTAAATTAATAATATTGTAAAGCCTCTAACAATAAAGGTGGTTAATGTCGTGATAACACCGTTGAAAATCTTGCAGAAATGGGTGAATCTCTAATAGGAAATGGCAGTTTTCCGAACATATTGAAGACTAAGTATACCATCTAAATGTACAATGATCACGGGGAAAAATAAAATGAAGAATTATCCAAGCATTTCTTCCAAAAGCAGTGCCAAGCCCGCAGTATTTGAGCTAAGTTCTTTCCAACTTTCAAGGAACAGATAATTAGCACGCTATGTAAACTGCTATAAAGCAGAGGAAATCGCAGGAAGCTTCCCAGCCCACTTCACAAAGCCAGCACAGATTCGATCCCAAAACCTGACAAAAAGTGGCGCAAAAAGGAAAATGACAGGCTATGAATAAGCTTATTAAAATTCTAAATAAAGTATTGGCAATTTCAGAGCAAGTCTCTACTAAAATGACAATAGTTCATGATCAAATAAAATAATTCAAGGAGCACAAGGATATTTTAATATATCACATTAATAGATTACAAAGAAAACCAAATAATCATCTTTAAAATGCCCATAAAAACGCATCTGAAAAAAAAAATGCAGTATCCAGATATCCCTGGGTTAAAGAAAGAAAATTAAAAAGGACCAAAAAATCTTTAGGAAGCCAGGATCAAAAAGCTGATTCTCTAACATTGTACCGTCATGCAGACTTTCTTAAATTTTAGCCTACAAGCTACTTACTTGAGAATTATCTGGGTGTTTGTTGAAAATGTAGACATGTGTGTAGTCTTTTCTGTTGAATCACTTATCCGCTGCCACAGTAATCCTGTGTAGCACACCAACCCCCAAACTGTAGCTTAACACCGTGAGCATTCATTTCTTTTGTGCTCTGTGAATGGGATATTTAGGCGAGAAGTTTCCCTGAACGTGGCCTCCTGGCTCACGGGAGGAGGGCTCGGCTGGCTGTAGCTGATCTACTGGTTTGGCTGCAGTGACCTGGGGCAGTGGCTCTGCTCCATAACCCTCCTCTTCCCCCTGCCTCCCCTGGGCGTCTTCTCATGGGGACAGCAGAGATGCAGGATGGCAAGCACCTGACGGACATCCCTTTCAAGCCTGTGCTGCTCTTACGTCTTCTAACATCTCACTGGCCACAACACGTCACATGGCTAAATCCAGTGTTAAGGAACCAGGGCAAGCCTGTCCCTGGTCAAAGCCCATTTCAACTTGCAACAGGAAAGGGTGTGACAAAGGGGCCGAACATCAGGGCCGTATCTGTGCTTTCCAGATGTTCTACAATTCTCATGTTACTTTTCAAGTTGTTTTTATTTTAAAAATTAAAAATTAGGGGCCAGGCATGGTGGCTCACGCCTGCAATCCCAGCACTTTGGGAGGCCAAGGCAGGCAAATCACCTGAAGTTGGGAGTTGGAGACCAGTCTGGCCAACATGGAGAAACCCCATCTCTACTAAAAATACAAAATTGGCTGGGCGTGGTGGTGCCCACCTGTAATCCTAGCTGAGGCAGGAGAATCACTTGAACCGGAGAGGTGGAGGTTGTGGTTAGCCGAGACGGCGCCATTGCACTCCAGCCTGGGCAACAAGAGCAAAACTCTGTCTCTAAAGAAAAAGTCAATTGGACCTTAGGACAATTTTTAAAAAAGGTTACAAATTAAGTGCATGGATTTGAGAGACATTACGTATGACCACGGCCTGGCAAAGTAGTCTAATCCCAATGGGAGACAGAAAACAAATGTAGGTTTCTCTGCTCATCCAAAGAGAAAAAACACAAGAAAGAAAAAGAAATACCCAAAGCCAAAGGGACGGGGCACGTGGGGTGGCTGCCGCGAGTAAACAGTGAACTAGAGCAATGTTCTTCAAACTTCAACTTGTCACTGACTGTTGACTATTTCATGGGCTGCAAACACTTTTTAAATTTTTTACTTTTTTTTTAATTTTTATTTTAGGTTGGGGGCACATGTGAAGTTTTTTTTACATAGATAAACGTGTGTCATGTGGGTTTATTGTACATACTATTACATCACCCAGGTGATCAGCTCAGTACCCAACAGTTCCCCTTTCTGCTCCTCCCCTTGCTCCCATGCTCCACCCTCAAGTAGAGTCCAGTGTTTGTGGTTTTCTTCTTTGTGTGCATAAGTTCTCATCATCCAGCTCCCACTTGTAAGTGAGAACATGCAGTGTTTGGTTTTATGTTCCTGTGTTAGTACTTTAAAGACGATAGACTCCTGCTCCATCCTTGTTCCCACAAAACACATGATCTCATTCTTTTTACGGCAGCATAATATTCCATGGTGTATATGCACCACATTTTCCTTATCCAGTCAGTCATTGATGGACATTTAGATCAATCCCATGTCTTTGGTACTGTGAACAGTGCTGCAATGAACATCTGCATGCATGTGTCTTTATGGTGGAATGCTTTACATCCTCTGGGTATATGCTCAGGAATGGGATTTCTGGGTCGAATGATAGTTCTGCTTTCAGCTCTTTGAGGAATTGCCATACTGCTTTCCACAATGGTTGAACCAATTTACACTCCCACCAACAGCATATAAGGGTTCCCTTTTCTCCAAAACCAGGAATGCCAGTGGGCTGCAGATAAGGGGTTTGCAAACAGGCGTGTTCTCCTGAAGTGCATGGCTATGATGTGCAGCCTTATGTGCCAACATGTCAGGCTCAGGTATTTAATCAAGGCAAATCTAGGTGTTACTGTAGAGATACTTTGTAACTGTGGTTAACATCCATAGTCATCCTACTCTAAGTAAAGAAGATTGCCTTCTATAATGTGTGTGGGCCTCATCCCAACAGTTGAATGTCTTAAAAGTAAAAAATGACTTTTTAGAGAAAAAGGACTTCTGCCTTAAGGCTGCAGCATGAACTCCTGCCTGAGTTTGCAATCTGCTCTCTGCCTTAAGGATGTTGGACTACCAGCCCCCCACCACCAAGCGAGCCAATTCCTTAAAATAAATCTCCATCCCAACTGATCTACATGCCTTCCTGTCTGCCTATCCACCTGCATCTATCAATCAACCTACACATCTACATGTCTAGATCTAACGCCTACATACCTGCATCTACCATCTCCTATTTATTCTGTTTCTCTAAAGAACAAGTATAATGGTTGAGGACCAAGGCATCACCTGGAATAAAGGTCTGACCTTGCAGGGATCCAAGCGAAGAAGCTGAGCCCAGGCCTAGCAGCGTTAAGAGGTGAATTAACGAGACTAGAGGGTGGTGACTGGGGTCCCAAGGATGGAAGGGACACACCAGGTACCATGCCTAGACCTACTGTTTAACTCTTACAGGGCTAACAGCACTAACAAGACACGGTGCTGGCATGAAATCCACACTGCTTCTTCGAGGTTCCATGTGTTCTGTACCCTGACAGTCCCTCGTGCTATAGTCAACATGCTGAAAAGCTGGGTGTCCTACATGTGAGAACTAAGGTGTGATGGATATGTGTATTAGTCAGGGTTCTCCAGAGAAACAGAGCCTATGTGGGGTATGTGTGTGTGTGTACGTATATATGTGTGTATATATGTATGTATATACATATATGTGTGTGTGTGTATATGTAGACATACATTTAGAGAGAGAGCCTATGTGTGTGTGTATAGATATGCCATTGTGGGGGCTGGAAAGTCTGAAATCTGTAGAGTAGACCCACAGACTGGAGATCCAGGTAAGAGTTGATCGTGCAGTCTTGAGTCCAAATTCCACAGCATGGCTGAATGAAAACTTAAGGAGGATTTCTATGTCTCCGTCCTGAGGCAGAATCCCTTCCTTTTCAGGAAATCTCAATCTTTGTCGTCAGGACTTTCAACTGATTGGCTGAGGCTCACTCACATTACGGAGGGTCATGTACTTTACTCGAAGTGTACTGATTGTAGATATTAAGCACATCTACAAAATATCTGCCACATGCAGGCTCGCGTGAAGCTGGCATGTGAAATTAACCATTTCAGCATCACGTGGATTTTGGACCTAGGCAGACCTAGCATGTGTGCACACTAGCTTGTAATTTGGGCAACGGGTCACCTCTCTAAGCCTATGTCATCTCATCTCTAAAATGGGAGCGATAAGGATGACTTAGAACAATTGTGGAAAGAATTCACTAGACGCTCAGTAAGTGATAGATTTTGTGATGACTCCATTAACCGTGTTGGGGGAAGAACAGCAAGTAGGGAGAGCCTGTGAGCCCAGCATGTATCTCTGGGAGGAAGTTGTGGCATGGGAGTGGCTGCACAGACCCCAAGCTGGAAGGTAGGGCACCCACTGAGACGTGCCCCTGGGACCTGTTCTACTTGATCACAATGACACCAGCTACTAAGCAAGGGCATGATTATCATCTGGAGTTGTCAGCCTCTGCCTATAAAGAAGGACTGCTCTCAGCTGAGTCAGTTGAGGACACCGGGCTTCTCTCCCCTCCTGTGCCTCCCTCCTGTAACTCACACACACACAGCCCCGTTGTTGTTACCTCATTCTGGGGCATGTGCCTGACACTAAGGAGCACTGTTTAAGCCTTCATTCCTTTCTAGGAATGGGCGGTTGACGGAGACAGTGTTTTCCTAGGAAAGTAGGTCTATGAAGCAGGTCCTATTACAGTACCTCCAGCCCGGGGTGAAAGAAAACCAACAGAATTCATAAAGCAAATGAAAAATGAAATTCAGCTGCTTTAACTCCCTTGGCTAGTATCAAAATACAGGTACAGATGAATTCCTCGGATGACGCGCAGCCAGATGTGACTGGAGTGTTATGATGTGTTTCTTAGGTCATAGCTGACAGGTTGCCAGGATTGCATTTGTGAGAGCAAAGAGATGGGCATTAAATTTCTTTCCCGTTATGCAACTGCTTTCACTTAAAGGATTACTTGTTCCCATACAAGAATGAGCCATGTACCTCCTTATAAAGTGCCCATGCTATCCTGCAAGCTACAGACCTGCCTATGGATTTCACATGGACGCATTAGGTACTTTAATTGGTGAAAGAAATGGGAAACTGACTTCTCTTTGTGACCACGTTCAAAGGCTCCCCTTTGCTTTCAGCTTTCTGGCCATTTCTTCTGATTAAAGAGTAATTCCGAGCCCCTAATAATACCATCAATCAACAACATGAAAGGAATGACTATAGCTGACTATGGAGCCCTCTTTAATTCCCTGACACTGATTTTTCCTCTTCTAGTTGGTTGAAAATAATTCTTAAAAAAAAAACATTTCAAAAGGAAACCTTTTTTTCCCAGAGATTTCAAACAGGATGTTATTACTGCTTGTTCTGTTACATTAGAAAACTTTATTAAAACCACCTTTCTCTAGCTTTTAAACAGAGAAGCATGGAGCAAATTTGGCAAACACAAAAATACTTCTGTAATGATGAACAGAAATACATGTGCATTTGTAATGTGAAGCATGCTGTTGTGTTTCTAAAATCTGACTCTCTTTCTATACATGATTCTCTTAGTTTCATGAAAAAATATACCTTTCATCAAATTGAGATTTATCGCTAAACACTTGGAATTCACGCACCAAAATCAGGGACTGACTTCACTTCAACCAGACAACTTCCACCTTCCAAATTCTGGAAGCGATTCAGTATCCAGATTTGCTTTATTAAATCCTGTATTTGCTAGTTTGGTGGCAAACAAGGACCAACTTACTTAACTAATTTGCAAATCATGATTCCAGACTGTATAACCGGCCTTGACCAGGCTTCCTGGACTTAGAGCAAGCCAGGCGCGTGGTCCCGCTCTGAGACCTCGCCTGAAGCTCCTCATTTATTCTCCAGGTTTGTCACTTGATTTGAGCTCGAAGCCCTGCCCTGAATGAGTCTCTGGTATATTGAGAGTTAATAACACTGAATAGTATATCATTAATAATACTGAGTAGCAAGCAATCACAAAACTCAGCAAAAGACAAACATAGGTGTTTATTTAGCTCACAGTTCCATGGGGTTCTGATCTGGGCGAGCACATCTGTGTGTTTCCTGTGTGGTCAGCTGGGGGTCGGCTCACCCAGGATGGCCTCCGCTTGACGGCAGGGACTCAGCTCGGCTCCACACGTTTTTACCCCTCCAGAAGACCAGCTCAGACATGGACACAGCAGCCGGGGCAAGAGCCGTCCTAGCCACGCAAGGCTTTTCGAGCCTCTGTTTACATGATGGTGGCTAATGTCCCACTGGCCAACAGAAGTCATGTGGTTGACCAAGAGTCAGAGGCGGAGAAGACTGCAAAGTGAATTGGGAAAAGACTTGGCCCCCCAAATGGGGCCATTTTTATAATCTACCACACTTGGTGCATCAAGCCAAGCTTAAGAAAAGAACAGAGGGATGGGCAGGCTCAGAGGAATGAGAGAAAGCTGCTTACATCTCACCTGAGCATCAGGGAAGGCTTCCGGGTGGAGGTCGCAGCAGTTAGATACACATCACCACATCATAGATGCTATCCTCCAAGAACTGCCCTCACTCTGAAATACTGAATGGCAGGACTCCTCTAAAGTCACGCTCTCACTTATGCTGCACATACCCACTAAGTTCACCGAGACTTCCCCACCTGATCATTCAGTTTTCTTTTGTTTCTCTGCAACCTTGGGGCCCTCAACTCCCTCTTGCTGTGTCCCTCTGATGCTCAGGCCCAGCAAAACCCTAACTCAGGGTGAGTCCAATAATCTGCCTCCCCTAACTTGGATGCTTTGGCCTTCTGGAGAAAATTCAGAAAACGAAGGATGGAGTTAGGAGTTGTTGCTAGTCTGTGACTTCAGCCTGCCCCTAGGCCACATTGAAAAATCCCTTTACTCACGTTGGGTCATTTCCCTGCCTACCCCAAGGGATGGTGGAAAACTTTCACTCACATGGCAAGCTCCCCGCCGTTCTCTGACCAGCCCTTTTTTTATCTTCTGGACTGGCAAGGAAATGGGTAATCTGTATCAGCCACTGCAAATTCCCACCCGCCACATACAAAGTGGCGGAGCCCCTTCCTTCCTCGTTCCCTCGCCATCAGTCTCAGAAATCCAGACCCTTCTCTTATTCAAGAACAATCCTTTCAGCCCTCTGTGTCCTCAGAGATACGGGTTCACCAGTTACCCTGTGTCTCTCCTCAATCACTAATTTCCTCTTTTTTTTTCTTACTCCTTCTGCCCCCCAGGTTATAAACTGGCTCTCACCCCGAAAAAAGAACAAAACAAAATTCTATGATTCTATGTCTGCTCTGCGCTGTCTCTTTCCTTCTCTTATTGGCCAAGTGTATTAAAACCCAGTCTAGACCTTGTTTCCACTTACTCCCTATTTACTTACTCTTCAAACCCTGCAACCTGGAACACCCCCCACCCTACTTTCCTTGGAGCTCCTGCTGCAAAAGTTGCCAATGATCTCATTATTTTCAAATCCAAGGGATGGTTTTCAGTTCTTATCTGCCTGGTCATATCTGCTCCTTCAATCCTGGGTACTTGGAATTTCCCTTCTACTTGAGAAATGAATTTCATTTCATCTCCTTAACGCTAGTCTCTGATTGCTTTCAGGATGTCTCTGCTGGTCCATTGACCTTTGGGGTTTTCTAGAGAGAGCTCACCATGACAGACTGTCCTTAGTAGACAAATATTGTTTACATGTTTCGCAGGCAATCATTCGTTGCTTACGAACAAAACTACTTGCAGTTTCCTGACATTTATATGTAGATGACATTCATGTTTCTATTTCTAGTTTAGACTTTTCCAATATCTATAACCCCGTCTGTTCAACTGTTGGCTTCCTACACGGCAGAGAAGCCCACAAGACTCTTGCCGTCTACACATCCACAACTGGTCTCTTCCTCTCAGTTCACCTCCTGCTCCTCCTCCTCTTTTTCCTTCTCCCCGCTCTTTGTCCTTTTTCTCTTTCTCTTCTTCCTCATTCTCCTTCTCATCTTCCTCCATCTGCCCTTGGTCTTCCTCCTTCTCCTTTTTCTGCAGTTGCAACTAAAATGCAAATCTCATTTTCCTCTTTCGGCCATATCATTTAACCCTACACTAACATGTTTTGAATGGAGAAAAAATTTTAATGATTTCGAAAGTTAATCCTCTGTCACTGCAACTTTTTGAACATCTCTCTAAAGCAGGAAGTTCTCATCGGTGTTATCCAGGATGATTAACCATCCACATATGCTGTGTCATTATTGCATGAGAACCAGTCATGCTACAGCTACTTCCTGTTCACCATAAGATTACAGTTAAAGGGAGATAAAGTTGATAAAACTATGCATAACATTTAAATGACTACACTGTCAACACCAGATGGAAATGAAGAAACTGAATTGTAAAATCATTTTTGCATTATTGATTCCTATGTGGTCAAACGCACAGGTGAAACTAGATGAGATGAGGTGGTTCACACCTATAATCTAACATTTCGGGACGCTAAGGCAGGCAGATAAGCTGAGGTTAAAACTTGGAGACCAGCTTGGCCAACATGGCAAAAACCCACCTCTACTAAAAAGGCAAAATAATTAGCCAGGCGTGGTGGTACATGCTCGTAATCCCAGCTACTTGAGAGACTGAGGCAGGAGAATCACTTGAACCTGGGAGGCCGAGTTTGCAGTGAGCTGAGGCTGTGCCACTGCCCTCCAGCCTGAGCAGCAGAACAAGACTCTGTCTTAAAAAAAAAAAAAAAAAAGTACAGGTGAAAGTTTATGATGTAGACACAGAGGTCCCCAGGGGGATGCTCAGTCACCATGCCTTCTGGTGCTCGCACACCTGGGTGATCCCCTCTCCTGACTCCCCTGAGTGTGGACCATGGCTGTGATGCAACCCTAACCCACAGAACATGGCAGGGACAATTGGAAGTCACTGTTGTGATTAAGCTGTGCTACATTAGGCCACAGCTGGCCAGCACTCAGGGGCTAGGGACTGGATTCCTCTACCGGCTGCTGAAGTAGGTGGCTGCATTGGAAGAGGCCCACCTGGCAGGAAACCGTGGATGACCTCTTGGAGTGAGGGTCTATAGCTAGAAGAAACACAATTCTGCCAATAGCCAGGGAGCTTGGAAAAGGCCTGGAAACTCAGACAAGGCTGCCACCCCAGCTGACATCATAATTTCAGCCTCATGAGACTGAGCCGAGAACTCACTTGAGCTGTGGCCAGACTCTTAAACTACAGAAACCATTAGATAATAAATAGGTGTTGTTTTAAGCCACTAAACCTGTGGAAATTTGTTACACAGCAGTAGCTAACTAACACAGACCATCAAGCTTGAAGATTCAGATATCATGAGAAGTTAAAAATAGTTAACTCTTCAGTAACAAAAAATTCCAAAACTGTTGCTAATTATATGACAATTATTATTCTAAGATTTTATATTAGGAGAGAAGCAATGCAAAGGAATTTGGAGACCCAAAAGTTCCCCTCCTTTTTCACTACAGATTTAAGGCTGCTATAAAAATGCATGCAGTGCAAAATTAATATATAATTTAAATGCCAGTGGAGAAAATGAAGTAGAGGAAAAGACAAAAGCATGGAAGCTTGTTGAGCCTGGAAGATGTGGGTCTTTGCTGTCAGCCTGGAGTGAGGACCCGCGTTTTTGCTGCAGACATTAGGCACTGGTTGTACACTCTGTACAATGCAAGGAAAGAGAACTGACATCAGTGCAATGTCCATCAGATTTTAAAATATATACAAACATAATTCCTTTGGAGAAACACAACATTCCTGGTTCGAAAAACAAGGAGATGTCTCTTGTGTGGAACTTGATATAAAGAATGCCATAGAAGCAATATAAAAATTACTGACTGGCCTTTCCCTCTCTCTAGAATTGCTGACCGGGATCCCACTTTAAAGAAAAAGAAGTTAAGAATACTAAAACTGAAAAGGCATGCAACTGGCATGAGAAACTCTCCCTTTTTGGCTTATAAAAATGTGAGATCTGCCAGTGCAGGTGCTCCCAGGGCCACACTAACTCCTCACCACACAGAAAGATTAGAGGCAGGAACCAGAGGGCCACAGAGACTTGGATGTGCAAGAAAGAACAACGGGGTGATAGGGTGCGTTCAAGACACAAACCTAGTTGGGGTGCAGTGGTGTTTCCTCTCCTCCGACAACAACTGAAATAAAGAGGCTTCTGAGAACATCCCCCAAAGACTCACTGGGAGAGGCTGGGAGGGCTTCAGGGAGGGGAGCCTAACATCTCGTCCCTTGACTCAGCAGTCCAGTGGCTCCATGAAGATTTCCCACAGACGTGGCAGTTGATACAAACAGCTTTAAGGGAATAAACATTCAGGTCCTCGACCTCCATGTATACTCTTTCCAAAATCTCATCTGCCAAAGAAACATATGTTCACCATCATTTGTGATGATTGAGATCATCCCAAGTATTACTACAGATTTTCATGAGCTACAAAAACCTCCAGGAGGAATGCTTATACACTCACTGTTGCTGGCAGTGTAAATAGGTCAACCATTGTGGAAGATAGTGCAGCGATTCCTCAAAGACCTAAAAAGAGAAATACCATTTGACCCAGCAATCCCATAACTGAGTATGTAACCACAGGAATATAGATCATTCTGTTATAAAGACATACACATGTGTATGTTCATTACAGCACTATTCTCAATAGTAAAGACATGGAATCAACCTAAATGCCCATCCATGGTAGACTGAATAAAGAAAGTGTGATACATATACATCATGGAATATTATGCAGCCATAAAAAAGGATGAGATAATGTCTCTTGCAGGAATGTGGATGGAGCTGGAGGCCATTATCCTTAGCAAACTAATGTAGTAAGAGAAAACAAATACCACATGTTCTCACTTATAAGTGGGAGATAAATCATGAGAACACATGGACACGCACAGGAACAACACACACTGAGGCCTATTGGAAGGTGCAGAGTGGGAGAAGGGAGAGGATCAGAAAAGGTAAATAATGGGCACTAGGCTTAATACCTGGGTGATGAAATAATCTGTAAAACAAACCCTCATGACAAAAGTAGACTGAAATAAAAGTTAATAAAATAAGTAAAGAATAAAAACCTCCAGGGCACTCCGACAAGAGACCGTCTGAGAAAGAACCCCTCCCCTCCTGAAATAGAGTACCTTGAAAGACAACCAAGCTGAGCTCTTGAGTCTGAGTTCACTTAGGCTATTCTCACAAGACACCCCAGATGGGGCAGTTTATAAACAACAGAAATGTCTTTCTCATAATTCTGAGGCAGGAAAGTCCAAGATTAAAGAGCTGGAAGCTTTGGGGTCTGGTGAGAGCCCCACTTGCTGGTTCATAAAATGGCAGCCTCTGCTGCATCCTCACATGGTGGAAGGGGAGAATGTCCCCCATTGGGCCTCTTTTATAAGGGTACTGATATTATTTGGACATGTCTCCATCCAAATCTCACCTTGAACTGTAGCTCCCATAGTTCCTACATGTCAAGGGATAGACCCAGTGGGAGGTAATTGAATCATGGGGGCAGGTCTTTCCTGTGCTGTTCTTGTGATAGTGAATAAGCCTCACAAGATCTGATGGTTTTATAAATGGGAGTTCCCCCGCACAAGCTCTCTTGCCTGCCGCCATGTAAGAAGTGACTTTGACTTTGCTCCTACCTCCTCCTTTGCCTTCCACCATGGCTGTGAGGCCTCCCCAGCCATGTGGAATTGTGAGTTAATTAAACCTCTTTCCTTTATAAATTACCCAGTCTTGGGTATGTCTTTATTAGCAGCATGAGAATGGACTAATTAATACAGGTGCTAATCCCACTCATGGGGGCTCCACCCTCATGACCTAACCACACCCTAAAACACTCTGCTTCCTCACACCATCACCTTGGGGGTTAGTATTCAACATAGGAATTCTGGAGTGACATTAACCTTCAGACCATAGCATCATGTAAGAGTTGTTAAAGGAATAAAGCCCTTATTTCATCCAAGTGATGAGCCCCTGTTTTCTGTCTTCTGATGGCCTGTCTGTCTTTCTATTTGTCTGTCATCTTTCTTATAATTAGAATTCAAAATTGAGAGGTCCGTTATAGATTTGCATGTTAACACATTTATTTTAAAAAGAAATGATGTAAAAAATTTCTTTGCATAAAATAAGTCTAATTAGGCAAACCAGTTCAACAATGAGGAATAGATCAGCAGCTTCAAAATTTGGGTGAAAATGTACTTTAATCAAGTGCATAGGGGGCTTTGTAACCAGTAGACTGGGGATGAGGAGAAAATAACCCAGAGGCTTTAATGTACAGGGGCAGACCTACATGAAGAGCCCCAGAAAAGTAGATCCATGCACAAAGGACCCCTGACTTGGGCTTTTAGCAAGATGAGAAATTTGTAGGGATGGGCTCATTGACCCCAGGTAATGGTAAATTCCTTATTTCCTTCCTTCCTTCTGTCAAGAAGATTATTCCTCAGATCAGAAGTGAAAGGAGGATGAAGTCCGAGCCTCAGAAATGGGCTGAAGGAGACGTTTGCTGGCCAGAAGAAGGACTGGGGCTGTCAGTAGGATTCAGCAGTGTCTCAGAACACACTGAATCATGGAAACCCTAAGACAAGCTTTGAGATAGCTTAGAAGAAAAGAGAGATACCAAGAAGACTGGATTTGAATAAATATCGTTCCAGTTTTCACAAAGAAAAGGTGGGTTCTGCAACTTGTAGTCCAGAACGATGGGCCTTTGTGTTGTGTGCAGTCCTGGGATAGTAGGTGTCGGGAACCAGGAAGCCTCTGCTGCAGGACATGTGAGGTGGGTAATACTGCTGAACGCAGGAGAGGAGAGTGAGCCCAGCTACGACATCCTGGCCTGGGGGAGCCTAGCCGATGACAGCTCTGATGCCACTGTTCAGAGAAGTGGGCATCATTGTCTAACATACACCTTCTTCTGGACAGATCAAATACAGAGAACGATGACAAAACATTGCCCAAGCCAGCAGCTGCCAGCTTTGAGGCATGTTACCAAGCCAGTACAGAAAATGCTGAAATGGCTAGGCATATTTCAATCCATAATTCAAGCATTTTTTAAAATCACAGGTCTTTCTTCCAGTTATTTCAACAAACTGGAGTGTAAAATGGAAAGCTAGATATGGGTCCCCGTGGAAGATATGAAGGGAAGCTTCAGTTTGATTACATGGATATTCAGAGTCTCAAGCTACAAAGTCTTTTGTAAGGACAATTTCAGATATCACTCAGACCGATATTTTAAAAGACTTAGTTCTGTAATCCAGCTATTTGGCAGCATTGACGTTAAAGTACTAGGACTGTGGCTTTTGAGTGCATAAAAATCAACATCAAGGCCCCAGCATGTTCCATGTCTGGTGAGAGCTTGCTCTCTGATGGTGCCTTCTAGCTGCATCTCACAGGGTAAAAGAGGCAAACAAACTCCCTTGGGTCACGAATCCCATATGTGAGGGCTCCACCTTCGTAACCTAATCATCTCATAAAGACTCCACCTATTAACACTATCATATTGGGGATTCAGTTCATATGAATTTTGGGGAGACATCAACATTCTGACCATGGTAGGTAGGTGGAAGTGTGGGCGGTTGTATGACAGACAACAGCTGGAGCCCTGGAGGGAGGTGTCCAGTGGAGTGGCATAAGACTTCGTCACAAGCATTATCGTGGTTGGCAAGGATGTGTTACATTTTTATTGTCTTTGATGTTGACATATGTGGCTAATGGAAATTTTAGATAGTTTTGGAAGGAGAAGCCAATATTCTGAGTCAATAATCCAGAAATGCTAACGTTCTTGATGAAATATAAGATACAATTTTAACAAGATAAATATAAAAATCATACAGTAAGTTCAAGGTTAAGAATGGCACGTGTATACCCATGTAACAAACCTGTATGTTCTGCACAGGTATCTCAGTACCTAAAGTACAATTTAAGAAAAAAAAGAGAGAGAGATCCCAAAGAGCTCCCTGGTCCCTTCCCATGTTAGAAAACAGTTAGAAGCAATCTGTGAACCAGGAAGGGGCCCTCATAAGATCCTGAATCTGCCCATGTCTTGATCTGGGACTTTGCAGACTTGAAAACTGTGAGAAATAAATTTGTATTGTAGAAAGAAAGAAAGAGAGAGAGAGAGGAGGGAAGGAAGGAAGGAAGGAAGGAAGGAAGGAAGGAAGGAAGGAAGGAAGGAAGGAAGGAGGGAAGGAAATAAAGAAAGAAAGAGAAAGAAGGAAAGAAAGAAAAAGAGAGAGAGAGAGGAAGGGAGGGAGGGAGGGAGAGAGGAAGGCATTGGAAAAAAGAGAAAGAGACAGGAAATATTTGAATTAACAAAAGTTCTAAGATCAAATAAGGAAAATTGATTCAATTTTATTGAATCTCCAATAATCCAATGCTATATTCATAGCTGTCAAAATAAATAATTGTGTTGGACCACATGTTAAGAAACATCATGGGCTGTAATCGAAAAAAAGACCTCATTTAAAAGAGCAATAAAGAAAAGATAATACCTAAGAATGTGAACAATCTATATCAGAAAATGTTTTAAGCAGATCTGAATTAACACAAACAGACAATGAACAGATGCAAAGGTTTACCTTGTAGAAACTCAATACCAGAAATGTGCTAATTATTTCTAAATTAATTAAACCCTTAAGAGAATATCAATACAATACCCAATATCAATATTTGAAAGAGACTATGCAGTTCTTAATTTCATCTTTGATAATAATAAACATGAATGTTCATGGACACTCTGAAGAGTAAGAATCATGACCATGTCTAGCTATACTGTATGAGATAGAATCTCACTGCATCGCCCAGGCTGGGCTTGAACTCTTGAGCTCAAGTAATTCTCCTGCCTCCTGAGTATCTGAAATTATAGGCATAAGCCATCAGGCCCAAGGTAGCTAAAGTCTAAACTCACATTACAAACCAAGGTGAATTCCAAATTGAAACAGATTATAAGTACAATAAAAACCATGAAATCACTAAAATGAAGCAATGGAAGGATTTTTTTCCTATAAACGTCAAAAGGAAAGGTCTATCTAAGACACAAACATTGATGAAACAATTGATTAATTGAGCTAATCACAAATGTAAAAATGTACATATGGAAAATCACATACACT
Organism: Cebus imitator; assembly: GCF_001604975.1. Lineage (NCBI taxonomy): Eukaryota > Metazoa > Chordata > Mammalia > Primates > Cebidae > Cebus > Cebus imitator. Next base: position 8,278,656 of record NW_016107329.1, read on the forward strand.
CTATACAGCTGCATAAGCAATATAAGCACATATGACACTTTTGAAATAAATATTTGCTATTTGTATCACAAAGGGCTAATTTCATAAATATATGAGAAGCACCCCAGATCAATGAGGAGAAAGAGGAAGAACACAATAGAGAAATGGGAAAAAGATACGAACAAGGGATTTGCAGAAAAGAATGATTGCTCTTAAATCTATCAAAATACACTCAACTCCATGAATTTAAAAAATGCAAATTAATATTATATTAAGAATCCATATTTTTGGACCTTGTGATGGTTAATACTGAGTGTCAACTTGATTGGATTGAAGGATGTGAAGTATTTGGTCTTGGGTGTGTCTGTGAGGGTGTTGCCAAAGGAGATTAACATTTGAGTCAGGGGGCTGGGGAAGGCAGACCCACCCTTAATATGGTGGGCACCATCTAATCAGCATCCAGAGAATATAACACAGGCAGAAAAACGTGAAAAGGCGAGAATAGCCTCGCCTCCTAGCCTACATCTTTCTCTCATGCTGGAGGCTTCTTGCCCTGGAACATCAAATTCCAAGTGCTTCAGTTCTGGGACTTGGACTGGCTCTCCTTTCTCCTCATGCTTGCAGACAACCTGTTGAGGGAACATGTGATCATATAAGTTAACACTTAATAAGCTCCACTTTATAGTTATAAAGGTTCTCTAGAGGGACAGAACTAATAGGAGATATATGCGTACATATATATATAGAGAGAGAGAGAGAGGAAGTGTGTGTGTAAGGAGATATATCTCTTATCTCTCTCTCTCTCTCTCTCTCTCTCTCTCTCTCTCTCTCTATATATATATATATATATATATATAAAATATATTAGTTCTGTCCCTCTAGAGAACCCTGACTAATACAAACCTATTAGATTAGCAAAGGCGTACAACTTTGATGTCACATTGTGCTGAGAGAAACCACTGCCCTCTTCCACCACAGGTGGCATGTGAAGGAGGACAGCTCTCAGACAGCATGCCAATATCTATCAAATTTTAAAAAAGCAGTTTTGAGATCCCTCAAAGAACTTAGAACAGAGCTACCATTTGGCCCAGCAAGCCCATTCCTGGCCATATATCCAAAAGAAATCAATCGTTCTGCTAAAAAGACATATTCATTTGTATGTTTATTGTAGCACTACCCATGATAGTGAAGACATGGAATCAAGCTAGGTGCTTGTCAATTGTGGATGTGATTCAGAAATAGGAACACTCTTACACAGTTGGTGGGAGTGTAAACAATGGCAAAGACCTAGAGCCAACCCAAATGCCCATTGATGATAGACTGGACACAGAAACAGTGGCAGATATACACCCTGGAATACTATGCAGCCATAAAAAGTGAAGAGATCATCTTCCTTGCAGCAACATGGATGCAGCTGGAGGCCATCATCCTAAGCAATTTAACACAGGAACAGAAAACCAAAGACTACATGTTCTCGCTTATAAGTGGGAGTTAAACACCAAATGCACATGGACATCAAGTTGAAATTATTTTTTTTAAAGCATATCCTCTCTGGTACTGTAGGGCTTTATCCTGCAAATGAACTGACACAGTCCAAACTAAATAAAATCATTTAGTGTGCCATTTTTCAATAATAGCAAATAATTAGAAAAATCTAAAATATTTTAAAGTCTCATGAAATATATCATGAATATTCATACAGCATTCACTACAAAGCCAAAATAGAAAATTCGTTATATTCTAATACAGAATAATCCCCCAAATATAATGTTAAATGAAAAAAAAAGCAGAGGGCTTTTGCCTATATATAGAACAGAACAGAATACATATATACACACACATATATGTGTGTATATACAGAATGAATATATATACACATTCATACATGCATATACACAGAGAGACATGTATTTTAAGGAACTGGCTCTTGTGACTGTGGGATGTTCATGAGACTGTGGAGACGCAAAGTTAAAAGTTTGCAGGGTAAACCCTCAGGTTAAAGACTGAAGGAAGAGTTAAGTTCAAGCCCAGAAGTCCAAAATGCCATCTGGAATTTCTTCTTCCTTGGGGAACCTCAGTCTTTGCTCTTCAGATCCTTAATGAATGAAGATGGATGAAGTCCACCTGCCTTACAGAGGGTCATCTGCTTTCCTCAAAGCCAACTGATTTCAATGTTAATCGTATCTATTAAGTACCTTTCCAGCAACATCCAGACTGACGTTTAAACAGATAGCTGGGTAATGAGGCATAGACAAGTTGACACATAAAATTAGCCGTTGCAGAGTGGAAGAAAACATTTATTTTTCTTGCTTACGCATAAATACCCATCTGGAAAGAGATCTAGGGAACAGCAGAGGCCATCTGCTTGGTGTGAGTGGACTTGGGCAGCACTGAGCAGGACAGGGCATACGTCATGTTGAGCACCCAAAGATCTTTTTTAAAAAACACAACTTGCCATGTATGTACCTACGCAATAATCTTGCATGATCTGCACATGTACCCCAGAACCTAAAGTAAATAAATAAATAAATAAAAATAAAACCCCCAGGCTACGGGAAAAAAAAACAACATTGTGGACTATATAAAAAGTGTTATTTGTACAGAGCAGACAACAATTGAAACTCTTCCAGAGGAGAGAGACCAGGATAATAAAAACACCATGCACCATGTCAGTGGGGATATTTAGCCAGAGGCAGAGGATGCACTTGGGGCAGCGATGAAAGCTGCCTCATATACTCAACTGTCATGAAAGAAAGGACACTTGGCTTGTGCTGTGAGCCTCAGGGGGAAGTATTTCGAGGCACAGGTGGAAGTTATGAAGAGACAGATTCTGATTCAAAACAAGGATGAACATCTCCATAAATAGATGGTTCTGAAAAAGAGGTGGCTGCTGACCGCTCCTGTTCCATGGGGATCTGGGGCGCCATCTGGCAGGGTTGGTCAAGAACGACCGAGGTACTGGATGGAGACAGCACCCTACAGTCTTCCTCAACCCTTACAACAAATATTTCTTCTCCCTCAGGACTCTGGATCCCCTAACATGTATGTGGTTCCTGATCATGGTGCCTGATGACAAAGTGTTGGTGCCAAGGCCATGCACCCAAGGATCAGGGCTCTGGTGCCATTATTGCCCAGTTGTGAGGCCTGGAGAACTTCCCCAGCCTCTAGATGCTCGAATCTGAGCTTCACAGGAAGCTGTTTTAGGATGATTTGAGGGCACCACATGAAAGGATGTATTTGAATCACATGGAAACATCCTGAGATGATGACAGAGGTTTGTCACCATGCATATGGCTGTAATTCTTGTCACAGTTCCTCTTATGTTTGTTATTTTACTGGTAGTAAAACTAATTGCCTTTTGAAGGAGGACGATAGAATTGAGAATCATCTGATATGCACATATGACTGGAGAAACTATGATAATATACATATTTTTAAATATCCTGAGAGACATGCCAATGCGGGTCTTAGGTCTGTATGTGCTCACTGTGGTAAGTGAGAAAACACATACTCACAGTAGTTAGCAGCTCGCCCATCAGACGTAGAGACTGTTTCCCCCCTGCTTGAGCCTTGGCTAGTCTTGCTTTTGTTCCTGAAGGACATTGCATGGGTTCTAGGGTCCAGGCCAAAGAAGTTTGCAGCTCCTCCTGTGCACTCTCCTGGAACCCTCCTGCCACCATGTGAGGGGCCCCAATCGGGGTCAGTGCAGCAGCTGACAGCCACCACCAGCTTTAGAGACAGGGGTAAGGCTCTCCAAGATCCCACAGCCCTCCTCAAATTGGAACACGACTGGGACCACATGTGTGGCTTGACAAAGACTCTCCTTGACCAAGTGTTAGTCGGGTTCCTCTAAGGATTCTCTTCATCTAGCCTCAACCTTGACCTGTCAATATTGTCCCTCCAGCACACACTCATGAAGAGACTTGAGCAAACATTAGTGCAGTTTCTAACAGCTCAAGTCCACATTCCTAGGAGGATGACCCTGGCCCCTTTAAGTCCTGCCTGACAAGGCTCAGTGCTGCCAAAAGAATGTACTGTTTGTTCCAACCAGAGGCTGATTGTAGGCCCCTGACCTCCCTTTTCTTAAAGCATTTACTGTAGAAAACTTACAATTGTAAATATTTTTTCTGTCCTTTTGAGAGGTAGCTTTTACAACCCAGGAACATCTTTCTCAAGGACTTGGGGCCCTCTCTTTGAAATGTAATCATCAAAAAAAGATAGGGCTCCTGTCTCCCAGTCTCCCTGGGAGGGCAGAGGCCTATCTTAATCTGTTTTGTGCTGCTATCACAGAATACCACAGATTGGGTACTTTATAAACAACAGAAGCTTATTTGACTCATGGTTCTGGAGGCTGGGAAGTTCAAGATCAAGGTCTGGTGGGGGGCCTTCTTGCATTGTATGATATGGTAGAGGACGTCATACATAGAGAGGGTGTGTAAGAGAAGGGAAGATGGCAGAACTCATCCTTCTATTAGGAACCCACACCCATGATCTAGCCCACTACCCACTCCCCAGACAGTGGCATGAATCCATTCACAAGGGCAGAGCCCTCATGACCTGATTAGCTCGTAAAGGTCCCACCTCTCAACACTGTTGCACTGGGGATTAAGTTTTCAGCACATGAACTTTGGGATATACATTCAGACCATACAGAGTTTAACTTGAATGTATCTATGACCAAACACAGATGGCCTAATCACATTGACCAATTTTTCCCCAACGTCCTCGGTAATTTTCCGTTAGCATGCCTCACCATTTAAACAGACCCCCACCTTTTGTTTCGGAGGAACTGAACTTAGTTTACACTGGAGTGCCTTTCCCCTACTGTGGTAGTCTAAATCAAAATATGTCTCGATATTTTTAATAAATGCTGGTGCAAAATTTTTCTTTTACAGCCTCCAGGCCAGACCAGCACAATGGCCCAACCAACCCACCAAATTGTGAGACACAAATTAATTTAAACCATTAAATATTGAGGTGATTTGCTATGAAATAAAGCCTAATCAGTACCTAGAAATGGATATCTAAAAGTGGGCACTGCATAACGAAAACCAAAGCATTAGCTTTGGGCTTGGTGAAGCTGCTGGAGACTGGAGAAGAGGCTAACTGTGTTATGTAGTCGGTTTTGTAGTCAGCTCCCTGGCAAAACCATCACTTGCAGTAACGTAGAACATTGTGTTAGATGTACTTAATGAACTCATGGGCTCTCATGGATATATCCAGAAAGAAAATTGAAAGTTCCAATGGATTTCTCCTGGCTGTGAAGGATAAGGGATAAGAAGGGAGAGGTAAACTTAAGAAGGAAATGCTTAGTTTTAAGGCAGAATTGGATAAAACACAAAGCCCAGAGTTTCCCAGATTTGAAAGTAAAATGGCAAAAAATTATCAAAGTGAGTTGAAGTCTGAGGCCAAAATCAAATCAAGAATGTGGGTATCAAGCATGTGAAATATTTAAGGAAGTTCTAGGTAAACCTTCACAGCTAGACAATTGGGACTTTTAAGAATCTAATAATTGTAAAGGCGTTGACCCATAGCAGTCTCACATGAAACACAAAGGAGACAGAAATCTTCTCAAAAAGTGTGGCTTTTAGGGCATGGAAAAACACTCATTGGAGTCAAAGGAACCCCACAAAGTTTTAAGGGAGTTGTGCTTGTGAAAACACCACTACTTTGCACACAAAAAAAGGAGAGACTTTTTTTGAAATGAAAGGAAGCTCTTGATGACCAAATTCCTGCAGACAGAAGAAGCTACTGATCAGCAAACAAGGATGATTTCTTATGGGAAAAGAAGGCATGTCAAGGGGTAGAGGTCAAAGTCCCCAGGGTGGACTTTCTGTAGAGCAGCAGAAAACAGGGGCTGGAGGAGCACACCCAGGGACTAGATCTAGGCCTTCATCAGGAGACCCCTGCTTGGATTAGAGAACTGGATTTCAACTTGCGTTCAGCTGCATTTCAGACCACAGTGGCCAATATTTGCCTCTCATTTCCCTGCTTCGTGGAAGGGAGTGACTATTGGTGTGATGCTGTCCATGCCTGTGGTGTACACAGGAAGCACATCCCAGTCCCCCAGGGAAGAACTCATTTCCTCAGCAGCAGAGAGTGCTGTCGGCAATCAAACTTCGGTTCGCAACCCTCCTCCAAAATTGCTGCATCTACAGAAAACAGCCTCCAATTGCTTGTTTAACATTTATTTAAGCTTCAGGGTCCACGTGCAGGTTTGTTATATAGGTAAATTGTGCTTCGTGGGGGTTTGATGTACAATTATTGCATCACTCAGGTAACAAGTGTAGTACTTGAAAGATAGTTTTGTGATCCTCATCCTCCTCCCTCTCTCCACCCTCAAGTAGGCCTCAGTGTCTCTTGTTCCCTTCTTTGTGTCCATATGTATTCAATGTTTAGTTTCCACTTATAAGACAGAGCATGCCGTGTTGGTTTTCTGATCCTGTGTTAATCTGCTTAGGCTAATGGCCTCCAGCTGCATCCATGTTGCTGCAAAGAATATTATCTTTTTATTTTATGGATGCATAGTATTCCACCGCATAGATCTCCCACGTTTTCTTCATCCAGTTCACCACTGATGGGCATCTAAGTTGATTCCATGTCTTTGCTATTGTAAATCCTGCTTTGATAAACATATATGTGCATGTGTCTTTATGGTAAAATGTTGTATATTCCTTGTGTAGATGCCCAATAATGAGATTGCTGGGTCGAATGCTAATTCTGCTTTTAGTTCCTTGAGAAATCACCAAACTGATTTCCACAGTGGCTGAAGGATTTACATTCCCATCAGCAGTGAATAAACATCTCTTCATTCTGCAACCTCTCCAGCATCTGTTATTTGTTTTACTTACGAATAGTAGCCATTCTGACTGGTGTGAGATACCATCTCATTGTGGTTTTGGTTTGCATTTATCCAATGATCAGTAATGCTGAACATTTCTTTCATATTCTTGTTGGGCCACAGTATTTTATTTGAAAAGTGTCTGTTCATTTCCTTTCCCCACTTTTTAATGGAGTTGTTTACTTTTTGCTTACAAATTTATTCCTCGCAGATTCTGTATCTCAGACCTTTGTTGGATTCGTAGTTCATAAATATTTCTCCCATTCTGTGGGCTGTCTGTTTACTCTGTTGGTAGTTTCTTTTGCTGTGCAGAAGCTCTTTAGTTTAAGTCCCATTTGTCAAGTTTTGTTTTTGTTGCAATTGCTTTTGATGTCTTTGTCATGAAATCTTGGCCAGTTCCTATGTTGTGAATGGTATTGCCTAGGTTATCTTCTACGCTTTCTGTAGTTTTATGTTTTATATTTAAGTTTTTAATTCAACTCAACTTGATTTTTACATAAGGTGTAAGGAAGGGGTCCAGCTTCACTCTTCTGCACATGGCTAGCCAGTTATCCCAGCACCATTTATTTAATAGGGAGTCCTTTCACCATTGCTTGTTTTTGTTGACTTTGTTGAAGATCAGATGACTGTGAGTGTGCAGCATTGTTTCTGGGCTCTCTATTCTGTTTCATTAGTCTATGTGTCTGTTTTTGTACCAGTATTATGCTGTTTTGATTACTGTAGCCTTGTCGTATAGTTTGAAGTCAGGTAGAGTGATGTCTCCAGCTTGATTCTCTTTGCTTAGGATTGCCTTGGCTATTCAGGCTCTTTTTTGGTTCCATCTGAATTTTAAAGCAGTATTTTTTCTAATTCTGTGAAAAATGTCATTGGTAGTCTGATAGGAGTACCATTGAATCTGTAAATTGCTCTGGGCAATGTGGCCATTTTCACAATATTGATCCTTTCTATCCATGATTATGGGATGTTTTTCCATTTGTTTGTGTTGTCTCTGATTTATCTGAGCAGCATTTTGTAATTCTTATTGTAGAGATCTTTCACTTCTCTGGTTAGCTGTACGCCTGTGTATTTTATTCTTTTTGTGGCTATTGTGAGTGGAGTTGAGTTCTTGATTTGACTCTCAGCTTAGATGTTGTTGGTGTATAGTACATTGGTCTTTGCATCCTGAAAATTTGCTGGAGTTGTTTATCAGATTAAGGAGCTTTTGGGCAGAGACTATAGGACTTTCTATGTATAGAACCATATTGCCTGCAAAAAGAGATAATTTGACTTCCTCCCTTCCTATTTGGGTGCCTTTTATTTGTTTCTCTTGCCTGATTGCTCTGGCCAGGACTTCCAGTACTATGTTGAATAGGAGCGGTGAGAGAGAGCGTTGTTGCCCTGTTCTGGTGTTTAAGGGGAATGCTTTGAGCATCAGGTTGGCTATGGGATTGTCATAGGTGGCTCTTATTATTTTGAAGTATGTTCATTCAGTGACTAGTTGGTTGAGCGTTTTTTACATGAAGAAATGTTAAATTTTACTAAACGTCTTTTCTGCATCATATTTATTTTCTGCATGGTGCTGCTGTTTTTGAAATTCTTCTATGATTTGATCAATAAATGCCAACGAGAGCATTCCCTATTAAATTTTCCCATCTCCTGTGTGTGCGTCTGTGTTGTTTGGGGCATGCAGACATCCGTTTTGCACGTTTCATTTACAGACAAATTTGGTGGGAACAATCCTGGTTGTCAGACAGCAGCACCATTACTGAAGCGTCTTCTCGTCCTGCTGTGCACAAATATTCAAACCCGTCAGGAGTTTCACTGGCTTCCTCAGGCCAATGTGGCTTCAATTCTCTAAAAGCTCCTGGAATATCATCGACTGGAAGAAATGCCGAAGCAGGAAATGATGCATTGTTAAGCTAAAGTTTTCATTGTTCCTGTATCACAAGGCAATCCACTCACCTGGGTTTTCTGCCAAACGCACTGGGCAAAACAGGGAAAACAATTATTATTGTTAACACCTTGGAATTCACTTTTAGAAGCCAGGCTTACGGGCTGCCTAACACGATGCGATATCCTGTGATCATAGCTTTTGGGATTTGAGAGGTTAGGGATTTATACTTTAGGGATTTCAACCTTTAGGATTACGGCCTCCAGAGTTGTGTCTGTGGGAATCTCGCTCACACCCCATAAGACAACAGAGGCAGAGACTAGAGTGATGCTCCAGCAAGCCCAAGAGCTCCACGCTGGCTCCAGTGGGAGCTGGAAGAGGCCAGGAAGGACTCTTCCCACAGCCTCAGGGAGCACGGTCCTGCCAAGCCTGGAGTCAACCTGAGGAACTGTCAGAGAATGAACTTCTGTTCCTTTGAGCCGCTGAGTTCGTGGCACTTGTTGAGACAGCCCTAGAACACTAACGCAATACCCACAAGGGAAAAATAAGCACGCTGGTGAATAAATGGGCGCTGTGGTGTCAAAGCAGAGGACGCTTCATCATAACCCAGCTGAGCATGTCTCGTCCCTCGGATGCTTCGCCTTGAAGGTGAGGATTTCACCTTGGAGAGGCGCACAGAGTGCAGAGCAGGTTGGGGAGAGGGAAGGGGCTGCTGTCTAAGGAGGCAGCACTGCCCTTAAAGCCTGAGCCCCCTCCCTTCCTCCCTGTGCCTCTGTCCATCTCCTGATGCTGGCCCACCCACTCAGCCCTGCCCCAAAGCATCATCAGTCTTCACAATTATCCCCTTCTTCAGCTCAGCAAACTGGCATCAAGGTTGGCGTCATCTTTCCCAGCATGAGGAGGAAAGAGGACAGCTCTCTTTTCAGCTTCATATGAAGGAACTGGGGAAACTGTATCCGTTGTTTTTCTCTTCAGTGTCACCATTCCCTGCCTACTTGCATAAGTAACAAAGTTTTTTAAAATACTTAAGTTGGTTACTAAACACCAGTCAGTGCAGACAAGGCCCCAATATCAATACTTGATTCAGCCTTATTTATCACCTGCTCCGAGGTCTTGAAATTCAAGCACCTCTAATGCTTCCAAAATTCACTCTTGTCTACATTCCATGGAGGGGAACAATCTTATCACATTTATCTTCAGAATATAATTTCAAAATATTATACTTTCTGCAGGAAACCTTATTCACAGTCAGCTATTATCCCTGAAAGGTAAAGGATTTCTCCCCATGCAGCTGGTAGCCAGGAAGTTAAGCAATATTGTGAGGAATTATGAGTACCTAAAACCAGCAGAAAATACTTTCCAAAGGAGAAAAATGGCGTTGAATGACATTGGCCAAGAGCATGGGCCATTCCTGCAGCCCACACCCCTCCCGGGGGCAGTGACACTTTGGAAGAGAGCCCGCCACCTCCCGCCACTCTCTTTTGCTCCCAACACCGGCTCTAAAAGAACAGAATGTCCCAAATCCTTCAGATGTGTGATTCACGCCTAATGGTTCAAAACTATGGAGAAAAAATTGGCATGTTCTCACCACCCTCCCAGTTACATGCCCAGTGATGTGGGGACGCCATGGGTGTGGGTTCAGAACCTGGGGGCGCTGCCACCCGGAGGAACCCAAAAGACCCATCACATAAAAGTCCTTGCAGAGCTAAAGAGGAGGAAAGAAAATCACAGAGATAAGTCCTTAAAGATATTGTCATTAATGAAATGGGCTTTCCCCTCCCAGCTTTACAGAAATAAGACATTTTCAAGTAAAATATCCTGAGTACGACTTTTACTCTGAAGTTTTCAAAAATGATGTGGTTTCCTCCCAGGCATGTATGTTCTGTATTGAATATTGAAAGGCCAGGCCTCAGTGGCCAGGAAGGAGGACAGTTGAGGCCCTTATCTGGATAATTCAGAAAATACAAGAAAATCTTCCTTTGCTCTAAATTCCCCAAATTATTTAGAAGCAAGGGGAAGGTGTTGTCTGGACTCTCCATGAACGGAGACAGCGTTCCTGCTCACTTTTGCCAGTAGAGATCCGGCGAGACAGGGCCCCAGTAGTCGGGTTTTCATCCTGGATTAAAATAGAATGAATTGACACAAATAGACGACTGTCTGGGATGAAGGAAGACGTTGTCTCCTTTGAAGCTGGTGGGAAGCAGAGTTCGATAATTGAAACAACAGAGCTCAAGCTCTAGCGTCTCTGCTGCGGCTGCCACAGCCACCGGTTCCGTGTACACAGATGGCATTTAATTATTTTAAAGTGCACCCTAACCCTCCCTTATCTGCACAGAGGGCTTCTAGCATTGGCTCTTCCAGAGCAGCCCTTCTGAAATGCTACGTGTGTGGGTTAGTAGCAAACCTTTCTCTGCAATCAAGTCTTTCTCCCACTAATCATGTTCTCTGTGTGATTTAAAATATTCCCTTCACATACGACAGAAAGAGCTCCACCCTGAGCTATTTTTATTTGTTTGTTTAATTGTCTCACTTGCTTCTCCTTAAAACCATACAATCCTTGCTATAAATAATACCTTCCACTAAAAATATATTTAAAATGGTATCACCGACTGCAGCTTAAACTACTAAGCATAGAAATACACCATATGGACTTAGACCAAAATATTAAGAGGTGTCTGGCTGTAAATCAGCTCTATAATATGGCTTTCTGGCCTCTTCAATCAGAAAGAAGCTGAGGCCAGGTCATCACATGGAGCAGTTTGTCAGAAACGTTCAGTCCCTCTGATACGTTCATTTGTCTACACTGTATGAACTTGGCTGTTCCTGGTTCACATGATGAAGCTTGGGGTCTATCCCACTGGGAAGTGGGCAGAGGGAACAGAGACTCCCGCCAAGGGCAGAAGTTGTTCTCACTTCTTATGATAGCATGAATCTCAGGAGGGGCTGACCCTCGTGCAGAAGAAATCCACATACAAGGTGAGAGGTGTGGACGGAGAGATGGGAGGCGGAGTTCCTGCCAGGCTGCTGCAAGGGGGGGAGGGCTCGGGACAGACTCCAAGCCCAGCGGTGGCCACCTGGCCACCTCCCCTTGTGGGAACACACCCTAAGCCTCCTTTACAAGGAACCATAGTGAGAAAAGGGAACTGATCAGAGGTGAATGTGAGGAAGTATTAGCATTCTGCGATATTTTTAAATGAGAGGACAAAAAACCCACCACGCATTTTTAAAAGAAAACAGTAGCACGCTAAAGATGCCAATTAATTACTCTGAAAATATGAATGAAATACAGCTGAAGTTTGCTGCGTTGTACATTTCAGCACGAAACACGTCACACTGGTCAATAAAACCACATCCCTGCACTCCTAATGCTGCTCCATTTACTGCTGCATCAAGCCTCCAGGCTCCAGAAGTCCAGGAAGGAGCAGAGCACACACCCACGCAGAGGCTTGAGGACCATGGTGCTGCTTAAGAACAAGAATCTCAGACGTGAGGGCGCATTCGAAGAGGCACTCAAGCTGCTCTCTAGACATGCTCTGTGCAAGAACAGGTACACCGCCCAGCAAGACGTCCACATGTCTCCTGGGCGAGAGGCTCAGACCGGGCTTCCTGAAAGTTGTTTAATCCAGCTTACTGGAATATTTGAGTAACCATCAAAACATAACTCCAAGGGCTTTACACCAGTCCCGCTGACACGTCTGACATTTCAAATCACGGAACTATAAAATTCTAAAAGTCATTCTGCAATGGTGTCAACCAGTCAGGAAATGTGCTTTCCCATACATGTCATTTTTTATTTGATCAGAGATGAAATGAAAGTGCATTAAAACATCTGTTTCCTGGGATACATTAAAGACCGCAGAGTCTAGCAGAGATCAAGGGGAAAGACAGAATCACTCAAGCAGAAGAAAACATTTTGTTTTGGGGGGATATCAAGAATACAGTGAATCTGGCAATGTCTATACAAGTCCACAGGGCTATTTTTAGAAAACTGAAGTATTATGTAAACTCAGGATCTCAGTGTGAAGGGGCCTTGGAGTTCAGCTGGGTCGAGTCCCTTATTTACACAGTGGGTGTCTGTGACCCAAAATGTGAAGAAAACAAGCTGTAGATGTTTTAAATACATGTCTGGGAAAAAGTGACAGCGATATGGTTTGGCTGTGTCCCCACCCAAACCTCATCCTAAATTCCCACATGTTGAGGGAGGGACTTGGTGTGAGGTAATTGAATCATGGGGCAGGTCTTCCTGTGCTGCTCTCATAATAGCGAGTAAGTCTTATAAGATCTGATGGTATTATAAGGGGACGTTTCCCTGCCCAAGCTCCTCTCAATGCCTGCCACCATCTACGTAAGATGTGACTTGCTCTCCTCTGTCTTCTGCTATTATTGTGAGGCTTCCCTAGGCACAGGGAACTGGAAGTCCAATTCAACCTCTTTCTTTTGTAAATTACCCAGTTTCGGGTATGTTTTTATCAGCAACGTGAAAACGGACTAATACAGAGAGTTTCTATTTGACTTTCTCTAAAGCACCTGTGTTTCCTTAGAGGATTTTTGTTTTTTGGGTGTTTTTGTAAACAAACAAAAAAGGTGTGTTTTTTTGTTTGAGGTCCCCTTTATGGAATCTTTGAATGGGTAACCATTTTCAATAGTCATAAAATTAATATCTGAAATAACTGTAAACTTATTTCTACACTGTAAATCTACACAGTGTTCTAACCCTGAAGTTCTTATTTGTGCTTCTCGACAAAGTAATTAAAGGAAATGGATTTCCCTTCTGCAGAGTTTAAAATCACTCTGTTTGGCCAGGCACGATGACTCACACCTGTATTCCTGGCACTTTGGGAAGCTGAGTGCACAGATACTTGAGCCCAGGAGTTCAAGACCAGCCTGGGAAACATGACAAAACTCCATTTCTACCAAGAAACAAAACAAAACAAACAAACAAAAAAAAACAAGACGAAAAATTAGCCAGGTGTGATGGCACGCAACTGTAATCCCAGCCACTTGGAAGGCTGAGGTGGGAGCATCACTTGAGCCTGGGAGGTGGAGGTTGCGGTGAGTTGAGCTTGTGCCACTGCACTCCATTCTGGAGTGACAGAGAGAGACCTTGTCTCAAAAATAAATAAATAAATAAAGTATGTTTTTAAACTCCAAAAATAAGCACTCTGGAGGCCCAGGTCCGTTTGTGAGATTGGCAGTCTCAAAATTTTTGAGATTATACACTGATAAATGTAGAGGATAACCCATTTATTTATTTTAGCCATGTCAAGGGGAAAGAACAAAAGGGAAAGAAACCCTGGACAAGGAATGCCTGTAGCGTGTTTCTCCGCCCGGGACCTGCGGACATTCTAAGTCAGCAGGAAGGCTCTTTGGGGTGCTGCCGTCCAGGCACTGTGGGATGTCCCACAGCATCCTGCAATGCCCGCAGCACCCCCTCCCCACTCTGAAGTGTGACAACCAAAAGGTCTCCAGAGACGACCACCATGTGTCCTGGGGAATGAAACCCCCCAGATGGGCACCACTGCACTGCATCTAGGAATGGGTGCATTTTAAAGCCAGAATCAGAGGGCGATTCTTTGGTAAACAGCCTTAGTCATAGCCATGCGATCACAGCCTCAGATGTGGAGTGTGAAACCGTAAGCATGGCCAGCCCCTGGAAGGGTGGTGACTCAGTCTTAGAGAAAACGTACACTAACGATGACAAGGTACCAAACATGGTACCAAAGAGTTTAATCCTACCAACGGCTCTTAAGGAGGGTGGCATTTCCCCCCCACTTTTCCAGTGGGGAAAGGCAGTCTTACTAGGAAGTGGGGTGTGGGGCGTGAAACCCCAACCCAAGTGCAGCAAACCCTTCCGTGCTTTCTCTCTCCTTGCCCAGCCCATCATCGTTCCCGGGTCTCATTGGGGGCCACTCCGATTTATGGGCGGTCGCTTCCGTAACGGGTCATTGAGTCGAGCTCTGAATGGCTTTACTCATTTTGGATTTTTTGACCAACAATGACAATCTAGTCCATCTTTTTGTTTTATTATTCACTTGATGATTATGGGAAGTCTAGATGTTCAAGCAGTGGTGACATGGAGAGCAACCTTGTGGAATGGCCTTTGGGTTGACCAGGAGGACTGCTGCATATTCACAGGCTTCAAACCACATCCCTGGCGCGTTCCATACACCATGCGCCCTGACTGCTTCAGCCACCCAGCGTCACTACAGACTGTTCAAAGGTGATAGCAAAAGTCCAGTTAGAAATTTTTATTCAGGATAACAGAGAAACCTAATGCTGGTAAAGTTCGACTTTGATCCTTGACTTACCAAAGCATTCATACAACATCCCGGTTAAATAAAATCGCCCCAAACAGGCAGCTTCCAGCTCCAGAGAGCCTCATGGCCATAAAGAGATGAGAGCATCTGGCCAGCTCAGCTCCGTAATAGCATTTAGAGGGGCCTCGTGGCTGATGAATGAGGATTAACATTACAGATGAATATCGAGAAATATTATGAATGGGTGATTCATCCGTCACATGGCAACAAAAATAGTTGCAGGGTCACATTTCTGGATCAGACAATCAGACGCATGTTTGAAGTTAAAAATAACAAAATATGCTTTGCCTATTAGAAACTGTAAGACCAACATTCGCCTGGAATCTTTGTCTTCTATCATGTCCATTAATATTCTAGAAATTATAGAGGGGTGGAGATGGTGGCACCAAAAATATTTTCGACCTCATAATAGAAATTAGTCAATGAATATGATGTAAAGGTCACAATTACTAAATCCTATCATTGCTCAGTGTTTAACAAATACGTGCTGGGTACACCTGGGTGGGGCACAGGGCCTGGCATTGAGAAGATGGAAGTGAACAAGTAAATATCGTCTCTGTTCTCATGAAACTTACAGTTTTGTGAGAAAGGCAATAAAGAGGCAAGTCAGTACTTTGTTTTGTTTTGTTTGAGACAGAGTCTTGCTCTGTCACCCAGGCTGGAGCTCAGTGGCACAATCTTGGCTCACTGCAACCTCTGCTTCCTGGATTCAAATGGTTCTCCTGCCTCAGCCTCCCAAGCAACTGGGATTATAGGCACCCACCACCATGCCCGGCTAATTTTTTGTATTTTTAGTAGAGAAGGGGTTGCACCGTGTTAGCCAGGATGGTCTCGAACTCCTGACCTCATGATCCGCCCACTTCGTCCTCCCAGAGTGCTGGGATTACAGGCGTGAGCCACTGTGCCTGGCCAGTAAGTTTTTAAAAATAAAATTATGGTAAGTGCTATGAAGAAGGCACAGCCATGAGAAAGAACGCTAGGCAGGGCAGGCATTAGAATACAGCCAGGAGCAGATTGTGGTGGGGCCGAGAGCTGAGCTGAGAACTGAAGGAGTCGTAAGACCTGGCATGGGAGGAGGGAAGGGGGAGCATGTGAAGAAGGAACATCACACAAAACATTCAGAAGCAGGAGAGAGTTTGGAGAAGTTGAAGGTAGGGGAGGGTCCTGAACACCATGTGTAAGGGGCATAGCTCCTGTGGAAGAGGGAGAGGAAGCCAGGTGGCCCAGGGCCTCAGAGGCCACAGGCAGGACTATGGGTTTTCTTTTGCTTGTCATGGGAAGCCACTGAAGAGTCAAAAGTGGGTGAGTAAAAGGGCCTGATGAGCTCTGAAGAACATCTCAGCGACGGCTGCTGGGCCGCAAGGACGAGGCGTCAGGAAAGCGGTGGGTGGGGTGGCAGGAAGCCTCTGGGCAGGTGACGATGAGACAGGAGTATACAGGTGCAGGGGGTGGAGAGAGGAGACGCGGCTGGAGATGACACGTCACCTGGAGACTTGGTGGGGTGTGCTGATGAGAAGGTCACAGAGAAGAGCAAATGCAAACCAGGGAGACAGAAGCTGCGGGATTCTTTGCTGAACAGCCAGGTTGGTGGTGACGTCTGAGTAGAAATGGGGGCGCTGAGGGACAGAGGGACAGTTTAGAGTTTGGCGAGTTCTGTTTTGAATAAACATGAGTTGTATGTGAGACTTTGAATTAGAGAAGCTTACTAGGAAGTTAGACATACAGGGCTGGATCTCAGGAGAGAGTTAAGAGGTGAACGTATAAACTGGGAGTGTAGGGATTGAAGCCATGAGAATGACAGGCTCCCCTGTGGATGGTCCAAGCAGAACCATGCAGAGTTCTAACATAGAGAAATTGCTCAGAGCGAGAGGGGTTGGGGAAGAGTGGGGGTAGGAGTCAGGAGGGGAACCCCAAGGGTGCAGTCCCACAGAAACCAAGCCCTGCAAAGAATGCTCCTTATACATTCAACAGGCATGTTTTTGTGCACCTGCTGTGTCAGGCAGTTTTTTGATTGACAGTGATTAAAGGGTCAGCAAGATAGACAAGGTCCTTCCTCTTGGAGCTTACGTTCCGGAGAGAGTGTATGTTTCAGAAACGTGTGATTAACTAACTGTGCTGAGCAATCCTGAGGGGAGGAAACGAGGACATGCGTGTTATTGGGCTTTGCAAGGCGAGGGGTTCTTGGTGATGTTGACAAAA
This sequence comes from Cebus imitator, assembly GCF_001604975.1. Lineage (NCBI taxonomy): Eukaryota > Metazoa > Chordata > Mammalia > Primates > Cebidae > Cebus > Cebus imitator. The sequence continues at coordinate 8,295,862 of NW_016107329.1, forward strand.
TCAGCCGCAGGGGTGTGGTCTGATGGAAGCCAGGTGTGAGTGGCTTGGCTTGTGTCCACCTAGTCCCGGTGAGGAGGCCGTGCAAGCAGCTCATGTGGACAAAGTTTTGGAGAATTTGGCTTTGTGAAGGGGAGAGACAGGTACCAGGTCTAAAGTTGCGTATGTCTTTTTTTTTTTTTTTTGAGACAGAGTCTCACTCTGTCACTCAGGCTGGAGTGCAGTGGTGACGTGATCTCAGCTCACTGCAACTCCACCTCCCAGATTCAAGTGATTTTCATGCCTCAGCCTTCTGAGTAGCTGGGATTACAGGTGCCCACCAGCACACTCAGCTAATTTTTGTATTTTTAGTAGAGATGGGGTTTTGTCATGTTGGCCAGGCTGGTCTCGAATTCCTGCTCTCAAGTGATCCATCCACCTCAGCCTCCCAAAGTGCTGGGATTACAGGTGTGAGCTACCGTGCCTGACCCCATATATCCTTATGTAAAGACGGAAGACCCAGAGCATGTTAAGCGCTGATGGAAATGATCCCATGGGAAGGAAAAATTAATGCAAGGCAGATTTGGGCAAATTGACACAGCCTTTTTTGGGAAGGCAGGGGTGGGGTGAAAACAGAGCATAGATAAAGAGCTAGAGCTCTGATGGAGAATCAGAAAGGAAGGCGACAATGAGGTCAATGCAGGGAGTTTTAGAAACTTGCAGATGGGAAGATGTGTGTGTTCTCGCCTGACGCCTTCTAATTTGTTGGTGAAGTAGGAGATCACCAGGCATAGCAGGAGACAGAAAAGAGGGCATGAGAGATTCCACAAAGAGGTGAAGACGTGGTACAGGCATCAGGAAAAGTGGGAAAAACATTAAAGAGATACAGCAGGTCAGTGCTGTCTGCCTCTTGAGAGTTTGTGATCGTGAATTTAGAGTCTGACCAGGTGCTCTCATTGCACCATTTTCTCCAACCACACTGACCCCTGGAGCATATGTCAACAATGACATAAGCCACCCAAGGGTGAAGTTTACAGGTAAGTCAGACTGAGGAAGAGAGAGACAGGAAAGTCAAGGGGTTCAATGGCATGGGTTTGTCGTAAAAGTAGACCCGGGAAGAAAAATGAAGAAAGGATAAAGCCTTTGTCAGACCCTAGAGGCAAAGGTCTGCCTGTCTCTGCAGCAGCTGAGCAGATAGCTGTAGCATGTGGCTTTCAGAGCAGGTGACACCCGAATCACGAATTCCCTGTGGCCTCAGGGTCCCCAGGCAGTGATGGTCCAGATGTCCCTGCTGACTTGTTTTGGCTGGATGCCCCTCTCACCTTTGGCCATCTTGGATTCATCCTATCTTTGACTCCTCAGCTGGGTGGATGGCTTCCATTAGGTACAGTGGGAGGGAACTGCCCCAGAGTGAACTGCAAACCTGTACGCTGTCTGAATTACCTGGGGAAAGGGACGTGTTGTGTATCATCTTAAAAAAAAACATTTAACTGAGGTAAGGCACCTGTCTCCAGAGAAAACACACATGAAGATGCATAAAATGTGGTGTGTGATGAAGGAGGGCGTGAGGGCAGAGATTCTGAGGCTTCAGTTCCACCTGTCTGGGGAGAGGAGGTTGAGAGAGCTGGTCTTTGGACGCCCCGGTGGCACAGCACCAAAAAGAATGTGGGCCGCAAGAGGGCAGGAAAGAAAGGACAGTTTAAGCCAACTTCTTCCTCCTGCAATTTTTATTTCTCTACCTCCCAGCCAAAGCACCATTGTCACAGCCATTTTAAATGTGCAACCAGAATGGAAATCTTCCTACTGCGTTTCAGCATAGCAGGAGCTAAGGCCTGAGACTGGCGCGGCGTTTCTGGAAAGTTGGTGTTGCTTTTTAAAATAAGCTTCTTTATCCTCTTGTATGTTCATTTGCAAGTAATTAAATACACACACAACAGTAACTCAAGGATTAGGAATGTCACTGACAAGGAAAGTAATAAACAGGAGGAAATTAAAAGAACCCACTAAGCCCCAGGAAAAAAAAAATCTAACAGATTTAATCAGGAGAAATAAAATATTCTCTGGGCCCCGTTATAAAGACCCCTGGTGCCAAGGAAATGTGGCAGAAACAGGACAATTAAAACAGAGCCTCACGAAGAAACGGGGAGGTGGCTGAACAGGGCAAGCCACCCCGGAAGAATTCAAATGAAGGAGCGAACCTAAACAAGAGGCCCGCCAAATGGGAAGAGAGGCCGAGAAGCGTGGCGGAGTCTGTCTGTGGTGATGGCAGGAAGCCCGCAAGCCTCCCAGGCAGATCCTGGGAGATCCAGGCGTCTTGCTTGAGCTAAGCATGTGTTACACTCTCCTGCAGCCTTGCATGTCTGCTACAGACTCAGGATTCTGAAGACGTGACAAGCCACTGACAAGGATCATTCTCCCCACAGACACCCCTCCCCACCTAGCCTTACTGAGCAGACAGAACTGATGGTTCACATAACACAGAAAAGGGATTAGACAATCTGACCTGCGCTATTAGAATACTTCTTAGGCTCCGTGATAGCTGGATTCTTGGCAAATTGCTTATGGCAACAAGCATTTAGCAATGTTGTGACTGTCTGGATCTGGCGAGTAACCTTACCCTGGAGCTATTTATTAGAGCAGGCTGGAGACGGCGTAGTAGCTCATGACCTGCTCTTCACGGGGATGGGGAGGATGCTGGGGGCTCCTCCCGTTCTCCTTAAATGCACCGACCAGACGGTGGCCACATCAATTGAGGGCCTACTATGTGCCAGTTCCTTGCACACATTTTCATTCATTTTTAAACAAGTATTAACACAGTGTCTACTATGTGTTGAGTTCTAGGGTTAGCCAAGAATGAGATGGGCAGAGCTCCCTTCAGGGAGCTTGAGGTTTAGTCTACCAGGCAGTGCAGGCCAGGTTTCACGGCTATGCTTGTTTTGCCAACAAAGTCCTGCTACGCCAACCTTCCACTGCTCACCCTTGGGTTCATACAAGGCAACATTGCCCAATAGATCCACCTGCCACAGCCACAGGTGCAACGGCAGCTGAAAAATTACCTGTAACTTAAATAGCCACGTGTGGTTGGTGGATGCTCTATTGAACAGTACAGAGGAAGACTATTGACCCAAGATATTCCAACCTTAAAGACAAGCGTGCTCTTTAGGTGGGGGGCCATGGCAGCTGCTCTCCATGATATGTAAGGAGTTGCTTGGGGCACGCCTCTCTGCAGCAGCAGTTTCTGCTGCTTCTGCGATGTCCTAAGGGCTCCTTAGGGACTGGATGGCAGGGGTGCTCCCGGCTGGGGCAAAATGCCTTGGGAATTTCTGGTCTGTCAAAACTGTGTTGAGCTGTCTACCAGCGAGGCCCTCCTGCACAAAGCTCCACATTGCTGCTTCATTAAGGGAAAAGGAAACCAGGCTTTATTTTGAAATAAAAGTATACTTTTCTTTAAAAGAGAAAACTCTTGGTATGTATGTAATATATGATAAATTGCACCACACTTGCAAAATGCATGCTACATAAAACAAATAAAATAAAAACAAAAAAACACAAATAAATAAAAAAGCAAAGTGTAACAGTTCGTGTTACACTTTGCTCTTTATTCCTGTGTTATAATACATTATGGACATGTTTTGGTTTCCAAATATAAATACCTGCCTCTCCTCCTCCCCTGGACATCAGCGCTTCAGCGTAAATGGGGAGTCCTCCCCTCCCCCCTGCTACATCCCTATTCCCCATTCACAGTGAGCCACCGTCCAGGACCTGGAGTCCGAAAAGGCTCTCCAAGTCCATGCGTGCCTAGACTGAATGCCCTCAGCTCCCCCTGCCTGTCCTGGGACATTGTTTCCAGCCTGTGCATCCTCTGAGTGATATTCACCTGTTATCCACTTCCTTCTGGGATGTGCAGGATCACACTGCACCTTCAAGGTGGGGGGACAAGCATAGGGACATGGGACAATTCTGTGCCTAGACACCCTGTGGGAAGGCGGAGTATTGTTTGCTGCTACATTTTCCCCCTCTTCTTCCAGAACCCTCTCAGAATATGCTTGCCTCAATAGGAAACATGATAGCAGCCATGTTAAGAGTGTAAATCCAGAAAAGATCCAGGCTATAGGGTCCTCCATCTCTGGCCCCCCAGGTCACTGATCCTTTGTGCTGAGCTCCAAGTCTGTGAGCAGGTGCTGTTAACCCTGAGTCCCAAGTCCATGATTTCGGCCTCTATAACCCACAGAAAGCCCTTGTATGGCATTTCGGCAGGTCCCCAGGGGCTGTTTCTGTGGTTTCCCAGCAGATCTCTCTTCTGGTGTTAGAAGATAGCTTCACTTCTATCCATCCCTTCCTTTCCTCTCTCTGAATGCCTTGAGCTAACTTATACAATGAGCCAGTCTCCATCACAGCCCCCAAAAGACAGAGATCTTATCAACCAAGCAGAGGCTGACTGCCAGTGTCCACCAAGGCCACATCCCACTGCAGGAATGTCCCCACTGCACCAGGGAAAACGCCCACCATCTGCATTTCATGTGGCCTCCACGTAGGTCTCCAGGCACAGACGCACATGTCATGCCTGAATTCTGACAGGCTGGACGTGTTTACATTTGAGAAGCTTCAAGGTGACTGTTCACGCACACCCCTCCTGGCGGAGGCACGTGACTCCAGAGGTGGCCTCGGCGTGGCTTTGGAGCAGCGTCTGGAGCCTGGGAAGTCTGGGTTTCCCCCTGGGGTTTTCCACTCTCTGTTTTGGTCACTAGCCTTTATGTTGTTGATTGTGATAGGCTGAATTCCCCCTAAATTCACATGTTGGAAGTCTAAACTCCATGCCCCAGAATGTGATCCTATTAGCAGATAGGCCCATCACATAGATGATGGGTTAAAAGGAGGTCATTAAGTATAGCCTTAATCAAATATGACCGGTATCCTTGTAATAATAAGAGGAAATTTGGACATGGAGACATGGACAGTGAGAAGATGAATCAAATCACACAGGGAGAAGATGGCATCTCTAAGCCAAAGCCACAAGCCACGGAGTGGGGGCCTGCTCCTCATGGCCTTCAGAAAAATGAGCTCTGCAGAGACCTGGAGACGGGGCTTCCAGCCTCCAGCGCTGGGAGGAAATAAATGTCTCTTCTGTAAGCAGCCCCACTTGGGTACTTTGCTAGGGCAGCCCGAGCATATAAATATATTGAAAATGTGTGATCATATCTTTATCTGGTGGATGCAATTAAATGATTTAAATACTTCTATGGCAAGTTTGACCCTCTAATGCTCCCCAGGCTCACGTTGCAATAGCAGAGGGAGACATATTCGTTTTCTTTTTTTCTGTCGCCCAGGCTGGAGTGCCTTGGCATGATCTCAGCTCATTGCAACCTCCACCACCTCCTAGGTTCAAGTGATTCTTCTCCCTCAGCCTTTTGAGTAGGTGGGATTACAGGAGCATACCACAGCGCCTGGCTAATTTTTGTATTTGTAGTAAAGATGGGGTTTCGCCATGTTGGCCCAAGAGGCTGGTCTTGAACTCCTGACCTCAAGTTCTCCGCCCTCCTCGGCCTCGTAAAGTTCTGGGATTACAGGCGTGAGCCACCACGCCCAGCCTGAGACACAGACTTTATTCCTTGTCTTTGTGACTGAGGAACTGAATGTCTTGGGGAAGGGGTCAGAGCAGGTGCGGTCTCCTTCATACAGCATGGGCCTCACACATCTCCCTGTGGCGGCCTTTGAGGGAGGCTTCTCAACATTCTCTGGGGGACCCTCCTATGAAGTTCAATGCTAATGCATTTGTAGCGAGAGCAGGAGTAACAATCTTGGTGGCTCCTTAGCAGCTCCAGATGAAGAGGAATCAATGTGCTGCGCTTACTAAAAATCTCTTGTGTCTGGATGCCTGGCCTTTGAAGGTGAATTATGACACACACGAGGCTCAGAAGTGATGCATTTCAAGTGGCCGAGCCCCTGTGGAGGAGAGGGGTGGCCTCTGAGCAGCCTTGCCCCGAACACAGCCGCATTCAGCAGTTCTGTTCCATGCCAGGAGAACACAGAACCATTCAGCCCCAGGCAGCCTCACAGGCCACATCGCTGTCACCGGGATGTGAGGAGGACATCTCATGCTCCCAGACAGGGTCTGACTTATATGCAGAAGTGCTTTTTTTTTCAAAAATGGTAGATTTTAAAAATCCAAACATTTATTAAGAAAAGCCAATGCCAAGGGAGAAGAATCAGAATTGGCGGTTGTTGATGGGATCTGGGCAGCCCTTTACACAGGACAAGCCAGATGTTGATGATTTACGTTGAGAAGGATTTCCTGCAAGGCTCTTTCTGAGTGTGAGGTTTCCCTCTAATGCCCCCCAGTGAACTGGGAAGGGGGCTGCCGGGTGGCTGGGGGCACGCAAGGGTAGATACAGGTGGGGAGGGGATGCCGGGAAGCACCTAGAATATGGGAGCAAATCCAGCTTATTCTGCTTTTTGTATTAAGCTTCGTGTAAATTTTTATTTGAAAAACAGATTCCATCTTTTTTAAAAAATAAATGTTAAAAACCCACAAAGATTTTAACTCAATCTATTAAGGAACCAAAGCCCCAAGCGATGCGAAGTGACTTATCCAAGCTCAGCAGGTTCGAGGCTGGACTCAAACTCGGGACTTGTCTTCATCCTGAGACGAGGCAAGGAGCTGGCAGGACTGGGAGTCCCTTCTCAGGCTGTGGCCCCAAGCCGCAGAAAGAAGGCCAGTGCGAGCGCGCAGTGCAGACGTGAGGGGGAGGTTGTGGGAGGAAGAGCGTGCCTCCAGCCCGGCCTCACGCTGCTCCAGGCTCAGCCCTGTGTTTCCACCTTCCAGTCCCCAGGAAGGTTGAAGCTCTAACCCTACACACAGAAGCAGGCACGGGCAGCCAGAACAAAAATACGTGGAAGTTTCTGAGACACAGACTAGGCCAATAGCGACATAAAAGCGTGTCCCTGGGCTCCCTCTGTTCACTTTTCTCTGTGCCCATTCCAGCTGCTAACTCCCCTCCCAACCTCCAGGACCCATGTCTCCTCCCCAGGGTCCAGAGTCCCCGCCCTGGTGCCCCACCCACATCTCCGGTCTCCCTGGTGAGGACCCTGTCTCTGATCACCTCTCTCTCAAACTTCACTCCAGGCTCTCTCTCTAGTCCTTTCATTTTATTATTAGCAGCATGAGTGGAGGAACTGCTGGTACCGAAATTCAGCTAGAGCGATGAAGACAGCTCAGACATTTGCAAGGACACACATGCAGAAGGGACCACACTAGTATTTTTCGGCAGTGGCCCCTCTTAAGTCACACCAGGACAACCTGCTGCCATCAGATCAGCCTTCTAACCATGACAGGCATAAAACAGGCAAGGCGCTGGACTCCTGGATATGCCCAGAAGCGCCGAGGTGATAACAACAAGCAGGGAAATAGACAGGCCAAGTCCCCTCGGTGAGGTCAGCGCGGGTCGGCGAGGGGTGGTAGGCACTAAATACGGACACCAAGGAAACCTTCCTTGATTTGCAAAGTTTTCACGGTATCTCCTTCTGGATAATGATCTTAGTAAAAGTGAAATGTGCTTGTTTTTCTTTCTCTGGGGTTGAGTAGAGTTAGAGGAAGGGGGTGAATTCTGAGCTTAATCCCATTAAACGTTCTAAAGATACAATTATTGGAAAGTAAGCTAAAGTGATAATTTGAGGATTGTGACTTAAAGTGCCCCCACCTCCAGGAATTTGCAAGGTGCAAAGCAGGGAGAATAAGTTAAATGTAGTCAGATAGTCTAAAGCTACAAAAAATGGGGAATTAGGTAAGATGATGATTTTAGTAGAGAAACCAAGGCTTCCTGTAGGTGGTAATAAAAGGCATCTGTGCATCTCTGAGTACTTGAGATTTTGACTGCTCCGCAGCAGGAGATTTTGTGCACACGTGTGTCTGTCAATGTGTCATTGCTGACTTGTGTCTACCTCTGGGCTGGGGGTATTCAGGGGACAGTCCCATCTAAACGTAATTCAGCCATGTAAATGAGCATGTGTCTATCAGCTCTGCGCAGAGCAGAAATTAGGCCAAAGCTGTAAAAGGCGGCATAGAGTTAAGTGTGGCCTTCAGCAGGACCGATGGCACAGTGTCTTCAACAGTCCTGAATCAAGAAGACATCTGACTCCTTTAGGCCTTTCCAGTTATAAATTATACATATTAACACATTCAACCCCAAGAAGGCATCGAGTCTGTGAGTTAGCCGGGGAGGCTGTAGCAAACGCCGCAGGTGGGGCAGCTTAACCAACAGCCGCTGACCGGCTCCCAGCCCGCGAGGTCGGACGGCCTTGTTGGAGGTGTGGGCAGGGCTGCCCCCTCCTGAGGCTGCAAGAGGGTTCTGCCCAGTGCCTCTGCCCAGCGTCTGTGATTTGCTGCAAGCTTTGGGGTTCCTTGGTTTGTGGATGCATCCCCCTGAACATCTCTGCCACTGTATCACATGCCATGCTCCCTGCGAGGGGCTCTGTCCAAATCTCCCCTTTTTATAAGGACGCCAGTCATATCGCATTGGGGCCTACCCTAATGATTTCATTTTAACTTGATTCCGTGTAAAAATCTTATATCCAAATAAGACCCCATTCTGAGCTCCTGGGAATTAAGACTTCGACATATAAATTTGTGGGGGGCACACAATTCAAGCCACCACAGCAAGTAATCCCATAAAATCAGTTAGATTAACTTGTCCTTACCTGGCACAAACTGCTTTCTGTAAGATAGTGACTGCTGACAACCTAGAATCTGTCTCTTCCAGCCCCACTGTCATCAAAACAGAAAGTGGAATCTCATTTCCTTTGAGCATGTAGCACATTCTGAGAGATGTCGGAGATGCATCTTCTGGGATTGATGTGTGGAGGGTTGTGAGCAGAAAATACCTCTAAAAAGGACAGGCATCAGCAGCACATCCCTCTGAAAGCTAAGCAGCCGAAACACTCAGGCTGCCCATTGACCTTAAAGAGCCTTGGGCTCCAGTGGAAGGGGTAGAAGACTCACTGGTCAATGGCTAAAGCTGGAAGCTTGGGACAAATAATGAGAAGGAATTAAGTATCCATGAGTCCATAGTGAGAGAATTAAAGATTCAACAGATATAAATAAGTGGGAGGAAAGGGACCCCTCTTCCTTGTGGAGCAATTCCCACTGGTAAGTGCAGAAGGAACAGAGGCACAGAAAATCACTGTTGGAACGCTTTGGGGAAAGCTGAAATTTGTGTCTAAGACCTTAAGGAAAAGGTATATCTTTTAGGGCTTCAACTTATCTCCCCCAACATATGTACTAATGCCTATGGTGGCCTAATATATGTCCATTAATTCATTGATAGTCCTCCCTCCAGGATTTTAATTCTCCTGCCCTACAGTGAACATAGTGGCTCTTTTCTCTTTGCTTTAATTTTTGTTTTTTAAGACAGTGTCTTACTGTGTGTCCCAGGCTGGAGTTCAGTGGCAGCAGTACAGCTGACTGCAGCCTCGACCTCCTGGCCTAAGCAATCCTCCCACCTAAGCCTCCCGAGTACTTGGGACTACAGGTGCACACCACCACACCCACCTACTTTTTAACTTTTTTGTAGTTTTTTTAAAAGTTTTTGTAGAGATGCAGCCTCACCATGTTGCTCAGACTGGTCTTGAACTCCCAGGTTCAAGCAACTCTCCTGCTTCAGCACTTTGAGTATGAAACAGGAAGAACGATGTGTTAATTATGAAGAAGCCCACGCAGTTACCAGGTGAGCAGGTTAACCGGGTGATGAGTCAGTTGATACCACAGGCCTCACACACACCCCCTTCCTGCATTATGCTCCAAGCTGCAGAGCCTCAGGCTGATAGGAAGCAAAGCGACAGAGCTTCTACAAAACACCTGCTTCAAAAACATCACAGTCACCAATGACAAGGAAAAACCAGGAAACCGGCAGGTTGGGGAAGACTTCAGGGGCATAAACGTGGAGGCACTGTGGGTCCTGGGGGAGCCAGGACATTTGTGGGTAACGGTGAAATCTGAAGGACATCTGGAGTTTAGGTGACAGTATTGTACTCACTTTAATTTCTCAGTTTTCATATTGTTCTTTGGGAATGTGAGCTAGTAATATCAGGGAGCTCACATGAAGAGTAAATGCACAATCTCTAGTATCTTCATAATTCATTTGTGTAAATCTAAAATTGTTTTGAAATGAAAAGTGTTTTTAAAAATATGCTTTTGTTTTACTAAGGAGGCAGAGGTAAGAGAATCACTTGAACCCGGGAGGCGGAGGTTGCAGTGAGCCAAGATGGCCCCATTGCACTCCAGCCTTAGCAACAAGAGCAAAACTCCGTCTCAAAAAAAAATGCTTTTGATAAAATAAGTCAATTAAATGTTGATGCAAATTATCCACCCTCATTCTTATTTGCCTCCCATATGTGACACTCTCTTCTTTTAACCGTAAATGCCATCTCATGTTGCAAGGCAAAGTTTGCCTGTTTATCATTTCTCCCAGGAACGTGACTCACAGAGGGAGACTCCCAAGATGATGACATTGGCTTTGGCGCACGCGTTAGGCACAGGAGCATCGCAGGTCCACAATTCTCTTAGAAATTGTTGTTTAAATGTATTTTAAAATTACAATAAATAAATGAACTTTACAATTGAAGAAAATATTTCTACATGTAATAGCAATATATTGATATTAATAGCTATGGAGTCATAAAATATGATTTTAAATCTTGTTTTATAGTTTTTAATCTGACAGAAGGCAGAGTGCAGCCCTGGAAGCTGGTGTCCACCTTTATTCAGATGAAATCTACACACACTTGTCTTGGCACTCAGGGACCTGAGAGGGACATATAGACAGACCCATGGCTCACAAATAGAATGCTGTTGCAAAACTATGTCCCTTGGAGGCCCAAGGTGATCTGCAGGTGTCTCAGGGAAAGTTCTGGAAGCTAAGCCAGGAGCCACCTCAAGCCCCATTCACTCAGGGCAGCACCCACTTAAATTGCTTCTCATAGGCTGGAGTTATAACGAATCATTCAAAGAAAAAGAAAAGCATTCTACTGCTGAAAATTTTTGAAGAATCTCTGAAATAAGAACTAAGGAGTTACATCAAAATTTGTTTGAATGATCAGACCTTGAGATTCAATGCTAAGAATTCTAAATACAAGAGAAAATAAGGTGATCATATGGAAAAAATTCAAATGTCTTTGGACTAATTTTAGTGTAACAGAGAGATATGTGGTTTTAAAACTAAATATTTTAGGGCATAGACACAAGCACCCAGAGTTACTGAAAGCATACACTTCGTTGTATTGTGGATTTATTTTTGTTTCCAGCAGGCAAAGAAGTAAGGTTTACCATAGATGAAGGTTAAGGTCAAAGATTGTGAGGACATTCTAGCCAAATGAGAGTACGTGTTGACCAGACATTTTCACGAATGAGCTGCTCCCATGGCAGGGCCTCATTTTCTAAGGCGGGTGAGGGAAGATACGTGAGCGCACCCCAGAGCTCATTCATAGTTCTGGGCAACTATGGTGGAGGCGGATTTCTAAGGCTGCCTGCACCTGCCTATCCAGCTCAGAGATGCTGCAGTATAACTGACATCTGGCTCTGTCAATCCAAGACTTGTCTTCCAGCCTGAGAGAGCATGATGGGTTCTCAAACCTCGGAGACAATGGTGAACCCCCTTGCGCCACCCATCCATGAAGAACTCAAATCATCAAGGAGCTTTCCTCGATTTGTGCCGAGTTCCCCAACTCACAGAATGTTCAAGATTAAATTTCTCTCCCACCATTTTCCTATGGGTCAGAAACACTGTAGAGCTAGTTACTGCTTCAGATGTCCTAGTAGAGGCTGTTTTTCTATGCAGTGTGCATGGATTTACGTTGTGTTGGTCTACCTAGAAGCTTTCCTGACTCACAGATCTTGGTGTGCAGCAGGTGAAGACCTTGCTGGCTCTGGCAGGATGCTCAGGCAATGTTGCTATTTTTCTACTGCAGCACAGTCTACAAAATTGTGAAGTTTAAACATGAACACTGTGAAAGCACTTCATGCCTTGCGAGAAAGTAGTGAAAACCCCGTAGAATCCAAACCCACACTTAGCGCTTCTGCACTGGTGTGACTGGGATGTGCTTGGCAGGTCACTGATTTTTGACAGTGTAACTGAAAGGTAAGACAAGCCACAGGAGAGAGGAAAGAGCCCATGCTTCACCCACAGCCCTCCTGTGAGGTCACAGGAGACTTGCTGTAAAATCATGACTATTCATACTGCAAATCATCCTTAATCAAAGGACGACCATGTGGGACCTATGTCAGACATCAAGTTTATGTTTTAAATCCTTGTATTCTGGCCAGTGCAGTGACTCATGCCTGCAATCCCAGCTCTTTGGGAGGACAGGTGGGAGGATTAACTGAGGACAGGAGTTCAAGGCCAGCCTGAGCAACTCCATTTCCACAAAAAGTAAAAAACTCGCCAGGCGCAGTGGCACACACCTGTGGTCCCAGCTGCTCAGGAGGTGGAGAGGGGAAGCTTGCTTGAACTCAGGTGGTCGAGGTTGTACTGAGCCATGATTGCACCACTGAGCTCCAGCCCAGACAACACAGCAAGATACTGTCTTCAAAAAAAGAATCACTTGATTCTGTTCTACCTGCCAGTAAAATTATCCCTAAATCATTTTTATTGGATGAGATGTAATGAAACTTTACCATATTTCAAGTATCACCACCTTTTTTTTTCTGGGACTATAAGCTCCCTAAAACAGGATGTAAAACGGACACAGCTCAAGCGTGTTAAACTGCACGAGCCTCTCAGGCTGACTGTGGGCTGGCGACATGCTGACGCCTCCCTCTCAACCAGTCCCCCGCAGTTTAAATATGCCCAGCAGAATCTGAGGGGTCTACCTATTGTCGTTTCTTGAAAAAAAAATAGGAATTACTATATTACAAGTTCTCTCTAAAACTCGAGACTTAGCACCTCCCAGCCATTGTGTTGTATGTGTCTCATCCATTATTTTACCTAAAAACCACACCAGCTTTCTTAGAATGAACAACCATTCCCCTAGTCTTATATTAATAAGTAAAAAATTAATAAAAAAGACTTAAAAATACATGGAAGTTATGCAAAATCACAGCTATCCACTTCATTTTCCTGAGCCTCAGTTTCCCCTTATGATAAGAATTCTTACAACACTGTCTCAGAGGGTCGTTATGGAGATCAAATAAAATGCTGTATTGCAGCCCTTTGCACAGTAATTGACACACACATTAAGCATTTAATGAAAGCTGCAGTAAACCAGAACGCTTTATTAACTAGAATACAGCATGACCCCGAACAGGCCACATAAAAAGAGCTCAAAGAAACATATGCAAAGAATGTGGGCAAATGTATTTTCAGGTTATCAGAGTCTTTAATTACACTCTTAGGGAGATGGAAAGCTTGCTTTCACAGTGCTTTTGACAGCAGAAAACAAAGTGTGCTTTTCTCTCTCCCTCAGCCCACGGCTCTGTGTGTAAGGGAATGGAGTCTGAGAGCCAACGTTTGAGGAAGTCAGGAATCATTGCGAGGACCCAGATGGGGAGTCATGGGAATAGGCCAAAAGCTTGTCAAAATTTCAACATGGTTTAAAAAAAAAGCTCACAAAAATCACTTAGCCACACAAGTTTTAAAGTACGTTCTGACAATTTCCTTAAATAAGGGCTGTATCTACAACAGACCTGATTTAAATTATATTTTATGCATTCAATTGTCGAAAATCAACTCCATTCTGCACAGATTGCCATATTTTTCCATAACAAATGATGAGAGATAGCATTCGTAAGAAAGCCCGTCCATAAGATGTTACTTAAGAAATATTGATATTTTCCCAGGGTTTTCTCATTAGTGTCACTCAGTTCGTAGAGGCAAACATTCTGATTTGAGGAAGGAAGCAGGAGACTGCACTTTATTTATGCTCTTCACGTATTTCTTCTCAAGTATTTATAACCATTAGAAAGAAACAAACTTTGCATTCACAAGCTGACAACGAAACAGGACAAATATTCGTCACAATTCTCCACATATCCTAAATAGACTCCAAAAAGGAAGGCCTGAAGGAACTTCTCTAAATATAGTCAAATGGCAAATTAACCTAAAACTCAACTGAGTAAAGAATAACTTGCTCCCACTTCCTCGACACCTAACGTAAGTTGAGACTAATTGCACCTCCATATAAAAGGGCCTGGTGTTTTCTTTGGTGGGCTAATATACCTGAAACTTTGGCCAAAAATGGTTTTGTGAAAATGGTTTGCACTGCCTACTCACCAAGTGTTTGTACCCACTCCCGAAATAGTCAAATATATTAGCATCTATGCACATATCTTCAGCTAACACTGACATCAACATTTTGAGGATTCGTCTGAATCAAAACAATAAAGCATTTTTCCACCAACAGATATTTAACACCTTCAATGTACAAGCATTTTGCTAAGTAGTTAGCCAAAGTAAAGGTGAAAGTGTCAGTGACATGTGACCCAGGAACTTGAGATCCAGTTAACGGAGTATACCGCTAACTTAAACCTGTACCCCGCAAACATAGCAAAGGCCAACAGAAAAGCAAGAGTGGTAAGATTTCCAGACAAGAAAAAGGCTTTTTTTTGGTAAGTGGGAGTCTTGGCTATCACTGTGGTGATTAGATCCCCTGGTCTGGAAGACTTAGCTTCATATTCTATAGCCCAGGGTGTGGTCTTTCCATCTTTTTTAATTTCTTTTGTTGTTTTTTTTTTTTCCTTAACTCATATTTGCTGTTGTTGCTGTCATTTCTATAAGTAAGGATACTGGAATGATTTTATTTCATAGACCTTCAAGTTATAAAAGCAATTCAGGCCGGGCGCAGTGGCTCAAGCCTATAATCCCAGCACTTTGGGAGGCCAAGGCGGGTGGATCACAAAGTCAAGAGATCAAGACCATCCTGGCCAACATGGTGAAACCCCGTCTCTACTAAAAATACAAAAAAATTAGCTGGGCATGGTGGCACGCGCCTGTAGTCCCAGCTATCCAGGAGGCTGAGGCAGGAGAATTGCTTCAACCCGGGAAGTAGAGATTGCAGTGAGCCGAGGTCGAGCCACTGCACTCCAGCCTGGCGCCTGGTGACGGAGTAAGACTCTGTCTCAAATAAATAAATAAATAAATAAATAAATAAATAAATAAAAGCAATTCATTGATTGAAAATCAACTGCAAATATTTATTCAGGAAGAAAATGTTATATAAACAAGGAATGAAACCTGATTTTCTAACATTCAGAAGAGTGATACGGCAACACATATGAAAACAATAAAAGTGGCCATATTAAAAACTCAGCAGTTCTCCTTTCTCTCAGAATTTTGCTGAAAGATGTGAATGGAGATTGATGCTCACAGGGCTTTAAATACGTCCCTTTAAGTGCTGTTTACAATAGATAAAAGTTGGAGTAAGCCTGAAAGCCAAGTGGTGGTGGCCTAATTAAGTCAATTATTGATATTTGAACGGTAGACTGCTCCATACCACTGAAAATTACGTGCTAGAGCTCTTGAAATCCTTGCATGAATTCTGAGTTTATATTGTTCAGTGCAAAAAGCGAACAATAAAGTTGATTGCAATGCATGTTAAGATCTTCAGCTATACGAATAGAGAGAGGAAATGGGGCAGCCCTGTTTATCTCCAGGTATTGGGGTCAAAGCCATGGTGGGCATTTCTGTTTATCTGCAGGGGTTTGTGTGTGTGTGTGTGTGTGTGTGTGTGTGTGTGTGTGTGTGTATGTGTGTGTGTGTCTTTAACTTCAATCCATGAATGTATATTGCTCCAAGGGGGAAAACACATACCTGTTAAGATAAAAAATACCTCCCCAAATAAAAGCTAAATCAAACAAAAAACAGATAACAAAAATCCAGAAATGCTTATTACACAAACACCAGATTCCCTCTATGACTCCGACATGGCCAGACACCTTCCTTCGTCTCCTCCGAAGTATCCCAGGTCCTTTCTGCTGACAGCCTCATGCCCACTCCTACGGAATTCAGCAGCTTCCCAGAAGTGTCGCATCAAACCCTGTGCAAAGTGACTTCCTCCCGCAGCCACCCCAACTCATGGCTCAGAACTTTAAGGCGTGAACCTTGATTTCGAAGAGTCATTCCCAGCAAACCACCCTGAAACCCTGTGGGTCTTTCCCACCTGGAAGGAGTAGGGAGTAGGGTGGTTTGGGAGATAGTCTTATTTTCAGAGCAACAACGCTTTCCCTGCCTCCTCCCACTGCCTGACCCTGGCAGGATGAATGGCTCTCAAAATGAAGGCTCCACTTGCCCCTCCAAAGGGTCAGGGCTCATCCATTCCTGGTGAGGCTGCCCCCCATTCACTGAGTAATTACAGTTGGAGACACTACAGCCTCAGACACTGAACAGCTGAGATTCTGAAAATCCTTAAGACAGGAAAACTATAAACATTAATAATTAATTTGTTTTGACAACTTCTTCTTCCTTTTCTCAGGCTTTCACAATCCATCACCTTAAGTGCAAGCACATCGCTAAGAACTCCGCAAGGATTAAGAACCAATAAAAAGGAGGCAAACGACTTACTAGAAGAGATTTACTAGTGGTGGGGGATTCAAGGAATCCACTCTCTACTCTGAAAGAAACACGCTCCTTCCAGTCTCTCTCTGTGGACTGAAATCCACAGATGTCCGAGCCAGCCCTCTGCAGTGCAGATATATCCCCCAAAAGACTGGAACCCCGGCGGTAAGGACGCTCAAGCAGTCGCCATCGGAGATGCTTTGAATAATCAACTTTCTACTAATGCAGAGGCAAATGAACGATAAGCAATGTAAACACATATAGACAGGCAGAAATTGAACAAAAAAGCACAAACAATGGGAAGCGAAATAAGAAAAAAGATAAGCAAAGTCAGTAAAGAGAAGGAAAAGATGTGTGTTTCTTTCAGGCTATTTTCATGACTGTTTTTTGAAATCTAGCTATATTTTTTAAAGGGAAGTGGGAGAGAATTTACATTGATTCCCTATACCCCAGATTTTTTTTTTTTTTTACTTCTCCAACTTAACCCTGCACCACTGTGTCTCAAATGAGGAAACTGAGGCTCCAGAAGTCGAACAATGGAAAATAATAGAGTTGGACTAAAACAAAGGGCTGTTTTTTGGGCATGGAAGTCCATCTATCACATCAGATCACATCAAGATACCTCTCACAGGCTGGTTGTGTGATAATCAAATGAGTTTTCAGTCTTGTGTTTACATGGGAAGTGTGTGTAAAGAAGCAGGTCATTGGGGTCCTCTGAATTCATTTTGAAAGCTTTCATCTTGCTCTGCTCTGTGCTTCTTCTTCACTACTGGCCTTTGCACTGTTGAAAGCACATGCATTTCCTTCTATCCAGCAAGTGCAGTAATGTTTTCTAACGTGCCTATTTTCCAGTAAGCCAGCAGCACATTCAAAATAAAAACTTTAAGGTCTTCTTCACTTAATATCAAGTAGCAACGGAAGACTTAAATGGGTTTGTTCTTTCTGCATTCGGCCCACAATGATGGACATTCACCCTTTGGGAGCCACCTTTGCAACCACGGCTTACGGTGTCACCTTTCCTTAAGCATTTAGGGATAAGATTTAGTAATGATTACATTCCAACATTTACAACGATCAAGATAAATATCGCTACTGTTTTGTTTCTAAAGATTGATGAAGAATTTGTTAGTCAGTATATCACACATTCTGCATATATAAATATAATGTCCTTCACAGACAATATCTGGTATAAAATTTAGTTCCATGTTGAAGGGCATCAACTTAGTGATTCTGTGAGTCAAAAGCTCACTTTTCCATTTCTCTGGGTTCTGACACTCAGCTCTTCTGCAAAGGTGGAGGTCCAGGATGTCTAGTGCCTCTCAGCTCTACCTGAGAAGCACCCAAGGCTGGCCCTGCCGAGTGCTGCAGACAGAATTCACGTGCGGGGGGGAGTGGGGGAGTGGGGGGTGGGGCCCTGCATGCAGCAGAGGCCCATACGAGATGCTGCCACATATTTCTATCTTATTCCTTAATAAGGAGAAGTATTTGGAGATGCGGAGAGTCCCACCATTGGATAGTGCAGACTACTGGGGCAGTTTGAAGAAGTGGTACCTGCGGATTGGCTCCGAGCCCCAAAGCCATGTGAGGTGAGAGACTTTCACTCGTGGTGAGCCTGGTGGACTCCACAGCTGTTATGTCAGCTGGAGGTCAAAGGGGGCAATCCCTGACTCGTCAACCACTACCATATCCACAGCAGAAGGAAAAGGGAAGTCCGTCTTTGTGAAGAAAATGTAGACAAAGGGCAGCAAGGGGTTTTTGGCTCAGACGGTGGAAAGGAACCAATAGGCCACTTCCTTTCGTCTCCCCTTCTGCATGTGCCCGTCCCTCCCTTCTTTAGCTTCTCTGTACATTGCTTGTCTTCCTAGACCTGATCAGCTGATCACAGCTATAAGGTTGGCCAACAGAATGTCTTCCCCCTGTCAACACACAGAAAATACCGATCAGTATTTTCTCTCTGAAGGCCATCTTTATTATGTCACTCTGTTGTTCAAGAAATAGTCTTGAGTCCCTGCCATGCACTAAAAGTATAAACTTTTTAGTCCAGTTCTAAAGATAATCAGTTCTCCATAATCTAATTTTACTGATCTAGCACTCTCTTTTCCACCAGGCTGTTACATTTATTTGGGGTACAAGGGCTTCTTGAATGAGTTTCACTGGAAATCCCACCTATGTGTCATGTCTATAATGGTTTTATTAAAAACCCTCCAAAGCACAGCTTTGAGATGGCTGGCAGAGTTCTGAAATACAATCAGCAAGGCTCTAGTTAGGCTGTTGGTGCTGCCTGTGAAATTTAAATCAGGACAATAAATGATGTTTCTCATGCGAAGTTTGTCTAAAGACCCAGGCTATGAAATATGGACAGAAAGACACCATGTCACAGCAAACACATGAGGAGCAGGGTGTCAAAAGTCTAGAATAACAGGGTTCGAGACTTTTGATTGTGTTTGGCTCAATAATGATACATCTACTATTCACAAAGCACTGTGCTTTTGTGTCTGGGACTCAGTCTCTGTGAGACTGGCAGAATGAGCACAATAGTCCTTATTTTGCAATCTGGATTGGGAAACCTTGGGCCAGAAGCAGGCAGAACTCAGACCCTTCACTCCAGATACAGCACGGGTGTGGGAAGGAGGCGGGGGGGAAAGCAGCTCTTCATGACAGGCCACCAACTCCAACTGCCATTCCAAAAAAAAAAAAAAAAAAAATCCTGTGGAAAGACGCCCCAATGCTTACCTAGTTCTTAAAAGAATTTTAATTCCCTGATTTGATACAATATTTGTCACATAATCCCATCCTCATCCCCAGATGGCTATCTGTTATTTTTGCTGTGTTATGTTCATTTAAGTTTCTTCTGATGATGACATCTTAATTTTTTCTAGGCTACAAAGCACCTTTTCTTAATCTTAATTCATGGGATTTCCAGTGGGATTGACCCCAGCTCCAGCTCACTGGGTGGAGCAGCTGGTAATTCATTGCTGCCCAGTGGGCACATTGCATTCCCTTGGCCATGGCTAGGACCACCATGATTCACTCTGACTCACACGCAGCCAATGAAAGTGTTACTGAGGCTGCTGAGAGAGGGGCACTCTCTTTGCTCTGTGAGATTTGAACAGGTAAAGCTTATGGTGGTCATTTTCTCACTGCATAATTCTGATGATGAAGCCAACATTGGGGATGATAGATCCAAGAGATATCAAGAAACTGCATCTTGATTACATAAATTAGGCCCTGGTTCCAGCCATGTATGAAGTCAGCTTTACCCATATCCTTTTCTCATAGGGAACATTAATTTCCCTCATTTTCTTTAATCCAGGCCATTTTCTGTTTTTAGTCTCTTGCAAATACTGACACGGATATTTTGGAAGGATGTAAAGCAATCACTAAAGGCAGCCATGCTCACCACCCAAAGACACTTGTGGACTTGGGTGACAATGTCCTGACCTTCTGCTCTGGACACAGACAGTTCCCAACTCCAGTCACCTGAAACCGGCCTGCCAGAGTCCCCATGCAGCCCCCGCAACAAATCCTCTTGCCCCTGAAGTATATGATGATGAAACACAACTCACGTGACCCAGTTTCGAGCGTCATTCTGAAAGAATGAGCATCCAAAGATTAAACTCCCAAAAATGTTTGTTCAAAAAGAAACAGAAACCAGAAAGTGGAGTATTTAGAATAAAATAAAAAAAGAATGATAGAGACCAAAAATCCCTAAATGCACTTCCTAGTAGAAAATACTCCAAAGTCAACCAAGTTCACGGGAAAACGCTATTGACAGTGACTTTACTCAGCTGCCATTTGCAGCTCTAGCCCCTAAGTTCCTTAAGTTTTTTTATCATGAGTATATGGCTCTATCTTTGTTTCAGGCACATAACAATGAAAGTAGTTGATATATCTTAGATATGCGTGAATTACATATAAAGTAATCCTGATTAAGGCTGAAGGCTTTAATTAAATGAGCAATTAGCCCTAAGCATGGATATTCATACAAAAAGAAAATATATTAATTAATTTGGATAATTATTTGCTCCTGTGAACAGCAGCCTGCCCTGGGCTTTGTGCTACACCAGAAGTCTTACCTACTGCAGTGAAAGATGGGGAATGGCAGGGTCAGGACAGCGCTCCACTGAGGGGGAGGCTCTGACTTCTCACACCAGTTAGGAAAGGCTCAGCCTGCTAGCTAGCACCTCTTCACCCTCTGTCCTCCACCTACGCGGATGTCTCACACCCAGCCTGCAAGTGGATCTGCTCCACCTCGAGAGACTTCACCTGGCCCCACCTGCTGCCTGACTGGACTAGATGGTGGATTTATGCTGAAGGAGTTAAGGAGAGAAAGAGACAGAGACAGAAAAGAACACAGTGAGAGGGAGAAAGTGAGAGTATGTGAGAGACAGAGAAAGAGAAAAAGAAAAAGAGCAGATCCACAATGTTCTGTCTCTCGGTGTGTCTCTCTTTCGCCATGTGGTGAAAGTCAAAACAACATTAAGAAGTGAGGTGAGTTTCTCTTTCTGAAAGGTATTACTTACACTTGTGATAATGTTGGCTAGTTTTTAGTTGTGTAAGTCTTAAAGGGAGGTAATTATATAACTTTCTTTTCTCCAGGGTTTGTAAATCACAGCTTGCTAATTCATCATTTAAAAGTACGTGTACACTTTTCAAGTCTACAATCTATAAGAAGTGAGTTTTTTTTAAAAAAAAGAAAAAGAAAAAAAGCACACGAGTAAACATTGCAAGAGCAATTTACATTAGACCATTTCTCCCTATACACCCTTACACATGCGCACATGATTATTTTTAAAGTCATTTTCCTGAAAGTAGTGTTCTAGCCTAGCAGAGACCAGGGCCAGTTAATGCAGAATTCAAGGTTGATTGCCTTGGACTAGGTTCTCAAAACTACTGAGAATGAATAAGAACAATAAATGAGAAAAATGAATGGATGGAACGGGTTATAGGCATAACATTGGAACTGAAAGACTCCAATATTCTATGTCAAAATAATAACCATGAGCAAATCACCAACATCTAGTATTTACTCAATAATATAACCAGAAATATTCAAGAGAGGATAGGAAAAAATGTTTCCGAAGAGATACAAGTTAAAATAAAAATGTAATGCCATTTTATCTCATTAATCAATATTTTTAATTAATAATGATTATTGTTTACAACTATCGGTCAATATCTGGCATTTCCTTATATTGATGGTCAGCATGAAAACTTACCCCAAATTTCTCAAATGTAAATATAATCTCATCAATCTCATTTCTTGGTATCCATTCTAAGGAAAAGCTGTTAAATACAGAAAACAAGGCACAAAAGAGTTCATTTTAGATTCATAATCAGTAATATTTTTAAATGAGGATTAAGAGAAATGTATGCTAATATAGACACACACAAGATACACTGTTGGGCAATATATAAGTGGGACTTTGTATGCAAATGGACATTAATATGAGTGGGATTATGTAGAACAAACAAACAAATAAAACTCATCCAGACAGAAGACATGCCTGATACACACCGAGGTGCTGATGACATGTAGGTGGCAGGACCATGGCTGACTTTCTCATCCAAACAGAAGACATGCCTGAAACACACCGAGGTGCTGATGACTTGTAGGTGGCAGGACCATGGCTGACTTTTCCCTTTTCTCTTTTCTATTTTTCCAGTTTTAGCACTGTGTACGTATTACTTTTGTATGGAAAACTTTAAAAATTTAGAACTTTCACATTTTATTTCATGGACTAGAAATTGCAAGAGCTGCCCAAATGCTGAGCCCAACTTCAGTCTCATCTTTACTTGGCCAACTTCCCCACTGCAAATGGCGTGAACTATTTCAAACTCAAAACATGAGGTAACTCCCCTTTGGGAAATGCTGCTGTCTTGCCATTGCTTACCCTACAGCTCCCTCCTCCTCAGGCTGCTCCAGATGGTCTGTCTTACTAGGGCTCTGACCTGCCATTTTAGAGGAATGCCCCTATAGCTTCTAGATTCTGTAGGCTGACACTTACGGCTCCAGTGATCTGAAATGACTTGTATTTACCACTGGCCTCACCTCACTTATTTATTCTATCCTCCTGTCTTCGTGGTGGGGATGCATTATCATTATTCCAGCTTTCCACTTACAGAAACCAAAGCTCAGAGCTCTTGGGCAACACCCCTGTTCTACCCACCACACCAAGGACAGAACTTAGGGCCATCTCATTCCAAACCAGTCCAGTCTGCCATTCCCACCAGAGTGCCAAGTACGTGCTGTGTATCTCTAACTTCATTTTTGGCATCTGTTAGTTTCTATTCCAGGAATGCCCTTCAACTTTGCTACTCAGCAAACTTCTACCCATTCTTCAAGTTCTGGGTCTAGCTGTCCTCAATATCTTTGCTGAACATTTTCAGATCACTCCAGACAAAATGAGTTGTTCCCTCCTTCGTGAATCCATACCTGTTGGATTTTAAATCCATTCAATCATTCACGTTGGCCAATTTTTAGGGAAAGTCCTTTATTTACCGTTCTCTCCCATTAGTTTGAAAGGTAGGGATGATTTCTTATTTGCTTATTTTTTGAGCACCTGATATGATTTGGTTATGTCCCCACCCAAATCTTACCCTGAATTGTAGTTCCCAAAATCCCTCTGTGTCATGGGCGGGACCTGGTGGGAGTTTCCCTATGCTGCTGTTCTGATGATGGTGAGTGAGTTCTCATAAGAGCTGATGGTTTTATAAGGGACTTTCCCCTTTTGCTCAGCACTACAACGTTGAGTGAACAAGCCATGTGAAGAAACACGTTTGCTTCCCCTTCCACCATGAATGTAAGTTTCCTGAGGCCTCTCCAGCCATGCTGAACTGTGAGTCAATTAAACCTCTTTCCTTTATAAATTACCCTCTCTCAGGTATATCTTTATTAGCAGTGTGAGAACAGACTAGTACAGCACCCATTAGAGTCTTGCCACTGTTTACATTACTTTCTTTAGTATCATCATCACCTACAAATGCACAGCCTACCAACCTGTGTGGAAAGAAAACAAATACTCACACGGAAGCAACTTTTCTCCGTTCTTATCATTATTGATAATTCTTCAGGCCTATATATTTCCGAGTAATTAAATATTTTCCTTCTTTTCATGTTCAGAATCAGACTTAGGGGAGAAATGGGAATGAACACCATGAACATATAGCAGCTTTTCTGTATTATAGATGAGGTGCGTGTTTCTCATCTGCAGGGATGAAGTGCCATGCTCTGCCAGCGGCTTTCCAGGAGAAAGCCAGAATGATGCTGTTTAGTCTCATTTAGAATCAAGCCACTCCAGAGGGGTGTTCCTCCGGCTCAAAGGAAGGCAAACTCATCTGAGAATAAAAACCAACTGAAGACCATGAAGGAGACAGACTGGAAGCAAACAAGATCTCACATGCCCACCCTACAAGAGGGCCAGGCAGAGGGCTAACTCAAGAGAGGACGTCCATGGAAAGAGCACGGGACTTCATGTTTCCCAGCCTCAGCCTTGGCACCAACAAAATGGCCCTGCAATGAAGGGTGTCCCGCAGGATTGCACACAGAGTGGCCACAGATCACTGGACCCTCTCCACAGTGCAGGCATGAAGGGTTCGGCCTGTCAGGAAATAACTTGACAGCAACTGTGGAAAACTCTTTCCAAACAGAGAAAAAATTCAGTTGGAAATTCTTTACAATAAATTATTTGCTCAGTTCTTTTGTGAAAAAAANAAAAAAAAAAAAAAAAAAAAACAGAATAAAAATGGATTAGCTACTTTTCAACTAATAAGGTTACTACTCAGACTTATGGTCAAATTTTGATTTCCTGCAAATTTCTTACTCTGAGGAACTGGTACTGGGGGTATGTTTGCTAGATGGAGTTGGCATCCTGGCCATTATCTATGTTCAAAGATCAAAATGTGGTACTGAAGGATGATGTAGAACTGAAAAAGAAACACAGATTTCTTTTGGGTCTTTAATTTCTAAGCAAAACTTGCTAGAGGCCCGAGGATACGACATGATTTCAAATTCTCTATTTTGTGTTTCAGAGCCCAACACAGCTTTCTTCTCTCTCAAGCCCATCCTCAGAGCTGGGGCTAATTCTGCATACCTCCCTGGCCTGTCACTCAGGCTAGGTGAGTCCCTGCCTTCCTTACCCACATCCCACAATTCCTGCCATCGAGTTAAGACTGTTTTGAGTCATGTAAAAAGGAAATGGATAAACTTACCTCTGTGTTGGTCAAATGTTCTGTTTTTAGGCAATTTGGAAAAATGTCAAGACTGCATGATGGATGGTGCATACAGAAG
Organism: Cebus imitator; assembly: GCF_001604975.1. Taxonomy (NCBI): domain Eukaryota; kingdom Metazoa; phylum Chordata; class Mammalia; order Primates; family Cebidae; genus Cebus; species Cebus imitator. The sequence continues at coordinate 8,320,666 of NW_016107329.1, forward strand.
ACATGAGAATGCCTCTGTCCGTAAAGCACATCTCTTCAAATCTCATACTTTCGGAGAAAGTTGCTTCTGCTGTAAATACAAAATGGTTTTACAAGATAGTTTTATAAAAGTGTGTATCTGAATGATTGAAGTAGGTAGATACAAACTTTATAATGTATACTTATTTAAAAGCTCTTATTTTTAAAAATCACAGCAAATTTTGATTCCATCATACTCTGGAAACCCAGGTGAGCACAGTACGATGCATGTCCACATGGAGTTCATGGTGCCAAATGTCTCATCTTCCTAAGGCAGTAGTCCCCAGCCCGGGGCCATGGACCAGTACTGTGTCCTGTTAGGAATCAGGCCATACAGCAGAAAGTGAGCGGTGGATGAGCGTGCATGACCACCTGAGATCCACCTCCCATCAAATCAGCACAGCATTAAACTCTCAGAGGAACGTTAACCATATTGTGAACTGCACGTGTGAGGGATCTGGGGTGCACACTCCTTATGAGAATCTAATGCCTGATGACCTAGGTGGAGCTGAGGAAGTGATGCTAGTGCTGGGGAGAAGCTGCAAATACAGATTAATATTAGCAGAGAGGCTTGACTGCACGGTGGCTATAATACATCCACTGCTTGCAGCCTCATGACAAACCCGCCTCCGTGAGTGGACAGTGACTATTAAGCATGCAGGTTTCGTGATGGCAGGTGAGTTGATATGCTTCCATGCACTTCCGGTGGCAGGCTTTAAGTCAGAATCTGACACTGATTTTAGCCTATGCATGGCCTGCCTGTTATTTTATTTACCACTTCCATCCACACCTCTTTCCTGCACTGCACACTTGTCTCAGTCACAGTTTTGGTAAGCCCACGAGCTAACCCGAGACAAAATGAGTAGAAAACAAATGTCACTGGAGAGCATCTTTGAAAAGGGGAAAAGAACCAATGAAGAGACAGCAGGAGACTCTGAGACTGCCAGCAAAAAGAAAATACCAAGAGTCCTACTTAAATTCCCAGTTAATTGCAACAGGTGATTCACATTCTCCAAGCCCACTTTGTGTAATATGTGGTGACCAGCTATCCAACAAAGCCACGAGGCTTCAAAACTGCTTTGCTACATGGAGACTGAGCACCCTGCATTAAAAGACAAGCCATTGGAGTTTTTCAAAAGAAAAAAAAAGTTAAAGAACAGAAGCAATTATTGAAGGCCACAACTTCGTCAAACATGTCTGCCCTGAGAGCCCCGTTCTAGTGATTAAGCACATTGCTAAAGCTAAGAAGCCCTTTGCTGTTGGTGAAGAGTTGATCCTGCCTGCTGCTAGGAAAATTTGTCCTGAACTTTTAGGGTAGGCTGCCGTTCCAAAGGTACCGTGTGTTCCTCTTTCAGCTAGCAGCATAACTAAATGAAGTGATGAAACAGCAGAGGCTACTGGGGCATGAATCTGAGAGAGAATTAATGAGTCACCGTGGTATGCAGTCCAGGTTGATGAGTCTACCGATGTTGACCACAAAGGCAATAATGCTCGTTTCCGTGCGATATATTTTTCAGGAGGATGTGCGTGAAGATGTGTTATGTGTGCTTTTGTTGCCAGCCAACACCACAGCTGCAGGACTATACAAATCTTTGGGTGGTTACATATCAGGAAAACTGAACTGGTCATTTTGTGTCAGTACATGACAAACGGAGCTTGTCTGAATGGCTTTCTGGTTTCACCACTTAGGTCAAAGAGGCCAGTTCTGATGTGAGTCTATACACTGTGTCATCCATAGAGACATGCTGGCTAGCCGAAAAATGTCACCTGAACTTAAGAACGTTTCACAGGATGTGATTAAAACTGTCAATCGCATGCCCTTAACTCACGTCTGTTCTTGCGGCTCTGTGAGGAGGTGGTTGCGGAGCACACACGTCTTCTCTGATACACAGAAGTGAGATGGCTTTCCAAAGGTAGCTCACTGACCAGAGTTTTCCAGTTATGAGAACTGCCCCAGAGATTTATTTAGAAGGACAGTTACCACTGGCAGCACATTTCAGTGACACAGAATGGGCTGCAAAACTTGCTTACTCATGTGACGTATTTAACCTGCTCAACGAACTCAATCTGTCACTTCAGGAGAGAAGGACAGCTGGGTTCAAGTCGGCAGATAAAGTGACCACAATCAAAGCCAAACTGGAAGTATGTGGCTGAGGAGTAAACGTTGGGATTTCTAACATGTTTCAAACAGGGATTTTGAAAGAGACTGAGCCCGGGCCTTCTTTCCCCCAGCTGGGGCATGATCACCTACCTCAGCTTTCAAAACAGCTCGAGCATTACTTCCCAATCACAAAAGACCCCGCTCCTGGGAAGGAATGAACCAGTTTGTGAATAAGCCAGGTGAATCCACTTTGATCGTACCGCAAGAGGATCCACTGCTTGAGACTGCAAATGGTGGCGGCCTTAAAAGTATGTCTGAGACAACTTCAAATCTCCATACACTCTGGACGAAGGTCAAGGAGGAATATTTTGAGATTGCCACACAGGCATTGCAAAGCCTGCTTCCATGTGCAACAGCTCACCCTTGTGAAGCAGGGTTTTCTGCAGTGACAGCAGCTGGCTCGCAATTACAGAGCAGACCGGACGTAACCAACGCACTTCGGTGTCGCTGTCTCTCATCACCCCCAGATGGGGCATCTAGTTGTGGGAAAACAAGCTCAGGGTCCCACTGCTACTACGTGATTGTGAGTTGTGTAATTATTTCATTACATATTACAATATAATAATCATAGAAATACAGTGCACAGTAAGTGCAATGTGCTTGAATCATCTGAAAACCATCCCTACACCTCAGTTCGTGGAAAAACTGTCTTCCCTGAAACTGGTCCCTGTTGCCAAAAAGGCCAGGACTGCTACTGTCAGGTTACCATTGGTCAGAAGGTCTTGCCATCCTTTGCCAAAGTTTCTCTTTCTGTTGTTTCCTAAAACATATGCAATAAATGTAATAATTTATGAATGGTATGTTTACTATGCTTTTGGGCATCTGGTCTTACAAAGAGAAATAAATGTGCCCCAAATTCTCCCACTGGAAAAAAAAAAAAAAAGCAGATCAATTGCCTCTGGGAGTGAGAGGGGCTGGGCTTGGCTGGCAGAAGTGGGAGAGAACTGTCTGGGTCACAGTGCTGGTGTTCTTACCTTTTCTGATAAAGGATGGGTAACATAGGCTTACTCACAGGTCAAAACTGATTCAGAGAATTGACTTTACACCAAAAAAACTGTAAACAAAACTGAACCCCACTTAATGATATGTATGTTGAAGTATTAAGGGAAAGTGTACAAAAATACAAGATGAATGAACGGTTGGAGTGCAGACAGATAGAAGGGTGATAAAGCAATATAGTCTAATGGTAATGGGAGAATTAAATTTAAATGGTGTCCATACAGGTGCGGAATAAAACCCCCTCGACTTGCTGTCTGTATCATGTAAAAATTTTAAAACAAAATGTTGGAAAAATTCATCTCACTTCGTAACATCTAGTTGTGAACTTCAATACGAAATTGCTCTTAACACAAAGGGGTCTACCCTTGATACAAAAACCAAACTGCGCTTATTGCCTGAGACACAGCATTAAGTTAAATTTAGAGAGAAAAGGACTATGTCAGTCTCCAAGAATCTTACGGGTGAGTGGAGACCAGATTTAGATCTGTACATCTCCCTTTAAAAACAAACAGCAAAGTTTGTGTTGCAACGTCTTACTGGAGTCTAAATTTTCCAACGGCCTCTTTCTCCTGAATGCTGAAATACTCTGGGGGAAAAACACACACAAGTTTTACTTAACCACTTAGAGAAAAGTCCAGTTGGTGGAATAACTCGCCCCAGGGTTTATCAAACAAATATCCCCACTCTGTCTGCCTCATTCCAGGATATTTGTTCAAGGCATTGCCCTGTGTAATGCGATTGGTCGTGTCACACGCCTCAGTAGGTTTTTCTCTTTTTGCCATGCAGCCCTTTCTTGTACACTGACCTGCTGAGGAGGCTCTTCCTGACATACCAGCCACGAGACTGCGCTGGTCTGCCTCCTTTCCATTCCGCCTTCTCTCATCATCTGCCTAGTCCCTGGGGAGACGTGTTCAGTGAGTAATTCCAATACAGACCTTGCGCTGTTGGCTTAGGTCTCCAACTTGTTAATTAATTCATAAAATGGTTTTTCTGTTAATTAAAGAGGAAAGGGCTCCATCTAGCTGTTTGGGAGACAGCAAATGCATCCCGGGATGACAGCAGGAAGGGGCTATGTGTTACCCTGCTCCTCTTTTTTTAGATGACATCTGTGGAAAACAATACACTTCACTTCCTATCTTAAAACACTGGGAAATGCAGACATCTGCTATCTGCAATAAGTAAGCCCTAACTCAAGATATTTTAGAGCAACATTTGATAAATGTCCTGAACTTCTGCAATGCAACCCCAAATTTCAATCATATTTCTTCTTTTTCTCTCCCCCTCATGTATTTTAAGAAGAGTATCTGGCATACTCACCAAAATCTGCAAAGAAAAACACATGCAAAGTTGGTAAATATTGTAGTTCAATTATATGAATTCCCAGCAAGTACGTACGTCACAGAGCTGAGGCTGGGCTGAGTGCTGTCACTTTCCGTAGCTCGTAAGGCCTCTGTGCCACTGTCAACCAGGTAGAGTGTCCCTGTCAGCTGGCCCTAGAGGGCTGTGCATAGATAACTAGACTTATTTGCTACAAGGGACACCTTGGCATAGAACACAAAGGGCACATCACGGGATAACCTGCCCTAGTATGATCGGTTTTGGAGTAGCTCTGGTATCAAACTGATAGTCAGGTGCTGGGGTGAAGAGCTGCAATTTCTCCAGGATTCCTGTAGTGAGCTCGGAGGCTCTGTTGCAGGAAGAAATAACAGCCAAGGAGCCCCGATGCTGCATAGAGCCAGGAAACACAGGGAACATTGGCCAGGCAGTGTGGAAAGCACTGGGCTGAGCCTGGGATCTGAGGCCCCTGAACTGCGGCTGTGTATGTGCAGAGACGGCATGCACGTGCAGAGACGGCATGCACGTGCAGGCACCTGTTCTGCTGCTCTGGGGGAGGCGGCGGAGGGGCTGCTCAGGAAAGGCTGTGTTCGGGAGGATTTGCAGAAGAGACGCCCAGGAGTCATAAGAATTCGGCAGACTCCCTTAGAGCCGCCCCCAGGCACTCATTTTCAAAGAGCATGGAGCCCGAGGTTCTCTCCAGCCTGTGAGTGAGTTCATGTTTTACCAGAGATAAAGGTTCGGGTAACATTAGGTCGCCTACCCAATGGCTAACAAGCAGCCACTCAGGTTCATTTCAGTCACTTCTGTGTCCCCTGCAAGACTCTGCCTACTGCCACAGGCAGCAGGAAGCCAGGAAAGTAAGCCTGTGTCTCTGCAGGAGCCACCTAACGGCACCGGGACTCACGGGGTGGGAAGTGAAGTGACACCAACTCTGAGTGAACAGGAGTTCTGACGGAGCGGAAGTAGGACAAGGTGACATAAAACAAGTTTCTTTTCATTGGAAAGTCATATGGAATTGACTGAACCCACGATCTAAGAAAATGCCCTGCTATTTTCCTCTGAAATGCTTGCCTTACAGCAGGGTCAGATACGCATCAACAGCACTCGAGGGGATGATGCGGCGATTGTCATCTTCAGCTTCGCTTCAGCATCAACATTCGCATTGCTGTTGTGAGACGCGCTGCTGAAGTAGCATTATTTGACAGGAGGAAACTGGAATCTGTGAACTGACCGACTCACCCCGGTTTGCTGTTTGTGACAAAATTACAGTTGCAGTCCTGGCCTCTACTCTCCTGTCTTAGTCTGAGAATCTTCTGAAGAGGACCCAAGGCAGGGATTCAAAGGCAAGGAGTTTACTTGGGAGATCCTCCTGGAGAATAAGGACCAAACTAAGACGGGGAAGTAAAGGAAGCCGAGGAAGCGTACATAATCAGGCATGCTGCCACCGTGGGCAACTGGAGATTCATTCTGCTGGGGCCCGTGTCAACTGCCCACCTCAGAGTTGCCTCATTCAAGGGGTGAGGGAGTGGAGGCATTTATACACCAACTCCTGACAGTCCTTGGTTTGGAGCTGAACTGGAGGTGAACTGCCTCAGTATCTCTGACCTATTTTGGCAAGCTCTAGGAGCCAGAAGAAGCCCCTAGGCACACGGATCCAGGTGCTAGCAGTTGAAGTTAAGTCACATGTGCTAAAAAACAAGAGTCAAAGAAATGGGGCAGTTAAAACTCCTAACTCCAGTCTGGGTCTACATTTTAATTGATCAGAAATGTGCTATGGCTAGGCACAGTGGCTCACACCTGTAATCCCAGCTCTTTGGGAGGCCAAGGTGGGGGAGGATCACTTGAGGCCAGGAGTTCAAGAAATATATTGTGGCTTACAATAAAACCTATCTACTTTCTTTGTCCATACAGATTGAGAAAAGGGAAGACCATTTATTCCTCTAATCTATAATTCAGCTCTTTTTCCCTCGAGTTTAGCTTTGATAGGAAGACTCTCAAAAATGTTACCCCTAAAGAGAAGATGCTCTCTACCCATGAAATTACCCAAATAATTCAAGGGAATATGATCAGACAGGGAGAATGAAAAAGACTTTGGTTCCAGTGTTGTTATAAAATATTTTATTTCCAAATTCCTCAAATATGCGTCAGATTATGAGAGTACCATGAACTACTGCAAGAAAAATATACATTTATATCTTTTTCACAGCACACTTCATGGCAATTAAGTCAAATAAACCCTTAAGGGATCTCAGCCCTGGGTCATTTGTTATTGTTGGATATTGGAGAAGAAGATGGAGAATGTCCTTTAACTGTGAACACTAGAATGGGGCCTGCTGCCTTTTAGATCAGCCAGGTCTGAGTGTAAGATATATCATCACCTATATCCCATCAAATTCCCCACTGCTTAGTCAAAAGGCAGATGTGGTGGTCAAGGAAGAGACAGTGTAGGTACTAGAGTAAACGTGGTGAAGGTGGCCCCAAATAATAAAAGAGTGGGGATTTTGGGTAGGCCTTACAAGGAAATAGTAAGGGAGTGTGTGCACAGGAAGACACAAGACACAGAGGACAGGAAGAGTTAACCATGATGACAGGGAGAGGGATGCACCTGTGAGCCTGAGAATGCTGTGGAGCCTTGGGGTGGATATGGGGGCTGAGGGGAGGTGGCCCTTCACAGAGACATGTGTGAGATTTTGACTGTGGCTGTGACATCCGGGCAGAGGGCTTCTGTGCCGGGGATGCTGAGCATGAACTGCGCAGACGCAGCACCCCTGGGTCCCAAGGAAACGATGCCTGAGCTTTACAGGAAAATAGTGGCTGGCCCCAGAATCCCAGGTCTCGTTCCTCAAAATTCAAGCTAATTTAAGTTCTCCATGCTCTCCACCTTCACGGAAAACCTTTCATTTCAAAGTTTACCATTTGCAGGTGTGGTACGTGTGGACTCCCATACTCACGCTCTTTCCAAAAGCTCTGAGTGCCCCACAGAGGAAAGCTAAGTGCTCTGAAGGGTCACAAGTAGGTTTAGGCTATTTCATTCCTACACGCCAAGCCCTCCTGTCTCTATACAATTTTACTATCTATTTGACATTTAAAAAAAGAATGTTTGTCCATGTATATCACTCCTGTGAAAGCAAAACAGAGAAGTTTCCCAAACAACTACAATTTGCACCCCACATACAAATCAGAGTATTAGGAGATCATATTTCCATTCCTTCCAGTATCTGTAAAACCTCAGAAGCATGTCACTGCCCACCAGTGTGTTCTCCCCTGTCATCATAATTCATTGTGTTATTAATGGGCTGATGCTCTCTGTAGTTGCACAGAAAAATGTGGAATGTCAGTCCCTGACACAACTGAAATATTCCTTCTGAGTTCCCTCAATTAAGAGCAAAACAAAGGCACACTTTTTCTTTATCTATCTGATACAGTGAGGTGAGTCTCTATGGATATAACTTAAAAATTCTGCTTGTTTCTGGCTGTGTGCAGTGGCTCACACCCGTAATTCCAGCACTTTGGGAGGCCAAGGTAGGTGGATCACTTGAGGTCAGGTATTCGAGACTAGCCTGGCCAACATAGTGAAACCCCATTTTTACTAAAAAGACAAAAAGTTAGCAGGGCACGGTGGTGCATGCCTGTAATCCCGGCTACTGGGGAGGCTGAGACAGGAGAATTGCTTGAACTAGGAGGCAGAGGTTACAGTAAGCCAAGGTTGGGTCATTGCAGCCTGGGCAACCGAGTGAGACTTCATCTCAAAAAAAAAAAACAAAAATTCTACTAATTTCCCATCCAGGATTAAGTTTTCCAGTGAGAACTCTCTGTTTCAGCACCAAAAGTATTGTGCACAAATATGTGAGTCTACTGTTTGTTAGTGTCATTGAAGAACTCACCATGTCTCCAGAATATCCTTTAAAGAGACATCTGCCATTTGCACATGCATGCCATCGGCCTATCTGAAACGCCCGGATTGTCATCATCCTAAAAGGATGCTTTCTTAATTCCCCTGGCAACCTTCGACTTCACAAAATGATTTTGGCCTGAAATAACCTGCTTTGGGAACGTCCCAGGTGAGGGAGTGCCTTGGACATTCAATTAATTTCAAAGGCCCAATGTGATAGTTAATTTTGTGTGTCAATGTGGCCAGTCCACAGCACGCAAATCTCTGGTCCAAGAAATCTGGATGTTGGTGTGAAGTTATTTTATAGATGATGTGAACATTTAAATCAGGAGACAGTGGACAAAGTAAATGACCCCCCATGCTGTGGGTGGACCTCATCTAATCAGCTGAAGCCTTTCAGTAAAAGACTGATCTCCCCTGAGGAAGAGGGAATTCTGCCAGCAGATCACCGAATGATTTAAACGGTCACATTTATGGGCTCTCCCCGGGTCTCCAGCTTGCTGGCGGATCCTGCAAATTTTAGACTTGCCAGCCCTCACAGTAGTATAAACCAATTCCATAAAATAAATCTCTCTCCTCTCTCTCTGTAAGGAGACTCTTGGTTCTGCAGCTCTGAACAATCCTAATACACCCAACCGTCCTTACCAAAAAGCCTATGTCTTCTCATGACATCCAAGGCCAACAGAGTGTCTTTCACTAATGACACCATGTTTTTCAGTCTTATGGGTGAACAAAATGCTGAATGCACCTCCTGGGAGGGGACTGTGGTCAGCGCAGCTCTTGCTCACAGCTCATGTGCTTCGCTCCTTCTGTGCACCAGTTTATCCCAGCCCTTCCTCCATCATGGCATTCTCTTGGATTGAACATTTTGGTGCATTTGGTGACTTCCCATGAAGGTCACCTATTCACTTCACTCTGTAATGCAAGACTAAGCTAGCTGCAGAGGCACAAGGATTAAGAGAGGCCCAAGAAGCAAGTCCATCTCTAGGTGCTCAGAGAAACATGGCCCCGGGGGTGGCCCTGCAGATGGAAGCTTCCAGCAGCTGCTACCACGGAAGTCTACATGGGGTTTCCTAAGAGGAAGGCCAGTGCCAGACATTAGGAAGCATCATAATAAGTGACGGCATTGATTGAATGCTGCCTACAGGTCAGACACTGTTCTAAGGAGTTGACTGATCACGCCTCATTTGGTCTTGCAGCCGCCTCCCAGGCACATATGTCCTAGGATCTCCACTTTACATCTGAGGAACACAAGGCACTCATCAGTGAAGTGACCTCCCCAAATCGCATGCTCTGAGACGGTGAAGCCAGGACTCCTGAGACCCTCCCCTCAACCACCAGATCAAGACTGGGTGATTTTGGAGTCCCAAGTGGATGGCTAAAAACAGGGTCTGTTGTCAGAGAGTGGCCATGCAGAGTATCTTTGCAAAGGGGACGATGAGATCCTAGCCATACTAATGGGTGATGGTGATTTCCTGGAGTACCAGGAAAGGGCTGTGTCATGGAGAGCCAGCCATGGGAACGGCGGAACAAGAAGAGGCTGGACTTCACGCTAGATTTAAACCCCAGGCTCATCACCGCAGGCGATGAGACGGAGCAATGTCCACAGCCTCTCTGAGCTTCATCTGAACAGCAAGGGTAACAGCCCTTTCACATGGCTACTGTGAGGATTAAGTGGGAAGATAGGATGATCCCAGGGAAAGTGGGTGCTTGGAATCATAACAGGAGTAAAATATGACCCTGGTTATCACAGATGCTGCATGAAGTCACGGCCAGACACATAGTGAGCCCCATTTTCCTGGGGTTCAGAGAGTAAAGCTGAGTTATTAGGGCACCTAAGTTCCAGTTGGCCTTAAGGTCAGAATGGAGCTGGCACTAGGGTGAGAGGAGTGAGGGAACCAGGGCACACCATTTAAGGAGGCACCCATGCTCTGGGTGGGGGACATACAGGGGAGGCAAGGGAGAACGAGTGCCTCCTTAAATCCTGCTCCCTGCACATCTGGACTGGGAAACAGGGCTGCACCCAATACGGGGTTAATTCCTGTAAGGAGGAACAGTCTGCAGAGAAAACCGGGGACACAGCACCCAAGGCTGGTCCCAGTGCCAGTGGGTGACTGTCCTGTGGTTTTAACTGATCTGTATGGTCCAAACCATTAGAGTAGATGTTGTGGCTTAACTGTTTGGGTAGTTATCTGCACCATCCTAATAAATCAGCCAATTGTTCAGATTTACACCTCAACATTAGCAGGTTGGCTTCACCTCGGGGTTGATGTATTGATATAATAAGGCACTGTATTTTTCAAGAGAGCATGAGGATAGCCTTTGAAATTTGGATTTCTGTATAATATGTGGGCCCGTTAGGTAACTCGCTGCACAAATAAATCTTACACACTCTACGCTCACATGGAAATGTCTTAAAATCCACAGATAAGTACAGAACAGATTGCCAACTGGCATACACGGTAAATACTTGTAGATACGCCTCGATTAAATGTTGCTAAGGACTCCGGTGCTTAAGTGCAAGCACTCAGTAGCACATTCCAAATTTTCCCCATGCAGCTTCTACAGCTCCAAGCCTCTTTAAAAGGAAGTTTCTGGTACAAGGAAACGTCTACCAAGCTTTTGTTTCAAAGGAGTTGAAACGTCTGGGGTAAACTGGATGCTATAATGGAACAAACAGCAGACCCTAAATGAGGATGACACTGCCAAACCCCACGTGTAATGACTTAACAAGTCCGTGCCGGCAGCCCCGGAAGGAGACTCCTGTCTGCCATAAAGACTGTGTATTAAGCATTATGTTCTGGTCTAGCCAAGAGAATGATAGGTTGTTCCTCACAAGCAAATCGATTTCTTCATGTCTCTCATTGTGTCGTGTGCAAGGGCCACTTGAGCACAAGCTCCTGTCCTGTCCAAAACATGGCTACACCAGGGCCACCTTGCCCTCAGCCTCCTGGCTCCGGTTTCTGCCTCTCCCTCCCATTGCTCAACTCCAGCTTCCTAGGGCGGGATCCGTGTTCCATTCCAACCGCAGCACCCGATCTGCTCAACCCACTGAAGACCATGCCTGCCAAGCCTCTCTTGCCTTCAGTGCCCACCGGACATGTAGACTGGGTGAACCTCAAACCAAAATAAGAACTCTCAGCTGTCTCTACTCCACAAGGGAGCTTGGGTCTCCTTGGGTCTTCTTCTTCTTAGAATGTCTTCTTATTCAAGGGATAATTTTGCTTTTAAACCACACCTAAATATTGTGACTCTTGAATTTTCAAAGATAACATACACCAACAAATAATGACATCAAAGCATAAAGGCCCTAGTCACATACAAACTGCATCCAGCATAACGGGATCAAATCATGAAACAAATGGTTTACCCAATGTTGATTGCCACAAGTACTGGACTCATAAAATGAGAACTATTTAAAAACTGGAGATTCCAGTTTTTAAATCTGAATAGCTCCCCATTGAATAGCTCCCCAAGGTTTACACAAGGTACCAGGGGAAGAGAGTGCATTGGGAATCTAGCCTGTCCCTAGGTCAGTGGCTGGTATGACTTTCATAGGAACTGCTCAGTTTACTTGCACTTCTGGTAAGATTTACTCTTGAATTTAATAGTGATGAAGAATGTAGAGTGTATCAGCAAATTGAGACATTAGCAAGTAAGTGTAGAAAATAAATGACAGTGGTATTTTTGGAGGAAACATTTGTCTGGGTGTTTGGTCCTTCTGTTTTGACAGTATAATATTGTCAAATTTATGGAGTACATACTATGTTCCAAGTGCTTTTTGTTACACTGTAAGTTAGGCATTATGCCTCCTGCACAGATGAATTAACCAATATTCAGAAAAGTAAAGTAGTTTTCTTAAACTTGCAGTCAGTAGCAGGTGCAGTGGCTCACGCCCATAATCCTACTACATTGGGAGGCCAAGGCAGGCGAATTACCTGAGCTCAGGAGTTTGAGACCAGCCTGGGTGAAACGGTAAAATCCCATCTCTACTCAAATACAAAAAATTAGCCTGGCACGGCAGTGTGAGGCTGAGGCAGGAGAATCGCTTGAACCTGGGAGGCAGAGGTTGCAGTAAGCTGAGATCGCACCACTTTGCTCCAGCCTGGGTGACAGAACAAGACTCCATCTCCAAAAAAAAAAAAACACTTGCAGTCAGTAAGGGTCTGAGCCTTAACTTGAAGGTGATCTTGTGAAGTGTGCTTTAAAAATACCTAGATATAGAAATAAATATGTGGGAGTCAGTCTGCTTTTTCTCAGGATTATATTCCATAAGATTATCCACTTTATTCCTATTGCGATAAGTAGTCTTACCCATAGACCTCAAGGAAAAAGAGTAGATAAATGAAAGAAATAGAAATATTTAAATCACCCAAATATTTGATTTTGTTATGACTTTTGACCTCTTACCAAAAATGGAACAGGCAAAGTTTAAACATGGCTTCAGACACTTTTCTGTCACTTTGTTTACATCTGATGATCAAATGGGAATTAGCAGGAGATGAAGGGCTCAGATCATCCTCAGAATGAGTTATTCAACTTTGTAAGACACAAATCTGACAGAGTCATTATCCCAGGGGTCAATTACAACAGAGTCCTAAGAAGGTCCACAATACATTCTCCAGTTCCTTCTTTACAGGTTCACCATCATCTCCACATTTGACATTCAATGAGTTCACACACAGTGTGGTTCTCAGAGCCTTCCCATTCGGTTCAACAAGCACTATGAGAGCTCTGCAGCAGAGGACCAGGAGCCCTTCCAAAGACTGGACCAGATTAGGGTGAAGGTAGCTTTGTCACTAGGCATTCTTTAATCACATATTCTAAATTTCTAAGAATTTTAATAATTCAACACAGGTAACATCATTTTTTTCACAGTTAATTTAAATGATTTGATTATGTTTATAATGAATTTGGAAATCATTAGCATTAAATGCAGTATGATTTAAAGGAACTGAAAATTGGATTATTCTAACTACTCTTTAAAATGGTTTTTCAGATGCCAAAAAAATGTTTAATTTCTTTTTGGTTTTATTTCTTATGAGCAAGTATGCTGAGTTACAATACCTGCATTTTCCACTTCATAACTAACAAGGAATGCCACCTCATTGAATGAAAAGGGAATAATGAAGGCATAGTTAGAAGTCCTGGAATATCCTACTCAAAAGCAAATCCACCAGCTACTATTAAGAACAGAGTCAATGTGTAACGGGTAACTCGGGACTCGAGTACTTTTTCCGTTCAGAAGTAGTGGGTGGAAAGTTCCAGTGAAGAAATTACCAGGGTCACATTATGCTGTAACATTTTGTTCTTCTAAGCAGTCTGTTTTAAAAGCATACTCATATTCCAGGGCTCATTGGTCATGGAATCTCAGACTGGTTTGCTGTTTTCTCTTGATGCCCAAAATACAGGTAATATTTTGCATTTTAAAAATGCATTTCATTCCTATGATCTGAGAGGAGGATTGTATCAGAATCTTTTGTGCACTCAGCTAATGATCCAAAATAAGATCCCATTATCAATCAGGTTTGTTGGTATTGAACTTCATAAACAATCGATGGCAATCTTTGCTACAAAAAAATGTGACACTGGGCTTAGTCACTTACAACCAGTGATAATAGAAGAGGGCGCTAGTCCCACTCCTCAAATAAGGAAATTAGGTTCTAGAAATCTTTAGAAGGTATAAAAGCCATCTAATGTAGCTCATCCATCAATGTTGTCTAATTGGGAATTTCTTCATGGCCTCATGGGAGTTTGTATTTCAGACACTCCGTAAGTGCCATAGATCAAGCCACTATTTGCTAGTTGCTCGCATTGTTAGGTTATTGTGTTTATCCTCACTTGATTATCTATATGTCAAGCCAGCAGCAGAGCAGCTTCAAGGACTTCTGGGATTGGGATGTAGCTTACACCGATGGGGCCTGCAGGGAAGTGGGGTAAAGCTACTTCTTCATATGGGTGACTTCAGCTGTCATTCGGTTTCTGCCTCTGCTGCAAGCTCGAATTCTACCACATGGAGAAAATTTGTCCTAAAGATCAAGAAAATGCATCATTGATTCCAATGAAAGTTCCTCACTCTTTTCACATTTCGGAAACCTCGTTTAAATAGATCATCATTCATGGATATATCCACTTGATGGAAAAAGAAGAACAGACTAAAAATAATTAGAAATGTGGGATTGACATAAATTCAGAGAGATCTTCAACACGGTATTATCAGTCAGTACAGAGGTAGAGCTGTTAACATCAGCTCATTAATTGCTGAAGGGAAAGCTGATAGGTTCTTCTTTTATTTTAAAACCTTGCAGCTACATCATCCTATGGACCTGGGACATTTTAAAGTGAATTTGGCAGTCTTATAGCATAAGAAAATAATTGGGTTTGATCTGTAGACCCTATTACTAGGATAAGGCCACTTGGGGATCCACACATTTTTTAGGAAACAGGAATATTAAAAGGAGATTTCCCAAACGTCTGTTTATGTGATGGATTACATTTTTTGATTTGCATATGTTGATTTGCCTTTCATCCCATGGATGAAGCCAACTTGACCATGATGGGTAAGTTTTTTGATGTGCTGTTGGATTCGATTTACAAGTATTTTTTTGAGGATTTTCGCATCAATGTTTTCATCATGGATATTGGCCTGAAATTTTCTTTTTTAGTTGTGTCTCTGCCAGGTTTTGGTATCAGAATGATGTTGGTCTCATAAAATGAGTTAGGGAGGAGTCCTTCTTTTTGCATTGTTTGGAATCATTTCAGAAGGAATGATACCAGCTCCTCTTTGTACCTGTGGTAGAATTCCAAACAGCACATGTTCTCACTCATAAGTGGGTGTTGAACAATGAGAATACATGGACACAGGGAGGGGAGCATCACACACTGGGGCCTGTTGAGGGGTGGGGGGGCTAGGGGGTGGATAGCAGGGGTTGGGGGGATAGCATTAGGAGAAATATCTAATGTAGATGATGGGTGATGCAGCAAATCACCACGGCACACGTATACCTATGTAACAAACCTGCACGTTCTGCACATGTACCCCAGAACTTAAAGTATAATTTAAAAAAAAAAGATTTCCACCATGAGAGGTCAACATCATAGAGTCTGTAACCTCCGTTTTCCACTCCTTGTTCGTGGAACCTGACTAGTGGTTGTCACTGGTCCTCACCAGCTTAAAGATGATGGGGAACCATGTAAGAGGTAAATTCAATGATGCTTCCAGAAAATTCAGTTCTGTTCATCTCCACATAACCCGGGAGGGGCCACCACTTACTCCAGTTGAGGGAATAAAAAGCACAGTGTGTATGAGCTGCCCACCCCACGGCCGTCTCTGGTCTGGCCAAGGACAAGCTAATTAGAGTAGAGCTAACTCCACTTAGAGATATGGAAAAGTTATCCTGGTATTATTTCTGGCCTGCCCAGAGCTATTAATCTCTTGGCTTTGAAAAGCACTCATGCATTTCCATTTTACTCTCACCCTTTTACTGCTGTGCCTTAAGAATGTCCATCTACCTTGATCCATGGCTGTCATCCATCAACAGAATAGGAGCAACACACTCACCGGTGATTGTTCTATGGCCGTCAGATGTCAAGCCCTGAGCGGGGCTTTGGCCATGCTTCTACTGTAGAGAGCACCTGTTTATAAGGCATCATGTAAAAGCTGTCACCACATTCAGAAACCACAGCTTACAGAAACATTTTTTAGGAGCCTCAAAGCATGTTGTCTGTAAATGAAAAACAAAGCGTGCTCATCCACTTGCATGACAAATGAAAGTCATGTGGCCTCAAAATCAGGGGAGAATGTTTTAAATAACAGTCACAACCAGATTGTTTAGCAAAGAGAGCAGGCAGTCATAAGGCACTATGAAACCAAATCACTGGGAACTCACAGAGGGCAGCCAGAAATGAGACTCTGGTCCCATCTTTTAAGACATTTCCACCCTTTCTACCCACATGAATATTACTTTACACACTTGATGCTGATTTGTTTTGCTAAGGGTTTCAAGGCCTAAATTATTGCACTGTTTCTCCTAACCAGTGTCCTTGCCTAAATCAGTGGAAATGTAATTGATGCAAAATGGTTTATTCTATTCAAAAGCATGTATTCATCTGGAATTACTTTGGACCAGAAAATATTGTGAGGACAGACTGTCCCAATTTTATTCTTCATGTTCAAGGAACAAGTCATTTGAAGATTCAGTGGTTGGGGGTTTCTAAGTAATAAAACATCAACACATTGAGTAAAGGTAATTAAACAAAATGTGGCTAAAATCTTTTACTATTAGGGCTATAATTTGGGAGATAATCTTCATGAGGTATCTGATAATGCTTATGAGATTTTAAAATGTACCGCTGATATCCTCACACAATCTGATAATGGGAAAAATATCAATATGTCACAATGCCAGAATAAACAAATACATGGAGTAGAAGTGCCTCAGAGAGAATGTACTTGTCTTTGAGAAAGGCGCTTTTAGTTAATCTTGGTCAGTAAAGACTGGAAACTCAGGAACGTGAGGCCATGACCGCCCCTCCCCCCGCCCCCTGCATGTGCAGGTTTGGTCCATAGGTGAACTTGTGTCATGGGGGTCTGTTGTGCGGATTATTTCATCAGCCAGGTATTAAGCCTACTACCCATTAGTTCTTTTTCCTGACCTTCTTCCCCACCTCCTCCCCACCCTCTGATAGGCCCCAGTGTGTGTTGTTTCCCTCTAAGTGTCCGTGTGTTCTCATCACTTAGCTCCCAGGCACAAGTGAGGACAGGAGTACTGAGTTTTAACATGCAACAGGTTTGTTTAGATGGTGAAGAACACCACTCCTCAAAGGGTAGCAGCCAATGGGTTGACACTGTTGTCCTCCGCAATGAGCTAGGATTGAAAGTCTCCAAGAGACTTCAGGCTAAAACACCATCTCTCAGCCAGATCTCTCAGCCAGCAGCTCCAACAACGGACAACATTTTTCTCAAGCATATTCAAGAAGTACATTTGGAGGTTTTGAGCACCGCTGAGGATGAAATAATATCCGAGCTGACAGGTCCCTGAGACCCTGATCTATGCAGACCCATGAGGAGCAAGAGAAGTAAGGAAAAGGGAATTATTAACCCACAGTATGAGTCACTAAATAATGATAATGCAAAGAATCTTAAAAATCCTTCCTGTGGTTGAAATAACTGGGCAGGTCAAGAACAAGTTGTCAGTATTTTTTCCTCCTCCTCCTGAGTTCTTAGTCACTGCCTGAAACCTTTGACAAATCTGTCCTCGCTCTAAATGCAGATAATGAATTCTGGTGTTTGGAGCCCATGAAAGTCCCTGTCTCTATTTCATATTTCTGGAAAAAATAATGAACACATTTCAATAGAATCCATGACAAATGCAAACCTCTAATAACATCTCAGGGACACATTGTTAAGGGATTAAATGTAGCTTAATTTATAGCATAAAACATCCCATCTCTGTAAAGCAGGGAATTTTCCAAGGGATGAAACCCAATCTCATCACTGCTTTCCTTCCCTTGGATGGAACTTGCTTTCCTTTCCCCAAGTGTCTTCTTTAGGTTTTTCTTTCCCATACATCGCTTTTTGTAAGGCTGGACAGCAAGTGCTACAACTTACTCTTTCCTTTGAGCAAATACTTGCGCAAAGGAAGATGAGGATTAGACTTTGTTTTAATTGTATTCCAGTAACAGCATTGTTTCTTTTGACTGCAATGTTGAGGAGAACTGAAGAGGCAGGTCACATACATGTGAATGGTGCCTGCAGGAGTGCCACGTTCCCCATCCCTGATGCAGCCACAACCAGCCCTTCTGAGTAGAGCCCCCGGAGAGCACCAACGTATGGCTCATTTGAGGCCTGGGCTCAGCAATGTTCACTGTTCAAGAGATTATGTGACTAACAAGTTGAATCTATGCTGTTTTCATCAGGACTAGAGTCCACTGGACAATATGCAGCTCTGTGGAAGTAGCAAACTATTGCCATTCAGCCAGTGCCATAATCTCACAAAGAATTCAAGAAGATAAATATAAGCAGGTGGCCCTATCTGTGATGTCATTTATCTTTATAAGAAATGCATAAATCCAGAAGGTTTGAGAAAAAATTAAAGGGTAGCGCTCACTCATACCCAAAGATCATCCACTGCCCACAGGACAGACTTTCACTACCCCAGAGTAATCGTGATAAATGTTCAAAGATCTAACTGTTTGGGATAAGCACCTATCTGTGAGACGGTGGTCTGGGGTGAGCAGGTCTAACCTACTATCATGCTACACACTGAAATAGGACCTGTTCATGGGACTAAAAAATCAGATCCCAGAAAATGACATACCATTTTTTATGCATTACTAGATGAATGAATGATTGATGATTTGACCCATGTTAGGAAGACGATAATTGTAAAAGTACTGCATAACCTGTTCTAATAACTAGCTTACAAATCATGCTCATTGCTATCATGGCAATTTTGTAAAATTTTCTAATACACTTTGATTCCAAAAGTTACCAAGAACACATTAGACTTACATCTTCCTTAAGCCAAATGGTGATCGAAGAATAACTACTCTCTTCTATTCCACCACACCTTTCTCTATGTCAGTATGTTAGAATTCCCTTTTATCATTTTATCTCAATGTCATTTTCTCATATTCCCAAAAGGACCATATAAAATGACTTCATAAACTCATTTAGGCTTAGGTATCCCCAAATAAATGTGTACCTTCCTGGTAAGTACAGCTGAGAGAGGATTAGAACAACTAAGAGAGTAAATGATGTTAAGGATCAATAAGGAGGGGTCCTTAGACGGTAAATAATGAGGTGGCTATTTCTCTGAAATTGTCACATAGCTACAAACCTACTTACATATATATATATATATATGGTTGTGGTTCTTCCTGGCTTTTCTTAATATTCTTAGATAAACTGGTTTATTGATTTGTTGAGCTGTTTAGTGGAAGCTCTAATGTTTTTAGGGTTTTGGTGATCCAAGTTCCTCAAAAACGTAAGCTGATAAATCAGCTTTGGTCATTCCAAAGAATTATACTATGTGACAACAAAAATAATTACATAACTACAAATACCTATCATGACGACTGCCATTTATTGGCCAGTCACCATACACTGGGGCTGAAGTAATTTACATACAGGCACCCTGCCTTGCTATCTGGCAATCCACCAAGATAGGGGTCGTAGCCCTCGTTTCACAGATGAGAAACTGGGCCCCGGGGACTCAGTGAAAGGATGAATGCTTTTCCAGGAGAATACACGGTTTACAGGTATCTTACTAGAAAGCGCTTCGCCCTTTTACTTTACTTCTCAGTCTTTAAAATAGATGAATATTTCACCCTGAAAACATTAGGTAGAGAACTTAGCTTCCCTTAGCACAAATTTTCAACCTATGTGTAATTTATTGGGGTGCGTTGCTCCCAGGCCCTCAGGACAGAGAGCGAGGACCTCTGGTTTTGGTTGTGGTGGCTACTGCATGCTGTGGGGAGCTGCATGTGACCATGAGTAAATGCAGACTTAGCCACACCTGTTAGAACCTGGGTGCGGTGGTATCTTTCAACTTGACGTCAGTGGCACTTTAGATGATTTCAAACAGAAGGGCTCCAGCTGGTCCTGGAGCTGCAGGGTGCCCTTATTAGGATGTGCATCATATAAATATAGATCCCCTTACAGTACACTCTGTGCTTGTATTGTTTGCACAGTCATAAAGAGCCTGCTCGTTTTAGGAAAGAATGTTTTCCCCCAGGAAACGCAACTTTTTTTTTTTCCGCAGCTTCAATTACAATTGTAAAGGAAAACATTTGAAATGAAAAGTTAAAAATAAAACCATCATTTCAAGGGAACAATGAAATGTAAGCTCAATGCACAGTAGGATTTTGTGTTTTTAATCTCCACCAAGTGGTTTAAAAAATTAGTATTGTTAAACATTCGATGAAATGGGAAAGTAAGACATGAGAAACAAACCAGCGTACCTTAGCTGTCACCTGCTTACCTGTTCTGAAAGCTACCCTGGAAGGCCAGGACCATTGGGTAGAGGGCCATGAGATCGCTCACCACGAGTAAGTCCTGAGCTTCTTGAACATCAACCACCCAAATCCAGAAGCCACCTTCCTGTTGCTTTGGCCCAATTCCATGAAACAGCTCATTTTCTTGGGACTCCATTAGGAAAAGTTAAACTCACCTCTTTTTTTTTTAATCACTGTTTATTTTTAGATTACAAAAGTAGTATCTGTTCAATGCAAAAACCTTGGAAAACTCATAAAAACCGAAAGATATTTTTAAAATCATCTGATACTCACAATTCCACTCCCCACTGTTGCAATCACCATTAACATTTTGGTTCATTTCTTTCTGGCTATTTTTCTGTGTTCCTACACATATGTCAGTGTTTCCCTCCCTGACTGGTGTTTGGCCATGCGTGCTGTGTGGAGCCTACTTCTCACTTAGCAATACGTTATAATGTTTTACCAAATTTGAAATATCCTTCTCTGGCCTGATGTATATCAACTACATAGTATTCCATTGCCTGAATTTTATTATATGGATTATTACAATATCTCTGAACCAAACACTTAATTTTGGAGCCCTCCAGTTAGTTTGCCATTTTACCTATCTACACACACACAAATACATAGATGTACATTATATATATTATATACATCACACAATGGATATAAAATTTGCATGCAGTCTTCAATAACTGTTGTCAAACACACCATAAATTACCTACCTTACATCTATTTTCCTTTTCTTCCTTGTTAATATGACTCTGATTTTGTTCACTGTGGAAATATCCCTGGCTAAATTATTTCGACTCTTATATCACAAAGTCTGATCAATACAGTGTAAGGAGCAAATACTGAGCGGTGCTTCTGGGATGGCCCTTTGGAGAGGAGCACATGTGGCTGGCCTGTCCCGTGGTCCCAGCTGTTTGTGTTGACTGTTCCTTTTGTCTTGCCTGTCACGTGGATACAATAAGCAGAGGCGGGCAGCCGTCTTAGGACCTGGAGCTGAAAACCACGGGTCCAGGAGGGCGTGACAGGGAGTGGGAAGGAGGCTGAGGCTGGATTCTAACGCCATCACAGGGCCATTGTCTTAGCCCTGGACTACTTTCTTTTTCTTTTTCTTTTTTTTTTTCTGTTTTTTGTGTTTTTCTTTTTTAGATGGAATCTCACTCTGTCACCCAGGCTAGAATGCAGTGGCGCAATCTCGGCTCACTGCAACCTCCGTCTCCTGGGTTCAAGCAATTCTACTGCCTCAGCTTCCTGAGTAGCTGGGATTATAGGCACCCGCCACCACACCCAGCTAATTTTTGCGGTTTTAGTAGAGACAGGGTTTCATCACATTGGCCAGGCTGGGAAGCCAGCCTAATTCCTGTGCTTCTGGAATCCTTATTTGGTTTCCTAAGACTGCAGTGTCTTGGAGTCATCACGTATCAGCCCCTCGCACCGCTCCTAGCTCTCGCCAGTGATAATGTCCATCTCCTCCTTCCCTCAGGCTCAGCATCTCCCAGCCATCACTGATTCCTTTCACCCTTGTTCTCAACTTCTACCTCTAGAACCACAAAAACACAGACTTTAAGATTTGAAGGGCCTGTGGGGACAGCTAAGGGCTTAGCTCAATACCCTAGTGTTATAGATTAGAAAATCCAAGCCTGGGGGAACAGAAGGGGCTTGCCCACCGGCCCACCACAGGAGGGGATGGGAGTTGTCACGACAAACACTTTCTGAGACGGACTTGTCGACTGCTTGTCCAGAGCTCCTTCCATTGAATCATGCTTGCTTCTCAAATGACACTGCGCTGACACCATTATTCTAACTGTGTTCCCAAAATGTCCCCTTGGTCGATATCAGTTCTTTCAAAAACCTGAGTCTGAGTGTGTCACCTGCAGTAGATATTGAAACAGGATAGAATTTAAGCTGTCATTGTGGGTCCTGTTCTATTTGCTCACAATTTACACCCCACTCTGTTGCCTGTCATATGAGTACACTCACCCCACAATCTCCCCCACATCACTTTCCTCACATCTGGGATGCTGCCCAGCTCTCCTGTCAACCCTAGTCTCCCCTGTCCCCAGGCACTCACCCAAAGCTCTGCTCTGAACACTTCGCGAAAAGCAACCTCGGCCAGGTGCAGTGGCTCACGAATGTAATCTTAACACTTTGGGAGGCAGAGGTGGGTGGGTCAGGAGTTCAAGACCAGCCTGATCAACATAGCAAAACCTATCTCTACTAAAAATACAAAACTGGTCAAGTGTGGTGGTGCAGGCCTGTAATCCCAGCTACTTGGGAGGCTGAGGCAGAAGAATAGCTTGAACCCAGGAGGTGGAGGCTGCAGTGAGCCAAGATCATGCCCTAGCACTCTAGCCTGGGCAACAAGAGCGAAACTCTGTCTCAGAAAAGATAATAATAAAGAAGCAAACTCTTCTCCTTTTACTGTCCTTTAGTTTTATTTTTTTATTTTTGTGGGTGCATAGTAAGTGTATAAATTTATGGGGTGCATGGGATATTTGGATACAGGCATACAGTGGTAATAATCACATCAGGGTATATGAGGTATCCATCGCCTTGTGCATTTACCATCTCTTTGTGTTATCAACATTCCAATTAGGATCTTTTAGTTATTTCAAAACTTAGAATAAATTATTGTTGACGGTAGTCGCCTTGTTATGCTTTCAGATACTAGATCTCATTCATTTTCATTGTATTTTTGTATTCATTCACCAGCTCTGCTCTCCACCCACCGTCCCCGCAACCACCCTCCCAGCCTCCGGTAGCCCTCCTTCTACTCCCCATCTCTGTGAGTTAATTGTGTTAGTGTTTAGCCTTCACAAATGCGTGAGAACATGAGATGTGTGTCTTTCTGTGCCTGGTTTATTTCACTTAACATAATGTCTTCTGTTTCCATGTTGTCACCAATGATGGGCTCTCCTTTTCATTGCTGAAGAGTTATCCACTGTGTATATGTAACACATTTTCTTCATCCATTTGTCTACTGGTGGACACAGGTGGCTTCCAAGTCTTCGCTATTGTGAATAGTGCTACAGTAAATGAGGAAGTGCAGATATCGCTTCCACGTGCTGATTTCCTTTCTTTCAGGTGTATACCCCAGCAGTGGGATTGCTGGATCATAGGGTAGCTCTGGTTTTAATTTCTGAGGCGTCTCCATACTGTTCTCCATAGTGGCCGTACTAATTTACATTCCCACCAACCATGTACGAGGGTCCCTTTAGTGTTCTGAAGCCATCTCCCTAGGCATTGTGCCTTGCAACACAGACCTATGTGGTCTTACCACCTATCTTATCTCTGTAACTGCATTATATGCTCTTGGAAAACAAGGACAGATGTGTTTCCCCCAACACACTACCTTGTAAAAAGAAGACATGCAGTGAACATCCCTGAATGCTGGTGTGAGTCCTAACACAATCCTACATGCTATGACTTTCTCCTCCCTTGCACTTTTCTAGAATGCTCTGAATACAGTGGACAGACAGCTTGTTCTCTGAGCAGTTTAAGATTCTTCTTGAAATGTATTTTCATTTCTTTAGAAAATTAAATAAATGTGATAGCCATGGAATGATCGAGCGACTCAGGCCCATTAACCAATGATCCAGGTGATGCCACCGGCGACAGCATTGACTGCTTCCTGGGGAACACATCCTGAGCAGGGATGTCTCCAAAGCTGACAGCTGCAGAGCTGACACAACCCTAACGCTGATGTCTGGTGATTCATACTCCTTCTGCTTTCCCAGGACAGTTTTCTTTCCTCAGTGCCACTCTACTCTCCCACGAGAGCCCAAGCAGACGTGGGAAAAATATGTCTTTTCCTGGTTACTTTATTCATTGAAGAAGCACAATTTTCTTTACAAAGGAGTCGTAGGATGAGAAGGGCAGATTCCGTTCCTCTTGTTCTTTCTGCATGTAGCTCTGTGCAGAGCCCCACACCCCCCACACTCCTACTCAAGCAGCTACAATGCCCTCAGCACACAATTCCTTGAGAGTTTGGATGTTTCCAGGCTGGTGCAGGGCTCCAGGAAATAAATACGAATGCACAAAGTATGTCTGCCCTCCAGAGTGCACTGTAACAGAGGCAGTGAAATGTGCATATGTTATTGTACTGTCCTGAAATAAATGCCATAAGAATAAGGCCAAATCCCAGCCTCGCCACGCAGGAGGAAATGGCAGAATCCCTCGAGGGAACTTAGGAAATGCTCCTTGGAGGAGCTGACGTTCAGCCCGGTTTTTAAGGATGAGTGGGGAACACCCATTGAACGTAAAGGTGGGACAAAGGAAGTGCTTTTGTAAAGACAGAGGTATGAGGAGGGAATGGGGAGCAGTGGGTGTGGCCAGAGCATCAGTGCTGATGCCTCAGAGTCAGAGGCAGGGGTGTCTGGACTGAGCCTGCGGCAAGGAGGAGCTCTGGGGTGTTCTAAGTGGAAGTAAGGAGATGATGTTTGCATTACATAAAACACCCATGGCCACAGAATGGAGGATGGATTTAGGGAAGTGAGACTGTGGCCGGAAGCCCTTGTGTGGCCTGAGCAAAGAGAAGAGAGCCTGACCATGGCCAAAGCAACAGAAACACGGAAATATTGACAGACGGTCCCCAACTTACGATGGCTTGATGTCTTCTTGACTGCACCATGGTGGCAAAGTGGTAGGCAGTCAGTAAAACCACACTCCCAGGGCCATACAGCTCTGCTGTGTTTCACTTTTGATACAGTGTTCAATAAATCACACAATATATCCAACACGTAATTATAAAATGGGTTTTGTGTTAGGTGATTTTGCCGAACTGCATGCTAATGGAAGTGTCCAGGCATGTCTAAGGTACGTTAGGCTAAGTTGCAATGTTCGGTAGGTCAGGTGTGTTCAATGGGTATTGGCATGGAATTTCCAACTTACGATGTGTTTATCAGGATGTAATTCCACTGTAAGTTGAGGATCTGCTGTATAATTGGAGCTAAGGAGTGTTACAGGACTGTAGATGAGTCTGATATGTTCCTCTGGGTCGATGGACTGCTGGGATGTTGTGTAAACATTTATAGCAAGGGAACTGATTGAGAAATTAATTTACATTTGTGTTTCCCTGTTACAGGTATAACTTTATGGTGTTTTTTTCTCCCCTGGCCCAGGAAACCTTCGTGCTCTGAGTGTGGGTTACCTGGTTGGAGGAGTGTCAATAGTCACTTTTCATTTCTCGGTCAGTTGGGAAGTGACCAAGAGAACCTTCACTCTTCATGAGTCCTGGGAGGATATGTCGCTTGAAGAACCTGAGATCCAAGTGGCCTCAGCCGCAGTTGTTCTGGCGAGGTTGAGGTCTGCATTCCTCCGATGCCAGCAGCCTGGAAGGGGAGAGGGCATCCGATGAGCTGTCCTGCAGAGCATGGTGGTGCAAATAGATGTGGGGATGGGAGGAGCCCCGAAAATAATGGCCTCGGGAATCCCTAGGAGAGAACTGTCCCATGCCCGTGTTTGGTGCTCAAGAAGTGAAACCTCGGGCTTGGTGGGGGACGGTGACCTTGTCCTCTGTCATGTGAGGTTGAGCAAGAAGCAGCACTGTGGCAACCAAAAGGAGCTAAGAGAGGCCCTTCTCCTTGCTGCCGGGGCATCCCCGCCTCCAGCTGCACAACCTAGAGGAAGAGGGCTCCCAACCCTAACCAGCATGGGCAATGTTTTTGGGAACTCAAACCCATAGCTTCTCTCCTTTATTTATCCCATTTTCCACCCCATCAGCGGCCCGCCAACTGTTGGGCAGGGAGAGCAAGAGGTTCTGTGAGAAGAAGGACATTCAGATATATCCACAGAGGACTTTCACCAGTACTCATCCTTTCTCGATCCTCAGCCCTCTGTGCTTTTCGGAGTCATGATGCTTTCATCATGTCCTACACTTTGGAAACTGCTGAGGATCAGGACTCTTTATACATTCTCTAGAGATCTCACCATTGGCTTTCTTTTCCTGGCTATTTCCAGTGTCCTTTCGGAGAATGTCAGGCCTGGGGACTAGAAAGGGAAGGCAATGTTGTTTGGGAGCTAAGCCAAGGTTGCAAATTCTGTGCGAAGCCTGGCCCTGCCATGACCGGCACACGACCCGAGGTTAGTTACATAATCCTGGTCACCTCAATTTCTTCACGTATGAAATAGTTAAGTTCCTCCTTCATAGGCTTGTTGTCAGGAAAAAGGAGGTACTGCACAACAAGCTCTTATTCTAATGCCTGGCCCTCGGCATAGAAGACACAAGTAAGCAGTCATCTGTCCCAAGGGTGGGCTGCCCTGTGTGGTGCAGACACCCCATGTACTGGGGTCCCTGAGGCATTGCCCCGCCCCACCGTGGAATTATCGCATCATTGCTGTGCATTATATCGTCACAGAACAGCCTTAGGACTCTACCCAGGGAAACCAAGAGAGAAAAGAAAAGGCACAAATCCACAATATTTTCAGCTCCTGGATCCCAGGTACATGCAGAAACAGAATCTATAACCAAGATTCCAAGACTCTGGGAAACAGGTCTGAGATCCCAGGAGCCAGGAAGGTGCCTGAGTGTCAGTTCCAGAATCTGTCAGAAAAAGCTCTGAGCTCTCAGGGGCACCCATCACAGAGAACACTGAGTCAGGGGCTGCTTCCTGGCATTGTTGAGGTTCATTCTGTTTCTCAGAAAGAGAGTGTATTTTGCTTGGAGTTTGTTTCCATTTTTGCAGGCCAGGAGCTCTGCCACAGATTTTCTGAGAAGTGAAGTGAATGCTCCTTCTGTCAATCTGAAATTGTTTGGTGAATGAGCTTTTTCTCCCTTTTGCTCCTTTTTTTCTTTATTAAAGCTGACAAACGGGGAAGAAAATGAAAAAGAAAAGAACAAATCCAGTATCACAAGATGCTGGGAAAATAGCTTCTATTTATAGCCTGGTACATTTCTGAGATGTAAACACCTCTGCTAATCGCTGCCCCTGCAGAAGGCCCTGGGGATTACTGAATGGCCCTGGAGAGCTGGCAGCCACGTACAGCAGTGCAGCGAGGGCTGACAGGGCTAATTGTTTTCCCAGTTGTTTTCAGAAAGTGGGAAATAAGCTCTGTGTCCTGCCTCCACCCACGGAACAGCAGAGAGCTACGCGGGCCTCCATCCTCTCTCAGAGAAAGTAGGACCTTGGCCCGAAGGATAAATTTCAGCAGGGTGTGCTCAGGGATGGCCCAGCCAGAACACCTCCATCTGGACAAATCTAGCCAACAAGATAACAGCAGACAGTCTTGCTTTGAGCGTCAGTGTTGCCACATATTAACCGTGTGATGTGGGGCAGGCCCTTTATCAAACACGAGGCTTTGGAACAATTACAGCTACTGTGGAGATTAGCATGAGATCTCAATGAAAATGGAGTAAGTGAAAAACTGTCCAGACTTCTCAGTGTATCGGCCAAAATTTCTGTCGTCCAATCCAAAGTTTCTAGACCTGGAAGGAAATAGCAAACTCTGACTTATAATCAAGCAAAAAAGCATTCTATACAAATAGAGTCCTGAGATGACTCAGGTGCTGAATTTAGGAAGACAAGACTTTAAAACAATTGTTATAAGTATGTTAAAAAATTTACAGGAAAATATGGTTATTATAAGTGAATAACTGGAGAATATCACCAAGGAAATGGAAACAATAAAATAAGAACCAAGTGGCAATTCTAGAAATGAAAATGCAACATTGGAATTGAAAAAATCACTGATGGGCCAATTAACAGACAAGATATTGCAGAAAAAAGATAAGTAAGCTTAAAAAAAAATCAATGGAAATTATCCATGCTGGAAAAAAGTAAAACATATGTATTTTAAACAAACAGAGCTTTATGGCTACTGGAACAATACCACACAGCCTAACATATGTGAAATTTGAGTCTGAAAAGAAAAAAAGAGAAAATGGAACAGAATTTTTTTTAATAGCAGACAAAATTTTTTAAATTTTAGTAAAAAACCAA
The DNA here is from genome assembly GCF_001604975.1 of Cebus imitator. Taxonomy (NCBI): domain Eukaryota; kingdom Metazoa; phylum Chordata; class Mammalia; order Primates; family Cebidae; genus Cebus; species Cebus imitator. Next base: position 8,349,016 of record NW_016107329.1, read on the forward strand.
TCTACACATCTAAGAAACCATTAACCCCAAACAACATAAATTTTAAAAATCACAGCTCGGCGCATAATAGTGATAATGCTATGATAATGATAAATAAATGACATGATGATGATAAATAAAATGACAATCTTAAAATCAACTGGAGAAAAGAGATGCATTCACTCCAGGAGACAGTGCTATGACTGATGGCAGAGGCCAGAGTACCAAGGCTCATAATGGAAGGCACTAGAAGAAAAGTGTCAACCCAGAATTCAATGTCCAGCAAGAATATCTTTCAAAAGTAAGACATCTGCAGGTATGTAAAACATGAGAGAATTCATCACCATCAGACATTCTCTAAGAAAATATCTCCAGCTGAAGCAAGGCTGGACCAGATGGAAACTGGACCAGATGGAAATTGGGAGGTTCAGAGAGGAATGAAGAGTCCCAGAAATGCATCTGCAGCCTTTCATCTTAGGAGACTGAAATGGATCTAATGAATCCAGCATTTCCTTGATTTCCTGGAATAAGTTTTCCACAAAAGGCAAAGTGAGACTCAGCCCCACTTCTAAGGCAAGCCCAGTGGAGTCATTGCCTTTAAATACTGTCCACAAAGTATGGTCAGCCTCATTTGTACATTGCCCGGGGCATCCAATGAAGAGGAGAAACATTCACCTCTGCTTCATAGGCTGAACGGACATTCTGTGAACATTGATCCCACCTGGCCTCCACAGGGAAACAAATGTACCCTACATTCTTATCCAGAAAAAAAGTCCTCTGCATGCTTCGCCTATGCAAGAGGGGTTGTTCAGGATTACCCAGGAACAGGGTGTCCTGGCATGACAGAAGAATGTATGCAGCAATTGCAGATTCAGATAGGACACTGCTTAGAAAACAAACGTCATCAATTGTACATTTCTATCAATACCTTTAAAATTGACCATTGAAAATCTTGCTTAATTGGAACAGACACTGCAAGAGTCAGTACCCACACCAGATTTCATGTCACAGAAGGTCATTGTAGTCACAGTAAGCATGGATTTGTTTGCATTAGGGAGAAAACTCCTCTTAAAAAATAAGAACAATGATGTAATAGAGAAAAACAAAACCTGAGTGAACTTTTCCATAATGTATACATAGAGCAATACATCACATTGTACTCCCTATAGTTATCATTTGCCAATTTAAAAACCTTACTAAAACACCTGACATAGACTCGATGATGGATATGGGATGTCGATTAAGCCAAATGGACTTAGAGATTTTTCCACACCAAACTTCTTTTCACATATGCTAGGATTTGTCCTCCTAGACAAAAACCAATGAAAAACAAAAAATAAAAAGTATCTCCCCATTCAAGATACAGAAGTTTTTAAGCAAAAGCTCCACGGGGTGGAGGCAGCCATCTAATGTCCACTGCTGGGCTATCCCAGAGGAAGCAGGACAGTGTTCTTGGTGAGGATAATGACACGGAGAGTGAAGTGGGGTCCACTCCCTGAAGAGGCCCACACTCCAGGGCTGTGCCCCCATCCCTGCTGAGCAGGCTTCTGACTCAGGCTGGGTCTCTGCAGGCACACACTGCCAGGAAATTCACTCACTAATGAAATATTTATTTTATGCCCATTATATACCAGGAGAGCTCATAGCTCCAGGGACAGGGCAGTGAGCAGGACACGGTCCCCGAGACATTGGGGAGACAGCAAGTGGAGGTACGGATGAGTGCCCCCAAATCTACCACACACTGTTCCCTGCAGACAGCTGCACAGACACAGTGTCATGTGTTACAACAGAGGAGCTGTAACCCAATTAAGCCTGGAAAAGCTCTGCAGATAAAGCAGCACCTCCAGGGAGACTTGCCAGACATTTAGGAAAAAATGAAGCAGCAAAAGACACTATCATTTTCATCTATTTACTCCCCGGCCAAAATCAAGGTATAGGGAAAGGTCATCATTAAATTCTACATATTTTCTGCTATTCCTCCCAACTGGTGACAGAAGTTCATCTATTGTACTTTGGGGATGTACCAAGGGTAAATATCTGAGCAGTTTTTAATGCAATAATTGGTGAGTCATAACATTTTACAAACACAGAGCTAAGACCACAATTTCCCAAATGTCCTTATTTATATGGAAAAATAAATATTTAATTTTTTTTTTTGGTCCAAGAATTCAAGACATGAGAATAGAGAAATCTGGTGACAAATTTTTTTCTGTCATTCAATGTTACCAACAGTGCCATGATCATAGTAATACTTAAAGTGTCAATGTATAGAGTCATGGTTTTGTTCTCATGATGTGATCACCAAATTGGTTCCAATCATTAGGGCTTGGAGGGTTGACTCAGAACAGCTGAACAACCTCCGAATCCTGCTTCATTTCTTAGCTGCTGCCTAAACATTCACGTTCTGTTTCTCCAGTTTGTCATAAGGATTGGAATCTATTGACATGCAAAATCTCCAACAGAGACTCATGTTTTAAAACTCCACATCTTAGTGGCAGCGCGGTCTGAGAGCACATCACATTGTCAATGTGCTCTTTGTGGAGAGGAGAGAAGGGAGAGGATGAGGGCCCAGAAAGGAGAAAGCAGGATGCAGACAGGTGGGGCCGGGATTCGGAAAGTGGATTTTGTTTTCTTAACATGTATCCTCCAGTCAGCCAGGTTGGGGGCTGAGGTCGCAGCCTGGGCTCCGATGACATCACGCACACGCTTACTCCCTCGCTCCCCGTATTTTGAGCTTCACATCAAACCTCATCCTCCTCACTGCACAGTCTCTGACTCACAATGGTTTGATTTACAGTGTTCCAACTTCGCAGTGGCATGAAACCATTGCAACTTTGATACAATGCACAGTATTCAATATGTCACATGCGATATTCAATACTTTTTGTAAAGCAGGCTGTGTGTGAAATGATTTTGCCCAACTGTAGGCTGTTATAAGTGTTCTGAGCATGTTTAAAGTAAGCTAGGCGGCTATGATGTTGGGTAGGTTAGGTGTATTAAATGCATTTTTGACTTACAACATTTTCTACTTATGATGGGTTTATCACGTTGTAACTCATTGTAAGTCAAGGAGTATCTGTATTCTAAATGCAATGCGGAAATAGCAAAAAGATGACAGTTAAGCTTACAAAAAAGAATTAAATATCCCTAGTATCTCACACTTTTAAGCTATTACAAAGTATTAAAGTTCTCAGTAAAGAAAGTCATTAATATGCATATATTCATGACAAGTAACATTAGTGTGGCATGATTTGGCCCCTCTCCCAGTGAATACACAAAGTATGTAAGCAAGCAATTCATTAGCGAGAAAAACACAAATGTCACTAACACTTAAAAAAATACTTGACCTCGCTTCACATTAAAGCAATGAGATATATATCATCTTTTACCTACAACATCAGGAAGCTTGAGGAAAAGAGGACACAGAGTTTCCCTACTGTTGGAACCACCTGCACAGTTCTGGATGTCTGAAGACTGCACCCTCTTTGGAAAGAAATTTGGCAATGCATATTAAAAACAGTCATACATTTTTATCCATTAATTCTACTCCTGGGAATCTATCCTAAAGAAATAACCTAAAATTCAGAAAAGGCATTAAGCAAAAATATTTCCATTACAGCATGGCTTATCATAATGAAAAGATCAAAACAAGTTTCCTACCCAACATCAAAGAGATGTTCATCCAAATCGTGCAATCCAGGAGTGATATTCAAAATCATTCCTGTCGGTATTTCATAAAGCATGGCATGGCCTCTTGGAACGGATCCCAGCCCGTCAGCATGGACACCACCCTGACCCCCATGCAGGTGTGCACTGAGAGAGTATCAGATTTGTGCAGCCACACTTCGAATGTGCTTCAAAAATCCATGGAAACTTTGTTTTTGAAGGTTTCCTAGAAAATGGGGAAACGCTTATTATATGTAAATATATATTTGAAAAGAGCAAAAGACTGGTGGAACTATACTCAAATGTTAACCATGGTCATCTCTGAATCTTGGGATCACAGATTTTTTTCTTCTTTATGCTTTATTTCATTTCCAAATGTTCTATAAATAACATTATGTATATAATCAGAAAAAAAATTGAAATGCTTTCAGCAGCATAGTTCTACATATTCAAATGTTTTCACTTATCTGACCCAGGACTTCCATGGGATACTATCTCTCAGCCTAACAGGAGTGCATGTTAATTCATTCTTCACGCCCGTCCGTAGAACAGTCTGGGAAACATTATCCACAGTTAAAATAATTGAGTGCTTGCACTTTTGTGCTTTATCAGATAATATTTTCCCCCACTGCTTTGCTAACATTTAGAGATTTTTAAAATTCCATTTAGGAGGTAAATCTAACTTTTTTAATTAAAAGTTTTATGGAAAGAAAATTAGATTCACATGCAGTTGTAAGTATAACAGGGAGAGCTCACGTACCTTTTATTCATATTCATGCTAACATCTTTCAAAACCATGGTACAATATCACAACCAGGATACTAACATTGATACCATCCACCTGTCTCATACAGATGTCTACAGCTTTATCTGGACTCTGCGTGTGTATGTGTGTGTATCTATGTTGATTCCATACATCTTCATCACGTGTATATTTGTATACCCATGACCATAGTCAAGACACAGAGTTGCCCCCACCACAGGGATCCCTTGGATTAACTTGTTTCTGACTCTCAAATTGCAAGCCATGTAACCTTGTCATTAGCCAACCTGTGTACTCACCTCTGCAGTGCATAAATCACATTAGGCATTCTAGTATTACAGTCAGAGCTTGTGGAATGAACGAGACCCTGGTATCTAACATCCTAAAACACTGAAAGTATTATTAAAGAAAAAATCAGTGGAAGTGAAGAGATGTAACTTTTTCTCCATGGCTGTAACAGTGGAAGAGATGCTGAATCTACAAAGATGTTCCTCCATGCACCAGCTGGTTAAACTCAAAAAGGGTGCTTTGGTCAGAACGCTCTCCCTGTCAAAGAAACAAAAGGGGTTTTTATTTTAGTGTCCATTTTGGCAGGCCTAGTTTTACAAAGTTATTTAAGTAGCATAAATATTCCCTATAGTGCTCTAAAGAGTTCAATTCGGTGTTCGTTTATTCACACCAGAGTGTTAATAACTCCCTGATATGCAAGTAGCCTTCTCTAGAAAGAAAGATAAACTAAATCCTCAAGCTGCTCCTACTACATTGGACCACAAGTGTGCTGGCTATAGCCATGGGTGATGGGCAGGGAAGTCAGCAGTTGGGCACAACGCATCATACAGAACTTCCTGAGCAAGCAACAGGTGTGCAGCCCCCAGAACTGAAAGATGAAACCAAAGTATAAACCGTCCTTAGAAGTCGGTAAGCTGGGGGCCAGAGACCAGACACGGGACTGGCCAGAGAGGCTCGCGTGTCATTAGAAGGTGACCTTTGTTATCCGAGGACATTAGCCCTGTCCTTTCTGGAGTTTCAGACTTGGTGATAACTCCAGAAGCCACTGCTCACAGTCATATGTGTGTCACTTAAGGGACTATTGTTGACAGTAAACATTGTAATGCACACACTTGGCTGTAGGAAAATGTAGGAGTGGCAATTCAAGAAACAGCTGCACATACAAAACACGGCAGCCTAGCCATCTCTAATGTCTAATAGGCTAATCGGCACTTTTAAAAACAACATAAAAGTAATTGTTAGAAATATGAGTATAAATTATCCCATAGAGAGCACCTTCCAAGCTGCCAGGAAATGCCCAGCATGGAAAGCTTGTGGAATCCCCCTGTGCCCATGGATGCTGGAGTGTATAATGGTGGTCTCTGGGTGGTCTACTAGTCAACTTGGGCTGCCGTAACAGAATATCACAGATTGGGTGGCTTAAAAACAGAAATTTATTTTCTCATGGTTCAGGAGTTCAAGGTGCTAGCGTGGCTGGCTTCTGGTGAGGGCTCTCTTCCAGGCTTGCAGACAGCCACCTTCCTGTTGTGTCCTCACATGGCCTTTTCTCTGCTCCTGTGCATCCCTCATGTCTCTTTCTCTTTGCAAGGACGCTGGTACTACTGGATTGGAGCTCCATTCTTATGTTTCATTTAACCTTAGTTACCTCCTGAGAGACCCTATCTCCAAACAGAGTCACACCAGAGTCAGGGCTTCAGTATATGAATGCAGGAGAGTATAATTCAGTTCATAACAGGAGGCTTTGAAAATTACAGGTTCTAATTAAATTTCAGAAATCATTCAGGTACCATTTTCAAAGACCAAGTTCTTTTCTCACACTTTTCCTCCACTTCTAGAGGAAAGGACCCTGGCGTTCATAACAGCACAGAAAGCAAGTCCTGGAGGTGTGCAGTATGAGGGAATGCTTGAGTGAGCACTGAAAGGGGAGCACCCAGGGATGCCTTCCTGCATCCTGCCCCATGCCCCACCCTGACAACCCTCTCTAGCCCCACATCCCCTTCCCACCTGGAGTTAGACTAGAAGAGGACAGTGCTGGAGGAGTTGCTACACGTGTACATGTTCAATTAATACCTGTGGAAATATTCCCTTAACCTCACTCTTCCCCTTCCTCCTCGTCCCACAAAAATGCCACTAGAATTTTTGCTTATATGAGTTTCATCTACAGAGAGCACCCAGAATTTCCACCACATGTCAAAGGTGATTATTGGCTGACCTCACCGACAACTTCAGATGTCTGGAAATTAAGAGGGAGGAAGGTTGGATCAAAGAGTATCTTGGAAAATGTTTTGGGTGAAGAACCAATAAAATCAGAACAAAATAGTTGCCAAATTTGGATATTAGAATTTATGGGAGTCCTCTCCTCTCCTCCCCATCCCTTGCTTTCCTCCCTCTCCCCTCCCTTCCTCTCCCCTTCCCTCTTCTCCTTACCTGCTGCCCCCATGGCCAAGTACACAGCTCCTCTGAGACAATTTTGATGTGCTTCATAAATGTTTCTTTCTTATCTATGGCCCCCACAGCTCTGTGAGCTTCTTTAGGAAACGAATTTGGTCTTAGATATTTTTCTATTTCCTTGAATATCTCAACCACCTGCAATAGCTTAGGCCATGTAGTCAGCATACAACAAAAATTTTACTGAATTAGAATTAAGCAAACTACTAAAGAGGTAAAACTAGTTTTCCTTTAATGATGCTGATCAAAAACTGGCAAACTCAATGCCAGGGAAACTCTTTTCTAAACTCAAACCATCACTGAATAGGTCCTAATGTAGTACAAGAGTCACTAAGCACCTACCTACTGTAGGCAAGGCACTCTGCTAAGTACTATAGAGGATACGAACAAAAATGAGAAAAATTTCTGTTTTCAAAGAGTTTGAAGTAAAAGAGAATAAATCAAAGAGGCACATGGGTATTTGCGCTCCATGTAAGGCACTGGCATTGAAATCGGTATTTAAATGGAATGTTCCCAAAGCTTCTGCTCAAGCATGGCAGCCCCCACATGGTGCCCACAAAGAATCAGGCACGCGTAAGCAAGTCAGGCTGTTCCTTCCTTTGCATCCTTTCCTCAAACGAGAGAGAGTGGTGCTTCTGGGTTGAAGATGCTATCTGAAAATGAAGAGAATTAGGCTTTGATATCAATAACACGTGAACACAGGATGGGCATTATTAGTTTATCATCCAGGGTTCACCTTTCCATCCACTTCTTAAAGATGCCATATGGATTTTTATCCCATTATTCTCCCCTGTTCCATGTGCTGCGGGAAAGGCTGGCGCCACCTGGTGCCAGGGGTGATCAGGGCAACATCTGTCCTTCCCTGGCCACAGCGTCACATGATCAGGGTTCCCCTCAAGATTGTTGCTTGGTTTATCCACTCAACATTCAAGAGCAAGTTGTTCAGTTTCCATGAAGCTGTGCGGTTCTGGGTTAGTTTTTGAATTCTGAGTTCTAACTTGATTGCACTGTGGTCTGAGAGACTGTTTGTTACGATTTCCGTTCTTTTGCACTTGCTGAGGAGTGATTTACTCCCAATTATGTGGTCAATTTTAGAGTACGTGTAATGTGGTGCTGAGAAGCATGTATATTCTGTGGATTTGGGGTGGAGAGTTCTGTAAATGTCTATTACGTTTGCTTGGTCCAGGTCTGAGTTCAAGTCCTGGATACCCTTGTTAATATTCTGTCTGGTTGATCTGTCTAATATTGACAATGGGGTGTTAAAGTCTCCCACTATAATTGTGTGAGAGTCTAAGTCTCTTTGTAAGTCATTAAGAATTTGCCTTATGTATCTGGGTGCTCCTGTATTGGGTGCGTATATATTTAGGATTGTTAGCTCTTCTTGTTGCATTGATCATTTTACCATTATGTAATGTCCTTCTTTGTCTCTTATGATCTTTGTTGCTTTAAAGTCTATTTTATCAGAGATGAGAATTGCAACTCCTGCTTTTTTTT
>NW_016107329.1:8362019-8379387 GCF_001604975.1 Cebus imitator
AATAGGGGAGGGACAGTGGGGGGTGGGGAGCTGGGGAGAGATAGCAAGGGGAGAGATGCCAGATGTAGGTGATGGGGAGGAAGGCAGCAAATCACACTGCCACATGTGTACCTGTGCAACAATCTTGCATGTTCTTCACATGTACCCCAAAACCTAAAATGCAATAAAATAAATAAATGGGGAAAAAAAAAAGATTGTTGCTTGGGAAAATGCCCTCTGTCTGCAAATTGTCCCTAATCCTTCCTAGAAAACAAGCTTTCAGATGAAGCATGACTGCAGAAGTCAGGTCTTGACATCATCTGGCCTCTGAATCAATCGACTCGATATCTTTCCTACTCTGTATTTTAGCTATGTGAGATTTTTTAAAAATCATCTTTTTTGCTTAAACAGTTTGATTTAGGTTATCTGTTATTTGTAAAGAGTCCCAACTGATAGACACACCATAAAAGAAAAGGGCCAGGGAATGTAAATCATCTTGTATAATTTCTTTGGGAATCCTGGTCTTTTGGTAAGGACAGAGGTGTCTGCATATAGGCCTCAACCTGAGATGTCTGTGCCAGTGCAGAATGGAAAGGACTTGACATCTGAAGAACTTAGGAGTCTGGCATTTATCACGGGCCTTGGGAAGTCACTTGTTCATTCTGAGCCTCAGGCTCATCACCTGCCAAACAGGAGAGATGGTGTGTCGCTGGAGTTCCTTTGAGACACTGATGAATCCAACCATGAATATGGTCAGCTTGCTCAGTGCGTAACGTGGATATTACCAACATTTCAGCTGAGCCAATATACACTTCAGGGGAATAATGGATGATAAAACCAATTACCCATTATGTGGAATTACTGGTCTACCTGGCAGAGGATCAACAACTCTGCAAAACTTCCAGGACAAGCTGAGCTGTGGCCGATGGCACAAGCTTACTTCTCATTCCTTTGACACCAAAAATCATCTTCAGAAGGAGACTCAACGCTCCCTGCCCCAATGCTTGTCCCTCTAAGTATTTTTTAAATTGCAAATAAATTTGTTTTAAAAACAGTAGTTCAAGATTACAACCACATTATCCAATCCAGCATCTAAGGAGGGTGAGAAGCAATGAAAAATTAAAATTCTCCTTTTTTGGAGATATGTTCCCATTTGGTAAACGTCTGCAGGAACAGCAAGCATGGAGCGCACAGAGAAGAATTTAAAAGATGTGAGATGCATCAACTGTGTGTTTTCTACATACTTGGCCTCTGACTTCTCCCGTCCTCAACGTCTGGTCTTACTTTGTCACTGATGCCAAATGTTTAACTCAGACCGGTAAGATTCAAGATGTTAAGAGCTCTGTTCCCCTAACACAGGAACATTTATTTTTGCCTCAAAGGAGCTTACAACATATTCAGAAAGGGGAGAATGTATTCCCTGGTGTCCCTAGTAAGATCACATAAAACTGAATCACAAAGACATTAAAGTAATAAATCTTTCTTTGTGTGGAACCTAAACTAATCACAGGAGTAAGATCCCAAGGGGAGGCAGGCTGGGATGGAGGGGAGGAGAGAAGGAAGACAGAGGAGGTTGATGAAGGGCGTTAATTTTTCCCCTTAAAAACAAGGAAAAAAACCTATAAACCACTGTTCCCTCCATCAGTCATTCATTGCCGGCCATTGGAGCCTATTCTAGGTGTCTCCCTTGGGTGAAACTGCCTCAAACTACACATTGCATGACTAAGATAATAGACCTGCAGAAGTGAAAGATAACACTGAAATGAGATCTCACAAACATTGGCAGCAATCTTTCCCGAAAGTGGAAATAAAATGAGAATAAAGAATTTTAATGATTTCATATATAGCTTACATATACATTGGCTTTCAGGTATTATGATAGAGAAAGGGAAAAATCCTTCCTGTAATAAACACCTAAGCACTTCATATTCTCTCTCCCAAAAGAATACAGAAAATAAATAAAATGAGACATTTAAAAATTCAATTACCTAGTGCCAACTATTAATCTGAGGTGAATACCAAATCAACATTAAAATATAACATAACACTTTAAGAGAAAACCATCAGTCCTAGAATGGATGAAAACCTCTTTCCTAGGACACTTAAAACATCTTTCAGCAGATCTAAACAGCCATCACATGGGCAGGAGCCAAGCTTCACACAGCATCCCGAGACAGGGAACACGGCTACTCCACATCAAATTCAATTTAATTCGTCTATTAGAATCACCAGTATTGAATGTTTCATATCTCATTCCTCATATTCCTAGGAAATATAACTTCTGGATAGCACTCCTCCAGCTTTTCCCCTACCCAGAATGTTTTTACCTGCTGTTCATTGCTGTAAACACATTAATGTTAAACAAAATAAAATATAAATACAAAGGCAATTAATTGTTTCTACCATGATATTCTAAAGCCAAGAATAACCTCTATAATTATTCACCGTCAAGCTCTAGCCCTCAATGTGATTCTATTTGTAGATGGGGCCTATAAGAAGGTAATTAAGGGTAGGACCCTAATGCCACAGAGCTGATGCCTTATGAGAAAGGAAGAGACCCCAGAGCCCTCTCTCTCTCTCAATCCGTGCCATGAGAGGACGCAGTGAGAAGGTGGCCATCTGCAAGCCAGGAAGAAGAGTCCTCACCAGAAACTGAATTGGCTAGCAGCTTGATCTTAGACTTTCCAATCTCCAGAACTATGAGAGGCAAATTTCTGTTGTTCAATCTAAAATAAAACTTACTCACTTTCTTTGTGTCAAGAAAAAGAGCTTGTTCAGAATTTTTTAAAAGAAATAAACAACTGAAGTCTGAGAACTTGCTGGTATTCAAGACTAAAAGATGTTAGGCCTTGTTTAAAAATAGTGAGATTTCCCAGCTTAGTGATTTCAAGTCAAATCATTTGACATCAGCACTTTGGGGATATTAATATTCACCGCATGCCAAGAAATTTGATGTATAGTGTCCCTTGACTGCTCTTAAGGGAACAGTGCCTCTCTCTCTCTCTCTCTCTCTCTCTCTCTATATATATATATATATATATATATATACACATTCATTCACATGTAAGCTTGCTGTATATTTTAGGCTGTGACAAATTATGCTCAGTGTTTTGATACATGAACCACATTCATCTGAGGTTTCTAGGAATTAAATTTAAATCAAATATTGCATATAAAGTGGCAGCATTCCACTTTAAGCCCTTTTATCATCAAACTTTATTTTTTACAAAGTCAAGTGTAAATATTGACCATGTTTTATAAATTTCAAAGGATTTTGATTAGAGAGAGCTTTCAGGTAAACAGCTTTATTTATTTCCCTTAGTTTCATTGTAGGATTCTATTCAGGGGATATTCATGTTGGTCAATTAACTATTCAATTAACTATTTTTTCATTAGATTCCACTTAACATACAATTCGCAGTGCTGTAAAGATAAGAAACCATACCTGTCAGTTAGCATTTGGGGTTAGCATTTTAGCACTCTAGACAATGGACTGGTTTGGAAGATGACTTGAATGGTTGCTCTAGAATTCCCATTTGGTGAAACACAATGAAAACAATGGGTTGGGGGAAGCTGGGCAGAGGCAGAAGCTCAAGGGATTCCCAGAGCAATAATGAACCGATGCCCAAGGAGTCAATCTACATAGGTGGGTGTTCGCCTGAGCACCAGCAGAGAGAGGGAGGCCAAGGGAAGTCCTGTCTCTGTGGCTGTGTAAGACTAAACAGACCGTGTCCCACTCTCTGTGTCACACAGGGGGCTCGTCTCATGTCCTTTAAGCTTGGTTATGGTCAACAGAAGAGGACCCTGGCCCTGCTGAGTGCCAGCCCCTGCCACCAGAGTGCTGTGCTGCTTCTCAATGGGATGCAGTAGTGGGCAGTGCTGGGGATCTTCTCAGTCCTTCGTATTCTGGTTGATGGAATCACAGTCGGTGCTCTCCAAGATGTTTGTGATCCATTGGCTTAATTCTACCTTTAAAAAAAGATGGGGAGGCTGAGGGTCAGTGAGGGGAAATGACTTGCCCGGCACTGCAAGAGTGTTCATCCTGTTGGCAGGACCAGTGCAGGGGCCCAAATCCCTGACTTCCCATTCTCATGTAGTTGTCATCATTGCCATCATCATTGCATCTGGCCCGTATGAAGCACTCTATGTGTCAGGCATGGCGTTGAGTAATTCTACTTGAAATATCTTACTAACCTTTCAAAATTAATCAGCACATTAAGGAATTTGTTACCACCATTTTATATGCAAAAATGAGGATTAGCAATATTAAGGTCTCACAGCTACTAAGTTCTAGGGACAATAATTAAACAAAAGTAGTTCACTCCACTACCCCAGCTCTGAATCACTTCTTTGATTTCTACAAAGCACTCAGAGGATTGTTCCTTTCTCATCTTAAATGGGACAGCCGAGGGATTCAAGAGTTCATGTTTTACAGACATTCTCAAGTTCAAAGGAAGAGGTGATGTGAGTTCTTTTTTAAATGTTTTGTATGTGTCTTTATTTTTATTTTTATTATATATATTTAAGGTCTGTAGCATAATATTTTGACACATATACACATAGAGATTGAGTACTACAGTCAAACACATTAACATATCTGTCACCTCACTTAGAGATCCTGTGTGTGTGTGTGTGTGTGTGTGTGTGTGTGTGTGTGTGTGTGGTAAGAGCACCTAAAATCCAATCTCTTAGCAAACTTTCAGTATACAAAACAATGTAATTAGCTACATTGCACCTGCTGGACCTTAGCGCTCTAAGCTTATTCAGTCTACATACCTGAGAGTTTGCACCCTTTGATCTACATCTCCCCATTTTCTTCCCCTCATTACCCCAAGAACCAATGCTCTACTCTGTTTCTATGTATTCAACACTTTTTAAAATTCTACATATAAGTAAGATCATGCAAATATTTTTATTTCTGTGTCTGCTTATTAGCATAGCATCTCCCAGGTTTAACCATGTTGGCAGGACCAGTGCAGGTGCCCAGATAGCAAGATTTCCTTCTTTTTTAAGGATGGCACGTACACACACACATGTACACACACACACGTACACACACATGTATACACACACATGTATACACACACACACACACACTCTTTTTATGTATTCATTCACTGATGAACACTGTTGCGGTTTCCCCATCTCGGCCATGGTGAATAGTACCTCAGTAAACACAGTAGTGCAGATCTCTTGATGAGGTGCTGGTTTCATTTCCTTTGGGTTTACACCCAGCAGAGTGGTTTCTGGGTCATGTGGTAGATCTGTTTTTAATTATTTTGGGGAAACTGAATAGTGTTTTTCATAATGGCCATTCTAATTTACATTCCCAACAGGGTTCCCTTCTCTCCACATCCTCATCAATGCTGTTCCTTCCTGGCTTTTTTGGTCACAGCCATCCTAACAGGTGTGAGGTGGCAGCTCATTGCAGTTTTGATTTGTGTTTTCCTGATGGTTGGAGATGTTGAGGCTCTTTTGTCTCCCTGTTGGCCATTTGCATGTCTTCTTCTAAAAAAGAAGGGCCTATTGCAACCTTCTGCTCATTTTTTAATTGGATTGTTTGGTTTTTGTTTTGGGTTTTTTCTGTTGTTGTTGTTGATGTTTTTTTGCTATTGAGTTATGCAAGCTCCTTATGTTTTCAACAGTGACTCCTAATCAGATGTATGGTTTGCAATTATGTTGTCTCATCCCGTAGGCTGTCTCTTTCATTTGTTGACTGCTTCCTCTGCTGTGCAAAAGCTTTTTAATTTGATATAGTCACACTTGGTTATTTTTGCTGTTTTTGCCTGAGCTTTTGGTGTGATATCAAAAAAACCATTCCCAAGGCCAATGTCAAGGAATTTTCTTCTTATGTTTTCTTCCAGGAATTTTACAGTTTCAAGTCTTATGTTTAGGTCTTTAACTTACTTTGAGCTGATTTTTGTGTATATGGGGTGAGATAAGGGTCTAGTGTCATTCCTTTGCGTGTGTATATCCAGTTTTCCCAACGCCATTTACTGAAGAGGTCATCCTTTCTCCACCAACACGTGCAAATCAATCAGTGTGGTACACCACGTAACAGCAACACCATTTATTGAAGAGGTATTGAACAGCAACCTTTCTCCACTAGCACATGCAAATCAATCAGTGTGGCACACCACGTAACAGCATGAGAGATAAAAACCTCCTGGTCATCTCAACTAATGCAGAAAAAGGCTTTGACACAGCTCAACATTTCTTCACGATAAATACTCTCAACAAAATCAGCACAAAAGAAAATTTTCTCAACATACTAAATGCTATTTATGAAAATTCTATAGCTTATGTTATAATCATTAAAGGAAAACAGAGCTTTTTCTCTGTGATCTGGTACAAGGCAAAACTGCCCAATCTCACTACGTCTATTTAACATAATACTAGAAGTAATAGCAAGAGCAATTGGACAAGAAAAAAATCATCAGAGACGTACAAACTAGACAGGAGGAGGGTAAGTTATCCCTGTTTGATAACATGCAGGAAAAAAAAAAACTATTAGAACTAATCAATGAATTCAATCAACATACAAAAAGTCAGTGGCATGCCACTTCACCAATAACAATCTACCCAAAAAAGGTTTATGATCCCATTTACCATAGCAACAAAAAGAGTAAAATACTTAAGAATGAAGTTAACCAAGGAAGTAAAAGTCTGTATGACGAAAACTGTAAAACACTGATGAAAGAAATTTTAAAAAAAACATGAATAAATGAAAAGCTATCCTGCATTCCTGGACTTGGTATAAATGTTTAATATTGTTGAAACATTTACATTATCCAAAGCAATCTGCAGATTCATGCAGTTCCTACCAAAATTCCAGTGGCATCGTTCACAGAAATAGAAACAAGTAATTCTTAAATGTTTATGGAACCACAAAGGACCCCAAATAGCCAAAACAATCTTGAGGAAAAAAACAAAGATGATGTGATTTTAAAGCTTTCTCAGTATGCTTGCATGAAAAAAAGGTTTTATCTGCCCACTCAACTCAAACTGGAAAAGAACATCTCGGCCTCCTCCTCCCAAATGAGCAAGTGAAGGTCCCCAGTGGAATCAGCTGTCCCTCATGAGTCCCTTACTTAATGAAGCCCTTGGGAGATTGGTTGTGTCTTTAACTTCCGTCCTTATAAAGAAAGCAAGAGCATTGCACAGAAACAGAGCTTGAAGAGTTGGGCAGGAAGGGCATTTGTGAGGGCGATGGTCAATTCTACAGCTTCAGAATGCCTGCCAACCCTCACCCACCCTGTGCTCTTGGACTGCACATAAACCTCCCACATAAGCAGGAGACATGTGAGCAGATCCAGTTCTCCTTGCCCGGGGACTCCAGAGGCCTCGGTAGATCACATTGAGGCTGCTGGTGGGAGAGCTGAAGTTTATCATAAGAAGCTCAAAAACATCTCCAGGAAACACTCTTTGATGCAGCAGTCCATCACAGAAGGGACAGAGCGTTTCTCCCTTCGTGTTTCCCTGCCTTGTCAAAAGAGGGTGACACCCATCGTCAACCTTCCAGGAGTCCTGCTCGGGAACTGTGGCCCACTTCAGGGCCCTGCTGTGTAAGACCTGGCTTCTTTTCCCACAGCCCCGCCTGTCCAGAAATGTACTGAGATAGCCACTCCATTGGCACTTGCACACACAGACACACATACCACACACACAGACACACACACACCACACACACCACATAAACACACACCACATACACACACACCATACATACATCACACACACAGACACACTACACAGCAATGCACACATAACACACACAGACACACACTACACAGACACACCACACAGACACACATACCACACATATACCACACAAACACATATCATACACACATACATCACACACAGATAAACACACACCATACACACATACATCACACACAGAAACATACACACCACACATAAATCACACACACAACACACAGACACACACATTTCACACAGTCACACACAGAGACACAGACACACAATACAGACACACATCCATCACATACACAGATACACCACACACACAGACACACACACACACACCACACACACACACCACACACAATACAGACACATACACACATACAGCACACGGAGAAAGACACACACACAGATGCCACACATACAGACACACACCACATACACACCACACACACAGACATATACCACACACACAGATACCAGACAGGCACACACACGGGGATACACATACCATGCACACATGCCACACATACTCCATACACAGAGAGAAACACACCACATATATACCACACACACACACCACACATACAGAGACATACACATACCATAGACACACACACTACACACAGACACACAACACATACACACACATGCACAGACACACATACCACACACACATACCACACACACAGATACCACAGACACATGCATACACAAATACATACCACACAGACACACAGACACACATACCACACACACATGCCATACATATGCCATATACACAGAGAGAAACACACCATGCATATACCACACACACAGACACACACCACACACATGCCATACACCACAAACACAGAGACACACACACATCACACACAGACACACCCCACACACAGACACAGACACACACAGACACACACACAAACACACCCACACACAGACACACACACCTCACACAGACATAGACATACACACAAACACACACCACACACAGTCACATCACGCACAGATACATGCACTGTCTGAACTTCTTTAAGAATCTATAAATCATGCTAGCTTCAGAGGGAGAAATTCGCTACTTCACTTTACCTCACATGAATTTTAAGTGATCACAAAATCCAAAGTACATGCGTGAATAGTAGGAAAGAGAGGACACAAAGGCCTCTCCTCCATCCCGTGGCCCTTGTCACTTCTCATAGACCACAACACTTTAGGGTTCACTTTCACTGACCATCAAGAAATGGTTTTCAGGAAACATGAATTCTACCTCTTTCCTGAGGGAAAAATATCTCAGCACTCCTTAACTAAACAACATAAACACAAATAGAGCCATTCCATTAATTCTTGACTTTTCAAAACCAGATTATCTCCAAGCACAGTGACCACTCACTCACCTTTTCATTTTCATTGTTTAAAAAAAAAGAACAAAAATACAGAAAATGAAACCCTTTGTGTCCTCTGCCCACTGCATTCCTGTTCATCAATGTTGTTCCATCGGCTGGGGCGGATCCTTCAAAGATCTCTTTAGAACATGCAATTCCTCACGCAACAGTCTAGGGACTTTGTAGAAGTCAATCACATTCGATGTAGGGACTCCTCAGTCCTCACCACCAAGTGCTCCAGTGACCCAGTGGGTGCAGAAACCGGAGTCACGGCCGCAGCGTGGATGAGCGGCGGGATTCTGAAACGTGTGTTCACCCCCACCCCCACCTCCACCTCTCCCGGGAGAACACTTCACAGCTGTATTCATCACTGCCACGGAGTCTAACTCACAAGGAGATGCCAGTTTCCCTAAGCATTTAACTGACTTGAAGAACTTACCAAACAGAGCTGCTTGTGTTGAGCGAAATCTAACCGAAAACAGATTTACTGAAAATTCTCAGCGAGACTTCTAGCATTTGGGGTGGGGTGGGGCATTCAAAGTAACTTCTAAAATCACATGACAGCGTCCTCCATCACTTCACAAATTAATGGGATGTTGAAAGTGTGTGACGTTGGAGACCTATACTAAGTTATGTATTTAGATAGCAGCCATTTGTCTAATTACACCCAGATGACTACTTCTCGGTCTCTTGAGCTGAATAATCATCATTACCAGTCTCGTCTCACCGCCTGTGATATGCAGTAATTAAAAACGCAATGGATTTGTCACTCAGACCAAATACCCGGCTGGGTTTCTCCAAGAGCATCTGAGCCTCAAAGGAGACAGAAAAAAACAGCGAGGTTTGCACTCTGACCTTCTCTGCCAAGGACACTCCTCCAGCGTTCTAATGTGATACCAGCCTGACCTTCCCAACCTTTTCTTTAGCCTGAAAATATGTTTAAATCAAAAATTAATGACCTTGATTTCTTGATGAGAAACTGACTTCGTGATTGCTGGTTTCCCACGTAGGAAACTGTGTGAACTCAGGACTACGCGGTCCAGCAGCTGAGAACCACTCCTCTGAAACAGCAAACCCAGGCTCACCTTCTGAGAAAGCTGGTCACCAAAACACAGCGTTACTGGGGCAGCCTCTTGACTGTTCTGCATACATGTTCTCACTCATAGGCGGGTGTCGAACAATGAGAACACGTGGACACAGGGAGGGGAGCACTACACACTGGGGTCTGTTGTGGGGGAAATAGGGGAGGGACAGCGGGGGGTGGGAAGTTGGGGAGAGATAGCATGGGGAGAAATGCCAGATATACGTGAAAGGGAGGAAGGCAGCAAATCACACTGCCACGTGTGTACCTACGCAACAATCTTGCATGTTCTTCACATGTACCCCAAAACCTAAAATGCAATAAAAAATAAATAAATAAATAAATAAATAAAACGCCCTCCTTTAATATTGAAAGCGGCCCTGCTGACTGTACCTTCGCATCGATCCCGTAGGTGCCAGGCACAGTTCTGCCTGCTACTTTCCAGGAATCCACCACCGACCTTCAGAATCCCCCTGTAAAGAAATTGCATTTCATTTACAGCACCTTCTCACGGGTGAACATATTTGAGCATAAGAAATTATTTAAACGAGATTGTAGTTCTGACAGCAGAACTGCTAGAGAAGGAAATCCAAAATACCCCCTGCCTTTCACATTACCTCACCTCCCCCAGCCCCTGCCTTGTTTTCTGTACCATCAGCAGGATAGCGGAGGAAAGCGGAGGCTGACCATGTTCCTGAAAAATACAGGCCGAGACTTTACTGCAAACGTCACAGAAACACTTGAGAGGCCCACAGGTGGATGGGGCAGGGAACCATGGTGACCTGCTGATTCCATCCAGAGGCTGCCCCCTTCTCCTGCCTCACAGAATCCTTCACGGCCATTCTTTCCCCAAAAGCATCAAACCACCTCCGACCACCCTGAATTTCAGTGACCTGGGAGTTCCACTGAAGTCTACACACAGAGCACAGAGGGAAGGACTTTGATTTCTCAGTGCAAACTTCCTTTCACTTTAAAAAAAAATAAGTTGTGTAATATCCCCCGCTCTCCGACACTGATAATTGGTAAGTATATTTGCAATTTCATAGGATTTACCCAATGCGAGGAACACTTTTTTTAATTGTCTACTTCTTGCCTGGAACAATCTTACGATTCTAGAATTGAATCTTCAAGTAGCATTTCAGGCACTGCCCTGTGGAGAGGGGGAGCAGGAAATGGGTCCAGCTGAAAGAGCACTTGGGAAGGAGGTCACCCTCCTCTCCCGCTTGGTGTCTGCTCGCTGATAAGGCACTTTTGAGCACTGTCTTATCTCATGGTCTCTACAAAATAAAAAAGGAAAATATAGCTTCTTCTCCTTAACCAAGAGAGCCCAATCCCAATTCCCTAATCCTTTTAAAAAATATTCAAACAACCCTTGCAGGTGCTCGTGGTTGAATGCAGAAAGCTAGAAACGTTGCGCTGGCCAGAAAGCCTGGGAGAAGCCCTTTCACATGTCAGCACTGGGCCTGGGAACCCTTACCGTAAATGGACAGCTTGGAGTCTGACCGACAGCCAGAGTTGCAAACTTTACTCAGGTGCACAGTGGTGTCCGAAGCACTTCTGCATAATTAGGAGTGACTTTACTCACTGGTCAGATTTGACCAATAGATTTTAATTCTCCAAAACTCAGCCCATACATTTCCCAAGGCACAATCATAAATATCATGAACTATTTTGTTCAAATCATAGCAATTTTCAAGACAGTGAGATGAATAAAATGCAAAATCAAGCCTACTTTCAAAAAAAATTTAGGTCTAATGATTTTTCCACTGATTCCCGGCTCCAGAAGCAAAAGAGTGTACAATTGTAGAAAAATTAATACATAAGCCACGACACCCACTGTTTCTGTGACTGTTTTTCCAGGCCCTCCGCAGCAATCATGCAAACTAGTTTAATATTTAAAAATTGTTGGAGTGCTTTAAGCTTGAGGTCTTGTAAGAGATTTAAGATAAAACAAACACACACATAGTCTGTAAATACCAGCTTTCAAAACAACCATGTAGGCAGAAGTACATAAGACCACAGGAGATTTTTAAAAGGCAGTGGGTGGTGGGGGAGCTTTGAAAAGGGCTGCAGGAAACAGACAATGGTTGAAACGGCCTCGTTTCCGGACCCCTCCAGACTCTTCGGCCCAGCTCCTGACTTGAACTGAGCTGGTGGACTCCCTCCCCTTCTCCATATCTGTGACCCAGCTTCCGGCTCACCCGCCCACAGCCCTCAAGTAGCCCGACTACAATTTCCCTTTGGCCTCTCTCCCACTGCACTCCAGACAAATCCGTTTGTATTTGCCCAGCAAATGTACTCTTGCCAATTGAACCATTCATAAAACGATGTCACGACAACCTCCCTTCAAACGAGAATGAGCAACTCCTAAGTGGCCTCATGGCCATGCACTGAACAGCTCCAACTTCATTCTCCGATTTAGCAGTGACTGAATATTCTTTTATGACAGGCTGAGCATGCCAAGATGAATATACCATGCTGCACCCACAGCAGGAATACGGTCCAGTCTGGGGTGGGCTGGAAAGCAGAGCTCCTGTGGCAACACAGCCTCACCAATAGTCGTTGTTTTCAGGTTTTTAAAAAAGTAGCCATTCTCAGTACTAATCAGGACATAGGCACGGGCAAAGACTTCACGACTAAAACACCAAAAGCAATGGCAACAAAAGCCAAAATTGAACAAATGAGGTCTAATTAAAGAGCTTCTGCACAGCAAATGAAACTATCATCAGAATGAACAGGCAACCTACAGAATGAGAGAAAATTTTTCAATCTACCCATCTGAAAAAGGTCCAATATCTAGAATCTACAAGGAACTTAAATTTGCAAGAAAAAAACAACCCCGTCAAAAACTGGGCAAGTATATAACAGCATTTCTCAAAAGAAAACATTTACATGGCCAATAAACATATGAAAAAAAGCTCATCATCACTGGTCATTAGAGAAATGCAAATCAAAACCACAATGAGATACCATCTCACAGCAGTTAGAATGGCGATCATTAAAAAGTTAGGAAACAACAGATGCTGGAGAGGATGTGGAGAAATAGAAACGCTTTTACACTGTTGGTGGGAGTGTAAATTAGTTCAACCATTGAGGAAGACAGTGTGGTGATTCCTCAAGGATCTAGAACTAGAAATTCCATTTGACCCAGCAATCCCATTACTGGGCATACACCCAAAGGATTATAAATCATTCTACTATAAAGACACATGCACACGTATGTTTATTGCAGCACTATTCACAATAGCAAAGACTTAGAACCAATCCAAATGCTCATCATTGATAGACTGGATAAAGAAAATGTGGCACATAAACACCATGGAATACTATGCAGCCATAAAAAAGAAGTAGTTCATGTCCTTTGCAAGGACATGAATGAAGCTGGAACCCATCATTCTCAGCAAACTAACACAGGAACAGAAAAACAAATACCACATGTTCTCACTTATAAGTGGGAGCTGAACAATGAGAACACATGGTCATAGGGAGGGGAACATCACACACCAGGGCCTGTTGGGGGTGGGGGGCTAGGGGAGGGATAGCATTAGGAGAAATACCCAATGTAGATGACAGGTTAACAGGTGCAGCAAACCACCATGGCAAGTGTGTGCCTGTGTAACAAACCTGCATGTTCTGCACATGTATCCCAGAACTTGAAGTATAATAATAATTTAAAAGTATCCATTTTAGTGAGTTTCTTCCTGCATGTGTCTCTGAAGTCCTCTCTTCTTTCTCTCATAAGGACATCGTCACTGGATTTAGGATTCATCCTAAATTCAGGATGAGTCATCTTAAGATCTTCAGTTACAACTGCAAAGACTCTAATTCCAAGTAGTTCCTCTCTGAAGTCCCAGGTGGATGTGAACCTTTGGAGGACATAAGTCAATCCACTGAGTATGAAGTGGAAGTTGAGGTTCCCTTTTTTCCACATGGATATCCAGTTCCAATATGGTTTTCCCAAAATAACTTACTTTCTTTCCCCCACGATGTTCAAATATGCTTTATTCTTACCACATTTTGGTCTGCTGGTTCCAGCAATCACTGAAAGAGACATTGAAGTCCTGGAAGTGTCTCTGTGGATTTTGACTATTTCTCCACCAGTTATGTTATTTTCTTCACGTATTTTGAAGCTCTGCTATCAGGTGCACGCACATCTAGAATTATGGTCAGTTTTTCGCTGTTCTTCATTTGGATAATTTCTATTGTCCTGCATCCAAAGGCAGTGTTCCTTTCTTCATATCCACTATTGTAAATAGTGCTGCAATAAACACACGTGTACATGCGTCTTTCTAGTGCATGGGTCATACCCAAGCTGGTGTAAGCCAGTCAAGTACATTTTTTATTTCCCACATTGTATTTCTCAGCTGTAGAATTTTTGTTTTATTCTTTTTAATAGTTTGGAATTTTTTGTTAACATCCCCAGCCGTTGGCCATTTTGTTTCTTGTTTGCTTCAAGCGTCTGAAATCTCAGCTGCTTTAAGGTCCTTGTCTGCTCATTCTGACGTTCCCACCACATCCAGAAGGGTCTCCCCTGACCTCTTCCCCTCCTGGTTATGGTGTACATCTCCCTGCTTCTTCTCGCCTCTAGCGATTGTTTTAATTGTGTGTTTAACGTTATAGATACCATCCTGCTGAAATGCTGGACTCTGTGGTTTCCCATAAGGTCTGCTGAGTTTCGGTTGGTGGGCGGTGAGCTTATCGGTGGGACTGGCCTACCTTCCCAGGCTTATGTGTAAGTTTAGCTGGAGGAGCCCCCGAATAGCCCTGCCTGGCAGCTGAGTGAGACCTGTGCATGGCGCGTGCTACTGTGTCTCTGTTGAATGCAGGTGGGCAGTGCTGTCTCCCCATCCTTCCACGTGGACTACTCTGGACACCCTGTTCTGCTCGGAGTGCTCCTTGTTCTCCACGACACTCAAGGGGACCTCTCTGCAGAGTTCTTCAGGTCTTGTCAAACCCGCACTGCAAACCTTGCAACTCCTCACACACCCCAACCTCTAGTCTCTGTCCCCAACTCCACAAGGCCACCATGCTGTGCATGGGCTCCACTCGCTCGTGCCACAGCCCAGAGAGAGTCCCTCAGTGATCCCACAGCACACCCCATGCACCCCCCAGGAATCCCACCCTTGGCTGCGGTCCTCAACGTCTGAAAACAGGTGCAGTCTGCTGGGATTTCCAGCTGTTGATGCTCAGAGAGTTACGTCCGAAACACTGCTCTGGTGTGTCCTAATAAATGGCTTTTAATTCATATTTTCTTACTTTCTGGAAACAAAAGCTTGGCAACTTACTGTGTCCTCCTTGTTTTTCTTTTTTTCAGGCTTTCGGGAAGCTCAGAAATGAGGCAGATAATGAACTATAACAAGATCTGCCCTTGTGACTTGCTTATTTGATTGTCTCTTTTTATCAACTTAATTTTAATTTTATTATAAAGTGTGTAGGTAAGGCAGCCGAAGAAAACTGTGAAGCCACAGGAGCCTAATCAACAGACCCGATTCCTTCCATCTGACTCCACTGTCATCATTCTACTTCACACCCCTGTCCTGTCCTCCCTGGTCTCACAGTGACTGTTGAATCCCCCTCAGCCCGCGTTCTGAACAAATGCACCTATTTGGGTTCCTCACAAATCCTTGCAAAAACAAAACAAATAAAACAGAAACACCCTGTGCTCCTGTTTCTACCAAGATAAACACTGCCCATGAGCTCTCTGTGCCTCACTCACGTGGTGCCCTCTGCAGCACCAGCACGACGCCCGACCCACGGTCAGCAGATAACAAATGTCTTCAAGGCTCTGCGTGGCCAGGGCAGTCTGTAGATGAAAATCCTGGCTCAGAGAGGAAACTGCCGTCTCCCCAGAACGGGGCTTTCCGGGTGCCTGCCGGTGTCAGCATGGACGTTCGCCTCTGCATAAGGATAGGGAAGGAGACACCTGTACTCCTGTCCCTCCTCCTGACACTCGGTGGCTTGCAGCAGGGCGCTGCCCACAGTGTGAGGTGCCATTTATCTGGCAGCCATGTATTGAAGGGCTCACGCAAACCTCCCTGCCTGCTGGGACTCCGGGCTGGAAATCTCGACCCTGGACCGCTGGGATCTGGCTCAGGAGGAACTTCTTAGCATTGTGAACTATTGGACTTGGCCTTCCTCTCTGTCTAGGCCATTCTTCCTTTCCAATGGTGCCTTTACTTTCGTTTTGGTAGGGGTTAAGATACTGGCAGCTCTTTGTTCCCTGAATTGTAAAACAGTGGCAGAGCTATTCTTCTGAGCAAGGTGATCTGCTGGTTGATAATGATGATATGAGCAAGAAATAGCAGATGTGTTTTAGTGTCTACACTGAAGGACATTCCAAAGCCCTCATCCCAAGCTCAGACACAGGGCTCCATGCATCTGTAATCTTGTCCGTAACTGTATTAGGGTTCTCCAGAAAAACAGAAGCAACAGGAGATGACAGGACAATTTTAAGAAATTTGCTCATGTGATTGTTGGTGGGGGGAGAATCCAAAATCAGTGGTGCAGGTCAGCAGCTGGAAACTCAGGCAGTGGTGCGGTGCTGAGGTGGACCGTCTTCCTCCATGGAAACCGCCGACTTTATTAGTAAGGCCTATGGCTGGCTGAGTGAGGCCCACGCAGTTACAGAGCATTCTCTCCTTTACTTCAAGTTAACTGATTGCAGCTACTGAGCACATCTGCAGAATACCTTCAAAGCAGCACCTAGATTCATGCTTGATTAAATACAGGAAAAGAATTGCTCATGGAAGTGTCCATATAAACAAGTTTTAAAGGGATTGGTTTTAAGTTTTATGGCAAAAAAAAAAAAAACACAGAAGGTAATTAACATTCGGGAAATATTTACACTTGGTCAGTTGCAGTGGCTCACACCTGTAATCCCAGCACATTGGTAGGCTGAGGTAGAAGGGCTACTTGAGGCTAGGAGTTCAAGGCCAGTGTGGGCAACATAGGGAAACCCTGTCTCCACAGAAAAAAAAAATTTAAAGTAGCCGGGCGTGGTGGTCTATGCCTGCAGTCCCAGCTACTGGGGAGGCTAAGGTGGGAGGATCACTTGAGCACAGGAGGTCAAGGCTGCAGTGAGCCATAATCACATCACTGCACTGCAGCCTGGGCAATGGAGCAAGACCCTGTTTCAAAGAAATAGAAAGAACAAAAGGAAGGAAGGAAGGGAGGGAGGGAGGGAAGGAAAGAAGGAAGGAAGGAAAGAAGGAAGGAAGGA
>NW_016107329.1:8379832-8395664 GCF_001604975.1 Cebus imitator
GGGAGAGAGGGAAGGAAGAAATTGAAAGAAGCAAAAGATTTACCCTTGGTTTACCCTTGCCAGTCGTCAAAGAAATGCAATTTAAAACAAGATTCCACTGTTCACTTTGCAGATCGATGAGATGTTGTTCTTTGTCTGATATTTTTAGACCCCTTACTGTCCCCAAAGTCATGTTCATGGACCGTGATCCCTCATTTTTTCCATAACAATACTCCATCCTAAATTTCTTAGGTGTCTTGATTTTCTGTCAAATTGAGGCAGGATAGGAAAGAGACTGGGTCCTGCAGACACATGACAGAGCACCCCAGGTCCCGACGGGGCCCACACATTCAGGCACGTTTCCTCCCCCGCTTGCACCCCTTCAAAAGTGCACTGGGTCACGGAGGAGGAAGGTCAGGCTCCCAGGTCTGCTGACCAGGCTGAATTCCCGACCATATAAGGAAGGGCCTGTCTGTCTCTTTGAGTGATGCCTTCTGAGGTCGCTGACACAGGACTCTGGAGATCCCCACAGGGACCTGACCAGGTCCAGCTGCCTGAAGACCAGAGGGACTGCAGCCTGACCCTCACGCCTTTGTCATGGTAATATTAAAATCACCACCCAGGGAGGGGCTCCTCTGCCATTTTCTGGTCACGTGATGCATGTTAGGGCAGCCCAGACCTCACCTGAGCATGCCCGATGTCACTCCGTCCCCGCCTCACCTTCCTGCAGATGGCAGGAAGGGCGCTGGTGTCCAGATCCCTTCCCGCGGCAGCTCTGAGTGCCCAGCCCCAGCCTGTGAGCCTGGCCTGAGAAGAATCCCCGGCCGGCCTGGTGTCACCTCCACTCACAGGAGAGCCAAAGAACTCAAGATCTGGATGCAGTCACAGAATAAGCTCGTTTCTGAACTTCTGTCAAAAGTCAGGGAGGGAGGGGTTTTCAGTCACTGGGAGGGACAGGAAACCAGATAGCCAAGAAGGTGCAGGGGAGCCCTGGAGCCGCTGCATGCCCAGCAAATGTCAGCAGGCCCTGCGGGTGCCAGGACACAGGCCAGAAGGCAGGTCGCCAGGATGGAGGCTCCTTCCCTCACTGAATTATGTTTAAAGTTGATACGGTGTAACTGCTCACCTGGAGGGAACACATGAAAACGTTAAATTATATGTGGCCTGAGGACATCAACGCCACGGTGAAATGCAGGACCCCCGGGGGGCCCTGGGCTGCCCCCGCCTGCGGCCTGGCTGTGCCACCACCTCCCTGGGCTGCCATCAGCTACACAGGTGAGCATCTCAACAAGGTCATCCTGCCCTCAGCACACGGAAAGCTAACTCACTGCACTCCTCTGGCGTACGGCGGGGCTGCGGTACCCCTTAAAATTGTCCTCAGGAGGATAAAGAATTGAAGGAAAAAATCGGCAAAAAGCTTTTTTTTCTTGCAAATAAAAAAAATATGACCAACATAGCAAGTAAAAAGAGTGGAGAACAGAATCAAACTAGCTTTAAAAATACATCATCTCCCAGAAGTCAGGAAGAAAGTGATTAGCATATGTGACTATGCAAACATCAAACAAATTAAACTAATGCATGCGTTTTAAATACTATAAACAAATTAGAAATCCATTTTAAAATATTTACAAGTATTTACAACATAGAAAACATATCAAGGCCTAATTTCCTTACCATACAAATACTACTCATAAATTGATGAGAAAAAAAATCACCTTACACGAGAAAAAGGAAAATTTAAAAACACAGACAAACATTAAAATAAGTACACATTTAACATATAATTATAAAGGAAATTTAAATAAAAAGACATAGGTTTCTACCTGCCAGATAAAAATCGAGATAAAGAGCTTGGTGATTTTCAGTAAGGCCAGGAATAAGCAAATACCCCTTCACATGAGTGTAATTGGCCACAACCCCCAGAGGGTATTTGCTCGGTACCCGTGATTTAAAATTCAAGCCCCCCTTATGCTAGTGATTCCACTTCCGGAAACGTACCTAATACTTGATCAAGGCTGCAGGTATACGTTGTACAGTGTTCCCTGCAGCATTCTCTGAAACTGGAAAAACAGTCGGAAGGAAACTAAGTGTTCACATATAGATGTCTGTTAAAATTATTCTAGAATGTCCTCCCAAACAGCACGCTTTTTTTTTAAAGAATGAGGTACACATATATTTGCTGACATGGCAAATGGTCTAAGTAATATTCCATGAGGGCGGGGAGCAAAATGCAGAAGTAGAATAGCATTTGAGCAAACACTTCTGGAAGGATGCCTACCAAAAAATGTCCAGAGTGGTGAGCTCGTAAGGACAAGGCAGGGATTCAAAAAGAAACGTCATTTTTCACTGTGTACCATTCAGTAACATTGGAAACGTTGCCCCTAAGCATACACACATCACTTTTATAGTAAGAAACTAACTTAAAATGTTTAAAAATTAAAACAATAAAACAGATATTGAAAGGATATCAACATACTGACCTATTTTAACAGCACTGAATTTCAAGAAATGTTTTGGTATGAAAAGTCATTAAGGGTGAAAGAGACCATTGGATATGATATTTTTAGTAGAATGCCTTGTTAAATGGGATACCTACTACTATTACTCAGGATATAAAGATCTATATTAATATAATATTCCTGGTCAGGCACAGTGGTTCATGCCTGTAACTCCAGCACTTTGGGAAGCTTAGGCAGGTGGATCACTTGAAGCCAGGAGTTCAAGACCAGCCTGGCCAACATAGTGAAACCTCATCTCTACCAAAAAAAAAAAAAAAAAAAAAAAATAGCCAGGTATTGGTGGCACATGCCTGTAATCCCAGCTACTCATAGGGCTGAGGCACGAGAATCACTTGAACCCAGGATCTGGAGGTTGCAGTGAGCAAAGATTGAGATTGTGCCACTGCACTCCAGCTTAGGTGACAGTAAAACTCCATCTCAAATCAAGCCCCCTTTAACATTCTGCATTATAATATTTATGAATATTTGTAACACTTTGATTCACAACTTCACGATTGAAGGCTCCACTGAAGGCACCTTACTACTGAAGGAAGATACCTGTCATAGTTACTGACAATTTATTTTACCACCTTACCTTAAGTTTTACATTATTATTCCCTCTTAAAAATGATATAGTCATCAGAGTTCTTTCGTTTTGCCAGATGCGAGTGAACCTTTTATCCAAAGGGAGGTTTGAAGATGATGTCGATTTTTCTTCTCTGCAAGGCGTATTCAGACTATTTGGGAGGTGGTCTTGTAGATTTCTCCGAGGTGGACCTAGTTTCTTACTACTGGAGCTCACAGCCTGTTCCTAAGATAGCCAGTCCGTGGCATTGCACATCTTAACAAGTGAGATTTCAAATGGTGACTGTGATTCTTTGTAGACATATAGGAAGAGCAATCTCTCTCCAGTCGTTTTTTTCTGGCATTTCCTGCTTGTAGTCACAGTTCAATCAAACTGCCAACCCACTGCTTCCAGACTTAGCTCATTAGTTAATTCCTTTCCTGGGCCTGGAACTTCTTTATTTCATCTATTCCAATCCCCCAAAAGAGTTGAAAGGAGAGTAAAGAAAAAATAAGAAAACTATCTCCACCAATGACCTGATTCACTTCTTACAAGAAATCAATGACAAAGTATTTTAGGCAATTAAAAATATAAAGCATTAGTTTAGATGTGCCCATCAGCAATGACTGATTTGCAACATTTTACTGAAAGATTGAAGATCCTGGAGAATACACACCGCATGGAGCCCATGGAGCTCATTAAAATGCTCGCCATCTTCTCCTGAGGGAGAAACAAATTCTCAGGAGAGGGGATTCCAAAATGATCCACTTACCACCTCACTCCTGCTCCTGGGGTGAGAGCCACTCACAGAATCGGCAGAACATTAGCATGACATCCACTTTAAAGGTAGGAAATATCTCATAAAATAATTTTAATTATACACACAAGGAGGATTTGGGGAGGCTTTTTTTTTTTCTCCAGTGACTTGAAAAACTTAAAATATGTTTTTCAATTTGGCAAAGGTAACCTGGAAGTTCTCGTCATGTAAACAAGGGGTAGACACTTTCAAATTTGATGTTGTGTTTGCTTGGGAAGATACAAATGAAACAGAAAGACCTGATAATGAGCTCCCCGCCCAAACGGATAGGCTCCATGAAGCTCAGCATCCACGCACTCCGAGAGCAGTGTGGGTGTCCTCATGGTGTCCACTGATCTGAAACCCAAGGCAGATGGGGTGGGGGTGAAACAGACTCTTCATAATTCCCCACAGCATGAAAAAAAAATGTGTGTCATGATAGGAAAATTACATGAAATTGACAGGTTTTTCACACATTAAAAACGTACTAATAAAAGCCATGGGCAATTGTGTTATAACTCGGCCAACGACAGCTGTGTCTGGGCAAGCTCGTGTCTTCATGACAGGCCTCTGACTGTCTCTGTCACCTTGAGTTCACACTCCCCCTCATTCCTTCAGTTCGGATCATGGTCTGTGGAGACCGCTTTCTTCGTTGCCAAAATTCTTCTAAAACAATGGTGAAAGGCCTCTGCGCATGCCTTTCTGCCAGCAGGCTCTCAGGGCTTCACCTCTCCAGCAAGCATTGACTATTTCTCATCCCTAATCCCTCCATTCCCTTCCAGCGCTGCCTTTCCCAACTGTAGTTTGGAACCCACAGGTCTACATACGACTTCAGCAGAAGTCAAGGATGTAACTGGGTGTAAAAGACACAGCCTCCAAACCAGCCTGCCAGGATGGGTCAGGACCATGCCTGGGACAACCACGGCCTCTCTTCTCACACACACCTCACTGCCCTTGGGCCTGGGCAGCAGCCATGACGTTTCTGGGGGGCTGGCCCACAGTATACCACACCCTGAGACGCTCCCACACAAAAGTGTTTTAGAACAAATAATTGTGGGAAGCACCGCATATCATGTCCACCATATTTATATACAAAGTTTCTGAGAAGTCCTGAGGGAAACAAAGAAAACAAACCTTTCACTCCACTGTTCCTAAAGCTATTTGACCACAGAAGTCTTGTAGATAGCACCTGTTAGCATTCCCTCAGAACTGTCTCAGTACATACATTTTAGGAGTAATATTTTGTAAGATTCCATCGCAATGAAGCAATTCGCTGCTTGCCACAGTGAGCCAGTGGGAGAACAGAGAGCCCTTGAGGAGAAAGTACAGATTGTGAGCATCTCAGCAACTCTCCTGCCCTCTGCAGAGGCAAAACATCACCAAGTCTCATCAAAACCCAGCCACCACCAGCTCACACTCCTCAGTCCGCAGTGGAATCCACAGTGACAACAGACACCAATTGTAGATTAAAAAGGCAGCAAAGCAGTGAGCTTTTGCCTTAACAATCACTGCCACCCTGATGACCCGGGGTGCTGGAAGCATGGCACGCTGCAGTACGCGGGCTCAGCAGGCGGCCCTCCTCTTGGCCATTTGGGATGTCTTGGTTAGAGAAGTCAAAGAAAAGCACTCTAGGCATTTGCCTGTGAGTGGGAAAGAGCGCCCCACACAGGCAGCAGGCAGAAGGATGTGGCCCCAGGATTTTCCTGGGGAGAGAGGCAGCAACAACTGTATAATATGGAAAGATGACAACAAGCCCAACACAACAGGGAGTTTCTCCAGATACATATTCTCCATTCGGCCCTGTTTAAAGGACTCTGCATTCATTTACCCATTTATGACTCACAACAATCCCATTTGGTAGGCAAGATTACCTCCACTTTTCAGATAAGGAAACTGAGGCAGCGGGAGGTGGGATATCTTGCCCTTGGCTACACAACGAGGAAGTGGTGAAGTGAGGCTGAAGCCAGGCCGTTGACTCCGGAATCTGTGCCCTTCACCCTCACCAGGCTGCATTCTGCAGCTTACATTTTCTTAGTGAAAAATCACAGACGGCAGACAGATGTCAAGAAGTTGGCATCGTGGAAAAGACGGTCCCGTAGATGCAGCGGAGCCACATTCCTCCTCCCCTCCCTCTGCTACGGCAATGTGCATGTAAAGACGAGTGCTCGCCACCACCCTGCCGAGTCCGGACATGAGGATGCCTCAGAGAGGCTGCCAAATCTGAGGCCATGAGTGTCATGCGTGAGAAGTCCCGTAGTTGGGGAGCGTGCCTGGCATGCCCCAGAGCTGGGCCTTCCAGAGACCTTCGCGTGGAGGTGTCCAGGGAAGGCCCAGCTGCTCTCAACTGGGGCAGGCCTCAGAACCAACTGGGGCCTTGGTAAAACCAGGTATGGGGGCCCTGCCGGAGTTTCTGACTCAGGAGGTCGGGACTCAGGCCTGAGAAGGTGCACTCCCTGCAAGTTCCCGTGATGCCCATGCTGCTGGTCCGGGACCCGGCTTTGGGTTCTGTGGGTCAGGAGCATCTCTGGGGACTCGGCAGCCACACTCTGTCTTCCCTTTGTTTGCCTTCGTCACTCTGGCCCCCACCCCACTCCATCCTCTCCTTCCCTTTGACTGGCAATCACTATCCTGTATGGACTCAGGACAGATGCCATTTCCTGCAAAGCCTTTTCTGACACCAGAAATCTGGTGTCTTGTGGAAGGGACCTTCTGTGCTGCCAGCTCTTCCCACAGAGCACAGTCACATGCACAGGCTGTGCCTGCTCTCTTGGCCCAGAGGCCACGCATTCTGGGAAGGCCAGACCACACTGAGCTGTGCACGGCAGTCTCCCCTGACTTGGCAGCATCTGCCATGTGTGATGGGTTCCATAAATATTTGCTGAATCAGTGAGCGGATTGATCCATCTTGAGGTCATCCCTTTGGAAGAGGATGTCTGGGGATTCTTTCTGGAGCTTCTTACCTGCGTGAATCTGTGGAGTTTCCAGCCTTGCTGCCACTGCTCCTTCCAAGGGCCGGCAATCCCGCCTCCCTCCCCATGTTGCCCATTCAGAACTCACCACTCAGCCACACCCCACGCAGTGCAGGTACGGTGACCGTGGAATTCACTGCTGGAGCTGGGAAGTGTGGGTGTGACAGGAGCGCTATTAATCATTCATTCAGGGCTGAAAGGCGTCCATCTGAACTGTGCTGTCCCAGGAGA
Organism: Cebus imitator; assembly: GCF_001604975.1. Classification (NCBI taxonomy): domain Eukaryota; kingdom Metazoa; phylum Chordata; class Mammalia; order Primates; family Cebidae; genus Cebus; species Cebus imitator. The sequence goes on from NW_016107329.1 coordinate 8,386,871, forward strand.
ACCGGGACACAGGGTCAGCCCAAGTGCAGAACATCCCTGCAGGGCTGCCCTCCTGGCTCACAAGCCCTCTGCTGATGGCTTCTTCGGGACAGGTGGCCATCCTTGGTCAAGCCAGCAGTGGTCAGGCTGACAGAGCCAGCAGGTGTAAAGCATCCCAGCCCACAATGAGGTGAGGGCGCGGCACAGATGCAGAGGGTCCTTCACAGGTGTCAGCACGAAGGGCAGGTATCCAGTACAAGCTATACCTGGGAAACCCATGCTGTGCTTGCTCATGGAGTAGGGGGGCCACAGGGGCTCCAACCAATTACACTCCCTGACGTGTGGAGAGAGGAGGACCAAGTCTGGGAAGGCAACATTCCTGGGGACTCCCAGATGGCGCCACCACTCTGAAGGTGACAGTTTCAGGGTGCCATCTGCAAATGAGCATTGGAGTAGCCTGGGGCTCACCTCATAAAGAGGGCCGACCATGGCTGGAGGGGCTGAGGGCCTGTGGGAGCAGAGCGCTGGCTGGCGAGGGGGAGCTGCAGAGAGGAAGAAAATGGGCCTCTCCTGGTTGGCATGTTGTGTACCAGCTCCAGACCCAGAAATAGGGCAGAGAGTTTCTTGGTCTGTTGAGCTCTTCATCTGCAGCACTGAGGGGTCACCACCCCCAGATGCTAGCACTTAGGATGGGGCCATTCAACTGGGCATTAAAAAGCAGCCTGGACACCAAATCAATTTTTATTACCTTGTTTGTCTAGAAAAATCTTCTAAATTCCAAACAACGGATTTAAACATGAGCTGTGGGACACTACCTATTTGTAAGTTGGAGCTGTCGGGAGAAGAAAGCACCGATCTGACCCCAGTATAGAAAACAATCTGGCATGATCTGTGCCGACAGCAACGGGAATCACTAGTGCTATAAATAAAACAAGAACAAGAATTATTACATGAAAGGCTTTAGAGGAAGAAATGTTCCTTTTTGAAAAACGGCATCCATCTGTGCAATGGTGAGAGGTGCTTAGTGATCATTCAATTAGAAGCAAAAATAAAGACTAAAGAGGTAAGGCCAGCATTCCCAGGGAAAGCTAATTATAAAGACTTTAAGCTGATGAACTTTAGATCAAAGCTTGGAGTCCTCTGATAAGATCGTGTACTCATTAATAGAACACAGTGTCATCAGCTTATTTTTAGCCCAGGAACCAGAATATTCTCAGCATCACATGATCACATTGTGACACAGGTGCCCCAAAATTAGGGCAGGTTTTGTTTTTCTCTTTTTGGGAGCAAAGTGCTAGGTTTGTTTGAAAATACAAACTCCTCCTATAAACAGTGATTCCTCTCTGTCCCAGATCTGAGGCTCTATTTTTATTATTATTATTATTATTATTTTTTTTTGCATGGAGTTTTGCTCTTGCTGCCCAGGCTGGAGTGCAATGGCTTGATCTTAGCTCACCACAACCTCTGCCTCCCTGGTTCCCAAGTAGCTGGGATTACAGGATGTGCCACCATGCCCAGCTAATTTTGTATTTTTAGTAGAGATGGAGTTTCTCCATGTTGGTCAGGCTGGTCTCAAACTCCCAACCTCAGGTGATCTGCTCATCTGAACTCCCAAAGTGCTAGGATTACAGGCATGAGCCACTGTCCCCAGAAGACACTATATTTTTATTATATATATAGAAAGCCATGTAGGATTAAACAGGGCCCTTTCATTTATTCATTTCTTTTTAATTTTTGTGAAGACAGTTTCTCACTATATTGACCAGGCTGGTCTTAAACTCCTGGCCTCAAGTGATCCTCATGCCTTGACCTCCCAAATCACTGGGATTACAGGTGTGAGCCACCACACCCAGCCAAACAGGGCCATTCTAAGTTTAAGAATACATAAAATTCCTTCACATATCTATTTACACATAAACTTTAAGAACACAAACTTCACCACACTGTATGTTTAACAAGCGCTGATGAGTTTTCTCGAACTGTTGTAGTAAGTGACCACGCCCTTGGTGCCCCGTTTAAGGATACAGATTTATGATGTTACAGCACTGGAGGTCAGAAGCTCAGGTGAGTCCCACTGGCTAAGACAGAGGTGTCATCAGGGTTGGCTCTTTCCGGGCTGCATGGCAGAGCAGGTCCCTGGCTCGGCAGCTTCTGGAGCCAGCCCACTCTTTGGCTCACAGCCCCTCCCTCCAACTTCAAAGCAGCCGTGGGCCCCTCACGTGCTGAGCTTGGGTTTCCTGGTGTGAGGGTGTCATGTGATGACAGTGGGCCTCCTGGACCATCCAGAACGACCCCTCGCCCCAGCGTCGTGACCATCATCATACCAGCTTGGTGCCTTTGCCACGTGGGTGTGCAAATCTAGAGGCTCCAAGGATCCGGGTATGGACATCTTGGGGGACCATTATCCTGCACACCCCAACCATTGTACCATTTCTACTTTGTTCTCCTCCCCTGACTGAAAGGTTGGTGCAAACGTAATTGCAAGTTTTACTATTAACTTTAGAAAAATGGCAAAAACAGGCTGGGTGCAGTGGCTCACACTTCTAATCCCAGCACTTTGGGAGACCAAGGTGGGTGGATGGCTTGAGGCCAGGAGTTCAAGACCAGCCTGGCCAACATGGTGAAACCCTGTCTCTACTAAAAATACAAAAATTAGCTGGGTGTGGTGGTGGGTGCCTGTAATCCTGGCTACTCAGGAGGCTGGGGCAGGAGAATTGCTTGAATCTGGGAGGCGGAGGTTGCTGTGAGCCAAGATCGCACCACTGCACTCCAATGTGGGCAACAAGAGTGAAACTCCATCTCAGAAAACAAACAAGCAAACAACAACACTAAAGGCAAAAACCATATTACTTTTGCACCAACCTGATAGCATGTGTTTTCTTTAATTTCAAAGAGTTGGTCAACTTGTCTATGATCTTGGATACTGTGGGAGAAAAAACATCTAATCCCACTATTGCTGTATTTTTTACATTAAAGATTAAGACTAGTTTTATGCAGGAAATCAGCATTGACGGGACCCAGGAAGGAATCAAATGGTCCCTTATTAGAGAGTCTGAAAGCCTGTGTTTGCGGGTTTCTACGCAGTGGCCCTCTCTGGCCTGGCCCTGCCAGCCCCCCACACACACGCACACTCACCCTCACTAAAATCTCTTTCATGCTTCCTTTCCTTCTGTTTCTGCCAGGGCCCAACCTGATGGTTTCTACAAGGCAGTGCTGAGCCCCATGCAGTCTGGCAGCGTTTATTTCTCCATCTGATTCCAGCTGATTCCATCCACCATGATTTTAACAACACTTCATGGAATGGTGGCACTGAATCCTGATCTTTAACCCAATGCTCTCCCCAGATCTTCACAGAGAACTTGCAAGTGTCTATTAGCCACATATACACCCTGAACTCCTGCCGTGCCTAACTTAATAGGTCCAAATAGGACTTCTCTACTAGAAAACCTGCCCTAAGTTTTGGATTCTCCATCTTGGCTAATAATGTCATCATACACTCAACATATCAAATACAGAAGCCCTGATGTCAACGTGGATCCTTCTCTCTCTGTGCCCAACTCTACCCATTCTAAGAAATGTCTTTCACATCCTGCCTTTCTTTTCCTTGAAACACCTTAAGACATAAACATGGTGGACCCAGAAAGTAATAAGCACTCTTTGCCTTCCTAGATAATGTTTCAACACATCGTCTGTCCAAGGTGCAAGGGTGGACTTGCCTTATGGTTGTTATAGTGCAATTACCTGTCATGCTTATGGAGTTCTGCTGAATGAAAGTTTCCAAGACATATCAATGGCAACACACTATCAAAATGCCATTGCTACTGCTGTGGTGTTTTCCTGTTGACAGGAATCATTATGACAGTATGTTTTTACATGGTTCTAAATGGGATCTTTGGAAAAAAATCAGTAGTAAATGCAGTAACAGCACAACTAGAGTGTCATGAGTGGTGTTGCCACAAAATTTCTGCCATCAAAACAACTGATGGCTTGATTTTTTTATTTGTGAAACGATCCATGATGCATCTGAAATGGCTCAATAAACCAACTCTGCCTATACAGAGCGGCGTGCATTTTCATACCCATCTGACAATTGTATGCCATTAAGCATTGAATATTTTGGTCACTCACTAAATCATTCCTGCTTTGGATGCTCTCTGTACATGATTTGACACATATCTCCTCCTTTAAGGCTACAATCCCATTAAAATTTCCATGGCTGTTCCTAGCTCCAGCCTTGGCTTGGCAACTCATTTCAACTCAAGTTAAAATCAACTTGGATTTGCTACAGATAGGCTTTTAAAACCTGATGTAAATTAGCCACAGTTGTCTCTTCAACATTGAAAAAAAAAGGTCTCATTAATTAAGAAAGATTTTGGCATTTTCTATGGATAGCTCACATGAACCGACAGTTACTCTTTCATCATGCTTCCAGTTATCTTATTATGTTCCTTCATTTTAGCGTGCTGAATAATCTGAGACACTGCTAATTTCATCCTGAGGTCTTGTAATAGTTTGTTCTTATCACATTTATTTCATTTTAAATTTGTTTTTATTTTTGCTTCTGAATCATACTCAGCTGTCTCTATTTCTTATATTTCAGGTCATATTCTATCTCAGATTCCTGTTTATATTGCTCGAGAATATCTGTGTGTAAGTTTTTACATATAGTATGTGTAGGTGGAAGACTGGCATGTGTTAAAAATGTTTGTATTTTGCCCTAACACTTTGTTGGATACTGGCATAGCATAGAATTCTAGGTTTGTCTTAGTTCGTTTTGGATGCTGTAACAAAATCCCATAAGCCAAGTGGCTTATAAACAACATAAAGTTTTTTCTCACAGTTCTAGGGACTGGAAGTCCAAGTTCAAGGCACTGGTGAGGGCTATGTCCTGCTTCATAGAAGGCCATTTCCTACAGGGTCCTCATGGTGAGAGGGGCGAGAGAGCTCTCTGGGCCTGTTCAATCCATTCAGGAGGGCTCCACCGGTCTGGCCGAGGCACTTCAGAGGCCCCACCCCCAAATGCCATCACCTTAGAGATTAGGATTTCAACATAGGAATTTCAGGGAGGCACAAACATTCAGGCTGTTGCAAGGTTGAAGTTTATTTTTCTCAAAACTTGAATTACAAAGTCCCTGGTTCAGGGACTTCATGCTCGCTGCTGTCTCTGCCAAGAACATTCTGGCGTCTGCAGGTCCTTCCAGCCTCCTTCCCTCCTGCGAATCTTCATTCAAAGCCGGCTTCTGAGCGAGGCCTTGCCTGGACACCTTCCCCGCGCTGCTGCCTCCCTCCTTTATTTTTCTCCCTTAAGCCTTTAACACCAACTAACGTTCACTGTATTTCACCCGTCCACCTTGTTTGTTGCTGGTCCTCTACAGTGGAATCTAAGCTTTGGGAACCTTCATCCAGAACAGCGTGTGGCTCCTAGAACTCGCTGAGGACATGCCTGCTGATGGGTGAAGCCAGCCATGAAGCCAGTGCCCTGTGGTCTGGCAGCATCTGCCGACGGGGCGTCTGGCGTTTCTGTCTGCCTCGTCCCTTCTTATATAACCTGGTGCCTGTTTACGTTGTATCCGCTCTGCAAGTTTTGGGGGTTATCTCTCCATCTTTGCTCTTCTAAAATTACATGTTACATTTCCGAGAATGGCTCTGTATTCATAAATTATTCTGCTTGGCCATTAACTTGTTTATCAAAACTTAAATCATTTGCAGCTCAAGGACATGATTTGCCTGTGATTTCTTTAATCTACTCTTCACTCTTTTTTGCAAACTCCACCTTGCGGACTTAAGCAACTTTCCTGCCTCTGCCTCCCAAGCAGCTGGGACTACAGACGCGCGCCATCATGCCCGGCTAATTTTTGTATTTTTAGTAGAGATGGGGTTTTGCCATGTTGGCCAGGCTGGTCTTGAACTTCTGAACTTGTGATCCACCCTCCTCTGCCTCCCAAAGTGCTGGGATTACAGGCGTGAGCCACCGCACCCAGCCAACTTCAGTCTTATTTCTGAAAGTCTTGAATCTACTTTTCATATCTTTATCATATCTGTTAATTCCCTTTTATTTTATGAACTGAAATTTTCTCAGCATTGTTTTCCAGCTCACAGTTGGTTCGTCCATCGCATCCGTTCTGTGACTTTGTGCATCCAGAAATGTTTAATTTTAGCATATTTAATAAGAACTTTTTTTGTTCTCAGATAGCTCCTCTTTCAAAGCAACTTATTCATGTTTTACGAAGGAATTATCCTCTTGATGCTCGCTAAATACTAATTAAAACATTTTAAATTCCTCTCTGTTCTGCAAATCCCTGCTACTCTCAACAGTTAGTTGCTTCATGGTGTTGATTGTTCTCTTTCATGCTCCTCATTTTTGCAAGTATCTGGTGATTTTTGCTTTTCCTAGAGTGTTGAATGAGGAACTGCGTGCTGGGGTCTGTGCTTTGGTGGTGGTGTGGCTCTGCACCCCGTGGACCTCCATGCACCTGGACTTTGTGAATCCCGGAAGCCACAAGGAGGGTGGATCAGAGGAACCTGCAGAATAGCAATGGTCCACACTGGCCATCCTAAGATACAGTTCACTTGGGCATATTTCTGCCCTAGAAAAAGCTGCGTTTCTTTCAAAAAACAATGCTCCTCTCTTCCTTTTCTTCTGCAGGGAACTGGGGCTACTGGACGTTGTCTTCTGTTCTCGGGGCCCTTTCTCGGTGTGGGGTTCGCTTTCTTTACAGAACAGTTCCCAGCCTTTAGCTAAAGGTTTTTTTTTTTTACCCATTTATTTATTTTATTGCATTTTAGGTTTGGGGGTACATGTGAAGAACATGCAAGATTGTTGCATAGATACACACGTGGCAGTGTGATTTCCTACCTTCCTCCCCATCACCTACATGTGGCATCTCTCCCCTTGCTCTCTCTCCCCAGCTCCCCAAGAGAGGACCTTAAGGAGTAACTGCACTAAGTAAAGTACTTTGAAACTAATTGTTTCTAGTATTTGCATATTTAATTCACAAAGGGAAACTTCTCTGAGGCCCTCCTGGGAAGCTCTGGGCTTGCAGTTGCCTTTGCCCTCCCTTCCCCGTGCCTTCTCTCTTGCAGGAATTCCTCAGGATGGACGCCTTGCCTGTGAAGATCTTCTGTCTTACTTCCTAGCGCTTTGTTGTGGCTTTATTTCTTCTTAGGAGGAATTTTTTCTGTTATTCAAATTGGAGATTGACAAGAGAAGGGGAGGGTAGCCCAGCTCCTCTATTACTGAACATTAATTGACAGAACAAACAGTCCTGAAAAATAAGTGTATAATCTTCATATCCCAGCCATCGAAGGCTCAGTAAGGAGCTCTGAAACGTCACAGTTTTCCTTAAACTTTTGAAACTTTTTTTCTGGATATATTTTTCTGAACTTCAGAGCCATGTATAGGATTCAAGACTCTAAATACATCATTCTCTGCACACAGGAGAAGCAGACGCTCTGTGGTTAAAGATTCATGAGGAATTACTCAGCCAGGCCACACAATTACGATTAATAACATCATCTGACTTCTAGGTGAACACTTAGTATTTTGTTGTTTAAAAAACAAAAATAACACAGAATTTGTTTTGATTTTATTTCCAAATAACAATGTGTACCAAGAAGAAACCATAATTTTTTCAGCAGCGATGTAAAAAGGCAGCGCACATGCACCTCCCACGCCTCGTAGAGCTGTTCAGGCTGTGACATCAGCAAGCAGGCCGGGGCCTGAACGTCGGCCGGGCAGAATGCTGTCATTGCCAAACAATTTAGACCCATGCGCTTCTTGAGAAACCAAACCATAAGTTCTATTTCTCCATTTTATGATTTTATATTTCTATCTCCCATTCTATTAACAACACTGTTAAATATTCAGAAATTAAACTTGCAAGTCGAGCATACTTAGAATTCCTCCAAAAAGCTGCCACTTCTTCCCCCCTCATTCCAAACCTTTCCTCCACCCACCAAATTGCTGATTATTGGCTTCATTTCATCCTGAACACACTAAACTAAAAAAGCAAAGAGTTCAAAGGGACCCAAAGAAGCAAGTGTGCGCAAACGTGTGCACACAGGTGTGTCTGCAACAGTTGCTCACCAGCCATCGTCAACGGGTACTACAAAAACACTGGAAATAATGAAAAGATAATGATTCTGTTGATTTCAAAAAAAATCTCTTTTTTGTTCTGGCAGCTCAGAAGACTTCCATTTCAATTCAACCCTCCAGAAAAGTCAGAATTCTAGCAGTTCTAAGTGGGATGTTTGGAAACTTACCCAAATCAGCATGAGAGAAGCTGATGCCTGCGGACCTCAAATTCACGTAAAGAAACACACGTCAGAGTGATCGCACCATCCACTCCCATAGTGTGCAGGTAAGTTAGCAGAAGTGGACTCACCTTTTTCTCCTTCTGAGGGAGTTTGGTATTTTCCTTTTTAACTTTCCTGAGTATGATCAATGGCTAATTACATTTTTATGCTAATATTTTATAGTTGAATTGTGCTGTCCTAAGGAATGTTTTCTATTTTAAATTTCCTGTGTAAAAGGGGTATAGATTTAATTTTTGGAAATGTCTCCCTTTATATTTTGGTTAAACAAGTAACACAATATTAATTAGGATAGAAAATAATAAATCCAAATATACAGATGAGAAGTAAGAAAAAAAACATTAAAAAAATTCCAAACCCAGCCCTTGCCCCGTCCCTCTTTTCTCTTCTGGGTCCCAGTGCCTGTCCTTTCTATCTGTATGCCCGTGCACGTCCACTGTGTAGCTCCCACTCGTAAATGAGAACATGCGGTATTTGATTTTCTTTTTTTTTTTTTTTTTTT
>NW_016107329.1:8395989-8476821 GCF_001604975.1 Cebus imitator
CCCGGCCAGATTTTCTGATTCTGCATTAATCCTATTGGCTACTATGCTCACTGTTTGGGTGATGGGTTCAAGAAAAGCCCAAACCGCAGCGTTAGGCAATATATCCATGCGACGAACTGGCATACATACCCCCCAAATCTAAAATTAAAAATAATAGTAAAATACTATATTCTAGAGCTGCTCACTGTTAGTGCTGTGTGTCCGACCCTCAGGACTGTGTGTGTGTGTGTGTGTGTGTGTGTGTGCGCACACACAAAACAGTATGTGCACCAGCACGTGATGTGCTCAGGGCCGCACTTACAGCGCTGCGTTCAGCACCTACGAAAGCCCTGAGGATGGGAAGGGCGTACAGTGAGGAAGCCGCTCTCGGGCAAGTTTCCATCAGTCAGGACCTGGGGTGTTTCACCAGCTCCACAATCCTGGCTGGACTCTCTCCCTTCTGACATTGCCACTCCCTATGCTTCTAAGGAAAAGCCAGGCCCCTCCTTCCTAGAATCTCCTTCCTCACTTGGTTCCAGGCAAGAGTTCGCCAAAGAGGCGCTGGAGTGAGCTGGAGAGAGGCCTTCACTCTCCACAGACCGCTGCCGACAGATGCATCTTCTGTTTCCGCCAACTCTGCCTGCATGACAGCCCCAGGACTGCGTGGGTTAGGGGATCCTTTTGCTGTCTCCCGGGTGATATTTGCAGCCAGAACACCCAGGACATCAGAAGCAGGGCTGAGACAGACGCCATGGGCAGCAGAGGATAGAAGGGGAAGGAAGGGGGAGTAGGCAGATCTAGGGCTTGCTGAGGAATGGGGCTCCCTCCCCCCAGCCACTGAGCCAGGTGCCCACTAATTCTGTCTCATTTCGTCCTCTCAGCACCTGCCAGGGAGGAGGAATAATCCTGCCTGGTAGATGGAAAACCCTTGAGTACATCCAGTCAGCCAGAGGCCGTGAGCTAACAAATGGCAGAGCTGGGACCGAAGCCCTTTGGCTCTAAAACCATGCATTTGGCTCTCAGGAGCCCACACTTACAGAGAAAGAAAGGTGGGTGTCTGTCTGCAGGTGAAGACGATGGCCGCAGAGTTTCAGGGCGACATGGAGGGGCCTGTAAAAGGGAAAAGCAATGTGTCAGAGGAATGGAAGGGAAGAATTCAAGCCTGCAAAGGAGGAACTCATTACTGAGAGAGTGTCCGCAACAACATCTGGGTCAGCCCCAGAAGCAACGCATAGCGGGTACCAGGTGAGGGAGCCTCAAGCACGAAGCTCTTCAACCTGCAAAGGGTGGGCGGGCTCCTTCTGACAGTCTTGACTCCATGTGCTCTGAGCAAGAGAGTCTTAAAATGTTTGGTACCTAAACTCAATGTAGCAGCTAAAGGAGCCGTATTAGTGTAGGGTGTTCTAGAAGATTCGGCTAAGCCTAATGCTGGGTTAAAGTTTACCTTTTCCTAAATGTATCTCCCTTGAATTTGGGTATCTATGTGTCTGAATTTTTTCTCTTAATTTTGTGGTTCTGTAATCATTTGAGTCTTTTCTCCTGTAAAATTAGCTTCTGAGTCTGTTTTCATCTTCACCAATGTCTCAGCATTTGCTGTCTCCTAGCTAGGTAATATTTCTGGGATTCCTCTCCCAAGACCATAAAGCCACAAATGGGAAACTTCTTCTAATAAATGAATCCGTCTTTCAAAGGATGGAGCAGGTCCCAAGAGGAGCTTGATCACTAGAGCTGTGAAAGGCAACCTGATCTTTTTCAGGTGTCAATTGCCAGTATCCCAGAAGACACAAAACCGGGAACGGTGCTGTCGTGTGTTCTGTTGACCTCAGGTGCTGAGTGTCTGTGTCCGAGAAGGGTCTGTCTGCCCATTTGCCTGAGTGCCTCTTCCTCTGTGGGCCTCCCCATACTTAAATCTGCTTTCCTATCTCTTTGTTATACTTCTCTTTTTCTTTTTATCTGGTCATATTACATAACATAAGTATAGTTTTATTAATTTTAGCTTCGTCTTTGTTCCCTATTCTTAATTTAAATTGACGATGACTACAACACTTAATTTGCTTTTCTAAAAAGTAAGCAAAAGGAAGTCACTTTTCATTAAACAGCACTAATTGGTTTTCCCTGCAGTAGAAAAGAAACTTTCCTGCCACTGGCCCATGGTCTGTGATGAAGATGACTAGGCCCGCTGTCGTTTGCACCTCTGCACAGCCGGAGTCCAGGGCACCCTTCCAAGGAGAGCCTCCTGGCGGGAGCCACGACCTTGGGCCTTCCAGCAAATGAGAGAACAGCTACCATTGCCCAGGTAATGCTCAGGGCACAGCTGACCTGCGTTTCTCATGAAGAGCACGCTGGTCTCTGACACTGTGAGCTAGTAAAAAAAATTCAGTGTTCTGTGTGCAAAAATGGTTATTACTTCTGGTGGTGTAAAAAAAAAATTCATGCAGGGCCGTTTAACAAGATGCCCTGAGGCCACTGGCAATGCCAAAAGATTAAAAATCAGTACATTTCCTTGTGTTTATACATCTTCCAAGAATCTCATTACTAATAGATTCATAGACAAAAATTCACATAGCATCCACCTGCTGACTGACAGCTTCTGACGTATTCGCCCTTGATTAACAATTCAAAACAAAGTTTTCAAATAAAATTTCAGAGGTGACTCTGCAACACAGTGTTGGTACAGTCTAAAGCAAGGGGGAGGGGAAATGCGACTTCATTTTGGTTTTTAACTTTACATAAACTACATGACCCTCACGCAGTGGTAGTGTGTAAAGGGGCAGAGGAGGCTTCGGTGCCTTCAGATCAGCATGGAACAGCTCTCTGGAACATCTATTTTTTATTTAAAAATGTTGATAGAAAACTTTAGTTTATATTTTTAAAATCTGGCTATATCATGGCATAGGACATATCATCAGCATTAAAAGATAAAACTTAGAGTTCAAGTAAATTCTCTATTTATTGCTGAGAACTTCAGATAGAAACACACCCACACACCTGAGATGAGGTGGCCCATGCCTAGAGGTGTGTGTATATACTGCTAACACAGCCTGAAACACACAGCGTGGTCCATAACAAAGTGCCCGCATTCCCACAAGCATCTCAAATGCTTATTCTCTGGGTGTTTTTTTTCTTCATTTTGTGTGTATATGTGTGTGTGTGTGTGTTAAGATAACTTTTTAAAAATTATTAGCTTAGTCTTTGTTTAAATTTTTAGCTTGGTCTTTGTTCCCTATTCTTAATTTAAATTGATGATGACTACAACACTTAATTTGCCTTTCTAAAAAGTAAGCAAAAGGAAGTCACTTTTCATTAAACAGCACTAATTGGTTTCCCCTACAGTAGAAAAGAAGCTTTCTTATATTAAGTTCTGGAATACATGTGCAGAGCGTGCAGGTTTGTTACATAGGTATGCACATGCCATGGTGGTTTGCTGTGCCCATCAACCCGTCACCTACATGCCCCAGTTAAAAAACACAGACTGGCAAATTGGATAAAGAGTCAAGACCCACTGGTGTGCTGTATTCAGGAGACACATCTCACATGCAAAGACAGACATAGGCTCAAAATAAAGGGATGGAGGAAGATTTACCAAGCAAATGGAAAGAAAAAAAAAGCAGGGGTTGCAATCGTAGTCTCTGATAAAATAGATTTTAAACCAACAAAGATCAAAAAATACAAAGAAGGGCATTACATAATGGTAAAAGGATCAATGCAACAAGAGGAGCTAACTATCCTAAATATATATGCACCCAATACAGGCGCACCCAGATTCATAAAGCAAGTTATTAGAGATCTACAAAGAGACTTAGACTCCTTTGCAATAATAGTGGGAGACTTTAACACCCCACTGTCAGCATTAGACCAACAACACAGAAAATTAACAAGGATATTCAGGACTTGAACTCAGCTCTGGACCAAGCAGATCTAATAGACGTCTACAGTACTTCCACCCCAAATCAACAGAATATACATTCTTCTCAGCACCACATCATACTTATTCTAAAAATTGACCACATAATTGGAAGGAAAACACTCCTCAGCAAATGCAAAATAATGGAAATCATAACAAACAGTCTCTCGTTAGAACTCAGGATCAAGAAACTCACTCAAAACTGCACAACTACATGAAAACTGAACAACCTGCTCCTGAATGACCACTGTGTTTATTTTCAAACATGCTAAAATGTTCTATAAACTTGTAAGAACATAAACATTCCACTCGCATTCAAATTATATCAATGAAATCAGGGTAATTAAGGTAATAGTGATACTGTTCTAGCAACCTTAGAAACTTTCCCAGAAACAAACCTTTCACGTGGATGGGTAGTTCCTTTCACCAGAAGGAGGCTGAGGCAATTAACATGACACTAAATGAGAAGCCATCCAACCAGGTCCCCACTGGAGATCTGGTGTAAACTATCCATCAACTGTCTCAAAGATCAGAGACCAAAGCTCACTTCTTTAGGTCTGCAGAACAGACATTATCTGCCATCATATTCTATTTATTCCTTTGACCTAGAGGGAAATTATATCTCAGTCTATGGAGGGTAGTGGGGCCTCAGTTTTTGCACCTTTGGCTGAGGTCAGTGGATTACATATCAGCTACCAAGATTTCTACTTTCCTGCTGATGGGATTTCAGCAATTTGACATTCCCACCCAAGTCACCACAGAGCACGATGTTGAGAGGTGTGACCCTGTTTCACAGCCACCAAGAATAACATAACCAAAGGCTACTCAATGTCGGGCACCTGCTTCAGGGTGAAAAACGTTAAAGTTGACTGTGGATTGGCCAGATACAGATTTGCAGGGAAAACTCATTGGCTTCTTCCCTCTGCACAGTTCTGCCTTTCTTGGCCTAGTTCTATGCTCAGGAGACCTACCTGCCAGTCACTCAAATGGTTACTTACGTTGTGGGATTATCAAGCACTTCTTGTGCTTTCCATTAAAAAATTGGTTTGGTCCCAAGATGAGAAAACACACTGTGCTGGCCTGTCATTTTGTTTGTGTCCTCAGGGGATCTTATGTTTCAAAGATGGTGCACAAAGGGCCCATTAGGAGGAAAATTTCTTTCCTTTGCATTTATAATACTGACAATAATACTCTGAAAGCATAAAAAATACTTTTTAAGCAATGCAAAAACAATGCAAAGGAAAAATGATAAATTCCACAAATGTAGATGGACGTTATGTCAAGGGAGTGAAATTCTGAGTGCTTTTGTTTCCATTTCCCAAAATGTAGTTAAACTTCTTGTGAAATTAATAAAATTATAGCATTGTAAGAACTTTCATCTACCTCCTGACATCTCAATTTGCTTGCAAAAGTGTGCATTATGACCTTGAAGACTGATGGAGATGTACGATGATAGTACTATCCCACTGAAAGCTTGATCCATTCTTCTGATGGAATGGGAAATCCTCCAGCACGGTCCAGCTTCCTATAAAGAACAGATAAAGAAAGAATTCATTCCCAGAAATAAAGTGGCTTTCACGTACAGAAAAACGTTCCTTGTACAGCGCACCTGAAACTGCCAAATAAAATATATATACAAATATATAGGTATACTTATATTTCAAGTGCCTGGCTGCCTATGTAAAAATAGGAAATCTTTGGATGGTAGAAAGGACGATAAAGTACCAATAAAGAATTTAAGAGGGCCAGTAAGACAGCATTTTATAGGGACATTACTCAATCCCTACTAGCTTAAATCATGGGGTTTAATGGATATCAGGACAAGAGCCTCAAAAAGGGAGGTCACATCAGACTCCTAAATGAAGCTGGACCCCTAAAAGGTAAAGCACCAACAAAGACAGATGGCAAACATACTCCTCTGTTTTGATTTTGGCTCTGGATATAGGGAGAATAAAGAAATGTCTCTAATGACAAGCCCCTCTTTCTGTGAGCTTGAAGTCTCATTTCATGCAATTTTTGTAGCAAAAAAAAAAAAAAAACTTAAAAAAAAAAGCAATAAACTGGCATAAAGTGTTTCTAGGGACCTTATAATTCTCCATAAATAAGGTCACAAAGATCCTGAAGTCACAATCAAATATTGCAAAACATGTAAGGAAAAAAATTATTATGAGGAAAGCCAATGAATACACTGACTCTTTGTATGTAGAATAAAGCCACAGATATTGCAAATATTAAAATAATTATCTAAAGAACCAAAATAAATGTGTTTAATATTTAAGTGTATATTTTTAAATAACAAAACTATGCATTGAGAGGAAAAGCTTTAAAAATTAAATTAGGAACAACCTTATCCAATACATTTGACAAATGGAGAAACTAACAAATTTGTAAAAAAACTACAAATTGTCAAAACTAACTCAAGAAGAAATTTAAAGTCTCTGAATAGTCATCAACCCACTAAGAATACTTACTTAGTTCCACAAAGGAAACATCAGTTTCAGGTGGGTCTTATAGATAAATTCTACCAAACATTGAGATGTTGTAGAAGTTAAAAATTAATCATAACAGCCAATTCAAAATAGCCAAAAGAAAACCATTGCTTGAGAAAGTAGATTTTTATAAATTACCCCAAATGCAGTTCATGGAGACAAAGATATAGAAAATATAAAACTGGTTAAGAGACACAGAGTGAGATTGTCTAATATGCATTTCATTAGGGTCCTAGAAAGAGAATAAATAAATGTGAGAGAGCCAACATTCAAAGAGAGAATGGCTGTCGATTTTCTAAAATTAATAAGAGATACAAATTTTCATATTCGGAAATTCCCAAGAGTTCCAGGCAGTGTAGTCAAGAGATGTTCATAATAAGGACACCACAGTAAAATGATAGTACACCAAAGACACAGAGGAGATCTTACAGAGCTGGGGAGAGACCACGTCTGTAAAACAGTAACAGACAGACAGCTGACTTCTCAAAAGCAACAGTGGAAGCCAGACAACTATAAACACGTCTTCAGAATTCTGAGTTGAAATAAGGATAAACTCAGACTTTTAATAAATTGTGTTAGTAATCAAGAGCTTAAGCATAGGAAAGATAAAGAAATTGGAAAGCTTGATCTAATGAACGTAATAAAGAATGCCACATTCAAAAACTGGAAAATGTTTATGCTTTCCAAATATACATGGAATATTTATGGATATTGGTCACACGCTGGTTCAAAAAAAACCAGACAAATTTCAGAGAATCAGTTTGATCGTGTTCTCTAATCTAAATTCAAAGAAATTAGAAATCAAGGACAAATTAGAACACTTCTAAATAATTTGTGACTCCAAAAAAATATATAGTAGAAATATTTAGGGCATAATGATAATAAAAATATTATTATGTGACTTAAACATGTAGAATGCAGTAAGACATTAAGTGTAGGGGTATTCATAAGTTTTTGAATGTATTAAAAAATATGGGCTAAAAAGAAATTAGCTAAGCATCCAACTTAAGAAATTAGAAAAAGACTGAAAAAATTAAACAAAGCAGAAAGAAATAATAGAAAGAGAGGATATAAATGAAAGATACCTACATGTATATATAACAGGGAGGATTTAACTAGACAAAAGATGATTTTTTTTGAACAGACAAAGTGACTCATCCCTGACAAAATTGTCAGTTAAAAAATTGAAGGCACAAATACATAAGAATGGAAGAAAAAAGAAGCACATTAGAGATAAAAGATATCTTTTTTAAAAGTTAGATTAAATTACAATCATTATGCAAATACGGTCAAAAACAGGAAAAAGTAAACAAATTCCTAGAAAAATATAGATCACCGAAGCTGACTCAGTAAGAAAAAATCTAAATCATCATGTAACTGTTAAAGATATTGAAATAGTCATAAAAAAAATCTGCAAAAAGAATTAACCATTTCATGTGGGTTTTGTGAGTAAATTCTACCAAATGTTTAATAAACAATTCCACCCTTACACAGACTCTTTCAGAGAACAGAAAAGAAGAAATTGTCCCCAAATCAATTTTTGATAATAATATATTATTGATACGGAACTAGACAAATAAGAAAAAACATTGATGTTGGTGATAACAAATTAAAATAGAAACACAGTGAAGAAAAAAACTATGGGATACAGCAAAAGCAGAACTAAGAGGGAAATTTATAAGTAATGAACACATACCTCAAAAAAGTAAAAAAACTTTAAAAAACAGTGCACCTTAAAGAACAAGAAAAGCAAGAACAACATAAATTCAAAATTAGAAGAAAAGAAAAAACAAAAATTAGAGCAGAATTGGATAAAACTTAGACTAAAATACCCACAAAAGATCAACAAAAGAAAACTTCGGGGTTTTTTTTGTTTTGGTTTTTGTTTGGAAAAAAAAAGAACCAATTTCAATTCTACACAAATTATTATCAGAGAAACTGAGGAGGAAAGAATGATTTCAAACTCATCTGAGACCAGCATTACCCTGTGCCAAAACCAAAGACACATCAAAAAAAGAAAAATAGAAGCTAATATCACACATGAATACAGATCTAAAAATTCTCAAAAAAATACTAGCAAACCAAATTCAACAACACATTAAAAAGATCATTCATCATGATTAAGTAGGATTAACCTCAGGGATGCAAGAATCATTCAACGTATGCAAATCAGTAAACAGGATACAAAACATTAATAGAATCAAGGACAAAATCCTTATGATTACTTCACTAAATGCCAAAAAAGCATTTGATAAAATTTAAATTATTTCATGACAAAAATTCTTAATTAATTTGATACAGAAGGAACATACCTCAAAACAATAAAGGCCATCTATGACAAACTCACAGCTAGATCATACTGAATGGGGAAAAACTGAAAGTCTTTCCTCTAAGATCTGGAATAAAGCAAGGACAGCCACTTTCACCCCTTTTATTCAATATTCTACTGCAAGTCCAAGGCAGAGCCATTAGTCAACAGAAGGAAATACAGGGCATCCAAATTGGAAAGGAATCAGTCAAATTATTCTTGTTTCCAGATGATATGCTCATACACACACACATACACACACACACACACACACACACATACACACACAAAATGGAATATTATTCAGCCATATAAAAGAATGAAATTCTGTCATTTGTAGCAACATGCATGACATGCATTGAAATGGAGAATAATATGTTAAGTGAAATAAGCCAAGCATAGAAAGACAAATACATGTTCTCACTCATATACGGGAGTATATCAAATGGAGAAGTGTGAATTATTCTGGGGGATGTACGTATGGAAGTGCACAAGCTTACCCCATCTGTTCCAGTACATACGCATGCCTCCAGCTTCTCAACTACCCCTGCAGGATGCACACAGCCAATTTAAAAATCAATTTGCAAATCAAAGATTAAGGCCCAGAGCCACACATGGATGCACCCAGCAGTAGGCATTGCCAAGACAGGTGGGGGACACCATGGAGCTCCAGCTCCTCCTTAGACTCCTGTCAAGGTGGTGAGTGGTCAGGTTGACTCCTCTTAGGGAGGATGGAGAAGGGGAGCTTTAGCCAAGAGAAACCAGAGCAGACACCGAAAAACATCTCTGCAGTACTGAGACCCCACAGTTCTCAGACAGGAGAGATGAGGTCCTGCCTCCCCTCCCACTTTTCTTAATCCTCTTCAATTCATAGCAGAGAGTAGCACTAAGGCACATAATTTATCACCACCATGATTTTCTTCCTAAAACACTCTCATCTTCTAATCACATCATGGCACAAACATGTGGAGGTGGAGCTCGTGGTCTGCAGCCAGGGTGTTCTCCAGCCCCAGGGAGTAATCACACTTGGTGAAAGAGACATGGAGGGTTAGCACACAGCTGATCAGGGAGAGTCTAGGATCTTCTGTCTTCTTTTAGGTTTTTATTTATTTAGTTCTGAATTCACATATGATAAAACCCACTGGTTTGGTATACAGTTCTAGGAGATTTGGTGAATGCACAGAAACACATCACCACCACCACAATCAAGATACAGAACAGCTTCATCACCCCAGATGATTGTACGTGCTGCCCTTCTGTGGCCAGCCCTGCCCTACTCATCTCTTCTCCATCTCTGTTGCCTTTTCCAGAAAGAAAGGCTTATCCATCAATCCTGTTGCATGAGTTAACAGTGTGTTCCTGTTTATTGCTGAGTAGTATTCCATTTTGTGGATGTGCCACAGTCTGCTTAT
Source organism: Cebus imitator (assembly GCF_001604975.1). NCBI lineage: Eukaryota > Metazoa > Chordata > Mammalia > Primates > Cebidae > Cebus > Cebus imitator. The sequence continues at coordinate 8,406,082 of NW_016107329.1, forward strand.
CCATTTGCCCACAGAGGAGATTGGTTTAATAGGTTTTCAGGGAACCTATTAATTTGGCTTAATAGGTTTTCAGGAGTTTGGTTTAATAGTTTTAATAGGTTTTTGGTTTAATAAGTTTCTGTTTGGTTTAATAAATTTCTGTTTGGTTTAATAGGTTTTAATAGTTTTAATAGATTTTCAGTTTAATAGGTTTTTGGTTTCATAGGTTTTCAGTTTCAGTTTGGAATAATTAAGAATAGAGCCACTATAAATATTTGAACACTTAAAAAATGTAGGTATAGTTTTCCCTGTTTTCTTTTTTTAAACTTGAGTAAGCAGGTAGGTGGGCTTGCTAATTTGGTGGATGTATGCTTAACTTGATAAGAAGTCATCAAACCACTATCGAAAGTGGCTGCACCGCTCTACACTGGCACCTTTAGTGCCTGAGCTTCCGTTCTTTTGCATCCTAGCTGGGACTTGGTATTATGAGATTTTTAACTTTACCCATTTGTGGTGGCATCACCTGGCAGATTGAATTGGCATTTCCCTAATGCCTGATGATGTTAATGCATCTCTTCATGTGCTAATTGCCATCAGTATATCCTGTTTGATGAAGTATCTTTCCTTTTGCCTATTTTAAAAAACAGTCTTTGGCCTGGCACAGTGGCTCATGTCTGTAATCCCAACACTTTGGGAGGCTGAGGCAGGCAGATCACTTGAGGTCAGGAGTTTGCGACCAGCCTGGCCAACATGGTGAAACCTCATCTCTACTAAAAATGCAAAAATTAGTCAGGTGTGGTAGTGTGCACCTGTAATCCCAGCTACTTGGGAGGCAGAGGAAGGAGAATAGCTTGAACTGGGAGGCAGAGGTTGCAGTGAGCCGAGATCACGCCACTGTGCTTCAGCCTGGAAGAGAGCAAGACTCTGTCTCAGGAAAAAACAAAACACCAACACACACACGTGTGCACACACACACGCACACACACACACACACCAGTCTTTATTTTTTAGAGAAGTGTTAAATTCATAGCAAAACTGAGTGGAAGGTGCAGAATTTCCCATATATCTCCCCCTCTTATCGTTAAAATTTTCATGATTTTGCATTTTACACTTAGCTCTATGATATAGTTTGAGTTTATTTTGTATTTATTACATACGGTTTTCTCATTATTTTAGCACCATTTTTTAAAAGATTATCCATTCTCCATTGATGTGTTTTTGCACCTTTGTCAAAAATCAATGGACTGTATTTGTGTGGGTCTCTCACTAGACTCTCCATTCTGTTCCATTGATCGATATGTCTATTCTGTTGCCAGTGCCAGACTGAGTGATTGCAATTGCTTTAGAGTAAATCTTGAAATCAGATCATGTGAGTTCTCCACGTTTCTTCTTTTTCATTTTCTATTTTTTGGCTATTTCCCCAGCCCTCTTTTAACCGGCATTGTTCTGCTTTTATCTGCTTTATACAATGAGCATCACTGACCTGCAGAATATGCCCTGACTGACTCAGCCTGCATTCACATGGCCACATGGTTCTCCAACCCACTGGCAGCTACACAGCATGAACCCCCATCCCTGGGCACACGCTCCCATCTCGGACAGTGAGCTTCCTACCTGCAGCAGCCTCTACTGACAGCTTCATCCTAACTAAACTCTCCCAAGCCTGCGACCTCCCCTCAAGCAATAGCTCCAAAAAGTCCTCTCTGATACCTTCACATCACAGCCGTTCCCCTTCTCAATGCCTCTGAAGTGCTTATTCAGGCACTGCGTGATTCCTTGTCATGGATCTGAACCCTGGCGACCTGAGAATTGCATGTGGGAATTGGTAAACTACAGATTCTTCACATGCTGACCCTCTCTCTGAGAGTCTCTGTGGGTGGGGTCCAAGATGCTGAATGTTTCACAGTGGCCAGGTGATTGTGCAGCGTTCAGGCTTAGAACCTCTGCTCGGACGTGAGCCCTGAGCCACTGGTATTGCTGGGTGTCTTTCTCGTGGGTCTGTAAGCATGTCTTGTCCCCACTTGTGCGTGGAGACCTTAACTAGCCTTCTGTGTTCTCCTAAACTCTTTTTATGGTCTTTGATTTTTTTGAACCTACATCTCTACAGATCGTTTTTGATTGAAAACTATGGTTGTAAGTCAACACTATACAGCATCACTGAGTAGTCGCAATGGAGATTGTGTGACCCACAAAGCCAAAGACATTTACTCTTTGGCCTTTTACAGGAAATCCAACCGCTGTTTCTATTGTAGAAGGAGCAGTGACCCTCAATCCTGGTTGGGTAGCGGAACCCCATGGGAGCTCCCAGTGCTCAGAACTACTGAATCCCAGCACGTTAAACTTTGAAAGTTCTCAGGAGGCCCCCTTGCAGTCCACCCTGCCTGTGAGAATGACGGGCTTGGGGAAGCTAGTGGGGCCGCCCTGGCTCTGCTCCTAACTTGCCTGTGACCTTGGGTGAGTCTTCACGCCTCTCCACACTTCTGTTTCCCATCACTAGAGGGGCTATTTGAAGTAAACCCTCTTGAAGGGCCCCTGCAGTGGGAACACTCTGGCAGCCTGTATTCTTGTAGCGTTTGTCATAATTAGGTTATTTAATGATGAGATGCCTGATGCCAATGGCCTACAGAACATGCCTTAACTGTGCCTTCATCAAATCTCCTAGAACTGTATACCAAACGAGTCACTTTTACAGGACGTGCTCACTCTGTGCTCACTGTGTGTTTGTGACAACAGTGATTTGGTAATGCTGTGACTGCATTCCTCCCAAATGCATACACTGAAGCCCTAACCCCCAATACCTCAGAATGTGACTACATTTAGAAATGGGGTCTTTAGGCAGGTGATGAAATTAAAACGAGGTCATTAGGATGGGCCCACATATGGCTGGTGTCCTTATAAGAGGAGGAAATATGAACGCAGACAGGCACAGAGAGACAGCCATATGAGCACACAGGGAGAAGCTGGCCGTCTGCAAGCCAGAGAGGCCTCAGGAGAAACCAGCCCTGCTGACACCTTGATCTCAGCCTTCCCAGCCTCCACAACCGTGAGAAACACATTTCTGTGGTTTAAGCCACCCAGTCTGTAGTGCTCCTTTATTAAGAAGCCCTGGGAAGCTAATACAGGGGGTTTGGCCGAAGAAAAACAGTTGGATTTAAAACTGCAGTGTGCTGACGTGGGCTCCCACAGTGAGCCGGAGCAATCCCTCCTGTGTGACGGCTGAATCCAGCCCTTCCGCCAGCCCAGCACCTCCCTCGGGATTGCACAATGCTTTGTCAGTTGAACCACTAGCAAGTCCAGCCAGGTCTATTTGAAACGGTAAACAAAAACTCAGCCCCACACAATAGTGACATTTACTTCCCTCGTGTTCATTCTCAGAATCTTCCACCGCAGTTGGAACTTATTAGTCAGAGTCCTTTGAAAGCTGATGCAACCTGGGCCTGGAACTCTCAGAACAAGGCATGATTGTGCTAGAACTGGATCGCAGCGCCAGTGTGCCTGGTGAGCCAATACCTGCACGGTTGTCTGCCTGACTCCAGGAGAGGCCACCGCCCCCTCCCCCTCAGCACCCAGATGTCAGGAGCTTCATTTCTACTGCGACGGAGCAGGCTGCCAACCATTCTCATGCCTGCCCTTGTCCGCTGAATGCCAGAGTAGTAAATGTTCAAAGGCTGATGGGACCAGTACTCACTTCTACCTAGCACCATGTCTGGTCTGTGCTTCTGATCATCCTGCCTGCTCTGCCCCTATGGTTGTACCTGGGGCTTACTTTCAAAGCTTAGAAAATTTTTTTTAAAAAACAGGATCTCACTCTGTCACCCAGGCTGGAGTGCAGGGGGATAATCACGGCTCACCCCAGCCTTGACCTCCTGGCCTCAAGCCATGCCTCCCAAAGTCCCAAGATTGCAGGTGTGAGTCACTGCGCTTGGCCAGGAACGTTTTTAGAACTGGGTTACACTTGCAATCTCATTCCCCAAATTCCTTCTGTCAAAAATAAGAGAAAAGGGGTCAGGTGCAGTGGCTCATAACTATATTCCCAGCCCTTTGAGAGGTCAAGGCAGGTGGATCACCTGAGGTCAGGAGTTCAAGACCAGCCTGACCAACAGAGTGAAACCCCATTTCTACTAAAAATACAAAAATAAGCCAGACATGGTGACAGATGCCTGTAATCCCAATTACATGAGAGGCTGAGGCACAAGAATCACTTGAACCCGGGAGGTGGAAGTTGCCGTGAGCCAAGATTACACCACTGCACTCCAGCCTGGGCAACAGAGCCAGACTCCATCTCAAAAGAAAAAAAAAAAAAAAGAAACAAACAAACAAAAAAGACAGAAAGACCCCTGTGCTATGTAGAAAAGAAAGATACTTGCTTCATCTATAAAGCCTTTAGGGGGAGGATTTTTTTTTACCTACACCCCCATATTAAATACCTCATTGTGACTTACTCCAGGGGCTGGATGAGCACCGCTGGTGTGGACAGCGCTAACCTTCACTTCTCCCCCCGACCACCACGCTGTCTGGTCATCATCCAGGTGGACCAGCATCTGGCATCTCAGTAGGAGCAGGACAAGAACACAATAAATGGAGAATTCCCCAAACAATGGTCGGGTTGTTTGGCCCTTCTCGTCATTTGAACTCCAAATAATTAAGGGATTTTTGTGTGTATTTAAAACTGGCACTAGAAACAATATAATCCGAGAAGGTGACTTAACCAGATACTAATTTTGCTTTATGAAAACGATGGCAGCGAACGAGCCAGACCATGTAAAATCTGTTTTCTGTTTGAAATGGCTTTACTACAAAGAGCTGGCTGGTTCTGAGTCTCGTGTCATGAAGCTAATGAGACCAAAAAGGAAAGAGAAGTAAGAGTGAGAATGCCCACTTTGTTTTAATGGGTGAATGCCCGCCTTGTTTTAATGGGTGCATGCCCACCTTGTTTTAATGGATTCTCCAATAACTGACTTCATTATCAACATGGCATGATATTTTTCAAAAACTTTACTATTAAGCAGCATAAAGCCTCTTTCTTTCCATATAAGAAGTCAGATCTTCAGGAGAAATGTTGTGGTTCTCGCGGCTTCAGGTGGCAACTGGAGCATCTCCTGGTACCAAGCAGGGCTGAATCCAGTGACCCCACAACTCTATAACATGACAGCCCCGGAGTGTTCCCCAACATCCTGACAACTGAGAGGCCACTGCTAGCATTTTCTTTTCTTCTTGTAAGTCACCTCTTCTCAAAGTGTGAACCTTCCATATGCCTGCATCAAAATCCCCTAGGGATGGGGGTTGGCAATGCAGATTCCCAGGCCCCTCCCACTGCTATGAAATCAGACAACTAGACTCTTTACAGGAAGCAGGGACATGAGTGGGACAATCCGGATCTACAGATGAATAACACACGGAACACATTCATTCATTCATTCAATATCTTTCACCCTTTGCCAACCATTAACGATTGAGTCAGAAAAAAGAGCATTATAAGCATTGAAAGAGACACGGATCAGTACTTCTCAAAGGAGGTGTGGTAAATGAATAATCTGTATATTTATAAATTCCCAAGTCTTCGTGAACTACCATGTGGTACTATTGGGCTACTAAGCAGGTCATGCCACACTCAACCTACCTCACATATCCAATGATAACTAGTTTGGTATGTGTGCTTGGATGTCATAATGATGTCAGATGAACGGAAACGTTTCTAAACGTTTACTCTCAATTTCTATACTTACGTCCTGTTGTGGAAAGACAACCAACAGTTCAAGACTTGAAAGAAGTTTACAGATCACAGTATGAGAAGCTCTTCTATAAATGACTTAGCTGCAAAGAAGGAAGTTTCCACAGCACTGAGCCAAGACACCAGGCGGAGAGGTAGGGCGAACCGCGGCAATCAGGGAGACGGCACACTTGCACTGATACCAGGCAGGACAGTGCTCCTACTGGCCAAAGAGACTGTAAGGACAGGAAAGAAATGACCACTTAGAGAATAAATCCTGCCACTGTGTGACAAGGGGACCTGTTGCCATGAGAAGCAGATTCAAAAGTAGCGCAAAAAATGAGCATCGTTAGCAGAGGTCAAGTAAGTGAGCCAACACCAATGAGAGAAGGGGTGAAGTGTCTTCAGCATAGCAGAGAGGCACAGTGCGGAAATGTGTAAAATGCAAAAGCCAGGGTGAAAGGGTAAAAGTTCAGTGACTGACAGCAGCATGTACTGCCAAAAACTCCTCGTATTCTAATGAAAGAAAAATGATAGGTAGATATTACGAAGGCAGGGAACTAAGGGCCAAGAGATTTGCATTCTACTAATTATGCTACTAACCTCTTGAACTTCCTGGATGATTTGGGAACCTCTCTAGGCTTCAGGGTTTGTTTATTATTTTTTCCTTTTTTTGAGACAAGGTCTCATTATATTGCCCAGGTGGGAATGCAGTGACTATTCACAGGCACTATCCCACTACTGATCATCACACGAGTTTTGACTTGCTGCACTTCTGACCTGGGACAGTTCATCCCTCCATAGGCAGCCTGGTGGTTCCCTGCTCCCAGGAGGTCGCCATATTGCATCAAACTCGGTGCAGGCACGGGATCAGCACAGGGCGTTACAGCTCGGGACTCCTGGGCTGCCTGAGCCATCTTCCTGCCGCAGCCTCCTGTGTAGCTGGGACTACAGGCACAAGCTACCATTCCTAGTTAGGGGGTTTTATTTTCATTGAAAAGTAGGTGCAATGGTTATTTTTGTGTGTCAGCTTGACCGGGCCATGAGGTTTCAGATATTTGGTCAAATACTATTCTGGGTGTTCCTATGAGGATGTTTTTGGAAGAGCTTAACATTTAAATCAGTGGGCAGAGTAAAGCAGATGGCCCTGCCTAATGCAGTGGACCTCATCCAAACAATGGAAGCCTGGAATAGAGCAAAATGGACGACCCCACCGCCCCAAATAAGAGAACGCTCCTCCTCCCTGGCTGCCTTTGAACTTTGACGCTGGGTCTTTTTCCCTGCCTTTGGACTAGAATGACATAATTGGCTCTCCTGGTTCTCAGGTCTTTGGACTTGGACTGGAAGCATGTTGTCAGCTCTTCAAGATCCGCAGCCCACAAACTTCAAATGTTGGGACTTAGCCTCCATAATCACACAAGTCAATTCCTTTAACATAGACAGAGATTAGATAGAGATATAGGAATAGACATAGATGATATGGACACATGTAGAGTGTGGGTATAGATACAGATGACACAGACATAGACATACATAGATAGAGATAAAGACAGACACAGGCACAGGTACAGGTACAGGTATAGGTGTAATCTCCTATTGGTTCTGTTTCCCAGGAGAACCCTGACAAATATAACCAGGATATAAAAGAAAGCATAGGGGAAAAAATATATTTGACCTTGAGATAGACAAAGTTTTCTTAGGATGCAAAAACCAAAAAACATTTTAAAAATATAATTATTTAACTTTATCAAAATGAAAAACGTTTACTCTCCAAGAGATGATATTAAGAAAATTAAAAGACAAATTACAGACTGGGAGAAAATATTTGCAAAATTACATATCTCATAAAGAACTTGTATCTAAGAATATATAAAAATCCCTTTAATTCAAGAAAAATAAGAAAGCAGAGGAGGAGGAGGTAGAGGTGGAGGATGGGAGACAGGGTTGGAGAAAAGGAAAAGCCATTTTTTAATGAACAAAAGATTTGCAGATTTACTTCACCAAATAAGATGGCAAATAAATATATTAAAATATGCTTAATACATTTAGTCACTAAGGCAATGCATATTAAACTACATGAAATAACACTACACATTTACTAGAATGTATGAAATGTAGAAGATTGACCATGCCAAGTGTTGATATGAATGTGGAGGAACTGGAACTCACACGTTGCAGGCAGATATGCAAAATGGCACAACCAGTCTGAAAAATATTTTGGCACTTTCTTAAAAGTTAAAATTACACTTAATATTTAACCTAGGAATCCCACTTCTAGGTATTTGTCCAAGAGAAAGAAAAGCCTATTTCTATTCAAAGGCCCATATGTAAATATTAATACCAGATTTATTCATAACAGCCCAAAACAGAAAACAATCCAAATATCCATTGAGTGGTGAATTCATACACATGCTCTGGTATGTCCAGTTCATAGAATCCTGCTCAGAAATGAAAAGGAAAGGACTCCAATCTCAGAACCAGGTGGCTGCAAATCAAATGCATCATGTGAAGTAAAAGAAGCCAGCACAAAGGACAACGTACAGCATGGTTACATCTCTATGCCACTCGAGAAAACACAAAACTAGGGTGAGTGAAAGCAGCCACCAGGCACTGAGGGTCAGGGGAGCAATTGACTGCTTGAGGGAAATGTCAGAAACGATGGAAATCTTTCCTACCTCAATTGTGGTAGTGGTTATGCAAGATATTCATTGGTCAAAACTCAACAATCTCTGCACTTGAAAAGAGTGAATTTTAGTATATGTAAACCATACTTCAATAAACTGACCCGAAAATTTCAGTTTATTGAATCCAGTGACCAACAAGTTTCCCTCCGGTGTTGAAGACCTGGGCTTCTACTGCCTGGCCCACTCCATCTTCCACCAGACGCACCTCCAGTGCCACCACCCCCACTGTAGATGGATGCTTTATTCTCCAGATGTTACGCCAGACATAAGCCAGAGCCCTCATGTCTTCTGTGTACCCAACTCAAGACCGTTCTGGAAAATGCTCCCTCTGGCATCTCCAACCTTTTCCATAGCTCTCTTGGTGCTCCTATTCTATGAACACAACCTCCCCCATGATCTCAGCCCAGGGTTCCCTAGGACTTGTCTCCTTGAAGAACCAGCTGTCCCAGCACCCTGGCAGGAGAAGTCTGTTCCTTTCCTCACACCTCGGGACCTCAGTCTGGATATGGAGATGGTATGTTCACACCTGTTCCTCCTCCAGCCTCTGGGGAAAGTCCCTGTGGCCCTGATGCCTTGACACCCTAGTTTTCATCCGTTACCCCCTTGCTCCCTTTGCTCACCAAAGCACCAGCAGTGGACCCTCACTGTGCTGAACCAGACATGATCTCCACCTGGACTCTTGAGTGACGTGACTCAACTTCCTCCCAAGCTTGGTGTCCAACACCTCTCAGCCACATGAACTCCTCATCCCGAATCACCTTCACCTCTGCTCATTTTCAGTTTCTGGCTTCATGGCCATACTGAAGACCCTGGACCACCCAGGAATGTTGAACCTGTGATATCACAAATTGAAACTTCCATCTCTGATTGTAACTTCCTGTTCTCTCGGGTTGTTGCTTTCATTATTCCTGGTTCCGCAGTGTTCTCTGAACGTTCCACCCATCACCTGCTCTACTCTCTCTCCATCAAGTAGCCCAACTGGAGTCCCGCTGTTGGAGTCCATGCCCGGACACGTCCTCTCCCCCCACCTCCTTGACGAGGACCCACCTCCCTTGTGTGGTTGTGTGTCTGTCCCACCTGCTTCACAAACCTCAACCAGCTCAGTCCTTGCCTACCCTTACTTAATACTGTAAAATATGCCAAAGTGACTTGGCTAATTTGAGCTTTATAACAAATTGCCATAGACTGGATGGCTAATCATCAACAGAAATTTATTTCTCACCATTCAAAAGGCTGGAAATCCAAGTTCCAGGTGCCAGTTTGGTCAAGTTTTGGTGAGGTCTCTTTTCTGGGTTGTGGAAGGTCAACTTCACCTTGAATCCTCACATAGCAAAGAGAGGGCAAGAGCTCTCTAGGGTCCCTCTAATAAAGTCACCAATCCCACTCACGAGGGCCCATTCTCATGACCTAATCACCTCCCAAAGGTCCCACCTACTATTAATAATACCATCACCATGAGGTTAAGATCAAGATACAAATGTTAGGGAAGATGAAAACATTCAATCCACTGCACAGAGCAGATGGGGTCACCAAAATTTCAGGGTCACCAGCCTTCACTGGGATCCCAAATCTGATCAACAGTTGAAGAATCTCTCACACAAGGCACTGGTGTGAGCTGGAAGCTTTCAGGAAATAGGGAAGAAGGTGATATCACAGCAACACAGACAGCTGGGGCTGAATGTGAGAATTTCCTGTGGCCAGGCGCCCTTTAGAGCTCACCTGAGTGCCTTCCTCGGCAGCGAGCGGCCCACCCTCTGCAGTATCACACCTGGACCCTAATGGCCTCCATGCAGAGCAGCTTCGGCTCCTAGGGAGCATGCTCACAGGAGGCCCTCAGGGCCCTGCCTTCTCTCTGAAAGGGACTATCCACATGGCTCCTCAATGAAATATAGACCAACACCATCACCATTCCAATGAGAAATTCTCCTGCAGCTGCCGTGGTTTTAAACTATGTCCACTAATTCTTCAGGACCCTTCCCTTCACAGGGAAGCCCAGCTCCCTCCCCTTCAGTGTGCAAGGCACTTCAAGATTCACTTCCGACAATTAGAATGTGGTGGATGCACCGATGTGTGACTTCAGAGATAAGATTAAAAGACCTTTGTCTCCCTCCTTCTCTTTTTCAGATTGCTTGCTCTGGAAGCAGCCACCTGCCATGTCATGAGGAAGCTCAAGTAACCCCATAGAAAGGCCCATGTGGCAAGGAGCTGACCTCCTCCAACAGCCATGGGTGTTAGCCCTGGTGGAGCCTTCAGATGACAGCAGCCTTGACTGACACCTTGACTCGTGGAAGACCCTGAGCCAGAGCCACCCAGCTAAGTCTCTACCAGATTTCTAACCCATAGAAAATGTGAGCCAATAACTGGTTGTTGCTTAAACTGCTAATTTGGGAGTAAATCTGTTTTCATAGCAATAGATAACTCACACAGAAACTCAGTGCAGAAACGATAAAAGGATAGTGTAAAGTTCGGGAAAGGAACAGGCCAGCACCAAGAATACGCCACTGCTTCAGCTATGCTAGGAAGTGTTGCCAATCCCAAGGGAAGTGGGACTTACACCTGGGTTACCCCTTCTCCGTGTGCCTAAAGCAGTTTACAAACTGCCGTTATGCCATGATATGATTCACCTATGCTGTGCTTTAATCCTTCACAATTCCTTCATTCTTATAACACTAAATTCCAGTTGAAGAACCCCATTCTCATGTTATTACATTGGAGCATCTGCCATGCTACATGCAACACAGTCGGGACCCAAATAAAAATTGTACTTGGTTTGCACAATTCCACGGAAACTAACTCCTATCTCCATATTTCTCTTTTCCCCAAATAAGATGAGCAAATACATCTTTTATGACTAAAGAACTTCAGAAAGAATGGTGAAGGGAAAGAAGGCACTCGAATCTGGCAGGCTAACTGTGCTTTCTTTACATCTACGCACAGCTGAGTTCCCTTCCTCTTCTCCCTTCCACTCGGCCTCAGACACAGGGGTACAGGGAGGCACTCATCCTTGCCCACGCAGCTTGTCACTTTCGACTGGAGCAGAGAGCAGTGTCTTCAGCGGTGGTTTTGACAGAATGCTCCTCCCAGTTTCTCTTCTGCAGGTCTTTTGGAAGGCTCTAGAAAGCCTGGGGAATATGTGCACCTCTGTGGAGGCAGCTGTCCTTGCCGGCACTTTGCAATCCGACCACATCAGAGATTCACAGATGGTCTTCATGCCTTATTAGCGTGAGGTCCCCACTGCAGAATGCTTTGGTCTCCAGGTTCACAGATGTGGGACATCAGCCCTGCACAGAGGCTCTGTCAAGCCCTGTCTCAGCCATGGCTCGTGGGTAAGAGCTGATTATTGAAAACCTTGACATTCCCTTCTTCCTCTTCATGTCTTTCATTCCTTTATTCACACCACACTTTTTTTTAAGGTAAAAAAAAAAATCCTCCTGTTTTGTCTGTCAACTGAATATCTACCTCAGCCCATGATTACTGTGAGCATTGCAATCATGATTAACCATTGATTCACAACTAACCTAAGAACATGAACCCATCTGGAGAAAGAAATTATGCCTTAGCCTGACATCTCCAAATTGGCACAGCTATAGACAGTTCCACAGGAGAACTAAGGAGATGACTAAGGTTTTTAAGGAGAAATTAGATGATGAGATTAAATAAACCATTTAGTCTGGAAATGAAGGCGATGAGGACTGCCTTATGCCTTCAAGCATCAGGAAACCTTCCATCTTGGTTTTCATGGAGGACAGGCATGAGGAATTGAGTTTATACATTTGTCTGATGAGGACAGTGGTGATAACAGACCAGAGAGTGGGCTGCTTGAGGGAGTGCAGTGCCCAGGGAAACGCTGGAGACTCTTCATTTAGTTTTTTGACTTTTGTTTCTTATCATGGGGTAGCTGTGATATCATCAGATTAATACAAGGTCATGCTGTGTATTTTCCAGACACAAACTAATATGCGTGTGTGTGTGTGTGTGTGTGTGTGTCTGTGTGTGTGGCCTCCTTTTACAAACACTAGGGGATTACATTCTGCATACAGTTCTACAGCTTGTTACTTTCCTTTAACGCAACATATCTTAGTCATGTTTATAGCTGAGTATCTGTATCTCTTCCTCGTTGTTTTCATGCTTAGACGTAGGCTAAAGTTTGGGCTTTCATCGTAGATACAGCGTCACTTGCTTAACCACTGCTCTATTGATAATCCTTCATCTTACTTTGGGTTTTTACTAGAACTCATGCCCACATCTTCACATACTTTTTATGAGTGTATCCATAGAAAAAATTTCTAGAAATGCAATAAATTCCTAGAAAATGAATAACTAGAGAAAAGAGACATTTATTTTTAACCCCTTGTAACTTTACATACATGTACACATATCTTCAGACATTTGTTTAAATAAACCCGGAGCTTCCAAATTGAGCGGGCGTCAGCATCTCCTGACGGGCTTGCTAAACAGTGATGGCTGGGGCCCAGCCCAGAGTTGCCAGTTCACGGGGTGCAGGATGGGGCTCCAGAATGTTCACCTGTAATGAGAGCCCAGGTGATGTGGTGATGGTGATGCCGCTGTGCTGGGGCCACTGTCTGAGAACACCGGCCTCACCCCGCAGATGCCTCTGGGAGGAGGACAGTAACATCTCAACACCCGGGAGCCAGAGCTAGTGGTTTGTTTGTTGGTTGGCTGGTTGGTTCGTTTTCCAAATGCACTGGGTCTGTGATTGTGGGAGCCCACCTTCAGGCTTCTCTGCCTGGGCCTTGCCAGGTGAGTGAGAAGCTGGTCCCTCGAGGAGCGGTCCTGTCTGGCCCATGTTACACAGCCTTGTGCCCATGCCCTGGAGCTGGCAAGCTGCCCGATGCAGCCTGCTCCCTCCCAGAGGGCAGTCCTGTGGTGTCTGCCCCTGGTGTCTCAGCAGATCCTTTGCAGAGTTTTCCTCCCACCTTCTTTAAGGTGTCCAAGGCATGACCGCAACCACCAAAAGCCTCCCGTCCCTGACACGCAGCTCCTGTTATTTTAGAAAAAGCCTCTCCTCACCGTATGGCAGGAGCACCTCCCCTAGTTCCCCTTCAGCTTTATCTTCAAAGATATCTCAGGGCCTGCCAAGCACTCTGACGTCATGAGATTGGACTCCACTGTGTACTGGCGGGTTTGCACTTCTTAGAAGTCATATTTTAAAGCACGGACAGGGGCCATGGGGCGAGAGAGACAGTGTGAGGCCAGCTCCCTGTTCCCAGGGCGCAGACCGCTGTGACATTTGCTCTCGAGGACTTAACAAGGGCAGGCAGACACAACTGACCAACGTACCTGAGTGTAAGTGGCCCAGCCACTCACGGTGACACTTAATTGAGAGGAATGAGTAGCCAGAATTCAAGTCCAGGTCAATGAACAAGTCTTGCTCTTTCTCAAGACCTCAACTTGAAGCCACATATGTGGCCTTTGCTCAGTGTCTCCTTAGTAGCCATCGTGGTGCCTCACACGGTGAAAGCTTGGCAAACGTTGAAGGACTTCAGCACACATGGTTTCATTCATTCTATAAAGTCAAGGTGTTTTTAACTCTCCTACCTACCTCTTCGGGATACAGCAGAGCCTGAATGGCCTTAGTGATAACTACCTTTGGGATCACGTCTCCACCTCTTTCCACGCATTGTAGCCTCACAGCATCTGTGTGATGGAATGTCATTATTATCCCATGGTAGAGGTGCAGTGAGTGAGGTTGGAAGGAGTTATGACTTGTCTGAAGAAACTTAGCTAGAGCATGAAAGAGCTCATTCTGAACCCAGGTTCCAGGTGTTTCTGTCACTGTTCCGTTGGCTTCTTTTATTTCTGTTATATTGTAACTACTAAGAATAAAGACCTAACATTTACTAAGTGCCTCTATGGGCTAGGTCACATAGTAAGGAATTGTACATGGATTACTTCAGGGAGAGCTGAGAATCCACTTAGGAGATGGGTCCTACTAGTATTTCCATTCCACAGATGCCTAAACTAAGGCTTAGGTGAGTTAACTCACTTCCACGAGGGCACAAAGCCAGCAGTGATGAGCCATGATGCCTGAGTCAGCGCTCTGTCTCCAGAGCCGGTGACAGGTCCTGGAACGACTGGCTGTACAGCAACTACCTCTCAATTCACCATCGGCGCCTCTCATTCATTTCACACGCAAGGCAGTTTTCAGAGGAAACGGCAGGAATTGTGTAGGCTTATGTTCACATGGGTCAGTGGACTTCTCCCCGTCATTACACGGCTTGAGGACTGGTCTCCTCTTTTATGACAATAGTCGCACCAGATGTTTCACAAGTATATCACAGAAGTGACAACATAGATCAAAGACACCCAGTTAAAGATGACAGTGTAGAAATGCCAGGTTTTCTGGGAAGGGGTTGCCCAAGGGAAAGAATTGAAGATTGAGAGTTGATAGGAACAGCCCGTGTTCATAGTCGTGCGTTTACAAAGCCGCAGAATGTTTCTGGAGGACATCAGCCTTCCAACATGAGGATGAACTTCATTCCCCGACATCCTGCCTGGCGCAGGATAGAGCTGTGATTATGTGGGCTGTCCTCTTCACGGTGACGGGGGCTCCATCGATGAGTAACGGGGGTGCCTCCAAAGGCCACGCTGGCTCTCGGAATTGCTTGGAATTTCAGGCTCAGAGAGCTGGGGCTGGAGCACTGATCATACCTTGAGGCTAAAGGTAGTGCATGCTCTGAGGCAAGAAGCTGCAGCTTGGACCTGAGCCCTGGAAAGGTGCCCAGAGGCCCCACATGGCAGAGCAGGCTGGGGTCATGAGCAGAGACAGCTCTTTACTGAGACCAGCTCCAAGACAGCTGGCCCCTAATAAGGAAGTAGAGTGGCACTCCCCACACCTCATGTCAGAGACCTTCCGGGTCCTTCAGCCTTCCTGAAGGAATACCGAGCCTCTGTGGGGCCCTGAGATGTCAGGGCTGAGCAGGTTCTAAAACAGAACTCTCAGTCCTGAGCAGCAGAAGATCAGACGAGAGTGAGGACGGCCCCAGACTGAACTGCCAGTCAGACTCAGAAATGCGCTCAGCAGCCAGGGCACAGGCTGGCGGGCAGCCACGCCTGACACTTTATTCCTTTGCTTCATGTCATTTACTGTAATATTAATACTCTCTGGTTACACATCGTCTCTAGATGTCATGATCTTGAAGGTCAGTGCTACAGTGAATTGCATCTCCCAGAAAGCCAAGTTCAAGTCCTAAACCATACCTGTGAACAGGACCTTATTTGGAAACAGGTCTCTGTGGGTGTCATCGAGTTAAAACAAGGTCATGCTCATTACCTGGGGGCTTAATCCAGTGATGGGGGTCCTCCTAAGAGGAGGAAAATTATACAGAGACATACTCAGAAGGACACACCGGGAAGACGCCGCCTGGCCACAGAGGCAGAGACGGGCACCATGTGGCTGGAAGCCGAGGAGTGCCGAGGACAGATGCCAGAAGCAGGGCAGACCCTTCCCGGAGCCTTCAGAGGGAGCACGGCCCAGGCACCCCATGATCTGGAACATTCAGCGTCCAGAACTGTGAGAAAACACACCTCATGTCAGGCCTCACAGGTTGTGGCTGTTCATTACAGCGGCCTGAGCGTGCTAAAATCCTCTGTAGGATGATAGCGAGGCTCAGAACACCGTCCCTCCACAAAGAGGCGGCGCTGCTAATACTGGGCCCAGACCTTCCTCCTCCCAGTGCACACGGGGCACAAAGGGTGCTCCGTGCACTTCATGCGGCAGAGCTGTCTCGGCCCCGTGCTCAGGCATCCTTGGCGATGGGACCTCTAGAGCCCTGCATGGATGTGGCAGCATGGATCCCGGAGGCTCCCAGATCACATGCTTGGGGCAGTCGGAGGCTCCAAGTGTGGTGCCAAATGCCTAGTGGAGGTGTCGGCACTTCTGGCCTTCAGAGTCATTCTCTCTGTGGACACTGGTAAGTCATCAAAGAGGGTGTTGCCTCTGAATGTCAGGGGCACAGCCAGGAGGGAGTGGGCCTCAGGAACATGGGGACCCCTCATTTAATAGACACGTGGCAGGCCAGTGCAGTGCGGGCAGCTCCTGTCAGCACCCTGGGGCAGCAGACAGGCTGGACCCTGTGGTCTGGGGATCAACCACCCTGGGAAGCAAAACATGCTTCCCACCATTCCATGCACTGAGGTGCCATTAACAAGGCCCTAGCAAGCAACTAGGCCCGGCCCGGGCAGGGCCACCACTTCTTTAAGCTTCAGAGCCAAAGAGAGCAGAGGCCCAAGGGAGGCACCACACCAATGTGAGAGTGTGAGTGTGCAGAAGAACACGTGTGTGTGAGTGTGTGACAGTGTGTGTGACAATGTGTGAGTGTGTAGGTGAACGTGTGGCATGCTGTGATTGGGAGGGTGTGGACCTGGGGCAGTGGCTCACGCCTGTAATCCCAGCACTTTGGGAGGCCAAGGCAGGCGGATCACAAGGTCAGGAGATTGACCTCGTGATCAATCTGACCTCGTGATCAATTGACCTGGTCATGGTGAAACCCCATCTCTACTAAAATACAAAAAAATTAGCCAGGCGTGGTGGCGGGCACCTATAGTCCCAGCTACTGGGGAGGCTGAGGCAGGGGAATCGCTTGAACCCGGGAGGCAGAGGTTGCAGTGAGCTGAGATCGTGCCACTGCACTCCAGCCTGGGTGACAGAGCGAGGCTCCATCTCAAAAAAAAAAAAAAGAGAGAGTGTGTGTAACATTGTGTGTTAAGTATGGGAGAGTGTGCATGTGAGTGTATACATGCATAAGTGTGACCGAGTGTGAGTGTGCATGTGTGAATAAGTATGAGTGTGTGTAAGGATGTGTGTGCATGTGCAAGCGTGAGAGAGCAAGCGTGTTGGGGCGTGTGCATGTATAAGTTTGCAAATGAATGTGCATATGTGTGGGTGTAGATGGGTGTGAATGTGAGTGTGTACATGTGAGTGTGTGTGTGGTTGCGTGGGCATGTGGATGTGTCTTTGTGGGTGTGGATGTGCAAGTGTGCACCTGTATGCAGGTATGTGTGTGTGAGTTTGTGAATAAGTGTGTGTTAATGTGGTTGTGTACATGTGAGTGTGTGTGTGATTGTGTGGGGAGCATGTGTGTGAGTGTGAGAGTACATGTGTGGGTGGACTCTGGCAAATGGATGGGAGCCCCAGGAGGCCCAGGAATGAGGCGGGCCAGGCCGTGAATGCACCTCCAGCAGGGATGCCCTCCCAGCCCAGCCGGGCGTGGATGCTGCGACAGGCCTGCTCTGCCTGCTTTGCGTGGAGTGTGCTGCCACCCAGGGGAAGGCGTCCGGCCAACATGGCAGGTTGACATTGGTCTTGGGTGGTTTCTGTCTCCAGGCTCAGACAAGACAGGATGGATAGGGTGCAGGGGCCGGGAGTCAGGGACTAGCCCCAGCAGAGAGAACGGGAAGGCGCCAAGACCCCAGGCGCAGGCTCCAGAAACACCTGGACTATCTATCCTCATCAGTGGGACCTTGTCCCCACTCCTGCCGTCTGAGGTGCTTGCTGGCTCAGGGTGTTTGAGGATACCAGGACAGAGGCGTGGCCTGTCTCCTTTATGTGTCCCCAAAGTGATCCTTACTGGAGATTAGGTCTCCAACAATGCCTTGAATTTAAGGAAGCTTCATTTTGTTGTGTTGTCTGAAACTGCAATGCCATATTGAGGAGCCTTGGAAATTCATCACCACACTCCCTAAGATGCCGGTTAACTACTGGAGCCTTTTGTAGGAATAAGGAAACCCGCTAACTGACTTTCCCACAAATCTCCTGGGTGCCCCAGGGTCTTTGAGCTCTGCCTGAGAGACAATTTCACCAACCTCTGGGACAACAAATTCATACATTTCTATCTTGCTCCAATTCCAAGAAAATGTATCATTTAAAATACAGTGAATTCTAAAGCACACTTCTCCTTTGCTCACGGCGGTGACTGATGGTTTCGTTCTTCTCCTTCTTTCTTTAAGATAGTTTGTTCAGACTTGTATGTGCTGCAATACAGATTTTAAGAGCTCATTTGCATGGTGCAGCAGCTGCACCTTTAGAGGAGCATGATCCTGATATGTAAAAGGCAGTTTCTGCAGCAGAGCAGTGCTCCGCGCAGGGCCCTGGCAGCCCTCGAAGCTCCCGCTGCCGAGCTGTCCTGCAGGCCAGGCACGCACGCCTCCGCCTCATTCTTTCCTCTATGGAGACGGGCAGCTGAGTCAGGCCTGCCCTCCATGGAGGGATAAGCCCGCCATGCACTCCCAGAAGCTGCCAAGTCAACCTCCAGCCTTCTCTTTCCAAGCTCTAGCTACTCTGTTTCCTTCCCTCTGTGGAGCTCTCATTTCCCTACTGTCTAACCCGTGAGACACCAAGTGCCCCTCAGTCCCAAGCTGTCAGCTCTGATCCCTTTGTGGGGTCTTCTGATAGAAATAAACTAAACAAACAAGGCAACACCCACAGGGAAGAAAAAGTCCACAGGATGCTTTGGACCCCAAGCAGACAGGGATTGAGCGTGAAGGAGGGCACCTGTCAATAGCAGACTTCCTGCAGAGTGGCCAGAAGACCTGATATTGACAAGTGCCCCTTTTCACCTGGTATTGACAGGCCCACAATGGAAAATAGACATTATTGCTTAGGCACTGATGAAACAGCATGCTTTGAAAAATAGCAATAAAATAAGGCGAACTCTCTGTTGTTTTCAAAGTTAGAATCTCTTACTACAGAGTCTAGGATGGCCATATTAGCAGAATATTAGGTGCAATGGCTCACCCCTATAATCTCAGCACTTTGGGAGGCCAAGGCAGGCAGATCACCTGAGGCCAAGAGTTCAAGACCAGCCTGGCCAACATAGCGACACCCTATCTCTACTAAAAATATATAAAAAATCGGCTGGGCATTGTGGCAGGTGCCTGTAATCCCAGATACTTGGGAGTCTGAAGCAGGAGAATCACTTGAACCAGGGAGGCAGGGCTGCAGTGAGCAGAGATTGCACCATTGCACTCCACCCTGGGCAACAAGAGTGAAACTCCGTCTCAAACAAACAAAACAGAATACTAGCAGACTAAGAGATAAGGCCGGCCAGGGTGGCGGGCTGGGTGGCAGGCCAGAGCAGTGTCCAACATGGTGCTTTCCTGTCTCTGTTCACCCTTTTACCGTCCCCTTGGCAGCTCTCCCAGAACCTTATCCAATGAAGACTGAGTCCTCCAGCCCCAGTCGAGCCCTCTGATGACTGCAGCCCGCATCAACATCTTGACTGCAATCTTATGAAAAGCCCTGAGTCAGAGCCACCCAGCTCCACGGCTCCTAAAATCTTGAGCCATAGAAACTAAGAAGATAAATGGTTTCGTTTTAAAAAATTATAATAAAGACTGAGCATGTTGCTGTCCTTTAAAACTGCAGTATCTCCCTAATTTCCAAACCTCCAGGCCGTCGTAGGCTGTGTTAGTTATCCACTGCTGTATAATAAGCCACCACAAAAGTTACCTACTTCAAACAATAAACAGTCAAGGCCCCACAGGTTCCGTGCCCAGGACCCAGCCACTTAGGACCTCCGGAGGAGGTGTCCCGCCTAGCGCATTTGGAGAAAGTGCCCCATGTTATCTCATGAACCGCCAATTGGAACGTGGCTCTAGGATGCACGGGAGTGTCTACCGCTGCACACGTTTGCCAGGTGCTGGCCTCTCCATGGGTGTCTCAGGCAGTGCTGTCGGAATGCCCGTCGTCCCCGTCTACATAGGGAATACTCTGCCCTCCTCAACCTGCTGCAATGCCACCTGCGATGTGAATGCTTCCCGGAGCCCTCGCCTGGCACAGTGAATTGCTCCTTTATCAGTGTTCCCAAATCGCCGCAGATAGAGCTCCGGTGAAGCCCAGAGTACGTGCCAATAAAGGCAGAGCGTATGTGCTTTTCTTTCTAGCTAAGCCAGGAACCCCCCAAGGGGAGACCCTGTGCCGCATTTACACTCACACCCCCGCATCTGTCACTTGGGGGATGGCTGAGTCATATCAGCAAATGAATGACTAAGGGAATAATACGCGGTCAGTCTCTGAGAGCATCTTCAAGAGACATTTAAGGAAAGGGGCAGGTTTTCTTCCTAAGTGTTAGCTGTAGCCTTCAAACAAGCTCAACTTCCTGCACCTGCGTGTTGATATGCAGCTCTTAGATAAACTCGCCTTGAGCTGGTTTGTTTGGATTCCAGGTGTTTGTGCCATCGCCGTTCTATGTGGTGTTCTCTTTTCCCTTGGGAACTTGGCCTTTTTGTTCTCTCTTCCAGCTCAAATTCATACCTCCCAGACGGGCTGCCCCCTCTCCTTCTCCTGACAGGCTTCCTTGACTTTCCGCCTTTCCTCAGGTGATTTATCCTTCTTTACATATTGTCTTATATTGCTCTCTGGCGGCTTTATGTGCCTCGTCTGATCTCTCAACTCTTCCATAAATTCCTGAGAGTGGTCCTATGTCTTCTGCCAATTCTGTCTTCCTTGCAGCAGGGTTCGTTTTTCTACTGAACATTTAGCAATTGTGTGACTTGATTGATGTTTTCAGCAGGTTCATCTCTTAGAGTAACACACGCTACCTGCTGTGTAAAGAGGTGATTCCAACTGCATAATGTCCCTGCAATTTTTAAAGAAAACAACAGACCTGGGATGTCCTAAGTGTGACGCCCAGGCTGTGGGAGGTGTCAGAGTCTCACTGCATTCTGAACTGGCTGGGCCTGTCCAGTGGAATAGATTACAGATGCTGGTAGGAAAGGGTAAAGAATCTGAGATTGTTCTGCCGCTCTGTGAGAAGACTATATGTTTTTATGACCATTATCCCTTCCAATCCTATCACATGAGGTGTCCAGGGCAGCACTTTTCCTCTATGAGCAAACAGGCTGAGGCCCAGGAGGCCAGCGACTTACTCAGGCCATTGCTGGACTCTGCTCATTCCTCTGCACCTCAGGGGTCTCCTTCTGGCTGAGGAGAAGCAGGCATGGTAACACGGTTGATCTGTCCACCCACACTCTGAGGACGTCCCGGAACACCGCGAGGGGCAGGTGTGCTCTGTGTTCTGTGGGGCGTGGCCAGCACCAAAAAGGTGCAGGCAAGGCAGAGACTGCTCAACAGGAGGAAAGCACCTCAAACCTTGCTGTGGCTACCGGTGAATTCGGCTGCCACGGTCAGAAGGAAGTTTCCTGAGATGTTCAGCATTTAAGCAGACGCAGCTGCAGACCCTGCATCAGGAAACCAACAGATGCAATATAAGAAACCCAACCAGATCTGATCAGAATGTTCAAATGTGTGCAAGTGGTAGGGTGCCCGCAATTCCAGTCAGTTTTGTGCTTTATAGAAGACCATGAAGAATCGAAATATTTCCTTCTGTTGTCTGAGCAACATAATTTGCACTAACGAAAATACACCTACATATATTTGCTAGTGCATAGCATACATATGTTTGTCATAAGTCGACTGCTTTTTTTTAATTCACATTTGTTTTCTATTCAGTTTTATATTTTGTGTTGCGTTAGAAAAGAAGGCACAGATACTGAAGATATATACGAAAACACAGTGATTTTTTTAATGGGAAATGTTTATCCATTTCCATTTCATTTTGCGCGCTCGTGTTTTCCTCTGCCCTCGTTTGGTCCTGTACCAGCTAACAGCGGGTTTTCCTTCTGGGACTGGCTCAAGCGCCCCTACGCCGGGCGCTCACCCAGGTCTGTGCCCAGCCAAGGAGCGGGGTCGCCCTCTGGAGGCTGGGAAGGGAAGGACGCGGTTCCCCACCTGAGCCTCCAGAACGGAGGGCGGCCAGGCCGGTAGACTCCACACTCACAGAACTGGAAGGCAACGCATCCGTGCAGTCTTCAGCCCCTGAGTGTGTGACAATGTGTTACAGCAGCAACAGAAAGCTAATACGAGCATTACCCAAGGGAAAGACTTTTTTTCATTGACGAGATCCTTGGTAGACAGGGGGATTGCAAAACAAGGAAGAAAACATAGGGAAAAACAGAGCATGATTTCACCAGACTTATCTAAATGTTTTAAAGACAAGGTGATATGTGCTATGAAAGGCTGTGTGTGTGTGTGTGTGTGTGTGCACGCGCGCGTGCGCATGTGCCTGTGCGTGCACATGCAAACTCATGCATTCAACATCTGCTTCGAATATTCCATGTTCATTTAGCTGGAGTCAAAGGAAGGTTTTTTTAAAAGATAAGACTGGCCCACTCTTCAAGAAATTCACAGTGCACCGCAATAGGACATGGATGCAGGGGGCGAGCTGCATGCAATAGGATGGTGCTTTCAAAGAAATGAACAAGGCCATAGCACGCTGCAATAGGACATATTATTCAGGGCATGAGTGTTGCATGGGTGGGATGGTGCTTTCACAGAATTAAACAAAGGTGTCGTGGGGATAGAATTGGGAAACAACACAGCCTAGAAGGTCGGGTGGGGAATAGGACCCTCCAGACAGATGATGACAGGCGAGCTCAGGTTGGCAGTGGGTGGCTGTCCCGGCTGGGCAGAAAGGGCAGCAGGGAGAGAGGCTCAGAGGCAGGAATGCCCATGCTGGGCCCCTAAGGTGCGGCAACACCCTGTATGGCAGGGACCCAGGAGCGGAGCGAGGGGCCACTTTGACACTTCCCTGCCCTTTGGGGAAGTTCATCTATGGCATCTAACGCTCTTCCCAGGTGAGCTTTAAATACCCCTGAGACAAGACTGCTGAACCTCCTGAGGGTTCATTTCATGTTACTTATCATGGGCTTTCCCATTTGTCCTTCGGTCACCCAGGAGAGTCTCCATCATCCCTGAACAGTTATTTAAGGGAAGAATTGTAAGGAGTTTTCCTCTGGGGGATGGAGAGCAAAAGAGTCAGGCAGAAAGAGAAAAAAGAAACAAAAGAAAAAACTTAGAGGCAAAATTATTTTGAATGAACATAAGTCAGTGGTTATTTTTATAAGAATTACGCTAATTTTTTTAAAATATTGTGTTGAACACAATTCCACTTAGGGCCATTGCTAGAAAATCTCAGGACTTCAAGAAAATCTCACTGGTGTTATCTGCCTGCACCCTCAAGGTATATTTATTTAAGAATTTGGCTTAAATAAAACATGAAGAAAAACAGCACTAAATGACCCCTGAGCAGTCTAAGGCAAGCACAGGAAGAGGAGATGGGAACCCATCCTGCATCCCTGCAGTTCCCTGTCTCCCATGGGAACTGGAAACTAGGTGCCGGGTACCGAGCAGGAACGGAGGGACCTGAGCCCTTCTTTTCGTTGTGGTTTTTGAGGCAGAGTCTTGCTCCGTAACCCAGGCTGGAACATGATGGCACAATTTTGGCTCACTGCAACCTCCACGTTCCAGACTCAAGCAATTCTCACGCCTCAGCGCCCTGAGTAGCTGGGATTACAGGTGCACGCCACCACTCCTGACTAGTTTTCACATTTTTAGTAGAGATGGGGTTTCATCATGTCGGCCAGGCTGGTCTTGAACTCCTGACCTCAGGTGATCTACCCACGTCGGCCTCCTGAAGTACTATGAGTACAGCCATGAGCCATTGTGCACGGCCTGGGACCTGAGCCCGTCTCCACACCTGTGGCTGCTACTGTCCTGGCTGCCTCCTTGGTCCCTACTTACCTGAACATTAAAGAAAATCTACATCTCTCAAATAATTGAAAAAAAAAAAAAAACTAAACAATTTGTCATATACCAAGGTAAACCTTTCCTCCACTATTACACTCGTGCTTTTTCCCTGAGGTGACAGGTGCACCCCCAGTATTCCCGTTTCACAACATTGTCTTTGACAGGGAAGCACAACACCCTGGGCCCCAGCATCCAGCAGATCTGTGGAAGGCCCTCCCATCTCCAACCTCCCACCTCCAACCTCCAACCTCCAACCTCCAACCTCCAACCTCCCACTGCTCGTGCTGGCTGGACTAGCTTGGGCTTCTAGTCCAGCTCTGTGAAAATGGGGGAAATGGGTCCTTGCAGGCTTCCTGCTGGAGCACGCAGGGGAGCAGAGCCGCCTGTTGAGGCTTGCATGGATTCAGTGCCTGCCCTCAACTGTTTCCTGTCCCAGGGAGGCACTAACCCTGCAGTGGTGAAGTGACAGACATCTGGTCAAAAATTCAAGTCGATTAAAGGTAGGAGCATCCTCACAAGTGCTTACTAAAGGGCTCTGGAAAAATAAAAAACCTGGTCATGTGGCATTTGCCAATTTCATGGCAAAAATCCTCCACCGTGGCTGATTCCAGGCCCTGGTGAGCACACCACTGACTGCAGACCCAAATGTCAATGGGGAAACCGTGAGCATTTCCCATGGAAACACGGGGGGTTCCTCCACAGCCGTAGTGTAGAGCAGACCTTGCAAAATAGTGGTTCAATATAGAGAAGTCTTTAAAAAGATGAAAATGTTGAATTCACATTAGGAATTCTACATGCCAACATGGAATATTAATTGAAATCATTTTAAAATACCATAAACAAAATCAAGGAGAGAAATTATGTAATTTTCATCACAGATATTTTCAAAATTACTTTTAAAAAAGACTAACAACCCAATAAAAAGTGTGAAAATGACAAGAACAAGATTTTTGAGAAACAAAAAAATCGGAGGATCCTTCACGAGCTTAATGCTCAACTTCACTCAGAGTAAATGATACAAAAATGAGGTATTTTTGACCTAGACTCATTTCGTAAGTTTAATAGTACACCTGTTGAGGTTGAGGAGAAACAGCCATCTTTGCGTGCTGCTCATGGGAATGTAAATTGCTACCGTTTTAGAGGGAAAATGTACAATATCTATCAAAATTTAAAATGCTACGTTGGGTGAGGTGGCTCACACCTACAATCCCAGCACTTTGAGAGGCCAAGGCGGTGGATCACCTGAACGCAGGAGTTCAAGACCATCCTGGCTAACCTGGGAAACCCCGTCTCTACTAAAAATACAAAAATTAGCTGGGCATGGTGGTGGGTGCTTGCAGTCCCAGCTACTCAGGAAGCTGAGGCAGGAGGATTGTTTGAACCCGGGAGGCAGATTTTGCAGTGAGCCAAGATCACACCACTGCACTCCAGCCTGGGTAACAGAGCGAGGTTCCATCTCAAAAAAAAAAAAAAAAAAAAAAATTAAAATGCTGATACTCTTTGACCCATTCTGGGAAGGCACCCTACAGATATACTTGCATAGGGTTATTTATGGGAAGATTTTTTGTAACAGTGAAACGTTAGAAAAGCAACTCAAGAGTCCATGAAAGAGGACAAGTGAGAGTGTGGTACACACATAGAATGCAACACCTGCAACCGTCATGAAAATGGAGCAAATTCTACGCACGCTGGTGTTTAAAGACCTCCAAGGTAGATTCCATTAATAATAAAAAAGCAATGCCAGATGTGTGAATTGTATGCAATCTTTTGTCTAAAAAACTCAGGAAAGAAGAATAAAAATGTATTTATTTTATATGCATGAATACAGACCAGAAGCATATAAACAAATGATCGTGGCTTTCTAGGGAGGTGGGGACCGGCTCAAGCAGGAGGTAGGCGAAGGGAACACGAGCATTTCTCAATGTTTTACTTCTTATGTATTTTTGAACCATACGAATGTGTTACCTATTCAAAAATTTATGTTAATAGGTTTAAAAATAAATAACAGGTTAAACAAGTTTAGGTCACAGCTGGTAGATTCCAGACCTTAAATAGACCTACCCTGTATAATGCAACCTTTCTAAAGATAGAATCCTTTGTAGCTAAGTGCTAAGTGTCCTGCCACTCCTCTCATGATAGTAAAAGAGTCAAGAGAAGTATTGATAAGCACTGGTGTCCTTGGAGCATGCCTTGTACGCTGGGGACAGGGCTCAGTGGTTTGTGTTATGTTGTATACTCCATGGTTATAATGCCCATTTCATAGAGGAACCTAATGAGGCATAGAGAAGCAGAGACACAGCCCCAGGTTCGCAGTTGGTTATGACAGAGTCAGTGCTTAGGGCCAGCCCACTGCACTGCAAGCCAACGTCCCTTGCAAGCTTTCCGCCTTCCCCGGAGACACACGGTCACCCAAAGGGCAACGATCCACCTTGCAATGGAACACTTAGTCAGGGACTTCTGTGCTCTGTGGACTGTTCATCTCCAGAGCAGTCGGCATCAGGGAGATGCTGGGTTATCAGAAAAGCCGAAGATGAAACCCGGCCCCCGCTGTGGACGTTCACTGCGCCCCACACTGTGCGCACATTGTGGTGTGTGCGGGGCAGACCTCTGTGTCCACTGATCGGTCCCTGACATGGTGATGGGGCAAGCCACGCCATCTGCCACGTGTATGTGGCATCCACCCGAGATGTTGACCCAGTCTCTGTGAGTCACCTTCTGTGAGCATTTCACTAGCATTCTATGTTCTTCTGTTCCACAGCGTCTGTGTCTTCTGCTTCTCCCCTCTTCTTCTCTCTTGGATTTTGTCTCGTTCTCCCCAGCCCTCCGCTGCTGCTCCCGATGGCTCCCTGCATCTCTTTCCCACTCTTCCTTTGCCCGCTTCCCTCTTTCTGCCCTCCCCCTGCTAGCAGCTGTGCCAGGCTCCTTAGAGATGGACCTGCTCTTTCTCCACTCTGTTGTTCTCCACAGCCTTCCATAAGATCGAATGTGGAAGAAACTGCCCATTCTGAGAATGTGCTTGATAAATTGAAACGCCAAGAAGCTCCCTAAATCCATGTTATTTTCTAATGGTAGCTTCTGTGATCTGTGAACTCTATGGAAAGGAGCTGGCTATTTTTAAAATCAAGAAAATTGACTCTATAGTTTAAGTAAATTCTATATTTAAGTAAAAACAAATATATATTTAAGTAAAACAAATTTCAAATTTAAGTAAAGCAACTCTATATTTAGGTACAAATCCTATATTTAAGTAAATTCTATCTTTAAGTAAAACTGCGTTTATAAAGTTTTCCCGTATTAGCTTTGTCCCTCCAGCGACTCTGATATGTAAGTCTAGATACTTCTATGAACCACGACAGTGAAAGCCCACACCTGCATGGACCTGTCCATGTGTGGTTGTGGATCAGCAAGACACCAAGCCAAATGCAGCCACTGAACTTTCTCACCATGATTACACTGTGCCTGTGCCACGTGAGGGAATAAAACCTTTTGGGTCAATGGGGAATCTTTTGGAAATTCTAGCATGGGAAAAGGTCACACGGGTACTTCAACCATATCAGGAGGCTGTGCTCAAAGGATCAGTCAGCTGCTCATCCACATTCCCATACTCCCTGCAAGTTCAATAGAAACAGGAAACCACCAGAAGGAGAGATTCGGTGACTCATGGTCACAAGCCCCCTCCCCACACAGGACTAGGGGCAAAGGCTTGGCAACTGAGAATTACTTGGGGTTAGAAGCCCAGGCAGCCCCGGCCATCAGCGGCAACGCTCTTGGGCCCCTTCCACCCTTCCATGCTGTGGACGCTTTGACTTTCGCCTGCTCAGTGAACTGCATTCCGGCTCACTCTCTCGGTCTGCGAACCCGTGTTTGGAGCTGGACCACTCACCGTGACGGTGAGGCTCTCTGCTCAACTCTTAGAGCTATGGAAGCCAAGGACCTGAGCCCGAAGCCCCAGCTGCAAATCCAGTGACAATTGGAGGAAGAGGGGGCTGTCACAGAGCAGACAGGCCTTCATCTTCCTATGGTTTACTATTTTGAAAATGAGTTCTCAGTTGCTTCAAACAGTTAACTATACCTGCATTGTGTGACCCAACAATTCCACTCCTAGGTATTTACCCAAGACAAATGGAGCAATAGCCACAGGCTGTGGGACTGTGTACAGTAGCCCCAAACCGGAGATAACCTAAATGTCTACCGCCAGGTGAACAGGCAAACAAATTGGGGTGAATTCATATTATGAAACTGCAGAGCAATAAAAAGAAACAAGCTCCCTGAGAACCTAACAATATGGGCAGATCTGAAAACTGTGCAGAACAAAGAAGCAAAACAAATAGAGTGAGTCCCTCCTCTACGAAGGTCAGGAACCGGCAGAACTGATTGGTCGAGACAGAAGTCAGATCAGTGGTGAGAGGACTAGAATTGACGGGAACACTCTCTGGGTGACAGAAAAGTTGCGTATTTTGATAGGATTTGGGTTATATGGATTTGATATGATTTGGGTTATATGGAGGTATGCACTTGTCGAAACTCATTTTAACTCTTAATGTCTGGAAATCACACCTCAAAACATTGTTGAATCATTTTGTTGGTCACTTCCATCACCTGTGTCACAAACCCGGGGAATGTATCTTTTGATAAGCAGAAAACTAACAAAACGATGAGGCCAGAACGACAGCAACCAGCCCAAGTACCACTTCTAGCTCCAGGAAAGCTGTGTGACGCTGAATAGACTGCTCAACCTCTCTGAGGCTGGTGTTCTGATCAAATGGGGATAAAAGATCTACCAGTCTAAGTGAGTGTGCCCAGCAAATGGTATGTTCATTTGCTAGAGCTTCAACAGGAAAATAGCACCGACTGGGTGGCTTTAAACTACAGAAATTTACTATCTCATATCCTGGAAGCTAGACGTCTGAAATCCAGGTGTCATAAGGCCATGCTCCAAGACCCTGGGTGGAACCCTCCTTGCCTCTCCTGGCTTCTGGTGGTGCCGGGCGATGCTTGCAATTCTCGGCTCTTAACACGTCCCCGCGACCTCTGCCGTCATCTTCAGGCCATGCTCGCCCTGCCGGTCTCCGTCTTCATGCGGCGTTTTCTTCTTTTTGTAAGGGCAGTAGTTATATCGGGTTAGAATCCACCCTACTCTAATATGGCCTCATCGAATTACACCTGCAAGGACTCTGTTTTTAAATAAAGCCACATTCAGAAGTGCCCGATTTGGGACTTGAACTTTCTGAGACGCACAGTTCAACTTATAACAGAAAAGAGTCAGGGGTCTGGAAATTCTGTGTCAATGAGATTGAGCCGCTCAGCTGTTAATGGCAGTTCACTCAGCTCTGCTGCTAATTTTGAAGAACTTGTAAAAGAGGCGAGGGATCTGATAGAAAGCCCTCCCTCAAGTAATTGATGAGATAAGGGTTCTAATTTTCCCCACAGACACTGGAAAGGGCCCCTGAGCTGTCAGCCAAATCAAATTGCCAGTGGAAAGCAGGTGACCCTCAGGAGCCACGGGGGTGAGACGCGTCTGGGCCCGCCCCGCTCGTGGTGGCGCCGACCCACACAGCATACCTTCCCGGAGCTGGCGTGACTCCTGGGAGACCGCAGTTTCTGAGAAAATAAAAAGCAAGTGTAAACTGGATGGGTCACAAAGACTCCGCGGGGAGCTGGCTGCGGACACCCATGCAGTCCAGTCCTGTGGGCACACAGTTGGGTCTTACGGGAAAAAAAAAAAAAAGGCTTAGGTTAAAACTGCAACAGCTGTTCCAGGAAAGAATTTTTTAAACCCAGGGACACAAAGAGCGCTGCTTTGGAAACCTTCTAGCAGAGTGGAACATGAAGGCGAGCACAGCCCTGCCCAGGGTTGACTCGGGGAGGACCCAGGGACCCCGTGCTGGAGCCCGGTGGGAGCCAGGAACTGCCTTCTGCGGATTACAGCTGAAACTGGTTGCCATTCAGAATCTCTGACAAAAGGCCAGTGACTAAGGTCCCAGCTTCCACAGCTTCCCAGACCCCGTTCAGCAACAAGGTGCTGGCAAAACCCAGACGAGCCAGTCCCACTTCCAGGGACGCCCCTGACACATAGGCGTGGGAGCCATGCTTCCCGCGCCCATCAGAACCAGCGATTCGGAATCTCTTCCCACTGCAATAGCCCCACAAGAGCCCCCCTCATGCCGCTCAGCCGGGCTGGGGCTGCTGGGCAGCCCCCATGTTCCCTGGGCTCTGCCCTGCCTGCCTCAGCAGCCCCCGCTCCTGACTTCCATTCTTCCATGCAGGTTCTCCAGCAAAGGCCATGTGAGGGAGGAGGGGGGAAACCAGGAGAAACTCTGGAATCTAAAGGAAACAAGGAGGGTGTTTTCCCAAATGCTCCAGAGGATGTGTGTAACTGTTTTCTGCAGACAGAAGCTTTGTCAATACTGCGCTGAGTTCCTGCAGTATTCGGTGTCCTACCTCAGCAGTTATGCTTTCTCTAGTCTGTGTGAGCTGGTCTGGGAAGACAAGCACCCTTCCCAACTTAGTCTACACAAGAGAGTGCTTTGTTTTAAGAATTCAAAACAACAACAAAAAGACTTGTGAAAACAGCTTCGAAACACAATTCATCAGCACATTTTCTTTTCATGGCATTTATATATTAAAAACACGTGCATGCGGGTTCTGCAACATTAGAATAAGACTTACAAGGATGGAAACCTACGCATTTGCAGAGTGTCTGTTTTGCCCAGAAATGGACCGCAATAGCATTGTGGCATCGTGAGGCGGTGAGGTACTGCAGATAGCACAAGGGAGACCATTTGAATTCCAGAAGGCTGTGACTTACAAACACCAGCAAGAGACAGTCCCCAGGAAATCCAGGATTTATCACTGAATTCTCATGTATGAAAGTTCGTGGGATTTGTAATCACAGGAGCGACCTCCCAGGAAACCGTGAAAGCCGTTTTTCCACCGTCGTTTTGCACTTAATGGACTTTGCCTCCCATAATTCAGGAAAATGCCTTTTGTTGTGCACAGGAGGCTGAGTGCCGTTGAGAATGTGTGTGCGACAAAGGGCCTCCGGATTCGAGCCCTGCAGCCTGTCTCCCAGGCATTCCCCACTTCAAGAAGCAGCTCTAAGAACAGATTAATGACTGGGTGCCAAGGAGCAATGAGGTCCACCCATCTTGTCTAGGGGCTGAGCTAATCTCCTTAAACCTTTGTACAATAGTGGGGCCAATCACCCAAATGATGCTGTCAATGTGCTTTTAAAACCTCACTTCAAAGAGGGAGATCAAATGGGGGGTAATTGAAAGGGACAGCGATGTGAGGGGGTTCCTGAGACGCCCCCCCACGATGACTATGAATACAGCACGCACCACCCAGATGACAGGAGGGTGAGCGTGGAGGTGGCTGGACCCCAGAAGAGAGCTCCGCAGGAAGGACGAGGTCTGTTTGGCTGCCGCCGTTGCTTTTGCTGTTGGTGGGTTTTGAGGAAAAACTGACTGGCTGGGCTCCCTGTCTTCTCCTTCTCCTGCCAAAGGACCCTCTGTCCTGACAGTCCCTTCTGCATCTTGAGGTCCCTCTGACCTCCTGGCTGACCCTCCATGAAACCCAGGCTCACCCAGAACCTGAAGACACTCTGTTCATCCATTTGTGCTACTTAATAAAACAAATTCTGGGCCAGGCATTGTGGCTCACGCCTGTAATCCCTGCACTTTGGGAGGCCGAGGTGGGTGGATCACGAGGTCAAGAAAGCCTGGCCAACATGGTGAAACCCCGTCTCTACTAAAAGTACAAAAAATTAGCTGGATGCAGTGGCATACATCTGTAGTCCCAGCTACTGAGGAGGCTAAGGCAGGAGAATTGCTTGAACCCAGGAGGCGGAGACTGCAGTGAGCCAAGATCCCGCCACTGCACTCCAGCCTGGGCAACAGTGCAAGACTCCATCTAAAAAACAAAAACAAACAAAAAACAATGAATTCTGAACATCTCGGCAGCTACAGTCTCGGCGGCTCAGTGGGGTGGACTGGATCGCTGCTGCCAAGTTCTCACCCTCCCTGCACTAGATGCGCCATCACGGACGGTGAGGTCCCTCCTACTGCGATGGAGGTCACCAGCCCATCCCTGCCACTGAGGTCGGGATTGCCTGTGCAACCTTCATGCATCTGCAGCCTTCATTTTTGGCACTAAAGGCCAGAGGAGGGCTGGTGCGGTTCTGCTTCAGGGGTGGGTCAGCTGGGCTCAGTTCAGGTGTGTTCCACGCTCGTCAGCCTCACGGCCAGGGGGCCACTTGAGACACACTGTCCCCTGACCGAACTCAGAGAGCAAGAGGAGTGAGGAGATGCGCTTGTGCCCTTACGTCAGCCTGTCCACATGCACAGCCATCCGTGGACACAACCAAGGCACAGTCCAATGACCCTGACACTAGTCCCAACGACGGATGAGGGCTTGGGGGCAAGAATCCAACCCTCCCCAAACCCTAGACTCTGTACAACGGAAGGGCAACTAAATACACAGGGGGACAGGCAGACTCACAGGTTATCAGGATAAAAGCCAGTGCACACCCCCAGCAACAGCAGAAGCCATGAGCCTTGGAAAGACCCGTTTTTTGTGGAGGCAGCAGCAGCTTACAGAAGCTGAGCTTCCTGTGGCCCTGATTCTGCATTACTGAACTACTCATAGAACCACTGTTTTGAGCCTCAACGCTTCTGTCCTGGTCCCACTGCCCGACTTTGTAACAACCCTGAAAAACCCACCAGGCCTGATGATCTTCTCCAAGATGCAGAGGTCCGTCCCAGGCACCGTGCTGGGCCAAGCCTGTGCCCAGCCTGCCCGTCAGACTTTGGAGTCCACAGTGTCAAAGTCCTCCTGCATTTGCGCCCGTGGCCTGATCCCTGGCATCATCTCAGCCCCACACCACCCAACCCGTGACTCCTGGACACAGAAAGAAATGTCTTCTCCATTAAAAACATAGGCGCCAACACCCGAGAGCAGCCAGAATCCACGGTCACACCAGAAACTGTTGCTTTCAATTCTCCCCAGGAATTTTGACAATCAAGCACAGAAACCACCACAAAAGCAAATGCTGAGATTGAATTTTCTTTTCCTTTTCCCTTTTCTTTCCTTTTCTTTTCTCACCAATGCATCCGCTTGTTTGGACCAGCAGGTCCTAAGGACAGGCAGGAGATGAGTCACATCTGACTTCACAAAAGTGCTTTAGCCTTTTCACAATCTCCATTTAAAGCTAGCCAGGCCTTTTAGAATTGCCCATCTCCCACGAACGTTTGTAACGAGGCTAGGAAGGAAGTGTATGCTCAGGTCGGCAGCCCTGGCTCCCGGAGGCAGGCTCTCCCGTGCAGTGGCAGCTGCCAGCCCCAGGCTCAGGCTTCATAGTTTCTCATGCCTTCAACAAGTCCTCCCTGGAGGAGGGGCAGAGCGCAGAAGGCAGCACAAGTGGCACATTCTCCTTCTAATGAGCACAGCGCGCTAGCGTCTCTCGGAGGGGGCCCGGCTCTCCTCACGTTCCTCTGGGCCCAGGCTCCCTGCCAGCCTTTTCTCTTCCCCAGAGCATTCAATAGCTGTCAACAGAGCCAGACAAGAATAGAAACCGCTCAGAGACTCTCTTTTGTTTTGCTGGGACACTTCAGCACATTCTCATGGATCCTTCAAAGGAAGGCAATTATCTGATCATCCTTGGGAGCAATTAAAATGTGGAAGGATACATCCTGCTTTAACCCTCGGAGTCCGTCTTTCCAAATCACATGGGCCATCGATTACAACATCGAACCCCACATAACCCTCCAAGGAATGAGGTGTGCCCTGTGCAGTTGAAAACCAATAAGCCAAGGCACGAAGGTTTGTATGGATGATTGGCTTAGCTGGAATTGTGCCCCTCTAGAGGAGACTTTTTAAACGTACTCCTAGTTGCAAGTCCAGGAGCAAGGGAAGCGAGGCCCTCAGGGTTCTATCAGAGCCAGGGAAGGGGAGGAGAGCAGAGACGCTGGAGCAGAGGTGGAAGATTCGCAGACCCCTGGAAGTACGCAAAAGCTCGCTTTGAGCTGCTCCTTGATTCATGGGAGTCTCTCTAGTATAGATAACTCCCTTCCTAAAATGGGAAGAGCGCTGTTTGCACAGAGAGAAGCGGTAGTCCCAATACTGTACCTCTGTCCATCCCTCCAGAAAGCCCAAGGAAGGGAGCAGGTGGTTCACCTGCAAGTGATCTCTAGCCTAAAGCAAATAGATGGATGGTCAAAGCCCCCGCACAGTTTACAGAGAGGTAACCATGTTACCTCTCTGTAAAGGCGACACAGGGAGCACGATCTGGCTGTTGTAGCAAGGGTTAAGTGAGATGGGACATGCCACACGGGTGATATGCACCCAGCTCACAGCAGGCACCGTCATCAGTGGTCACCAGCCAATATACTAGTGAACCTGGGAGTGGCCCTTACCAGCGTGAAAGGCTGGGGTGTTTGTGATCAACACTCAAGGCACAAGAGAAAGAAATCTAGGCTATTTGTTGAGACTCAGCGTGTTTGGTCAGGGAAAAATAGAATCCATCCTCATGCATCCTTTAAATCGTACCTCAACAGAGGGTTAAAGTGTTGGTCTGGGGTGTGAGAATGATAGCTTTATTCATTCAGGAGTCTCTCAAAGAAGAGGATGGAGAGACAGACACTGCTCTGTGAAATGATCACGTTTCCCAGGCAATCCCACCAAGGAAGGCCAAAGGACCTCCCCCTGAAGCTTCCCCTTTGGAAATGGAGATCACAGCCACCTGCCAATATAACCATGATGGTTATTTTTAGGTGGAATGTCCCACCATTTCCTGTACCTCACTGTCACCCTCATTACGGCATTAGGATGGAATTACCTTGCTCTCTTCTGAAACATTAGCTTCTCCCTGGTGCCAGCGACAAATACGAGCAGCTTGTCTGAGGGAAAGGTCCCCTACTTAGGAGTTAAACTTCCCCCAATCACAGATCCCTTTGCTGAAACAATGAAAATTTTAGGTAAGTTCTGGATTGAACTGCTTCCCTCCCTTTGAAACAACTGGAAGTTTAGTCATAACAAATAAAAAATGGCTCTGGTATCATGTGGTCACGACATAGCATGTTTATAAATTTTTATTTTTCACTTTACATCTCACTATATGGACACACTACCTTCAATTCAACCCCAGGTTAAATCGAAACCTTCAATTCAACCCCAGGTTAAATCGAAACCTCTCGACCCTTCACTTAAAGACAAATGCAAGGCAGCTGCTGTGCTGGGCAGTTGTGAATAACAAACGGAGCCATTATTTGAAAGGCTTCACATTCTGATGAACAGAAAGATTATTTTGGAAAATCTATAGCAGAGAGTAGTATAATTATAACTTAGACTTGCTCAATCCAAACTCATCTCCACACTGAACGTGGTTTTCTAACAATAACACCCCTCCAAAAAAGGGGCAGCCTACAAATGAACATGAGCGTAAGATGCATTTCCTGTCCAGCTAAAAATAAACCTGCAGACATTTGAAAGCAGCACAGAATCTTTTCTCACAGTGGAAACACACTCACCCATGTCGTTGGGCCAAGGCTTTGACGTCTTAAAAATCATTATGGTGAAAAATAAATGCAACCTATACCACGAGCTATCGTTAGAAATCCTTGAGAAAGATGCCTTGAGTGGCGAACTCTAACGTGCACTTGCTAAAAATGAAACCATTTCTCTTGGGCATTGTTAAAGGTCGAGTTGTTTTCTCCAAAAACGATGTTGAAGTCCTAACCCCCAGGACCTCAGAATGTCACCTCATTTGGAAATAGAGTTCTTGCGGGTGTGATTAATTAGAACGAGGTCGCATTGGAATGGGGGCCCCTCGTCCAGTACAGCTGCTGTCCTTATAAAAAGAGGGAAACGCCGCGTGAAGGCCGAGTCACACTGGAACCCTGGTGTGCAGTGAAGGTGGGGGTCGCAGCCTGCAGGAGGGTCCGCGGGCACCGTCCGCCCCACCAGAAACCAGGAAGAGGCAGGACAGCCTCTACCCCCGAGCCTCAGAGAGAGCCTGGCCTTGACATCACCTTGATCGTAGAATTCCAGCCTCTGGAGCGATGAGACACAGATTCCTGTTGTTTTCAGCCAGGTGGTTTGTGGCACTTTGTTCAGCAGCCCTAGGAAGTGAACATGGGCACATATGCGAAACCAACACCACTGAGGATTTTGCTCTCTAGGTGGTAGATGTGAATCGGCCTTCCACATTTTTTTTTCTGGCTGCATGTTAGGCGCTCCCAGCTAAGGGGTGGGTGTGCAGGGAGTGGGGGGGGGAGGCGCTCCCAGCTAAGGGGTGGGTGTGCAGGGAGTTGGGGGGAAGGCGCTTCTGCTTCTGTGGCTCCCCCAGGGTCTCTTCTCACCACATCTTCTGCCGCTCTGTGGATCCGCCGCCCCAGGCGCCGTAGCCCGGTGTGGTGGGGTGTCCAGCACCGCGTCGCCGCCAGCCTTCTGGGCATTCCAGGTTCCCGGCAGGATCCGGATGCAGTGTGTCTGACCCTCACTAACCAGGAGAGGGTGAGCTCTCCTACAAAAGACTGAGACATCTTCTCTGCCTTCTCATTTCCATGTCCACGATAAAATCAGCACAGTGGACACTAGAGCCACCCCTCCCTTCCTTCTCTTCCCCACCAACACACACTCTGGCAGTCCTGGCACCAGCGTGGGATCCACCCCGCGCACACCACATGCACCCCACCCCACCTCCAGTGAGCAGCACAGCAGTGAGAGGAATGGCTCTGTCCTCAACTCGGTCGGAGCCAACACCCACCCCTCCCCTCTGTTGCTACCTCAAAAGGCTTTCTTCGTTTGCTTGTTTCTACTTATCATTAACGTTGTTCAGGCTGGATAAGCTTAAGTCGTGTCCCTTAACATATTGGATCTATTTTTACTCTGTCATTTTATAATTAAACCGGGTCTGACTGCAGTTACCTCTGGCCCATGTATGCCTAATCCTACCAAGTCCCAGCCATGAAACAGGTGATATGCGTATAGATGAAAACAGTGGGTAAAAGGATGTTTCCAGAAGTATTAAGGCATCCACACACACACACACATACACACACGCACACACACATTCTCCCCACTGAAGATCGTTTGGAGCTGTGGATACAGGGAAGCACTGCGAGAGCCATGACAAAAAGACTGCAGTGAGAGATCTCCCACCAATCCTAATGCAGCTCCCTACAGAGCGTCAGTGTGCACTCCCTGGCCCACCTTCAGTGCCTGCACAGGACTGGGGTCCCTGAGTATTCTGTGCACTCCTCAGTCATGGTCTGTTACAATCACCCTCGTTGTTGCTGGCTTCTGACTGTCTCTCAACTGTGCACGAGTCAGGATGCTGCAGCGAACAGCTGACATTAAGGACCTTAGGATGAAGGGACATTTTACCAGGATGGGGGCTGGGTTTGGAACACTGGTAAAGTTTAGTCCACTAGCCCAGGGGTCACCAGACCACCTCAGGGCTTCAGTAAGTGGGGAGAAGTCTCGCCCGTGGCCCCAGAGGGCAGCCACATAGTTTTTGTTTGTTTTCTTTTGAGATGGAATTTCACTCTTGTTGCCCAGGCTGGAGTGCAATGGCATGATCTCGGCTCACTGCAACCTCTGCCTCCTGGGTTGAAGCAATTCTCCTGCCTCAGCCTCTCGACTAGCTGGGGTTACAGGCATGCACCACCATGCCTGGCTAATTTTGTATTTTTAGTGGAGACAGGGCTTCTCCATGTTGGTCAGGCTGGTCTCGAACTCGCAACCTTGGGCTCCCAAAAGGTGATCCGCCCACGTTGGGTTCCCAAAGTGCTGGAATTACAGGACTGAGCCACTGTGCCCGGCCGGCAGCCTCATAGTTTGGGAAGGTTTGGTGGTGACCAGAGCTGCACCTGCCAGCAGAAAAACCCAACAAACACCCCACGGTGCCCTAATGGGAGGACCCGAGTAAACACCTCCTCTGTCCTCCTCTTCCAGCTGTTGTCCCCCATCCAGCCTGTTAGCCAGACCCCACTGGACCCAGCCACAATGGTGTCTGCTTCTGCAGCACGGGCCGCCTCCCAGGGCACACGGCGGGCGGAGAAGCTGGTGCTGGGCTGCAGAGGATGCCTTTCTGAAAACTCGAGTTATCAGTGGATGGAGACGGCATTTAGACAAATCAATGCCTATCAGGGAATCCCAGTCAGCATTTTCCTTTTCCTTTTGGAACTGAGCTTCTCAGGAAGAGTCTGTGGTTCCCCACGCTGAATCTTATTCAGTAAGCCACAGGACCCCAGGCAATCACAGAGGAATGCCTCTTTTTAAAGGAAGACATCAAAAAAAGGCAGCTGTGAATGCATCTCCTGGCTCACGGGGGCAGGCACAGGAAAAACCAGGAGAGGGCAGGTGAAGGAGCCACCCCTCCAGGCCTCACTGACCAGAGCCGCAGCAGAGAGCACTGAAGGCTGAGCCGCTGACAGAGGCAGGCTGTTAATTACACAGACAGGAGCAGAGAGGGGTGGGGCCTAGGGACCCCTCCCACCCCCACCGCCCTGCCAGTTGCTTGGTGCCATCATTTATCGGGGCCCACAGGCACTGCCGTCTTCATGGCCTCATTCACATCGCTGAGCTGCCTCTCAAACACGGCTGTTCTCCACGGCCCACTCAGTGGATTTCACCCTCTCATCCATCAGTTTGATTTTCAAAAGCTGCTTCCTTTGTCCAGAGGAAAAAAGAAAATGAGTGTGTAGGCTCATCTCTAAGGAGAGTGGCAGAGATGTGACTTGCGAGTCCACAGGAGGCTTCGGGAACTGAGGCAGAGGCTCACCATCCCCTGGGGAGCTCAGCTGGACAGGACCCAGAGCTCCGCAAAGGCTGGGCTGGCGTCAGGACGCCTGGAGCCAGGGAGGCCAGGAAGGGGAAGGGGCCTGCCCCCGGGTGGGGCTGCCTGTTTCTCACTGGGGAGAACCGCAGTGTTGGTTGCTAATGATGACGCCTCACAACGCCCCCTTAGAAACCCTCGCATGTAAAACGGTTCCATATCATCCCGGCCCAGGAAGGAGAGAGCTGCATTCAAAAGGAGAAGGCAGGGCAAGGGAGGGAGACCTCATGGGCACCGCTTCTTTTCTGTCTCGTCCTAAAGCTCATACACAGAATTCCTTTTTCACGAAATACTGGGGTTGTAGACACACGCCCTCACCTGTGATGGAAATTCTGGCAATGTCACGTAGAGCTGGTCTCTTCAGCAATGCTGTGATGAATGGCGCGCTGCTGTTTCAACATTTCCCAAGCCCGCTCTGTTTCTTCTTCCTTGTAGTTTTAAAAGAACAGCTTCAATAACCTGGTAGTAAAGGAGAGGGGAGGCTGGGAAAAAACTTAGCCCAGAAAAAAATGTTAAATACTGGGGGAAAAAAACTCTCGGGAATTAGAATTTCATTTTATGTCTAGAAAGTCAAGTAAAATGCCAATAACATTGTGAAAGTTCAGAATTACTGACCCTGTTTCTCTCTTAGGAATGTGTGAGCAATCTTTAACATTATGGTAAGGACATTATGGCAGATAAGAATATCATGTAAGGATATGATGGCAGATGACAAGAACAACACCTTACTTCTGTGCCTATATTCACATCCCTTTGCCATGTGACCGTGCCGCCCGTGTCCCCGCCTCAAGAGGTGGAGTTCACAGCACGGAGCCCTGGATCTGAGCTTGGCCATGGGCTCTCCTTTGGCCAAGGAAGCATCAGCCAATGTGACATCAGCAGAGGCTAAGAAAGCGCATTTGCACAAGGCGTCTCTGCTGCTGCTCTTGGGAGCTCCGTGATTGTGCAGCACAACAGGAACAGGCTGCCCTGCAGGGTGATGAGCAGCTCCTGCCTCCGGCCCCTCAGCCAGCACCGGACATAAGTGAGGCAACTGACCATCCGCTGACTTAGGCGCCTGAATGAGCCAGCACCACAGCGAGCCATCCTGCGGGGCCCAGCTCAAATGACCTGCCCACATCCACACAACTGTCGGCAGATAAAACGGTTTGAGCCCTGTTTGGGTTGGTTTGTGGTTCAACCAAGGCTAACTGATACAGATATTCAGACATTTATTCTCATGTCTGATGCGGTGATCAAGTCCCATACAAAGGTCAGTCACTCAAAACAAAGTCAGGCAGGGAGCCTGAAGCACCAGGAGCAGAACTCAGCTCTTATTCCTGGATGGCCGGGGCGCAGGGACACGGGATGTCTCACAAGTTGTCATTTCCATTTGGGAGATAGATTGGAATGTGTCTTACTTTGAAAATGAGTTTCAATGTGATTGAAAAAGTGGTTATTTGAAATTGCCTAATTTTTTGTTTTTTATTTATAATTCTTAAAATTTTCTTATACTTTTATTATAAAAGTGTAATTCTTATACTTTTTTGTTAATTTTTTAAACTGATAAGAACAGATATTACACTTGATCTTCGCAGAGAAGCAACGATTTTTAATTTTTTAAAGTAATAAGCGTTTTTCATATAATTGTGTTCAATTAAACAGAACTGTCCCATTTGGAACGGACAGGGTGAAACTGACTGCAAAAGTGGAACCAGGAATCTATCATTACATAACTAAAGTAAAACAAAATAAAGCACAAAGTATTAACAAGTGGGCTGTGTTTGGTGTTCACACTTCCCATGTTCCTGCATAAATACCTGAGACACGGAGCAGCAAGCTGGAAATCTCAGCATCTTCAGAGAGGCTTTCCTTAATATAACTCATGCAGAACAGCTGGGGAAATTAAAAGGTCATGCAGCTGTTACTGTCCTTGTGTCACAAATCTTAAGTTACAAAGCTGGACATTCAGAGGATCAAGATTTGTCAGTCAGGGCTCAGGTAGTAGTCATTAAAAGGGACTGTTCCTGGGCTGTGTTTCCATTATGCCACCCAAAGCTCCTGGAATACTACCTGATAAGGATGACTTCAACAACAGAACCTATTAGGGTGCTAATGATGCCTAGTGGCCTATTTAGGAAGCTATTTTGTAGTGACGAAGGTTGGCCTCCCTGGAACATGGTGTCATATGAGCCACGGGGATCACACTGCAAGGAGAACATGAGTTTCCTTCTATTTATAACCAGTTTGCTACCAATGGCAACATGATGGGAAATGAACAATCACATCTGCCGGGAAATCACAGGGCTCATTTTGATTCTTCTTTAACCCACAGACCCTCGTGGAGTTAGAGAGGGCGTGGGGGAAGGACCCTGTGGGGGAGTCACACTGCCCAGGTGCCCACATTCAAACTCTTGTCACATTCCATCCTAAGAACGTTACATGGGTCATCTAATTTATCCACAACCCTGCAGTTTTACAAGTGATGAAACTCAGCTCAGAGTAAGTAAATATCCAAATTCATTTCAAATTCAAACACAGGCAGTCCAGTTTCAAAGCCCATACATTTCTGTTGAATACACTGAAGCAGACGTCTAAGAGCTCCATGTGAACTCAACAGAGAATGTGGACGAAGAGTGTTCACTTTCCTGCACTCAGTGCAGGCCGCACTGTGCAAAGTGATCGTTCCTATCCCTTATCACCAGCTTGGGCAGGCCCCTGAGCTTTCGGATGCCTTTTAGGGACAAGGGAAAGTCCAGTCCTGTCTAGATAAAGCTATCCTCTTGGGCCATCCAACACCCCCAGACCCCAGGCCCTGCTCATTCTTGGGCTGGGTGCCCATTCTTGTTGCAAGGAGCCTCAGATTCAGCACCCTGGGGTCCAGCATCTATGAACTTGGATCAGGGATACAGCACATGTTCACTTTCACCAACCTTCTGCAACATAGCATTTCTTTCAATTATGACTAAAGGCCACAAACCACTATTAGCAGCATCTGAGACTTTGTCACCAACAGAAAAAGTAGACATAATGTTATAATAATTTCAGGTATTATGAAATATTATTTATGCTCAGCGGTATTCTAAAATGTATCCCCTTCTAGATGGTATTAATGTATCAATAAAGAAATAGGTACATTACTATAACAATAAATTTTTTTGTATTTTGACAAGTGCATTTTAATATAGTCATTTCTTCTTCTTTCTTTCTTATAATACTATGTATTTTGGCACATGCCTTTTTAAAATAATCATTTTTTTCTAAAAGATTTCCATGGGCTCTATTGAATTGCCACAGCACATAGAACAAACAAATAAACAAGAACTCCGGGCTGGAGGGACAGGAAGCAGGCGGAGCCTTTCTCTGCATCTTTCTCCTTTCTCCTCCTCTGATCCTGCTCCTCCCAGCTGGGGACCAGGCAGTGCAAGGGAGAGGGGACCAGCCTCTCACGACTGAGCTGTGGAAGGACAGGCCCTCCCCAAACTGCCCTGGGCCTTCTGTGGTCCCCAGTTGTTCTTCTTGCGGTGGGGGGAGGGGGTGTCTGCAGATGAGTTTTCCCGAGGCCCTTCACCTCTTGAACTCCTCTCTCCATGCCAGCTTCAGTCCCTGCCCCCTGGGAACCCCCAAATATCTGAGACAAGTCTCTGTCAATTTAGGAATCTTATTTTGCCAAGGGAAGGATGCACGCCTGTGACATAGCCTCAGGAGGTAGCTGGGGAGGCATAAGACATCAATCAATCAATATACTAAAAGAAGATGCACATTGGTTCCATCCAGAAAGGAGGGACAACTTGAAGCAGGGAGGGGTCTTCCAGGTCACAGGGGGGTGAGAGACATATGGTTGCACTCTGTTGAGTTTCTGATTAGCCTTTCCAAAACGGGAGGCAGGTCTGCCCTAAGCAGTTCCTAGCTCGACTTTTCCCTTTAGCTTAATGATTTTAGGGCCCCAATATTAATGTTCCTTTCACACCCCAAAACATGCCTCACAGCTCTCAGAGCTGGCCCCTTTCCCCAGAGAAGACTCTCAAGCCAAGCTCCCACAGGCCCCCAGACAAAGCTCACAGCCCTGGGCCCCCCAAAGCTGTGGGTGTGCCCTGCTCTTCCAGCTCTGCACTGATCCCTCAGATGGGTGCGGGGGACCCGACCAGAATCCCAGCCAGGTCTAGAGATGCCATGCTTCCCCTCTTAGAAGACACCCACAAAGTCTGAGCTATTCCCATGGTCCTGGGGTGTGGGGGCCGAAAACTTGGCAAGAAAGATGTCCCCTCCCAGAGGGGAAGGCACGGGACCCCTGTAGACCGGTGTCTCCTGCCTTCTCCCCAACTCTCCTCTCCTCACTTCTTCCAGAAATGGGTGTGGGCTGGAGAGGGCTGGGGTGGCTGACGGAGCAGGGCTTTTTGAGCAGAACGGAAACCCTGCCCCCAACTGCTGGCAGCTCTCTTCGGAATGTGAGGCACTGTGGCCTCTTTGTCTTCGGCTGCGGCTCTAATAAGGAGGTCGGACAACGGGGGAAGTCTCAGCCAATGTGTCCTGTTACCCCAGCAAAACTGAGAAGCCGTCCTCACAGGACTCCTGTTTCTGAGGGCAATCCCCTCACCACGTTCACAACCTCAGCTCCTTACGTGTCCCTCCTCCTCTATGCAACAAGGTGAGGCTCCCAATCCTTCCCATACTTGATCAATGTGTGGCAGTAGCTGTTAGCAGTGACAGGGTGGAAGGCACAGGGCGCTAGAGGTCAGATTTCTTTAAGTGCCAAGGAGGGCTTCCTCCTTTACGAAGAAACCCCCAATGCCAGTAAGGATGCATACAGTACCACGGATGCCCATTTGAATTCCTTAAAAAAGTGTGTTCCCACTGTATTTTTACTGTCATAATTCATATTTGAGAACTCTGGTGAAAGGCTTCATTTAGCGTGTTTGGAATAATTCTCCGTCCACTTTGTTTCCAACACAGTTTTCTGTTAAAAAAAAAAAAAAAAAAATGCATGGGCCTGGCCATAGACCCTAATTAGCACCTAGGAACCTGCTCCAGGGCCGTCTTGGTAAACACTGAATTTAAAAGGCCGATGCTGCTGGAAATTGCACCCAAGCCATCCTGCAGCGGTGGAGCGTCACAGTCAGGGCCCTGGTGCCACCTGCAGCCTGTCCTGGGAACGCGGCACAGATCACAGGCCGTCTGCCCACGTGCGAATTCACGCTGTTGCATGGGCGTGTCTAGAGAAGCCTGCTTCGAAACCAGTCTGCAGGGTGTTCTCAGCTGCGTCGGATAAATGAATATCCCTTAAGGCGGAGCTCCTAGGTACAGGTGGGGCGGCACTCGCCCCAGGCAGCAAGTCGTGGGGAAACGTGAAACAAGCAAGAACTGCCCCCAGGGAACCTGGAGATAAAACACGAAACCGAATTTACGAAGTCATCTGCTGCTCCATTTCCAACTGGAAGTCTAAAAAAGGCATTTCCTGGCGCTGGCGAGTGACTCAGTGTCACCGTGACTCAGCCGCGCCCGGTTGCCCACGAGCGGGCGGGGGAGGCAGATGCTGCGG
The DNA here is from genome assembly GCF_001604975.1 of Cebus imitator. NCBI lineage: Eukaryota > Metazoa > Chordata > Mammalia > Primates > Cebidae > Cebus > Cebus imitator. Next base: position 8,450,416 of record NW_016107329.1, read on the forward strand.
GCGGCGCCGGGGGCCGGGCCTGCGCGCGGCTATTTCGGGCTAGTCTGCGGCGAGCAGGGCCCGCGGTCCACGCGCACTCAGGAAGTACAGACAGGGCGCAGCAGAGGAAGCGCGCCCCACGCAGAGCTATGGGAAAGTGATTCAGAGCCGCTAGAATCCCCCCTCCCGCGCCCTTCGCGGCGCAGCGAGGTGGGGAGGGAGGGGCCTCCAGCAGGTGCGCGGGGCAGGCGGGCAGGCAGCGCGTGCGCCCAGGGACCTGGGTGGCCCTGTGACCGCCTCCCGCGCGTACGCGGCGGGCCAGGGCGCACCCGGAAGCCCGCTATGCAAAGACAAGGCTTGTCCCAGCCTAAAGCAAACTCGTCCACGCAGTCGCTGGCGAGTTCCGCTTCCCTGTTTCTGGGAATCTGTGACTGGCAACAAATGTCCAGGTGACCATTGCCCTGAACTGCACGGAGAAAAGGGCTGAGGACCAGGGAAGGAGCTGGTATGACCGCCTGTGAGTTCACAGGGTGCCACGTGAGCGGCTGGAGGGACCCCAGCCTCACCAGATCTCCTCTCTCCAGAAGCCCCTCCCTCTCCATCCCTCCGGAGGCCGGGGCCATGTGTCCACCCATGTGGAGGTGTAAGGACAGCCAGAGGGAGAGGTTCCCGCGTGAACCCACTGGCGAAAAGTCTTGCAGTAAAAATCATTTTGAAACGTTCTGTGCAGAGCTCGCTGTGCTGGGTGACCAGGTGATTGATGCTGGGGCTTTCGGGGAACAGTGGGTTGCCCTTCTGCATCCTTTCAGAGCTGGAGGGGCCTTGCCATGAGCAGAAGCCGAAAGGTCATTTAAGCAGCACCCTGAACAATGACTGTTTTCAGAAAGTTACCGAACAGGCTTGTGAAATCTTATTCTCTTGATGTCTTTAAAAGATATTTTCACTTCTCCCAGGTGATTCGGGCGTGGTTTGGAAGTGGGAGAAGAAGGGGGGCTTGAGATGTTGAAGTTCACTGCAAAGTCCACCCCTCAGGACCCTAATTATTAACTATTCTCTCTCTGTATACCTTGTCTATCCAAATGATCTTGAACCTGGGAGGGGGAGGAGAGGTTTCATTACCTTATCTCCTCCCAGGGGGTCCGGAGAAGGCCACGTGAAATGAGGGGATGATGAATAAACATTAGATGACTGATGACCTCTACAGTGTGTGAAAATGTCTTTTATCAAACCAGCAAGAAGATGCAGTCGAGTCAGACAGATATAACTCAAATGATCAGGAGGATAAGGGTAAGATGCTTCTTAGAACACGGCTTGAAAACGTCTCAAATCTGGAATAACAGGTTGAAGAAGGTAAGAATTATGAAAAGAATGATCTTAACAAAACCTCAGATACTTAAACTTTGTTCTAGGGGACACCTTTTAATGTTGCAGAGAGACCATCTTAGGTCCAATAAAATTAAATGCTATTTTTGCCTCATGGGATTTAAATATAGGGAATTTCTCATTCAGTTAGAAATGAAGTTGACCACAAAATCACAGAATGATTTAGACGAATGTATAAAAGAAAATGCAGAAAGAGAGAGGAAAACGATTCACCCTGGCATAGTCCCCCAAGGCAGGGGCAGTGCTGTGATATCACATCCCTGGACCTCACTCGGTACCTGGGTGAAGGCGGAGCCACCAGGTGCACTTTCTCTGGCATATTTCTCATTTAATCTTGAAGGCAGCGTTCTGAGGTGACCAACCATTATTTCATTTGTAATACAACCCTCAACCCCACCTTATCTATTGAATAACCACTTTTTTAGTTCCCTTAGCCTGGCAAATCACAGGTTTCTTCCACGGTGGTTTTTTTTTGTTTTGTTTTGTTTTTTTATTTTGTTTTTATTCTCTGTTTGTTTGCACAACACTTCTTAAAGGCCCAGCATTATTGATTTCCATTTACCCTGTACCTAACCCAGTACTTGGGAAATAACAAACATGCAGAATATGAATGATGAAGAGATGGATGGGTAAGTGGATGGATGGATGGATGGATAACCAGATGGATAGATGGATAGATGGATGGATGGATGGTTGGATGGATGGAAGGAAGGATGGATGGATAAATAACTGGATGGATGGATGGATGGATGGATGGATGGATGGATGGATGGAGTGGATGGATGGATGGATGGATAAATCACCAGATGGATAAATAGATGGATGGATAGATGGATGGATGGGTGGGTGGATGGATGGATGGATGGATGGATAACCAGATGGATAAATAGATGGATAGATGGATGGATGGATGGTTGGATGGATGGAAGGATGGATGGATAAATAACTGGATGGATGGATGGATGGATGGATGGATGGATGGATGGATGGATGAGGGGATGGATGGATAAATCACCAGATGGATAAATAGATGGATGGATAGATGGATGGGTAGGTGGGTGGATGGATGGATGGATGGATGGATGGATGGATGGATGGATGGATAAATAACTAGATGGATAAATAGATGGATAGATGGATGGATAAATAACTAGATGGGTAGATGGATGGATGGATGGGTGGGTGGATGGATGGATGGATGGATGGATGGATGAATAAATAACTAGATGGATAGATGGATGGATGGATGAGTGGATGGAAGGAACAGATGGAAGGAAGCAGAGAATGAGTGAAAGGATGGATGAGTGATACAGCGAAACAGGTTTTGTCTTTTTCTGTAAATCCTTCTCAGCCTGTGACTCTGATTTGGAATAATTACAAGTAAAAATTACCTAACTTGTGCAGATCTCTGAGAGGCTTTATACCTTACCCAAGGTCACAAGTTCGTAAGTGGCAGGGTCAGAATCTGAACTCAGATTTGTCTAGTTTGATGAGGACAACAGAATGACTCTTGGCTTCAGATACAGGATGGGTGCACTGAACCTTAGGGTTTAAGAATTCTGGAGTGAAAGTGATGGTACCCAAAATGAGTACAACCCAATGCGTGTGATTTAAAGTCCAGTTAGCTCGAATGAAACAGTGCAGGGAAAGAGTCAGCATCCGGTTATTAAAATAGAAAAGCCATGAGTGACAGTTTGTCGGTAGATTTTGGCGTGTTCAAGCTTTAGAAACGAGAGTGAAAGATTTTTTCAAATGACCAAAGTAGAACAGTTTGATTCTCTTGTTTATCATCATCATACTTAAAACCATCAAAACAGGTATTCTGTGTGCTTCTAAGTTGCTACTGCGGCTGGTGCCAGGCCCAGATAAAGTTGAGCAGGCCACTCCAGCCTGTCCCTCCTGCTGAGTGCATGGAGCAGCCATTCGAGGACTCTGTCAGCGAACAGTAGCAGACATACTGGGGAAGAAAACCATATTTAGATGTACCACGAAAGCAGGGGAATTTTACCTTATTTTTTCTCCAGTTCTCCTGCCGTTTAGGCCAGATATGGCTGCAGCCACAGAAATTATGTGCAGAGTAAATAAAGACCCGGTTTTAGAAACAAGGGATCTACAAGAGGAGTATTAGGAACTGGAAAGCACTGGTGAGATCAGGAGGAGAATGGTATGAGGGACAGAGAACCCGTACAATTGTTTGTGAGCTCCTGGACTCATCTTTGATCTGTGCATGCATAGAGCTGACTCTGAACAGCTACCAAAATGAAAACCGCCCACACTGCCCACACCCAGGCAGTCCACTGGGGGGCACCCATGCAGGACAGATCTGAATAGTACCGCAAAAACAACCTACAGAATGTGAATTAGAACTTGCAGCCTGGAGCCTGACCCAGCCACTGGCCTGCAAAAACCCCCAAACACCAACATCTTCCATAGGAGAAAGACATACATCTACAGACTCACAAAACCCAAGAATCCAGTCCACACACAGACATGTCATAATTAAATGTCTGAAAATTAAACAGAATGAGGAATCCTAAAAGTAGCCAGAGACAGCCCATGACTTAGAGGGCAACAGTGATTTGAATGACTCAGGGTTTCTTATCAGAAACTAAATAGGGGCCAGAAGGAAAAAAAGTAAACAATAGATTTAAATTGTTGAAGGAGAAGAACTACTAGAATTCTATGTCCAGTGAAAAAAATCCCCGGTACAGGTGACATAAAGACATTTTTTCAAATGAAGAAAAACTGAAAGAATACATATTACTCTAAAAGAATTGTTAAGGGAAGTTTTTTGGACGTAAGAAAAACGATAAAAAAAGACACTGAAATATCAAGAATAAAAGAAGTAAAATATAAATGGGAAATAGATAAATATGAAAGACTTTTCTTCTCCTGAGCTTTAAAAATATACCAATGTAGGAAACAACACAAGTAAGCTAAAATAGCAAACTAGAAAATGTGTAAATAAAAGGGAAAATCAGCAGTAGATATAGAAAACCAATAATAAAAAGCTAGACTTAAATCCAATCACTTTAAACTGAAGCCCAGTCTAAATACATTAATTAAAAGGCAAAGATTGCCAGAATAGATTTGAAAAATATGACCCAACTATCTGTTGTCAGCAAGAACCTCACTTCAAATATAATAATATAGATAGGGCACAAATAAAAATGTAGAGAAGACTTATCAAGCAAATGGCAATCAAAAGAAAGGTGGAGTCACTATATTAATATTAGACAAAGTAGATTTTGGAGCAAAAAATAATTCTCAAATACAAAAAGGCAGATAGTATAATGATAAAATAGTTGACTCACCAGGAAGACAGAACAATACTAACTGGGTGCACACAAAATAATGGAACTTAAAAATAGAAAAAGCAAACTTTTCCAACTGAAAGAAGAAATTTAAAAATCTATAACAAATATTGGAAACCTCAACATTCATCTCTCAGTAAATGACAGAACTATAAACAGGAAATTACAGGGATGTAAAAGAACTGAACAATACCATCAACCAAGTGGATCATAAATTCTATAAATCATACATTTTTAGAACAACCTATCGATCACTAATAGACTACATATTCTTTTCAATAGTACATAGAACATTCACCAAGAAAGAATAAAGGAAACCTTAATGAATGCACAATTATTGAAAGCATGTGTAGTATGTACTGTGACCATAATGAAATTAAACCAGATACTGAATACAGAAATATAACAGAAAATCTACAAACATTTGGAAACTAAGCAACATACTTGCAAATAAACCGTGGATCAAAGGAAGTATCAAGGAAGTTAAAACTTACTTTGAATTGAATGTAAATGAAAATACAACATAAAATTCATGGGATGCAGGTGAATCAGTGCCTAGAGGGAAATAAATATATAGCATCAAATGCTTACATTTAAAAAGAAAAAAGTCTCAAATCAATCATGTAAGCTTACATGAAAAGTTCCTTACAAGGAACTAGAAAAGAAGAGCAAAATAAACACAAAATAAGAACACGAAAGGAAATAATAAAGATAAGAAAAACAATTGATGAAACTGAAAGTGGAAAAACAATAGAAAAAAATCAGTAAATCCAAAAGCTGTTTCTTCAAAAAGATCAATAATATTGACAAACTTCTAATGAATTTGACACAGAAAAAGCTGGAAGATGAAAATGTTCAATACCGGAAAAGAAAAAATGAATGCATCTACGGGCTTCACAGACATAGAGGTAAGGAAATAGCAGGAATAGCTCTACACACACAAATTTGACAACTTAGTATGAACCAGCCCTTGAAAGAAAAAGTTACCTAACTCATCCAAGATGAAATAAATATCCTAAATAGTCCTATAACTGTTTGTAAATTAAATTTATAGTTGAAAACCTACTAAGAAAGGAAATTTGTAGGCCCAAATGGTTTTATTGGCAAATTCCAATAAACATCTAAAAAAGGATAATAATAACAATTCTAAGTAATGTCTTCCATCCAGAAAACAGAAGAGATGGGAACATTTCCCAGCTCTTTTTTTTTTTCTTTTTTGCAAATGGCATTATTTGACAGAAAAGCCAAAGATAATATAAGAAAATAAAGTTAAAAGCACTTCACTGACACAGACACAAGAAACCCCAGTAAAGTACTAGCAAACCAAATGCTCAATATGTAAAAAGAATAATATACCATGACTAAGTGGGCTTTATCCCCGAAATATAAAGCTGGTCTGATCTTTGATTATCAATCACTTTCATCCACGGTATTAACAATCCGAAGAGGAAAGCCCATATAATCACACCAGTTGATGCAGAAAAGGCATTTGACAACATTTGATATCCACTCATGATACTTACAGGAATAAAAGCATCTGTTGTTGTTTTTTTAACCCTATAGTTAACATCATATTTAATGATGAAAGACTAAATGTTTTTTTCTTAAGATCAAGAACAAGGGAAGAATGCCCATATTTACCACTCTTGACATTGTAGTAAAAATTCTGGAAAGTACAAAAAGGCAAGAAAAAAAAAAACTCTGTGTGTGTGTGTGTGTGTGCACGCGCGCGTGCGCACACGTGCACGTGTGTGTGTAAAATAAGAAAAGGAAGAAATAGACAGGAAAACACAGGAGTAAATATCCATGACCTTGGATCTGGCAATGGATTCTTAGATATAACACTAAAGGCATGAGCAACAGATGAAAATAGATGAAAAAACGATAATCTTTGTGCACTAAAGTACATTATTAAGAAAGTAAAAAGACAATCTTCATAATAAGAAAATATATTTGCAAATCATATGTCTGATAAGGGTCTCTTATTCAGAATATATGAAGAATGCTTACAACTAAACGACAAAAAGATGGGTCAGGCACGGGTGCACGACTGTAATCCCAGTACTTTGGGAGGCCCAAGCAGGAGGGTCACTTGAGGGCAAGAGTTTGAGACCACCCTGGCAACATAATGAGACCCCATCTCTACAAAAAAAAAAAAAAAAAATTAGAGAAATTAGCTGAGTTTGGTGGCGTATGCCTGTAGTCCTAGCTGCTCGGGAGGTTGAGGTGGGAAGATCGCCTGAACCTGGGAGGTTGAGGCTGCAGTGAACCATGATTGTGCCACTGGACTCCAGCCTGGGTGAAAGAGTGAGACCCTGTCTCAAAAATAAATAAATAACAAAAAGACAAGCAACCTAATTTAAAATGGAGAAGAAATTGAGTAGACCTTTCAAATGTCTACCCAATATATAAATAGCCAAGAAGCACATTAAAAAGATGCACAGCATCATGAAAGTGCAAATCAAAACCATGACCCTTTTATATCCACTAAGATGGTTATAATCAAAAATTGGAAAATCCTAAGTGTGGGCAAGGACCTGTAACCAGAATGTGCAAATAGGTTTCAGAATGCAGCAGTATGAAAACGAGCAGTCCAATTGAAAAATTGAGCAAAGGAGCCAGGTGTGGTGGCTCACACCTATAATCCCAGCACTTTGGGAGGCCGAATTGGGCAGATCACTTGAGTCTAGAAGTTTGAGGCCAGCTTAGACAACATGGTGAAACCCAGTCTCTAAAAAATACAAAAAAATTAGCTGTGTGAATTGGCACACGCCTGTAGTCCCAGCTACTCAGGAGGCTGATGTGGGAGGATCACTTGAGCCCAGGAGGTGGAGGTTACAGTGAGCCAAGGTTGTGCCACTGCACTACAGCCTGGGCAACAGAGTAAGATCCCATCTAAAAAAAAAATAAACAAAAACTGAGGATTTAGCAAAGGCTTAATAGATATTTCAAAATAAAAAGGATATACAGACAGGCAAAAAATGTTCAACATCTTTAACCAATAGAGAAATGCAAATGAATCATAGTTAATGCCGCTATATACTTGTGAGGAGACCACAAAAAAAAAAAAAAAAAAAGCTGGCAATGCCAAATGCTGGAGGGGATGTGAAGTCACTGAAGCCCGCATCGGTTGCTGCTGGAAAGGCAGCACGGTGCAGCCATGCTGCAAGGTGGTTTGGCAGCTCCTTAGAACGTTAAACACACCCTCCCGATGACATAGCTGTCTTAACAGCACTGCGCATTTACCCGAAAGTAATGAAGACTTCCATTCACATGCAAACCTGAATGTGAATGTTTATTTCTATCTATAAACACCAAAACCCAGAAACAACCCAAATATCCTTCAACAGGTGAACAGATAAGTGTGGTATGTCTACAAAATGCCATCTGACTCAGCAATAAAAAGGAATAAATTGTTGATACACATAATGACTTAGAGGAAATGTCAAATACATTATGCTGAGTGAAAGAAGACAGTTTCAAAAATCTATTATTCCAGTCTTGAATAGACGATCTATGATGGGGGAGACTTCCATGGATGATGGCCAGGTTAGGGTGCATGAGAGTGCTGTACATGGTAGGGGTTGAAGGAGGATTTCGGTGATTAAACTGTTCTGTGTGCTGATTTGGTTGTGGCTACGTGAACCTACTTGTATGTTCAACATTCACAGAACTGTGCATCAAATAAGTCAGCTTTACTGTAAGTTAATTTAAACACATAAAAGGTGCTTCAGAATAACATGTATAAGATTCATGGGATTTGAATGTTGGGATCCACAGGGTTCTATCTTCTTTGTACTTCCCTAGGGATACTGAATTGTATATAACAAACATGATAAATGAACTTGATACAAATTTATGTATGTATACATATTTTGTATACAAAATTTTGGATACAAGTTTGTATATGTTATACTACATATATACACATATATATAAATTTTGTATACAAAACATATATACATATACAAAATGCTCTAAAGTGCTTAATACCGCTCAGTAACTTCAGTAGAAACTATGCCTAATGATTTTAATTTTCTTCTCTGCTGTTCTATATACTAAGGAGAGTAAAAGAACTCTTTTCATTGGTTTTGTCAAAGGTAAGGAAAAGGTGACGAACTGAGTCCTGCCGCATGGGCTGCCTGGAGCACCGTGCTGTCTTCATCTGCGGTCCTTTGTCTTCACGGCAGCTCTGGTGGGTGACTTAACTGAGAACATCACCATATTGAGAGCTTTTCCCTGAGTATTCAGTAACACTGATTCTCCATGGACTGTATTCTGATCCAGTTCAAACTGAAGCTTAAGTCATTAGGGAAAAGAAATCTGCCACCTATTTTTTTTTTCTACATCAAATAATACTTGGAATCCAGCCCTCTGCTCCACTCCTATCTACTGTATAAGTAAAATCTCAGTTCCAAGCCCCCAGTGGATTCACCCTTAATGGCTATGTATGTGTGCTATTCATCTCTGCTTATCTCACATTTAACCCATGCCTGGGAAGTGGCATTTGTACAATGAATGAATGGTGGATGGAGAGATGGATGGCAGCTGTGTGGGGAGACAGATGGAAGAATGCAAGGGAGGGAATGAGGAGGTGGCGAAAGAGGAAGGGAGAGAGAACACCAATATTTTTTTTCCTTGTTGTAATCACTATAACTCACCCCCAGTCTGTGACTCTCATTTGGAAGAAGTGCAAAATCAAAATGATCTAAAGTATGCAAAGCTTACAAATTTATTAGCAGCTTGTGCAGTAAGTTTCTTTTAATGCTTCTGTGGCAATACTAGCAACAAATTAATAAAAGCTTAATTTTTAAACAAATAGTTTTATTACAAATTTGAATTCTTAAGAAATACACATTTAAAGAAATTACATAACAGGCCTTAGTAGTCTTAAAAATGTTTTTGGAGACTTTTAGTGAAATGTCATTTCAGGCCTAGTGGTCCGAATCTGCCCTCCTGCGGTCCGTCCGATGCCCTGCTGAGGTCTGTGAACACAGCTCATGAGAAACCACGGAAATGGCCTGAATGTGCTAGGTGTAAAAATACTGATACTGTGATTCAACAGAGCTGTTTTTCAAGCCAGGATGCAGAAGGAGGAATACCAATGAAATGACGGCCTTTAAGGTTGTTGCTTTTGAAGTCAAGTCATTCAGTTTGTGATTAGTGTTTAAAACCCTGAAAATATTTAATACAGAATAAAAACAATAAGCTCAAAGTACATGTTTCACTATAATAGACACCATATTCCTGAACCTGGGTTTGGTTTTGGCAATACATCATTTTTGGTTTAGAAGTGAACAATGGAAACGGATGTTTCACATTCAATATCCTAGTCTTTAAAAACTATGTTAAAGGATAGCACAGTCTTTCAAAGGAAGAAAACTACGTAAGCTTTATTTTAACAGTGGAAGTTAAACTAAACCTTGATCTGCCTAATTGCTGACATCTATATAAATTACTAATATATATATATATATTTAATTTTCGACTATTTTTGGACCATCTTTATTCCACAGGAAAGTTGTGATTTCTGCAAAAGCAGCTGCATAGTACCACACAGAGCAGAAAGATAGAAATTTCTATTTGGGGGTTGGAAAACATGCTACTGAGTCTGTAATTCCATTTGGAGATTCAAAAAACCATTTTTACATCGCTATTATTTGTACAGACCAAGGGACCTCAATTTTGAAACAGCTAGACAGTGATATAAACAAACATTTATCTCTGGGGGTAGAAAATTAATTATAATACAAGAATGAAAATGGGCAAACAGTATGGAAGGCACCCACACCTCCTAGCACCCTTTGGTTTTCTGATGGAGTTCTTACTTCACACATCAGTGCATTGGATTGCAGAACAGATTGATATTTTATTTCATCAAAAGTGCCATTTGGTATGCCACTATTGAAAGCTTATTGCTGTCTTTTTCTCCTTCAGCAAGTAGAGGTCAATGAAGCAGAGTGTGTTAGTTATGCAAATTCCTATAAGGCACTTTATGGTTTTCATATTGGACAGTGAGGTACACAGGATATATTTCTAGGATTTGTTGCTGTTAACAAAAAGAAGAAGAAGTAGCACCATGTTGTGACATTAGCTGAGTCAGGCTTCATTATGTTCTTCTCATACAGACTTGGCAGCGGCTGACGTGCGTGCGCAGCTCCCCTGCCTTCAAGGTGGACGGCGTAGGCTTCCTGCAATATAACACAGAGACAGAGCATTGGCCATCAGCTCACAGCACATCAGAAACATGGCATGCCTGCCCTGCTCAGAAATCTCAAAGGGATCGGCCCAGCCCCCGGCATCAGGCCCCAACCTGGTACCTCCCAGTGACTGCTGTCCACCTTACCGTGAGCAGAGATGTGCTGGGCACACTGCAGGTGTGGCCTCATGCACACAGAGCGCTGCGCAGTACCAGCTGCACACCCGGGCCCTGACACCTGCCCAGTGCACACTTCAGCCCCGCAGGGCACAGCTGAAGTCCCGCCACATCCGTCTGACTCCGAAGCCCTGGGCATTCCCCTCTGTGCCTCCCTGCCTCCTCCTCCTCCACTAGATCATAAACATTTCCAGGGCAAGAAGATACTATTCTCTGCAACACTTTGCACACATAGTAAGTGTTCATTAAATATTTGGGGAGTGATGTGATGAGTAATAAATCCGGGGTAATTCCCTAGACCTCGAAATACTTTTATAACTCTTGAAGGATTTCTATGCAGATGGTCTGCTTTGAGGCCCAAAAGAGGTAAAGACATTTAATGTCCCAGATGTTTCTCAAGCTTAGGAACTCTACATTATTTTGATTATTGAAAAGGTAAAATCTGAACCAAAATTGGTACTGAGAAAATTCTATTAAAATTAAAATAGTCATTCATGACAGTGCCTTGTCCTAAGATTGAGGCTGCTTACTTCAGCTACTTTTGGTGTAAATTCTAGTGCCCTCAAATTTATTATTTAAATTAATGGGATCTTGCCTAATTTTCTTCCAGAAAACATTTTAGTTTATTGTATCAGGCTGCTGGTTCAAAAGAAAAAAATCCCATCATTACCTATCAACCCTAGAAGAGGACGTGCCAGGGGCTGGAGCGTGAACAAAGTGCGCTCATTTTGGTAGTGAATGGCTAAACTCTATTTGCAGCATTGATGTCAAGTTTCCAGCTCCCTGAAAGCCTCTAATGAACCACCAGTTAGGCACATGGCACTTTTTGGATGAGTAACAAGAGGAGTGAGCATGTTATTCTGCCTCTTATGATCTAAGCTGGAACGAGGCAGGACCATAGCAGAGTTCCATGTAATTCTCTCCAAAAAGGTGAAGACGGAAAGGCTTATCTCCAGGGTGAGAAGCACTTGTTTTGGAAATGAACAGTAAGCAGCAGTGCCAGCTCCACCAGCCTCCCGGTGGGCCCCAGGGGGAGCTGCAGCTGGTGCTGGGATAGAGGGTTCATTATGCGCTCCCAGCCTTCGGACGCCGCCCGGCTCCCAGTCAACTCCTGCAAGGTTAGCAGCCACTTGGGACAGTCTTTAAAGGTGAGATTTTGGTAATGGAAAAGAAAGGAAGGGTCTTCCCTCTCCATTTCAGCTCAATTTGTGCTGAAATTAATTTTTATTTGCACAGGTCTAAAAAAATAACTTGTGAAGTCACTCAGAACTTACACAAAGTGCACATTACATTCACGGTTATAAGTGGGAGGAAAATGAGGGCTGCTCACTTCTTCCCAGGATTATTCAAGACACTGTGTTTTAAACATGCTCTGTTTGGAGATTTCAGTTGCTTTAATTACATTTTAGTACATTCGCCTAGAAAAAAAAAATGGAAAACGACCTTTGTCTTTCACGGTTCTTCAGTAAATGAAAAATTAAACCTATGACCCAGGGTCTGCCTTTGAAAATCATCCTGGTCATCTGCCCGTGTCAAGCAGCATCAAATATTCATTACTAACCACCTATGAGACTTTGCATTGGAAGCTGTTATGGATCACAGATGATTAAAAAATAAAGCCACAAAGGGGCCAGCACGCTGCAAAAGAGCAGCGCTCCCACTTACTTGAACATCTCGCTTCTCTCTATGGTGGCGAGCCAAAAGCTGTAAGCATTTGCGTAGTAATTACAGGTCCCACGGCCGTGACATTCGATGAATGGCGCACTTCTAAACTCCTCCAGACAGGAGCCGGGGGATGCCAGGGCTTGGCCAGAGCCTTCTGCACCAGCACTGGTGTGCTGCAGAACAGATGCAAGCCATGAGTCAGAGGTTCCCTCCCCAAAAACCCGGAGAGAGATCGATCCTTCCCAGCAAGGTGCCAGGGTGTTCCCTCTGGAAAGCCATATACTGTAGCCTCGTGTGATCACCACAGGACACACTGTGCCCAAATGCTCGCGCTGGCCAGCAAGTCTGTCCCCACATGGCTGGGGGTGCCCGTAGTGCTCAACAGGGCACCAGGGAACATCCAACAGCTGCTCCCCAAATAGGTGACGAGCCCAGCTTTATTAGAGTTTAAATGTGCTCGCTGTGTATTAGTTTTGAAACACTCTAACCCATTCTAATGTGGAGCACAAGGCAATGCCAAAATGTGCAAATGATGCTGTAACCAACTGCTATGGAATCAGACTTCACAAATGCATTCCTGTATTTGCTGTATTAGATGCTGTTTATCTTATAATAAGGTAAAGAATAATCATCAATATTTTTTCTTTAAAAAGAGAAAGAAAAACAGCTACTATTGTAACTTCATCAAATTGCATTTTGGTCTAGCAGGTTTAAGTAGGACCTACCTGGACTCAGAAACCAAGGCCTTAAAATGAATGACACACAACCTTGACTAAGACATTACGATGGATCCCTGTGACTATTATTTCAGATATGAGAAATGGGAACTCAAGAATTTTGGAGACACAAGGGACCTTTGAGGACAAGGCTAAGACCACTGATTCCAAATGAGGACATTCTGGGATCTGACCAGGATCACACAGCTTCAAGGTGGAGCAGAGGCAAGGACAGGGGTCTCCAGACCTCCAGAGCAGAGCCACCGTCCTGAGAACTCAGAGGAGGTGCTGGAAGACACTGTTCTTAGAAGCTCATTATTGTTGTTTGCTCCTGATTCAGAGAAATTACAGGCAATCACTGTTTCAGGTCTGTGTGGCACCTGGACAAGGGTTGGTGGCAGCAATGGCTTTCCTGTGGCTCCTCAGTGCAACTGTGGGTTTCCTCTGACATACAGAGAGTCCACTTAGTATTTCTCATGATTATGGAGTGATAAACCCCATCTCCCTTTTAATGAAAATGGCTTCTTATATCATTGCTAGTGTCCTGATTTCTCTAGACAGCATTTTCAACCTTTTTGGCTCTCTCGATCAAGTAGCCACAATGCAGCACTTGGAATCATTGGAACAGCCTGTTAGTCTGGTGGCGGCGCTGAGGCAGGAAGAGTCTAACTGCAGCACAATCAGCCCCGCAAACCGCACCATCAAATTGTATCCATGCACGAACACTTTAAAAACTGCTTTCCTGCCTACTTTTTCTACACTTGGAAAAAACGTGTAGAAAGGCAGAAGAAAAGTCCAGTAGAAGGGAATCGCCATGATGCCCCATTGTGACGGTGGGCGCCTCGCACACAGCTGGGCACAGGGCAGGCTCTGTGCCATCCACGGGCGACCCTGCTAACTGCATTGTGTCCTCACTCAAACATTTAAAAAATGGGTTTCCTGTCAATTTTTTCTACAATTGGAATAATTTGCAGAAGAAAATAGCTACAAAGCCCTGTTCCCTGTCAGTCAGATAATAAATAACATCCATCTGTGGGTCAAATGTACAACTTACCCATGCCTGACACTGTGAAGATGGAACCAGGACTTCCAATGAGCATGCAGATGTGTGCGTAGGGTGTTTACTGGGAATTGGCAAATTCCAGGAGGACCCTGATCTTACAACCTCAGGACTTGGATATATTTAATCAATACTGTCAACTGAGGCGACAGAATAAAATAAGCTACAATGGGCGTATCAGACAGGGGCCTTGTTTTCTGTTTCAGTTGGCTTTTGTGGGGAAGGGAAGCCCTGGGGATAGGAGAGCAGTCCTTGCCCCGTGGGAAGGGTCTCAGGCTGCACCAGCCCAAGAGGGCCACAGCCAGTCCTCGGTGCTCCCTCCCTAACGGAGGCTTTCGCTTTCAAGCTCGTGCACGGTGTAGTAGAATGTGTACCCCCACACGCAGGCTCTCCTCCTCCTTCCCATGAAAGAGGCCTCCACTCCATGTAGAGAAGCTGCTCATATAGAGCACTGGTCATATAGAGAAGCTGCTCATATAGAGAAGCTGGTCATATAGAGAAGCTGGTCATATAGAGAAACTGGTCATAGAGAGAAGCTGGTCATATAGAGAAGCTGGTCATATAGAGAAGCTCCTCATAGAGAGAAGCTGGTCATATAGAGAAACTGGTCATATGCAGAAGCTGGTCATAGAGAGAAGCTGGTCAGGTAGAGAAACATATGCAGAAGCTGGTCATATAGAGAAACTAGACTTATGGAGAACTGATAATATGGAGAAGCTGGTCATATAGAGAAGCTGCTCAAATGGAGAAGCTGCTGACATAGAGAAGCTGGTCGTATGGAGAAGCTGGTTGCATAGAGAAGCTGTTCACATTGCCAGAGCTGGAACAGAGCTGCCGAGCACCTGAGCGGAGCACCCCCAGGGAAGCAGAGGCCCGGGCCTGCATGTCCAGGAAGATGCTCATCCCACCCTTGACTGTGAGCAGAGGAGGGTTCTGGCTGGTGCCAGAGACCCCTACTGTCGCCACGCAGAGCAGGCCAGGCTTCTGGACATGCTTTGGAAGGGGACGGTCAGAGGAGGAAGGAGGGGCTTCAGCAGTGAGATGCAGAGAAGTCCAAGGCGTGGAGGCACCAGACAGAGGCAACTATGGGGCGTGGGTGGGGTTCTTCCGGAGAAATATGACATCTCCCCAGACACTTACCATCACAAAAGAGTAGCCAATCCACAGCGAGGACCACCCGCTGGGGCACGGAGGGATCTGAATGGTCTGACTGTGCACGGCCATCACCATGGCGGGCGCCTCACACACAGCACACCTGGAAGTGGAGCAGAGACACTCAGCAGAGCTGGGCACAGGGCAGAGGCTGCCCTCCACGCACAACAGTTGTTACCTACACTCAGCGTCCTCACACAGTCTTTCCGCTCCAATTACACAAAGTCAAAAATGTTGTGCCCACTGCTTAGACTCAGGTTTAGCACCTCCTCGTTGGTTTTATAAGCCCGTCTCAGGATTAAAACATTCAATTCAAATAGGGCAGGACTCAGGACTGCTGTCCCGGCTACTCGGGGGGCTGAGGCAGGAGGACTGCCTGAGGCCAGGAGTTCGAGGCTGCAGGGAGCTATGCTCAGCCTGCCTGTGTGACACGACTCTCCAGCCTGGGCAACATAGCGAGACCTGCTTCTAAAAAATTGTTTAAAAAATAGATCCAACATGCGTTATTTAGCCATTTGTCTTGTAGAAGGGAAAAATAAGAAGGCCAAGCTCCAACAGAGGCTCTCCTGGAGGGGCTGGGGTTACAGGTGACTTTTCTTCTTTGTGTGTCTGAGTCTTTTCCAGTCTTTTCAACAATGAGTATGTATTCCCACAAGCACAAGGAATGCTTCAGAGAAAAAGCTGGTGAAATCCAAGAGCTACTCCTTCTGGAATGCAACAGTTTGTTTGATGCCATAAATAATCTTTAGTGTAAGAAATGCACTTAGTGAGTTGAGTAAGACAAATAATCCAGGCTTTAATGAACTTGAGGCTGAATGTCCACATGGGCCTCTTGCGGGAAACTTATTTTCGGGGCTGCCCCCTGGGCTCAGGGGCTCAAGGTCCGAGGCCGTCAGCATCCACTGCAGCTGAAGTGACCCCCAGAGGATCCACCCAAGGACAGGATGACTTCCAAGCCAGGCTGGCTCAGCTCAGCCTTGGGACTGCACCAGAAATAAATTAAAACAGCACAGTGTTCTGACTAAGACCCTCTCAATGATGGGAACCCTTGATGGTGGGATAATGCTTTGTTTAAAAAAATAATTAAACACCAACAGTGAATAATTACATTCGAGTCACAAAATGAACAGAGTGTTAACAATGCTGATAAATGACTATAAATGGTGTTAATAATTACACCTAGTTACACTGGGACATTTGCATGAAAGTGGATCAGAAGGGGCAGTGGGACTGAATGAGTCATTTGATTTCCCATGGACTTGGTGGGGGTGTGTGTGTGTGTGTGTGTGTGTGGTGTGCAATTTTCTATTTTATTCACCCAAATGCAGACAAATTAAAAGGTTCAGTTAAACAACAGTGACTGAAATTGGCCTTATACATCTGCCGCCATCTGTTTGCTAGACAGGAGACCTAGAAATACAGCCTGGAGGGAAGAGCTTTGTCTTTTTCAGACTGTCTCTGGGCTGATGGATTCAAGGGGCTATAGAGAGGGTGGTCCTGCCCCACTGCAGGCTTAAAGAGCTGTATGGTTCCTGAAAATTCACATGGCCAAACTCTCCATATTGCATATGAAGACACTAAGGCCAGGGTTAGCTGTGTCCAAGACTGAACTAAAACGTGGCTCTCCTTGCTCTCAAGCCGGAGTCTTTTCGTCAGAGCAATTAGCAATCAGTAGTTACCTCGTGAGCCTTGTCTGCAGAAAGCGAGCAAGTACTTAGAATATTGTGTCCTAGTATCAGGATGAAAGCAGTAAAATCACCACCTTTTCTGCTCGAAATGAAGGATTTTATGTCATTTGCTATTTCTAAAATTAAGCTTTAGGATCTCTCGAAAGGGAAGTCCTGAGAAGGAACCTGTACAAGTTCTGAGAAGTGGGAAACCTCTAAGTTAAGTAACCATGGAAACCTACGTGCTCAGAGACAGGGAGAAAGGGGCAGCCGCTCTACAAGAGGGAGACAGAGGCAGAACTGATGCAAGGGCAGCGGCTTCAAGGATGCGCCTGGGAAGATCTCTTTAGCTGAGCTTCTTTGTGTCAACTAACAAAGATGTAAAGATCTGGAAATGTAAAGTTCTGGGACGTTTCAGGACTTTCTGGTCTAATTACATATTAAGTGGAAAATGTTGCTTAGACTCTAAGGTGTAATGCATCTCCACTGGTTTTATAAGTCTGTCTCAGGATTAAAAGGATCAGAAATCTTAGACTCTTGTTGGTGCCCACAGACCAGGGGTATGTTACTGAAAGCAATCACAGAGAGAGAATGCATTACAGAAATGCTGGTCTCAGACACACAGCTTCACTTAGACCTGTTTCTGGAGCACCACCAATGCCTGCCAGAGCTCCTGTGTCTTCGAATGAATCAAGGTCAAATGTCAAGAATGTCAAGAAGAGAAATAGGAGACACAGAAACGAATGGTCATTTTCTACCTGTTGTGTAACGGAAGCTAAAAAAGAAACCCACAAAAGTTGTCACTTTTCCTTCTCGTTCTCAGGCAGGGTTCCAAGCAAGAAAAGTCTCAAAACAGTCACTACTTGGCAGCCACTGGCACAGATGAAGTATTGCCTGTGTTCTGAAAAGTGTCATTCTGGAGGTGTAATGAATGATATTCTCCATTTTAAGACCTATAAGATAAGTTTTCTTATAGCTCAAAAAAAATCAAAGAAAACTGTTGGTAGAGATTTTCATGTAAGGGGATCAAAGAGCTAAGATTTTCCCACATAGAAGGTGCCTTCCAGCCCTTCTGATCCATGGTCCCACATGGCACAGCTCTTTCACTAAACTGTGATCTGCCAGGACCTGCCTGGCACCCAACTCTGGTCATCCTCCAAACAGGGCATGTTCATCTAGTGGTAGGGGCTGGGCGAGAGGCACAGATCACGCCAGCCGGGCAGGAGTGTTCCCAGGAGTGGCTTCAAGCCTTCGCTTCACTTTTCCCTTTTCTCTTGAAAAGCGCTCAGCTAGGGCACTTCTTAGCTGGTACTGCTCCATCTTTCTGCATATTCAAGGACTGCTGGTTTCTTTGAAGGGGATATAAAGAACTTTTTATCCTTTTTTATCATTTATTATCTTAATATGTAAAAAGTAAAATTACAGAATAGCTTCTTAGTCAAATGAATTTGTTCACTGGCCACTTTACTATTATTTTGAGTATTTCTAAGCAATAAATGTTTTTTTCTTTTGAGACAGAATTTCGTTCCTGTCGCCCAGGCTGGAGCGCAGTGGTTCCGGAGACGGATGCTCGTGATGTTTAAACAACAATGGGAATGCGCTTCACGCCGCTGAACTGTACACTTCAAAATGATTACGATGGTAAATTGTATGTCATGTGTATTTTACCAAAATTAAAAATAATTTTTAAAAAATTCATAGGGGCAGGAATGATTCCAGAAATATTGTCTTAAAAGGCTCCTTGGGGAAGTTACTATTTTTAAAAAAGGAAAGATTGAGAAACACTGTTCTAACACTTGCTGAAGAAGCAAGTGACATCACTTTGCTCATAGGAAGAAAGGTAGCCGCCACAGTGAGTCAGGGGCAAGCTTGGCATTATCTAGCCATGGTTTTGCACTATAATTTTAAAAGAGGATAACTGACTTTTTTCTTTCTTTTTGAGACAGGGTCTCATTCTGTTGCTTAGGCTGGAGTGTAGTGGCATGATCTCGGCTCACTTCAGCCTCCATATCCCAAGCTTAAGTGATCCTCCCACCTCAGCCTCCCTTGTAGCTGGGACCACAGGCTCGCACCACCACATCCAGCTAATTTTTGTATTTTTTGTAGAGGTGAAGTCTTGTCATGTTGCCCAGGCTGGTCTTGAACTCCTGGGCTCAAGCAATCCTCTGGCCTCAGCCTCCCAAAGTGCTGGGATTACAGACATGAACCACTGTGCCCAGCCAACTGACTTTTATGGCAAATAATTTTTATGGCTGACTTCTATTATAAAACTTGGGTATCACAAGTAACAAACTAAATGGAAATGGATTGAACGTTTTGGAGAAAAATGGAAAACATGTGCTTGCCCAGACCAGAGACTTTTCTTCTTCAATTACGCATTTGTCCCTACACCTGCTTGACTCACCTACTAATAAATGGTCTTATGTTGTCCCCCGTGATGGGTGCCATTGACATGGGCATGGGCTCAGGAGTGGACAGCCAGTACGAGTAGTCGTTCCGTGACGCGAAGTTGCACACGTTGTTGATGTTGCAGAACAGGAAGGGCATGGTGCTGAACTTGCGCAGGCAGCTGCCGGCCGTGCCTAGACAGGGGAGAAGACCAGGTCAGGTGTCGTCTTCGTAATTCCCAATCTACTCCACGCAAAGTGGATTTCAGCTGGACAACAAGCAAAAACGTATCGTCAACAGATCACGGAAATGGAAATGAATGAAGAATTATCTAGGATATTTTTGACGAAAGGAAGCAAAACCAGTTAACCAGCACAAAGAAACCTTTTCCTAAAACTGAATGCTAGAGGGAACTTAACTATGCAATGGACAGTAACAAACTGGGCGATGTCTTTAACAAGAGTCTTGCAGAAAATGCAGAGATGCTCTTTCTATAGCAGCTTGCTGATTCTAACCTTGATAAAAGTTAAAGGTACAGAAAATTAAAACAGTTTGGTGGAGGATATCTGGGGCAGACGAAGATAATGGGGACAGATCCGTAGCTTTCTGATGATCTAAACGAGAGGAGCAGAGCTCAGCAGCTGTAGAGAAGTTCCGACAGAATAATGTAGACATTTTTTTACAAAGAGCAATTGTTAAGCGGCACAACGCAAACTAAATGCACTCCAAGAATCCTGATCCTACTTGATAATCTGAAGATGAGATCTAAAGTTTTATTAAAGATTTTCGAACGTTCAGCCTTTATATTTCTTGGCTTGCCGTTAGTAACACAGGAGCTGTTGAATCGATATTTGTAATCAAGGGACGGAAATGGGACCGGGCTGCTTTTTCACTCATGGCTGCCTCACCGCAGCAGCAGAGGCGAGTCCAGCCCTGTGCACGAAGGCACGCAACACACCAACACTGAATGAATGCACAGATCTCCGGACGTCTTACCCAAGTCCTGGCCGTGGGCCCGTTCATTGCCTTGCACGTAGAGCAGAGAGTACCCATGGTAAAGAATTTTGGTCCCAGAAGGACACTGTGGGTCATCTATTGTTTGACTGTGTCTGGTCACAAGGAAGCCGTGATCAACAGATGGGGTGCCTGGGGGCCCCATGGATCCTGGCAACCCGTCGGGGCCTGGTGGACCTGGAAATCCTCTTGGACCTGGAAGACAGAAGACAAATTAGTTTCTCTAATTGCAAACACGCTCCCCTGAAAGCTTTCAAACTCATTTTCTCCAAAGAGTTTTGAATATATTTCCACAAAGCATCCTACCTATTCATGTTATCAAAAAGTCTAAAACAAAAATAGATGCATGGCTAACTAAATACAACCGCCAGTCTCCTTCATGGTGTCCTAACTTTTTCTTCTCACATAGCACCTCAAGATATTTTTATAAGCACAGTGTTGGTGCAGAGCAGATGGTTGAACAATTTAGTTCAATTAATATATGACATATATGAAAATGAAAATAAATGAATGACGTGACTCTATGCATGTCATTCACATGGAATTGTGGGGTTCCTCTCGGGGAGGATTATTATGGAATTATTAAACAACCTCATCTTAGGGCGTTTTCTCTTCCATAGCAGCCCAAAGCCTACACATGGAAATGGAGCAGTGAGGGACCTCGCAGGCAAGGACTGCTTCTGTCCCCTATCTAATTGTGCCGCGTGCAAAACTGCGCCCAGGTCTGCTGGGCTGAGCTCTTTGTTCAGTAAGTCAGTGGCCTTAGCCTTTTGGCCATATGGGACACTCAAGTGTCCCTTCTCCTAAGGAAGCAAATCAAGTTTATCTCAGGTCTTTGGGCCAATGCTAGCCTTATTTTCATATTTTCATTTCTACTTTCCCTTGTCCTTTGCTGAAACAGAATTTTCATAGCTGCAGCTCACATCCCACTTAAGAAACCACATGGGCCACCACTATTGGCTGCCTTTCAACAACATCTGGGAAATGTACACTTTGATCAGTATCTGTCTCTACACAGAAAAAGACACTCCTTCAGCTCTTCTATTTGAGCCTATTCCTCCTAAGAAACAGACTCCTTCGGAAATCTTTCAAGGAACACTTGCAGCTACATTGGGCTGCTCTCCCCGTGCCTGGGTCTGCTGCTTCTATCCCAGGTCCCGGTAGAGGGTAATTAGGCTGGAAGTCTCACAACCTACCCGTAGGCCCAGCAGGTCCCGTCTCTCCTTTCTGGCCAGGGGCACCGTCAAACCCAGGGATACCTGGAGGTCCAGGTATTCCCACCAGTCCTGTCACACCTGAGACAGAGGACAAAGAATTCATGATCCTGTAGGGCAGTAAGCTGTATTTTTCTTCCTCTCTTAAGTGCCACTTTCAGTGTTCCAGGAGGCAAGCATGAAGTCTGAGTGCAGGTGAGAACGTTTTCTTGGACAACCAGGAGTTGCTTCCTACAAAGTCGAGTGCAGACTTTGCAGAAGCAGCTGGATATTCATATGGGGGTGTGTTTGGGCACCTCGTTCTGAGTTCTCCCTGATTGCTCACTGTTTGGCAGATTGGTTTGGAAAAGGCAGGCAATGTGGAGGGAATGAGAGACGGGATAAACATTTCCCTCTCAGCCATATTCTGGGGTCTCAATTTTTAGGCAACAGATATACTAGCATGGATAGTTTTTTGTGTTCACGTACATAACTTTTTCTTTCTTTCCTTTTTCTTTTTCTCTTTCCCTCCCTCCCTTCCCTCCCCTGCTTTCTCCCTTCCTCCCTCCCTGCCCCCGCCTTTCTCTTTCTCTCTTTCTTTCTTTCTTAGATCTCACTCTGTCACTCAGGCTGGCTCACTGCAGCCTCAACCCCCCAGGCTCAAGCAATCCTCCCACCTCAGCCTCCCAGGTAGCTGGGACCACAGGCATGCACCACCACACCTGGCTCATTTTTTAAAAAATTATTATTTTGTAGAGACAGACTCTCCCTATGTTGCCCAGGCTGGTCTTGAACTCCTGGGCTCAAGCGATCCTCCCACCTCAGCCTCCCAAAATGCTGCCATTACACAGGTGCGAGCCACTGAGCCTGGTCAGCTTATGGTTAAGCATCTTTAAATTTTCACCGATCCTACTTTTCAACTTTAAATGTTTTCATTCTCCTTTACTTCCCACTCACTCCTTATCAGTAGCTCTTGAAACAGGAGATGTTTAGTTCAAACAGGCAGAAAGACTAGGTCAGGATTTCGGGAAGCAACAGACAACAGTACAGACGGCGCCAATCAGGCAGTGCTCCTGCAGGCACGGATGGAGAGCGCCGATTTCTGCCATTCCAGATCTGTGCCCACCACCCCCATCTGGAGCAGGAGCGGGAGGGGGAACGATAACGATCCGGTTTGGTTCTTCGAGCCCATGTTTTTCTAACTGAACACAGACGTGTTGTTATGTCTTCCTCTAGCTTTTCCTGCATTTTCTTCTGGATTTTTTTAGGTCCCTTTAAAAATATCATGGGTTTTGATATGCATTGAAGGGAGGTAAGAAAGTCATATTCATGTGTGTGTCTAATCATGACAAGTTTACCCAAAACTTGTCTTAGACACATGGGCGAGGAGGAACTCTGCCCACCGCCCCTCTGGGTTCCCCATACCACCTTGTAGAAGCCGAGCCTTCTCACCTTGCTGGCCTTTCGGGCCTGGAGGTCCCTGAAGTCCTTTCAGCCCTGGGGGTCCCTCCGGACCAGGGAGCCCAGGCTCCCCTTTGATAATGTCATAAGGACCTGGGGGGCCAGGAGGACCCGGGAGACCTGTGGAAATAGGGAAGCCATTGATCAATTTCACTGTCCACTTAGCCAGGGCGGAAACAGCTTCACAAGGAGAGTCCCAAGTGAAGCTATCCAAACAGAACATACTCCCAAAGGTAAAACCATTCTCAAAACCCGAATCAGGTCTTCACAAAACATGTCCGATCTGAACATCTTTCTTTATTACTTAACCTGAAATCCTGAACTCTCGGGACTGGCAAAGGCACCAGGGCACCAGTGTAACTTCCCACTTTGTTCTGGGCTTGGACCCCTTACAGCCAGCCCTCCCGGTGGGGAGAGAAGCTTGTTCTTCCCAGGCGTCCCCGCTTCTGATGTGGAGAGTGCCGCTCTGCGATGAGGGTGCTTTTCCCACACTCATCTGAAACCTACCCTACTGCAGAGGATGACACTGGTCCTGAACTTTGAGTGCTGAATGAACTTAATCCTTCTTCTGCATAACAGGTCTTGGCATGTGGTAAGAACCACACAAAGTGTGAGGTCCCCTCGGCCTCCCTGTCTTCAGCCCAGCACCCTCAACTTTCCCTCCCCTTCCACACACCCTCCTCTCCTCTCCTTCCTGGCGCTCCACTTCTCAGGGCACGTGGCTTCTCGTTCTCTCTCCCAAAACATGGTTTTGAAAATTAAACGATGCCCTAGAAATATAGTCTGCTCTACAGAGAGGAAACAGGATGAACACTGTGCTTAAACCGTTCCCTTGTGAGATGACATCGTGGTTTGCAGAGCCTTCACGCTGTGGGCTCCCACTGGTGGAGAAGCCAACAGCACCATTCCCAGAAGAACCCTTTACTGTGCAGCAGGAATGCACCCCGTCTCTAAGTGCAAGATTGATTTTCTTTCCTATTATAACTTTCTGTGGTTGATTTCAAGCTAACTTTAGAGCCTTTGGGGAGTTTTTGAATTCTGAGCTTGTCAGCGAGAACCTCAGGCACCCCTCCCCTGGAGTTTCCCTCAGTCCTGGATTTATCAGATTCTACTTCCAGATAAGTGGATGTTAAAATGCCAGCTTGCTGCAAAGAATTCTCAATCAACTGTTTTCCAACGATTTTCAAGTCATTTTACAATGTGAAAAACCAAATACCCCAATTCTGTTCATTCATGGCTTTTACATTTTCACAAAGCACCAGTAAGGTAGCCACAGGTTAACACACTCTCCTACCTT
The DNA here is from genome assembly GCF_001604975.1 of Cebus imitator. Taxonomy (NCBI): domain Eukaryota; kingdom Metazoa; phylum Chordata; class Mammalia; order Primates; family Cebidae; genus Cebus; species Cebus imitator. The sequence goes on from NW_016107329.1 coordinate 8,475,081, forward strand.
TAGCTCCTGGGACACCCTGATCTCCTTGATCACCTTTAATTCCCTGGAGGCCAGGAAGCCCTTTTGCACCTAAGCAGAGGAAAAATATCATCTTTGCACAGAATTCTCAATGATACACAAATATGTGTGTGTGTATACCTCTCTCTCTAGTGCACATACCCACATGTATACAAATGCATAGATAAATGCATATACATACACATATACTCATATGTATACCCATACATACACATTCACACACCTGCTTGTGCAGGCACATATATACACATACATATGCACACATATATGCATATATACACATGTATACATACACACAGACGGTGAACAAATTTCCAATTTGCCCTCAAGGAAGAAAACAGCATTCTTTCTGTCACTTCAGTAAAACCTTTGATGAAACTCTTTTTTCTAGAACCCAGAAGCTACATTTTTATAAGCACGTAACAAATGGTAAAATAATCAACTAGCAGAGGGGCAGAGGACACCGTTTTGGTCACAATCTGATTCACACATGTCCCCAACTGGACTACAAGACACCCTGAGGCTGAGGCCTGTTTTATTCGCCTTTCATGTGTACCTGACTCAGCAGTAAAAACTGCAGTGCCTGGGAGCTGGTACGGACCCCGAAAAAGTTTGTTTAATATACAAATAAATTAATGAGTAGCCCCAATCCATGACTTCTTATTGAGATGTTAATGATCCACTGATTCATAAGGAGAAAATCAGAATGCCTTTATGCAGGCATCCATAAGATCATACAAATTGGGCTGCCACACAGAAACGCCATTTTTAATTTGAAGAGAACAGTATCTCGTGCCACAATGGCGCCGGTGCCACAATGGCGCCGGTGCCATCAGCGTTAAAGTGCCGAAGACTAGGAAGCTCCTCACACAGCGTCTCCTGCTGCCAAGGTGCTGCAGCAAGGCCTGTACTGTCTTACCTTGAAATCCTTGAACTCCTGGAGGTCCCATATCACCCTTAGAACCTGTGATTCCTGGAGAGCCACCGATACCCTAGACACACAAAGAAGAGGTAGGGACGTGCTCAAGACATGTAGGTTAAGTCTCGTAACCTGCTAGTTGGAAAACTGAAACAGCCTCAATGTTTTGCAAAGCATGTTGTGTACAAACGGTGCCTTGTGGTTTCTTACATGATAGAATAACAAAGCCTCTGCGTGCCTCCACCAGGAAGCTGCAAAGCAGCAGCACTTGCGTCCCTCCCACGTGTCCCCTCTGCTTGTCCATCGCAGGGGGCGTTCCTGAGGAGCAGGCGAACGTCTGGCCCTGGCCACCTCCAGCCCACAGCACGATGCCACGGACAGAGCCAGGATGCCCTCAACACGTGGGGCGGCAGCATAGGCATACAGCACCACCCAGCCATCTGTTTTGAAAACTCTCCCCCAACCAACAAGCGCAGTCATTTTTCTTTAGAATTAGCTTCATGCCTTAACTGAAAACTGATTTTAAACATGGAAAGAATTCAAAAATGCTAAAGAAGGAGTATTTTCCTTTATAATGTGGTAATATTCGTGTATTTAAAAATACGGGCTCCTTTTCTTCCCAGGTCAATGCAGTCGCTCCTTCCTCTAGTGGTGGGCAGCACGTAACGAGCTGTCTTATTTCTGATGTACATTCATTTCTTAGCCTTACTTCAAAAGTGTCGAACCAAAATAACATGAACAAATATATATGCATATAAACACACATACAAACACACATTTATACACATATACGACATTATATGT
>NW_016107329.1:8476967-8478844 GCF_001604975.1 Cebus imitator
GAGACAGAGTCCCGCTTTATCACCCAGGCTGGCGTGCAGTGGTACCATCTCGGCTCACTGCAATCTCTGACTCCTGGGGTCAAGCAATTCTCCTGCTTCAGCCTTCCAAGTGGCTGAGATTACAGGCATGCACCACCATGCTAATTTTTGTATTTTTAGTAGAGACAGAGTTTTGCCATGTTGGCCAGGCTGGTCTCCAACTCCTGACCTCAGGTGATCCTCCCACTTCAGCCTCCCAAAGTGCTAGGATTACAAGCATGAGCCAGCACACCTGGCCGGGAATGGGGTATATTTCTATGTTACTGAGGAATAAACATGGGAATACATGAATACTTGACAAATTATCATCACTTCCATTCCTGGAAAACTGCAATATAGCAATAGAAACCCCAAAATACATTCGCATACCATTCACTGTACTGTGGAAACACACACACAGCTTCGAGGACAGGGAGTGGGTGGACATGCCTATTGCACTCCTTAGAGCCAGTTCTGTGCCGTTATTCACAAGCACTTCATAACTTCCTGATTCCGAAGTAAGTCGGCACCACGTACTGTGCACCTAGCAAGCTTAGTTATTCTGTGCCATCCTTGGGAAGGGAGTCTGATGACTCTAAGCCAAGTCTCTGCTGCTGAGGAGCAGTCCCCGTTGCCCTCTAAGGGAGAACGCGTGACGAACAGAAAACTGCTGCTGACTCCAGATCACTGCAGAGGTCTGTGTCAAATCTCTCCTGTTCCCAATCTCCCCTGACACACTCTCTTTCTCCTAATGTATGTTAGAGAGAGAGAGGCAGACAGACAGATAGAGACAGAGAGGGGAAACAGAGAGACAGGCACAGAGAATAAAAAGCTTCGCTAACCCAGCTATCTGAATGAGCAAGCCACGTAAACAGAGTCCTTTAGCCATGGATGTGGTTAAGCTGAAAAGCAACGAAAAATCTATGACCACCGCTAAGAAGGGCTATATATTCAAGTACAGCAAAGGACCAAAGTTAAATCACACACAGACGCATGCACACAGCACAGCTGCTGGTCACTTATTGCACCCTGAGATGTGCTCCTTCGAACGCTTGTCTAAGTCACCGCTGAGACTCTGTGTCTGGATAAGGTCAGTAAAGCGAGCTGGGACGTGCTGGCTATGGCTGGTTATCATCTTCCAAGACTTGAACTGTTCCAACTGCAATTCCCAGTCCTGCCAATCCTAAGAGATGGCTGGGCTCACTTTACAGAATTGTTCTTTGCAAAACGACACTGGCTCGCTTTTTATGTTGAGTTTGTAAATAGGTATTAAATGTAGGCATTGAGCCATAATTTCCAGCAGTATAACATTTTCCTCTTAATGGTTCTTGGAAAACTGGATTGTAAAAAATGTTACAATAGTTTCCTACTCTGATGCCAATAAAAATGTGGGTTACTGGCAAGAAAGAAAGAACTGATTTAGAGGGGACGTGGGAGTATAACACACACACATATATACACATACACACAATACGCACACACATAGACACATATGAATACTTGTGGTCAGAATAGTCTCCTTTAAAAAAGTAATCTACAAATCAGTAACTCACAGGCATGCCCTGGAATCCAGGGTCTCCCTTGGGCCCTGGAACACCGGGTGCTCCTGGCCAGCCTGGGTGTCCTTTGTCACCTTTTATTCCATCAATCCCAGGAAGCCCTGGAGGCCCCATGGGTCCCGGAAGTCCTAATGGAAGAGAATAAAGCCAAACATTCGGGGTTAGATATGCACAAGGGTCCCTGGGCTGTGATGCTCTCAATACTGGCACCCACAGTCCCTTGCTGATACAACACTGGACCAACAGCGTGAACCCTTGAGACAGAAATCGAGGAGGGGGGAGGGAGGGAGGGAGGGAGGG
>NW_016107329.1:8478984-8508822 GCF_001604975.1 Cebus imitator
GGAATAGAAACGCTGCTGTCTCTGTGTCCAAAATGGCCAGTGGTCTAGTGGTGCCTGGGCATCTGTGCCACCCCATAGGGGTCTTGTTCAGAACCCAAAAGTGTACCCAAGAGCTGTGCTGGTTTAAGTCAAATGCCACCCATCGGACATGCGTCCAGGCTTGTCCAAACATTTACTTTCTTGCATCTCGCTAATTAAATTCCCTGACAGAAACCATGCAAGAAAAGCTTTGACTCAATGGAGGCCAAACACAATTTTAAGCTTTAATAAATGCTTCAGACTTCTAAATAAAAAAGCTCGATTGAGAATGTAACTGTTTCTTTCACACTATTTCCTTTTGTGAATTCTGTCCCAGTCCCCAGCCCCAGCCCCTGGTGATACGCCCTTACCTGGCAGGCCAGGCTGGCCCTGAGGTCCACGGTCTCCTTTGGGCCCCTCCATGGCATGGCCTGGGGATCCTGGTAACCCTGGCTGTCCCTGGGGCCCCGGAGGACCCATGAATCCTTGCTCTCCTTTGGCTCCAGGAATTCCTGGGCTCCCAGCTAATCCTGGGAAACCCACCTCACCCTTTGAACCTAAACAAGAAAAACTGTTTGAGGTGATGGGAAACGCAGCAGCAGAGCCCTGCAGGTGACCCTCAGAGGGGGCTTCGAGGGCCACCAGGGGAAACGGCAGCAAGTGTCTGATCCTTCCTTCTCTTTACTAACACACTAGAATCCGACCGTGGCCTGGCTGGAGAAAGAGCTGGGACCCCAGCTATCATGTTTACACTTCTTAAAAGAACTGTTGTATGGCAGAGGCATCTGAATTGTGCTGAGAGACACCTGCAGCAACCACACTGCTGAATGACAGCTTCGCTCCATCCGCAGATGAATAGACACGCCGACTATGTTCTGTCCACACAGCAGGACCCTCGAAGCCATAGAGAGAAGTGAGCAGCCACGGGGCTGGATCTCAAACTCACTATGTCGTGGGAGAGAAGTCAGACTGAAAAGAGTGTACAGTGCATGGTTTCACCTTCATAAGCTGCTAGAAAACACAAACTAACTAGAGGACCAGAAGGCAGCTGGACAGTTGCTTGGGGTCTGGGGAGGGGCCCGGAGGGAGGGATTATGAAGCTGCAGAGGAGACTTTTGGGGGGAGGCTGTGCTTGCTATCTGGAATGTGGGAATGGTTGTTTTCATGGGTGTAGGCCTATGTCAGCCTTATCAAGTTGTACACCTTAATATTTGTAGTTTATTACCTGTTAATGAAACCCCAATGAGCAGGTTTAAAAAATTAAAAAGTAACAGCTTGTAGGGAAAAAAAATTCCATGTTGAATTTTAAACATATTATCCAAATCTAACCAATAAAAATGCCAAAATTCTATGGTTATTTCAAGAACAAAGGAAAAGGAATGAAATAGGGTCAAGACCTCAAGCGGTCACATGGGATTCTCTTCTCCTGGGGTTCTCCCTGATATTTCACACGGCGGTGTGAACACACCAGGCACTGTGTTGAGCTTGTGCAAGGGCAGTGCAGCATGTCCACAGAGCGTGCAGGATCGCGCGGCGAGGTAGGAAAGGCAGGGCAGGAACAGCCCGCAGTGACCCCTTGAGCAGGTGCGTTTGCAAGGGGCTCTGTGTTTGAGGGAGTCTGTGAGTTCAGAGACGGGGAAGTGCCCATTCCCAAGGCAGCCCACAGGGCACCACGCCATCCATCTCAACCCAGGGGTTCCAGTGCCAGACCACACGTCTGCCAAGGAAACCTGGTGAGCGGGTCTCAGAGAGAGCAGGGGCCAGGGGACGCAGCATCTCCGTGCCCCTACTCATTCTCAGCTGAAGTCCCAGGCCTTCCAGGGCTTTCAGATTCCTTCCACTGAGTGGAATCACTCAGCCAGCCCAGCCACCTGCCATAAGCATGTCCACGGATGCTGTCTGTGAACTCCCGGCTGCGGCCACCAGTGGCTTCTCCTCAGTGTCATGTGGCTCACATGCCTTGTATTTTCTGTGTCTACATTGCATCCCATGAAATGCTTAGCTCTCTGAGAGAGGCGACTGCCTAGCCAAGCTCCTGGTCAGCTCTCAGCTGCACGTGGTACTGAGCACATCATGGCTACCCAGGGTATGTTTTAGTCTCTTGGTGTGTGTTACGTCCTGGTCTGCCTTCATGTAAGCATAACCAGAAAGTCAGAATTTCAATATTCTGATGACCTTCTAGACACAAAAATGACAAGGGTTTCCCTCCTCTGCTGGATTTTTATAAAATTAGTCCAAGTAAAAGATAACTCTGACTATGAGTGGGCTGCATGCCATTTTGACCCATTAATGAGAGGGGAACCACATGTGTCTTGCAGGCATTGCTGCCTGGGCCCAGCACCCATCCTCCATCCAGTTGCTGCCTGGCCAACAGGGATGGGGCTTCATCCTGAAGATGCTGCCCCCTGTTCTGCTACATCAGGCAGCAGCAGTTAGTTGAAAAGGAAGAGCATAGTGAGCAAAGATTACCTTTGTCTCCTTTGGCCCCTGGAAAGCCTGGGAATCCTCTTCCTGGAAGACCTATTAGATGAGGGTAAAACACAATGTTTCTCTTAAACAATCCATCTGCAGGTACAACACAAAGCACTGTCAACTTTGCACTAACACTATGTATATTTGTAGAGCACATGGATATTAGTTCATTGCACCCTTGTAATAAAATGACATTCCTACAGTTACTGTAAGATACCCTTGACTGGATGTTCCTAATTTAGTGCTTTTTTCTAAGTACCTTTCCGCTCAGAACCATCGTGGCGGTTAGCAGAAACGATCTGTGCAAATGAGTATTTGTTTCCTGCTGCCGTCTGGAGACAAGCAAATGGGCTTCTCAGACAACCATCCAGCTAATTGCTCTTCTCAGGAAGGAAGCGAGAGCCAAAGAGATTTGGGGCAGCAGATGCTGGGGAGATGACAAATGTCAGCAAGGGGCTTGAGGGAAGTTTCAAATGGGGGAAAAGGAGTGCAGGGCATTTTTAATGAATGGTTTGTACAGAAAAAATGAATGTTTATAACATAAAGTTATAGAATGAAAAAAATGAACTTAAGAAAGAGGCCAGCACCAGTTGCAGTGGAAGCTCTTGGTGGTCCTCCCAGTGTACCCCCAGCTCAGGGGTAACCTGCTTCAAATGGTGTGTTTATCTCTCTCGTATTAAATACGAATATTACTGTGTATGCGATTGTCATCATCACAGCTTGCACTTTTGCCCAAGTTATGGTCAAGTTATGGTCCAAGTTCTGGCCAAGTTGTGGCCCATCAGAGATAGGAGCAGACTCAGGGGTCAACCAGTATTTCCAGGACAGTTCCTCAAATGGGGAAATGCTGGGCAGAGAAAAGAGTGTTGTTTTGCTATGCTTTGCTTTGCTTTGTCATAGCAACCACAAGGGAAGTGGAAATCGTTCTAACAGCAGGTATTTTACGTGTCTCTGACTCACCACTGAGAGCTCAGGTTATTTCAGGGGAAGATGCCTAAGTATTTAAGGGATAATAAATCCCCCTTCCCTTCTTATTCTCTCAACCCATCCTGCTCCACATGTCCACAGCGGTGTTTAAGTAGCTGCAAAGATGTGTAGTCCCGGGGCTACTCTGCGCCCAGCTCTGTTCACTGAACGCAGGCAGTCTGAAGGTCTCTGGGAGTGGACACTGCTGATTCTGATAGGGAATGGGGCACTGGGCCATACCTGGTTCACCCTTCTCTCCTGCTGACCCTGGGATTCCATCACTGCCTGGTTCCCCTTTCTGGCCAGCTGGGCCTGTGGGGCCAGGCGTCCCAGGAAGACCTCAAAGAGAAGAGTCACAACATCAACACCCACATAACCTCTCACAGCAGCCTAGATGCCATACAAATCGTTCCTTGCTGACATCCTTTAAGAGAGCCATTCCCTCCCAAGCACACCTTGAGGTCAGTTCTGACTTCCCTTCAGAAAGGACCCTGCATACTTTCAGCAACACCATCAAACCCTGACCCTCAAAAACTGGCGACAACAAAGAGGAGGTCCCTGAAACTCCATGTTAGCTACAAAAACAGTTTGGGGATGTGGGTCCTAGATGCTGATGGTGGCAAGACCTCAGAATGACCCTGTCACCTGCACTAGCCTCAGCTTGCCCATCTGAAAACGGGACACAGGACAGCTGGCCTCCATGTTCCCCATCTGTGATGGGAACTCCTTGGGGCCTCCCATACCCTGGCCTCTCTTCTCTATGTGCCTGGGCTGTGTCCCAAAGAGGAGCCTCTACCTGCTTCTCCTTTGACACCAGGGATGCCATCCAATCCCGGGAGGCCTTTGTCACCTTTTCCTCCAGGCAGCCCAGGGCTTCCTAAAGAAAAACACAAAACACCAGAACATCCATAAGTTTGGTCTTTTCTTTGACTTTTTAGATCCCCAAGTCCAAGAGAAGACCCCCTCACCTACCTGGATAGCCAACACTTCCAGGAGACCCTTTAAGGCCTGGGGACCCTGGCATTCCTGGGATCCCAATGCTTCCTTTTTCTCCCTTCTCTCCAGGGCTTCCTGGGAAACCTGCTATCCCTTGATCTCCCTGCAAGTACAAGTCAGGCATATTAACTTTACATTTGTCCATGCGCGTGCATCTGTAGGCATGTTCTAGATAACCGTATACATTTTGGTGTAATGAATATTGCATTGCCAAACTCCACTTCCAGATTTCTCACCAAAGAATCAAAGTCCTCTTCTGAAAAGAGAGGAAAGACTTAAGCACAGCGGAGCCAACCATCTGGCTCCCACTTACCGTCCCTCTTCCCCTTCATCCTCTCTGTTTCACCCCAGTAACAGCTGTCTCCCACCCTAGCCTCTCACCAGTTTCTAGATTCTTCCTTGGGGGCAAGGTAGTGAATACAAAGGGGAGGAGAGGTGGCCTGTGTTTCCTTGCAGGATCACTCTGTGCTATGGTTCACGGAGTGCGCTGAGATGCTAAGGTATTTACTGAGCATTTCTCAGACAGCCTCCCACGAGCTGGGAGGAGAGACCTTTCCATGCTGAGTGCCAGTTACCTTGTCACCAGGCAGCCCGGGGATGCCTATGCCAGGTGGGCCTGCCTGCCCTTTCTCTCCTTTTGCACCTTTTTCTCCAGGTAAGCCAGGGGTACCTTGTGGGCCAGGGATGCCAGGCACGCCTTTCTCTCCAGGTGTTCCTATAAACACAAACAATTGAAACCTGATTTGAGCTTAGCTAGTGCTGGGATTACAAATGAAAAAGTGCCTCCACAACCAGCCAAGAGTGAGATACAAGAGCGCAAATCCCCCATCTATCAATTGGCTCATGACTGATCACCCAGGTCAGCCATCCAGATCACATCAGAGCCATGCTAGGAAATGTCTCTCCTGTCCTTGAAGACCATCATGTTATTAAGACAGGGAAGAAATACATTAACTGCCTAGAATATTTCCTTTCTCAACAGTATAAAAATGGATCTTATGTTTTTTATTACACAGCCAGCTCTCATTAGCCAGACATCACAGGTTCCATGAGGTGGGCAGGCCAGAGTCCATGAACACTTGGTTCTGTGATGCATGTTGGTGGCCAGGCTTACTCACACACGGGCATGATCAGCAACCTACATGCTTATACTCATAAAGTGATAATAGCACCTGCTAAAGACAGGAGGAGATGGAAAGACCGGCTTCCCATCTGAACTCTTCTGCTTTCTGAGGAGCTCTGAGGACCGTCGCCGCCCAGCCCTTCCCTCACTCTCTTCCCAGCTGCTCTCACTGCAGTAGGCACTGATGGCAAAGCATGAAGGCCAGTTCAGGATTGGAGTGGAGGAGTCCAGAGAATTCTTCTGAACTAGCACAAAGGGCTCTGGAGCCACGAGCTACTCAGGCTGACAAGCCCAGAAGAAGCCGACGTCTCCTAGGGAGCTCCTAGCTAAGGAGACGGTCACTTGGAGATCGCCAAAAGCTGACTGTATACGGCCCATGCTTTATTCCATTAGATGTTGAGTTTTCTCCATACCATCATCAAATGCTCCCCTTCCTGAGCAGGGGCCCATTCAGAGCTGAGGATGTGAACGTGTGTGAAAGACACAACCGCCTGGATTCTGTCTCCTCAGCTGAAGAGGGTCTCGTTGTGCAGACATGCCCTACCAGGGCCACAGGCATACATGTTAGAGCACCCTCTTCTACATCCGGTTTACCTGGCAAGCCCATGCCACCAACAGATCCTTTTGGTCCTGGAAGTCCTGGAGAACCTGGGATTCCACTTATGCCTGGGTCACCTTTAGGTCCTAGAACAGCAAAGAAAGCAATCTGAGAGGTTGACATCTACAGAAAGAGCTGGGAACACAGGCCTCATCCCGAGCCCTTGCCATGCCGGGGACCGGAGTTCCACACCATACCTGGCTGCCCGGGCTGTCCCGCCTGCCCATCCTTTCCAGGCACTCCTGGGCTCCCAGGGTCTCCTCGGGATCCTTTCTCACCAATTGGTCCAATTTGTCCTACACATCAGAGAAGCAAATAGCAATGACCCACATTTGCTTGCAAGCAAGTTGCTGCAGAAACGCAGGCTGGTTGGTATTATTTATGGAGGACCCGATAACCCAAGAAAGGCACACGGGGCTCCAAGCTTGGCCGTGAGAAACCTTCCTCAACTTGCCTTTCTCTCCTTGGTCGCCCTTCTCGCCCTTCATGCTGCCCATGTCCACTTTATCCATGGAGCCAGGCTTGCCGGGGAGACCAACATCACCCTTATCGCCTTTCAAGCCAGGGTCTCCCCTGGGTCCCGAGGAGCCTGGAAAGCCATGGTCCCCTGTGAGGAAAGAGAAGCCACCGGTGAGCCTGGGCCAGTGTTGCAGAGCTGGTCAGGAGGCTCACATTCTTGTTGACTGGGAGGGCAGCTGACAAAGAGGGCACAAAGAACAAACAACTTGTCCAAAATGGCATTAATGGCCAGGGTCTGAGACACAGAAGAACCTGACCCCAGGTAAACGCACGGTAAGGCCATTTTCTGCAATTCATTATTCGCTAATAACGCTAACACATGTGACTTGGCTTCCAGCTTTAGATAACTTAGATTTTCTCTCCTTGCTACACATCTTTATCACTCTTACTCATACTGCCCCCCAGTTCTATACAAAATAATAGAATAGGAATTTTGTCGTTCTGCTAAGCAAATGACCTTTTCACATGTAATATTTCTTTTTGAAAGACATTATTTTGGACCGATTTCAAATAACAAGATAAGAAATAAAGATGAAGACCTGTAAACCTGTGTGGGTTGCGAATTGGAATCTAAAGACTCAGTCCCTGTGTCTTTGGCATAGCTGAAAATTCCACCATTTCTCACAAGGAGAATCACATCTGTGCCCAAGTTCCTTTTGATTTGCTTGGCTAATTACAGTTTTCAACCCTACGTGCACTGAGCACCAGGAATCCTACCGGAAGAAGGGGGTCTCCTGGCCCCGTGCTTGCGTTTCTTGCGTGAGACTCTTAAAGTGAAATATGATCTACGACAACTTGGGAACCTCCCAAGAGGCACAGAGAAATAGACACCAGATGAGCTTTGGGGATTATCAGCTCTCCTACCTTTTTCACCCGGTAATCCTGGAGAGCCCACTGGTCCTGGTGAGCCCGGCTGCCCAGGGGTCCCCATGACGCCCATTTCTCCCTTGGAACCTGTGGCCAAAGGAAAGGACTGTGAACATTTCCTCGCTCGGAACGCTGACAGTAAATGCTGAGTCATAAAAAGAGTAAGGTGAGGCCGTGTCCTCATCATGGATCCAGACGGAAGTTACCTGGAAACCCAGGAAGCCCTGGAGTCCCCTGCTGTCCAGGAAGGCCAGGGAGACCTGACTGCCCTGTTACGCCGGGAAGTCCTTGAGCCCCTTTATCTCCTTTAGGGCCAGGCATGTCCAGTCCAGGGAATCCAGGGAAACCCTTCTCGCCTTTTATTCCAGGAGGACCTGCAGTTGGGTGAAATACAAATAACTTTCAGCAGAATGTACAGAATGATCTACAATGTACAGTGCTCCGTATAACTATGACTGTCTTCAGGAAGCACGTGAACACGCCCACACCGGGGACTTGAATGGATCATCTGCTAAGTGCTGGTGTTTGGGTCATCAGGATAATCAAATGGCTATTGTTCTAAAAGAAAGGCCCCCTCCTTCCTGTCACCGATAGTCAGCAATGACACCCTAGGTACCACCACGGCCTCTCCTCAGTATTCAGGACGAGGACTAGCATTTCCTGAGCCCCATTCACTGAGTGTTTTACCCTAATCTCCATGCACCACCTTCACTCTGTGATTATTACTGCCAAAGGCAAAGCTAGGCTCCAGACGTGGGCTCAATTAGCGTAAATTATCCACAACTAATTAACCCTCCTATGGAAAGATGATATAGAGACATCAGTTAGAATAAAATGTAAAACGTGATTGAGTACACAGTAAAGGAAAGGTCTCTTTGTTTGGTACATAATCTCAGTGGTTGGGAAAAAAATCTAGGACTACATTTCAGCAAACAGTCATCAAACCTATTTTCACAAACTCAAGTTTTACTTTTTCTCTTTTTGTCACACATTGTGCTAAGCTTTCCTTCATGGGGACCCCAACCTCATCTCCCATGCTTCAGGAAAGCAGGCTTTTAAGAAGAGGTAATTGTAGAAGAATGTCACTCACCTGCCAACCCTGGTGGTCCCTGTCCGCCAGGGGGGCCCCTAGCTCCCGGGGGGCCTATTCCTGGAACTCCTGGAGACCCCATGGGGCCTGGCAATCCGGGAGGTCCTGGGTCACCTGGAGAAGAAAAATTGAGAATTAGCTGTGCAGGAGCAGTGGCGTGTTTCCTGGCATAGGAGACACGCACACGAATGGCCCCAGCAACAGAAAGCCACCACCTCTAGCCCTCTAGGATTTGCATCATTCATTCAACAAATACGTATCAAGCATACTCGGCAGGGGCTCTGGGAATGCAAACATAAGCACATCCTGTCCTTGAAACTGTCCGGATTGATCTGCAAAAAGTTACCTCTGATCCCCTGAAGCCCAGGGGGGCCGATCGCTCCATGTTCTCCAGGAACACCGGGTACTCCAATGCTCCCCTTCTCCCCAGGCGTGCCAGGGATGCCGGGAATACCTGGCAAACCTTTGAGTCCCGGCAGACCAACTCCAGGCTCTCCCTGAAAATCCCCAAAGCAAATTGATTTGCAAAGTCAATATATTTATCAAACCAATAGCATGAGTGAAGACTTAACAGACAGTGCCAATGCATCCGGTAAGAATATTCTCTGCTCAACCCTTTTCACACCTTTGCAAACCTTCCTCACACCTATCACATGTTTTCAGGCTTCTGGGTAACTTTCACTGTTTTCATTTTACAAAGGAGGAAAAGCAAGGCTCCCCGCCAATAAACGACATTCTTCTCAAGTCTTCTGACCTGAGCATGCCCCCTCAACTCTGCAGCCTGGCGCCTGTGACAAAGTGTTGACCCTAAGTAACTGATAAAAGGCAAAATATGAGTTGTGAGTAGTGAATGGAGTCCTTCCTAAGAGATGGCAAGGCTCCAGGACCAGCATGGACACCAGTTATTTTGGTTTTTTGGATAAATGAAGGTTTCACAGGAAATTAAACGTTTTAATCTATGGCATGAGTCACTGGGCTTTGACAGATACAGGTGATTAAAATAAAGGGTGACAGCGCCTTGGAAACAGCCTGGATTTAGGCACAGATGTAAGGCTCTGAAGCGAGCAGGTGGCCATGAAATCACAGCACTCCACCCGTGTCCCCTGTCTGCAAATGACATTTCCAGAGAGGGAGTATCTGGACATCAATGGAAACTTCTCTATGCATCCCAGGAGGAAATTTTCAAAATGGAAGGAACTCCATCAAAAGGATTCTTGAAAAGGCATGGAATTTTAAATCATGAATTAAATCTTTCATTCACATTCCATCAGGCATTTACTAACTCCCAAGTCTTGCAGGTTTAAAGATGATCCACACGCTGCCGTGGTTGGCTAAACATTCAAATGCAACGTAGGTCATCAGGGAAGCTGGTGGCGGGTTGTATAAAGACAAAGGTCCAAAGGCTTCTATTCGGTCTCAGCCACCAGATGAGGGCACCCTGCTGTCAGGTGTTTTGGTATTTCTCAGGACGAAGCCACCCTGGGATCACAGAGGTGTGGCCACTGTGATGCTGACCTGCCCTTTCCTGATGGACAGGGAGCAGGCCCGACCTGGGGCCGTCACTGGCAACGTTTATCCATGGCTGTTGGCCCTTTCTCCCATTTGGTACCAATGCCTTCCAGCAATTTCACATCCATTCCTTCCGATCAGAACAGGAAAGGATGTAATCAGTAGGCCCTCACATTTGCTAAGTAGAATTTCAAGTATAGGCAAGTTGGTAGCAGAATATTCGAGGGCAAGGAGGATGCTGACTTCACCCTGGACCAATAGTTCTCAGGCAGGGGCAATGTTGCCCCCCAGTGCCATCTGCCAGTGTCTGGAGATATTTTCAGTTGTGACTGGGTGGAAGGGGGTGTCCTTTCGGTCATTCATGGGTAGAGGCCAGGGCTGCTCTTGCCAAAAGCCCTACAAAGGCACAGGGTAGCCCCCGCAGAAAAGAATTATTGAACCCAGAACGCCAGGGGTGTGAGGCTGAGAAACCGTCCTGGCTGACCATGGTTTCTTTGAGGACAGTGGCTTGCAAACAGCTTTCAGCTGCTTCTCTCAGTAAGAAGCGTATTTTACCATGAGTTCCGGCTTACACACAGGCAAGAAAATGTGTCATGCAATTTCATAAAATCGAAACAAAGGTTTCCCCTCAAATAGTTACTTCCACGTGCTTTGTACTCTGATACTTCCTATTCTCTGCTATTTCATCAAAAACCAAAACCCGCTGGCCCAACGTGTCCCGGGAGGTTCACAACCTGCATTTTTTGTGTCCAGTTAATAACAACGATGGGGGAGACCGGTCATCGAGGAAACGCCTGGCACCCACCTTCTGGCCCTGCACACCCGGGTTCCCAGGTAAGCCGTTAAACCCCGGGCGACCTGGAGTCCCCGGAGGCCCCATGTCTCCAGGTAAGCCGTCAACACCTGTTTTGAAAAGTCAAAAAAAAATCACTCCAATTCCAATTCCCGTACCCACTTTCTTCACTTTTAGTCTTGCCCAAATGTGCCAACCTGACCTGAGACAGTCACCCGCGGAGGCCTTCGGAGCTGGCTGGAAGAGGCCAGGAGAGACTGCCCAGCAGAGGGCGCAGGTGTGTAACTGCCTCTTCCAGCACCTGCACCCTCCCATCTCCTCTCTTCAAACCTCTCCCTCCCGCCCTACTCTCCCCAAACAAAACAAATACACCCCTTGGCACCTGCAGATGAGAAGGGCACTTTTACTCATCTGCTCAAGATGTGGTCAGGGCCGGGGCACCACCATCACCTCGTTAGAAATACAAACCCCGGGGGTCTATCAGGCAGGGCCACTTTTCAAGATGGCAGAGGATCTGAGGCTGAAGGACTCCCGGCCACTGTCTGGGCCCCACCCTGGAGGTTCCGAGGGGCAGTGAAGCTGGCCAGCCACTAGTTCACACCCTGTGTATGCAACAACGGGGTCTCCAATGTCCAGTCATTTGTAAGTTTGCAGTGGCACAGGCCTGAATCACATCCCCTGTGGGGCTCTGCACAGACAGGTTGTGACGGCAAGTGGCCCTCACCACCCTCCTCACTGCCACAAAGCCAAGCCACTCCATGCCACGTGGGCTACGGCCGCTCATGAAGGAGACCTTGTGTGAGGCAATGATAGAATATGAAGCAGTAGTGAACGTGGCCAGCCCTCAGCTCCTGTCCCTCGTGAACAGGGACACTCTGCTGCCCTCCAAGCCTGAGGGAAGTGGCCACGTGGGTGGGTGGGCGTGGCGTGGTGTGGCTATCAGAGGACAGGGGCTGTCGTCTCCTGTTCTTCTCGCTAGAAGCCTACAGCAGTGAGGGGGATGGGGCCTGGAGCCTCTGGGGAGAGAGCCTGGGAGACTGGAGGACATTAACCTAAGTTTGGCCGCACGGCGTGTGGCATGAAGACAAACTTCCTCATACGACACGCCCCTTTTGTGCTCACAGCTCCTTCTCCTCAGTCCTCAACAGAAGGGCCCTGATGACAAGTCTGCTAATCAGAGTCTACCTGAAGGACAAGTAGATCCCAGAAATGTGAAAAGGGGCGAAAAGAAATTTCCCTCCTTACCTCCTTACAGTTTCCAGCAGGAAGTGATGGCTCTAACACCCGTGAACGCCTCCCCCAGGGCAAAGCCCCCTCCCCGCGACTCCCTGCACCTGCTGCTGGGCGCTCCCCCAACTCCCAACCCACGCTGGCCGTGTTCAGGTGGACTGCAAGTCCTCCTCATGGATAAAAACGAACACCTGGAGCCTGGGTTTCCACGAGTGCCATGGTGGCAATGCCCGTGAAGCTTACCCTGCCTTCACGTCCCATCTTCCCAAGCAAACTCTACATAGCAAGGCAGCCATGGCACAGAAGCCACTGAAGTCACTGTCCTCAGCCCTGCCTGGGCTCTTCTGAAAGCCTCCTGAACAGCAGGCACCAACTTGTGTGCCATTTTTATGTTTACTGCCTCCTTTCTCACAAAAGTCACAGGCTTGTCTGGCAGGGTTACCTTTGGGGCCAGGGGGCCCTGGAAATCCAATCCCCGGCTGGCCCACGGCGCCCTTCTCTCCCGGCAGGCCTGGCCTTCCTGGGGTTCCAGGAAAGCCTCGGTCTCCTGTGGTGGGAAAGACCAACAGTCAGCTTGAGGAAAACGTGAGGACGCTCTCGTGGTATCCCATTGAACTGGAATTCCAACTGTACCTTGGGGACCTGGGAATCCTGGGGACCCCGGCAGTCCTTCTGCTCCAGGGGGGCCTGGTAAAGGAATTACTTTTCCTGCTTCACCCTTTGGGCCTAGAAAAAAGAGTAAAGAGAAAAGATAATGAGGACCACACGGAGCAGAGAGAGGACATGCAGTGGGTGCGCTGCCGCACCAGTCCCTCCCAGCACCACGCGTGGAAGAGAGCAGAGCCTGTCTGAGCTCTCCACCTCTTCCCTCGGCAATTCTAGGATCCCTCACAGAGAGCTACGCTTCCCCCCAAAACGTGTGTCCAAAATGACCAAGATGTTTGTTGGACACTATAATTCCTTAAGAGTCCACAATTAAGACTCACGAAAACAACCGTGAGATGGCTCTGGGTGACTTCTTAGTGAGCCTGTCCCAAAAAGCCAAAGCACTTTTGCTGTTGTCTCTCAATTTAGCAAAGTCTAAGTTGCTTTGAGGCTGACCTAAATTACGTTCATTTGGTGGTAAATTATCCAAACAACATGATCCGCAGGTGATTATGAACGATCCATTAACCGTAATGGAGCAGGAGGAGAGCTCTGCGGTCACTTGAGCAGCACGGGAAAAACCATCCTTCCTCCCACGCCAGGAGGCGCAGCCCCAGCCACTCATGCCTAGGAGAGCCACTGCAGTGTCAGGACTGCACTGTCAAGAAAGGACCCAAGGGTTCCCCTCCAAGAATGCACGCACCGAATCTTCATATACCTTGTAAGAACCCAAGCTACGTGGAGCCTCCCGAGAACAGCCAGCACATTCTTTAGCTAGACTATAGAAAACGCCAGCTGACTAACCCTAGGAAATATCTGCTGTTGGTGACGCACACCCCTGGGCGCCAGGGTTTTATGATCACCACAGTTAAACACAGCTCTGGCAGATCAGAGACAGTCTTTCTTCTAATCTCGAAGCTGACTGGGTCTGGATGGCCGAGGAGCCCTGCAGCTGTGGACAGAGGCGCAACGGCCCCGCCCCACTCCCCAGAAGCCTTCTTCCCCATCTGCGAGGGTACATTTGCGAGTACTCCAGTTGGAAACTCTGATGGTAGTTTCTCGCCAAAAGGAAGGCTGATTCCCTTTGACAGCTCTGAAAGACGGCAGGTGTCACAAGCACAAAGACAGCACTTGATTTGTTGACTGTGGAATCAAGAGTCGCAGGGAAAGTGATCGGGAGTCCCTGTGCCTGGTTCACCAGGGTCCTCCTCCATTAAACCCGGTATCACCCTACCTCTAATGGAGTCAGAGACATTTCTAGGACCCTTCTAACCAAAGAACAACAGTCAACAGAGTCAGAACTTGATGCTAAGTACCCACTGATTATAGAAACAGGGAGAAGGATAAGAGTAACAGTTATGTTAGCACACTACACCTGGGCTGCCCTCAAACACTGACATTTCCTATGCTGGAGTGCTTAGATGCTTAGGAACGGGACTGTGTGTGTGTGTGTGTGTGTGTGTGTGTGTGTGTGTGTGAAAGAGACAGGAACTCGCTCTGTCATCCAGGCTGGAGTGCAATGGCGCGATCTCACTCTGCTACCTCCGCTTCCTAGATTCAAGAAATTCTCCCGCCTCAGCCTCCCAGGCAGCTGGGATTTCAGGCGCCGGGGTTTCACCATGTTGGCCAGGTTGGTCTCGAACTCCTAACCTCAGGTGATCTGCCAACCTCAGCCTCTCAAACTGCTGGGATTATAGACATGAGCCACAGTACCCAGCCTGTACACTGCATATTAATAAGGAAAAATTAGTCCCTAATGGGAACAGGATTTGATAAAACAGGCTAAATAGGGTTACGGACATAATCAGCAAACTTGTGAGCCAGAACAGCATGGCATAATTGCTCCAACGTGGTTCTTCCTGGACACTGAAACATCCAGCTACTTAATTAGTAACTATGTTTTTTAAGGCTTACTAGTTACATATTTTTCATCACCTTAAGTCCTTTCACTCACTTCTACAACTTTCTGAATGCTTCCTAGCGACACGGATTTACTTCCCTGATCTACACACAAGGCATCCCTGGCCTCTCCTCGTCTCATTCCAGGATTTTCTAGGGAAGAACAGGAGTGCTCCATGTCTACTGGGAATCGCAGTCAGATAATAACCTATTAGCACCTGCCCTGCGCAAGGCCCAGCACCACACCCCTCTCCCGCTGGCCCTGAAAATAAGCAAGTCACGGGAGAGGAGAATGATGAGGGAGCCCATACTCATCCCAGCTACGGGTTCTCTGAAAAACCTCTGGACAGGCTGTGCAGGAGGAAAGGGACTGAGTTTGCCATTTTTACCACGTCTTGTCAATGCTCAGCACAGAATTTGGTGCATGATTAACTCAAAAAACAGCAGACAACAAAACCGCCACGGAATGAAATCGCCACCACGGTGGGACCTCCGTACATCAGTTCACAGGCGTCTGCCGACTGTGAAGAGACAGAGCTCACACCACTCGGGATACACAGAAGCCAAAGCGGGCTGCTCATCGGAGAAAGCCAAATGGGTAAGGAGAGGAAGATGACTTGACCTCGGAGTGGCTTCCATGTAAAGGCTGACTGTAGCTGGCACCTGCTGTATACCCACTTATGAGGACTGCAGACTCAAGTTCTTTTTAGGGAGAACCTGCAAGTTCCCTGGCCCATCATACATGATGGAACATGTATGAGGAAAGGGAGGCATAAAAAGGCTGAAGGCTTGCCCAGATCCTGCCCCACTTCCTGGAAGAATGGAAGTCAAGCGTGTGCCCTGGCTTGTCTGAACCCCGGCCTCTGTGTGCACACGAGGTACCTGCCATGCCTCTGTTTACAACTTCATGCTGCACCGCAAGTTTCTCAGGCCTCACCTGGCAGGCCCGGGGACCCAGGATTTCCAGGAAAGCCTGCTTCTCCTTTGTCACCAATGGGACCAGCAGGACCATATCCTGGGGGCCCAGGGGGGCCGGTGTCACCACGACTGCCTGGGAATCCAACCCCTCCAGGGGGGCCACGCTCTCCTTTCAATCCCACGGAACCCTGATGTGAAAAGAGGAAAACACACCATTATCAGAGACAAACCCACACCTGCCCTTATCACATTCTTCTATCATCTGTGGTCAATGAGTACTAGAGTTAACTGGCCCACACTATTTATTTACTTCATCTACCCTCCCAGGCAGGCCACTTCATAGTTAATAAGTGAAACCAGCATTCTTCTCCCTAAACTAAGCTGAGCATTCTCCCTCCCTCATCTACTTAGGGAGATACTTTAGAGAATGAGATGTTGATACTTGGAATTTTTTAAACAATGACATGAATACTATTAACTTTAGATTTCACCTTCCATCCAAAGCAAAAAGATATACAAACATACCTGTTCAGTTCCCCCAGATGCATCAGAAGACACTGATCTGTTATCATCTAATTGACAACACTGGCAATGCCTGAGTTTACAGACTTAACTTGTTCCATAAGCCAAGAAACAAGTTCATGTATTCCGTCACCAAGGAGATGGAAATACATAGATCTGATTCAAATTACTCAATTCTCTATTCTGTGCAGACCCCCATTTGTAAAATGCACATTCGAAGTCCGGAGATGAACATACCGGCGAGCCCTTGGGGCCAGGAAGACCCGGATGGCCATCTCTTCCAGGAGAACCTGCTCTCCCTGGCACGCCAGGCTGTCCTGGAAAGCCTGGGTCTCCTTTGTCACCTTTGAGCCGCAGGTCGAAATAAATCTCACCAGGCTCTCCCTTGGCTCCTGGCTGGCCCATCAGCCCTGGTGTACCTTGAGGCCCCTGTAAGAACAAAGCCTTGTGATCCACTGAAGAACCCATCCATGAAGCACACCAGTGTGACTGTAACACAGGCAACCACAGAATCAAGAAGCCACCTTCTTGAAAATGGTCATGCATTCAGGCCTCATCTTTCATTTTCTAGGTGCAAGCCAGTTGCTCTGTGACAAAGCCCTGGTCTGCTGCACTGCTTGTGTTTTTCTTAAAAACACTTATCTTAATTAGGCATTTCAAGCAGAGATCTGGATGGGGCAGAGGGAGTTACAGTGTGGTTTTGGGCACCCAGCTCTCCTTAGGTAGCTTTCTTTCCCTAACAGCTGCTCAACGCTCGCAGGAATGCGGCACCTATCAGGAGGTGCTGATTGACATGTGGTTGGGTGTGCGGCTTCAGTAATGGACAGCCGCTATCCCCAGCTCAGCCTGCTGCCTCAGCCCCAACGGCATGCAGAAGCCTTTTCTCCAGCTTCGGCCCAGCGAGCCACCTATCAGCACCTCCTGGCCATGCCGAATACTCCTGTGAATATTGAACAGGTTTCTCTTTATGCTCGTGCCCAGAATTCCAGAAGAGATAAGGACTTCCAGGGCCCCAGTGAGAGAGGAAACCCTGGGAGTGGGCACTGGGCCAGCTCTGTCATGAGTCATGCTGAGTCAGCAGTCAAATTGACTTCCCCAAGAGACTCACACTAGAACGTTGTTCAGTTCCTGGAAAGTTAAATCTGCAAAGAACACCACCCACACCCACCAATGGCGTCTCCTCCAGCATCCTGAGACGCGGGTGTCACAAGAAAAACAGAAAAGTCTTCCAATAAGTGTCCCAATTACTTGTTCGCTTAGGCTTGAGAAAGGCATCTTCAGACTCCCTGTTGGTTTGGCATAATTTTAACTCTGGCACAATTCACTTAATGTGAATTCTTTCTCGTAAACTTCCTTTCAAAAGGTTCTTAGATATATATGAATCAGTCACATGCACATGCTTCTCTGTGTGCGTATGATACGCACGTATCAAAGGAAGGAGCTGGTGGACCAAAGACAGACCAACATTTGCCCAATCTTTAGACTGAAAATATGGCTAGCGCTGGTCACCAGCCTGCTAGGTGTTATGGCCCTTTCTACGGCACCTCTGACCCTTAATGCAGCTCTGCAAGGAAAATATGGAAAGCAGGACTCAGCAGAGGACAAAGCTGACACTCAAAGAAGTTACGTGAGAGATCCAAGACACCCAGCCAGAACGTGCTGGAGCTGGGGTCCACGCTGATGCATTTGCAGCTGCCAAGCTTGCACCTGATGCCTGTGCCCCTGGAGCACTAAGGAGAGTTAGGTATGAGCCCGTTACACAGCGGGGAGGTACAGCTTGAAGGACTTCTGTGTCCTGCACCTGATGCCTGTGCCCCTGGAGCACTAAGGAGTTAGGTATGAGCCCATTACACAGGGGGGAGGTACAGCTTGAAGGACTTCTGTGTCCTGCACCTGATGCCTGTGTCCCTGGAGCACTAAGGATAGTTAGGTATGAGCCCGTTACACAGCTGGGAGGTACAGCTTGAAGGACTTCTGTGTCCTGTTCAAAGTCAAACAAACAGCAAATACGGGACGAACCTCAATAGGGCTGGCTTGTTTTTCTGCCTGAATTGCTTCCTAAGAGCTAAAACATTGCAGGCTAAGGAAGGGGAAGAGCTGCTCTTCCTCCCGTTCCATCCTCCGTGCCAACCATGATGCCCTGACGCCTGGCCCAGTGCCGTCCAGCAGGCTTCCAGAAGTACGGAGAGAGTCGGCAGCAACTCTGCACTGTTCAACGTGACTTGAAAAGTTAAATAACAAAAAAAAATGCTGTTCCCTCATCACAGTGACTGCATTTCAAAGGCTCAACAGCCACCACTGGTCGGCAGCTGCCAGATCAGATGGCAGCAACACAGAGCCCTCCTGTCGTGGCAGAGGCTTCTCACAGACGGCTACTGGTAGTCTGAGCTGGCCCCATGCTCCAATGCCCCTCATGGCCTGGGACACTTCACTTGGACCCACTCAGGAAAGATGGAGCCGGTCTATTTGCTCTGGGTCCCAGGAAAGGCAATAAATTATTTCTATGAGTCACCTGCCAGAAATTGTAGCAGAGGGTCATGGAAAAGTTGTTATTTACTTGAAAGGTGTTGTGGGATTTTTAAAGTGCATCTCTTTAGTTAATATTAGCTCCTGGGCATCCTTCCATCCCAGCTAAAATTAGCCTCCTCTATGAAGCCTTTCCTGTGGGCATGGGCTGCCTTCTGTTCTATTGTATGGACCTCGTTCTGTAAATCACTTTGTTTCATTAGGACAATCTATTTGCAGAGCTGTCTCTCCACTGGTACTTCAGTGCTTTGAGGGTAGGACCAAGGCTTCCTAACTCTGTATCCTTGGTATGCAGAACGAAAGAGATACTGGAGGAAGTACACGTGGAACTGGCAACATTCACCAATTTAAAAATACCAGTGCCAGAAATTACAACCAATGTATATTTTTCTCAACCTGAAAATATCATTACATTATTTTATGGTAATTATTCACAGCCTAAAAATATAAAGCTCTCCAATACTATGATCTTAGGGTGAGAAAACACAATTTTTAATTTTAACAGTGATTACCTTGCCTGCCGTCATTCTATTTATGAGAGAAATCTGGGCTTTTGAAACAGTGACATGGTGACCCTAGGATATCTCCTGTGGTTTCTTTGCCACAGCACTTCTTGATTCTAAGTGGTTCAAAGGTCTTTTGATCCATCTCCCTGAAAATAAATGCTGAGGAATCAAATACTGCCTGGAAAATTTAGCATTGGCTGCATTAATTGGGGAAAGTCTGACACCTACACTGTCTGCCTCTAAAAAGTGGTGCCACTGAGGGAAAAGTCAGGGAGTGTTAGTTTCAATTAATCTTCCCAGCAACCAGGAACCATGAAACCTGCTCAGACCAACTTGGGCTTCATCAACCTGCTTGGGGAGTCAGCCTTTTGTGATCCATTATTCTTTCCCAAAAATCAAACACTTGGCTTTCAAAAGGAAGTGTCGCAGAAATGCTATCTAAGTCAAATGAAAAATCAGAGCATTTTGCTGCTTTTAAATTTTAATTCACTCTCCTGGGCGCTGGTTTGTGGATATCTATTTTAGCCTCTAGCCAAATTCAAAATAAGAGAACCACATTTCTGAGCCATTAAATGATGGAGCTTCAAATACAGCTCCCAATAAAATGAAAATTACTAACTTCTCAATTGAGCTATTTACCGGTAAATCTATTTTTAGAGACTTTTTCCATCTACGGAAAGAAAGGAGGTCCTGATGAAGGCATAGGAGTAGAACTGGGGTTGTACGTTTTATTTTCTTCTTTACCATGATCTCTCCTCAATATTCCGATTTTCTCACCTCCTTCCTCTTTTTCCATCTTTATTAGATTTGTCTGGACTGTGTCTCAGCCGGAACTGAGGCAGGAAGTTCACCAGGAAAGCCCAGGAGATGAAGCGGTGGATACAGGTTAAAACCGTCCTTTTCTGCTTCCTTCAAAGTTCTTCTGTCTTTGATCCCTGCTACAGTCAGGGCTACCCAGTTATTTGAACTTCTAAATTTATTTAGAAATATTTTAAACAATTGCAACTTCTAACTCAGCTCCCCAGGCACCGGGGAAGTTCTGGAGAGCAGAAGCCCAGGATCTAACTTCAAAAGCAGAAAACGATTGCTGAATTCCAGCTGGGTCATTCCTATTTCAACTCGCTTTTGCCCTGGTTTTCTTTTATAGAAGCTTTCAGCAATATCTTTAAAAATTCAAAAAATTTGAAGAGCTACATCAGAAATGAATAATTCCGAAATTTGACTTTCAATTTCTTACAAAAAGAAAAAAAGAAATGAAAGGAATTGTAGAAACTAGTCCATGCTTGCAGAGCTCAGAAGAACAAAGAAAACACGAGAGGAACAATGGCCTGAGATTTAAAAGCTTCAGAAACGGAACTGATCATATGCAGGGAAATAATGTCCTTCAATATTCAAGATGATTAAAACAAACTAGAAAAGCTAAGACGCTGGTATTTTGTTCCATTGAAAGGTCTTATGTCAATGTGATCCAGATATTTCATTTATGGATTTGAAAAAGCAACTACACAATAGATGTTGTAACAGCAATTTTCAACTGAAGGAAGAGGAATAAAAACATAAAAACGTATCTAAAATCCTCAGAGGGAAACGGATCTGCTTTCCTTGATCTTTCCATAGAAACTACTGACACTGAACCTCCTAACAAGGTTTTAGATGATCCGATGTGATGATACCAGCAGCGGTAACACAGAAAGACAGCACTTCAGCTCTGCACTACACCGCTTAGGAGTGGCTCCCATGGCACCATTTGTTTCAGGAAATGCCAGAGACCCCGCGGGAAGGACACAGCCCCATTCAGCCACGCCTGAACACAGGTAGGCAGCAGCCAAAGACGTTTTGACCCGGTGAGAAGAAAGGCAGCTGTGATTTGGGCTCTGCAGGTAACAGTCTTACTCATTCACCTGAGACAAGGGGCACCTGGAGTCACTCCAGAGGGCTCGACACAGAGACACTTACCAGAGGCCACGCTTGCAAACGCAAAACTACACAACTCTGTGGATGTGCTTGGTGGCCACTTGTGATACGTGTGTGAACTCAGACAGGTTTACTTACAGGCACTCCCGCAAGACCGTCTCTGCCAGGCAAACCTCTGTCGCCCTTGGCCCCTGGCTGCCCTGGGAAACCTTTCATGAGAGACAGGGAAAAAGACAGCAACACAGCATTCATGAGACACCTGTCAAAAGCTTTCTGAACCACCAGGGCATGTGTACACCTATGTAACAATCCTGCACGATCTGCACTGTACCCCAGCACTTAAATAATAATAATCACCTTTTCTTCAGACTCAAAAGCATAAACATCTGTATAGGAAGCGGATGATTGCTGGGACAGCCCCAAGAGAGCAATAACTAAAATGCCCAAGATGGACTCGGAAAGGGAAAATGTGACCTAGCGCACACGTACACCCGGAAGTGGGAATGCTTCCAGCACCCACCCCCGCCTCCTGCCCACATCCCCAGGGACCACTCAAAGGAAAAATGTAAATTCCGTTAACTGCTTGTGAGATAGCGGAAGCTGTGGCATGCGGGGAGCTGTTATGCTGCTGTCTTTTATGGGGAAATCTTTACATGCCAAACGCGTAGGCTATCTTGATCATTCCCAACAACATGGGAAAATCCTGGAAATGGGGCTCAACATGCTTGTTATTATGCTCTAGGATTGGCTGCAGAAAACCGGGCCTTTTATAGAGTTTAATTAGTTTCACAGCAAAGGTGCCAACACAAAAGCAATTTCTGAGCTGGTCCTTTCCACATTTGGGTCTTACCTATTTCTCCTGGGGGTCCCTGTGGCCCAGGAGGCCCCCGATAACCTGTTGTATCACAAATGAGGCAACTCTCTCCTTTTTGACCTAGAAAACACAAAGGTTCTTACATGTAACATGTGACCAGAAGTCTCTGGAGTGCACTGAGAGAATTAAAATCACGGCTGTCACTAACATATTACGTTCAAACTTATGTCTGCTCAGTGACTGAACGGCTCCTCCAGGCTCTCTGCTCACGGGTGGAAACTGCGGTCAGATGCGTGTTCCTCTCTGCGTCAATGAACGGGCGCGCTGTCCCTAGCACGCGTCACATGTGACCACAGATGTACTGTTTAATGATCCCAGTTCTTCTCCCAGTGAAAGGACAGGGGCTGCCTCACTAAAAAGTGGTCCAGAAATTCAACAGTGCCTATCAGCCCGAAAAGACTTGACGTTTGTAATTGTGTCTCGAATTTTAAAACCTCCCATCCCCTTTCTCTTTGGTTGAGTGCGTTGTCCAGTTCATGGACTTCCCTGGTTGGCAGACTTGGGAAGAAGAAGCCACAAAAGCAAGAACACATGTGTGACCTGACACCCAGGAGAGCAGAGGAGAGAGACTGCGGCCCTGGAAAAGGGGAGGAGCTACTCTTCTTCGGAAATTCTAACATCTCAAGTCTTGACTTTCAAACCAAGCTCAAAGTCCTTCCAGAGTCTTAGCTATTGCCGTATCTTAAATATTAACATGTCTTATTTCTAGGCACAAATCAGGCATAATATAGAGCAAAAAGTGCTCATAGAGAAGCTATGCCAGAGACCTCGAGGTGGCGTGGC
This sequence comes from Cebus imitator, assembly GCF_001604975.1. Taxonomy (NCBI): domain Eukaryota; kingdom Metazoa; phylum Chordata; class Mammalia; order Primates; family Cebidae; genus Cebus; species Cebus imitator. The sequence goes on from NW_016107329.1 coordinate 8,501,753, forward strand.
CATGTTCCTCCCATCCCCGCCCTGGCTGGCAGCCCCCTGTGGGCACTGCTATTGCCCACTCCGCCCCAAGACACCCAACAGGCAGAAGTAAGACAGGGCCGGCACAGGTGGGCCATGCCCCTGAAGTGTGGGAGCAGGTGCACAGTTTCATTGTGGGCTCTTTTAGGAGGCAGGACAGGAGCCCATCCACGGAAGGGGCGGGATGCGACACAGCTGAGAACCCAGCTAAGTTCTGAGCCCCGGGCATTCGTGGGTGTCTCTGTTCGCAAAGCTCCAGGAGGGTGGGGGGATGAGGTGCATTCCGAGCAGATGATGGAGCCGAAAGAGGAATGAGAAGACTCAAGAAGAGAGGTGCTTCTCCTGGGATCTGGGGGATGGATCGCTAAGATGGCAGTGTGAAGAACCTCTGGACGTTGGATCTGTCTCAAAATGGAACAGTCCATCTCACAAAGTACTGAGCGCCTGGCAACTAGAGTGGAGAGACTCATTAAAAACCAAAGCACTGACTCTGATCGGTGGCACCGTGTGATGACAGCCGAGATTGCTTCCATTTCAGGTCCTGCCGTGTATGTGGCTCTCAGAATTCTAAGATGCTGGCTGAAACGTTTCCATGCATCATTTCTGTTTTACACATTTGAAGACTAAAGTGTGTTTACAATCCACAGGCAGAAATGGTACACAGAGGGGTTGCTGTGGGGGACTGCCTCCTATGTGTCCTACTCCCAGATTACCAACAGGCATATAGACATCGGAATATCCACTGCTTATTCCCCTCTAAGACAGGACTGTCGATGCAGTGATAATCCACCTGTGTGTCCAGGATGGCTGAAGAGATAAATACGTGTCCTGTGCGGGTGGTAAGGCAAACGCTTGGAAGGATTACAGATGGAACTGAGAGCCCAGAGTGAAGCTGGTTAAAGCCTCAACGGCACATTTGCTCGCACTGATACGCGAACACCACTGGAAGAATTGGTGAGCATTCCATGTGCAGAGTTTCGACCTGGCTTGAAGGAGGGACGTGCATTCTTTGATAACAGAACTCTCTTCTCAAATATTGATGGAAAGATGGTGGTAACAAAGTGTCTGAATTTTATCTGATGACCACGCCCACCATAGCAAGACTGACTTCATGGTCCTTGGAAAGGAGAAAGGGCAAAACTCGGACCTTCAGGGCTGTCTGCATCTTTCTCTCCCAGATCGTTGACTAAGTTCCAGGAAGATGCTTATTCTACAAAATGGATTTTGAAGGGGGGTTCCAAACAAAAGAAGAATATACCTATGCCCACCATCACCTGACTCCAAAGCCAGCAAGTATGTGGGAAAAAATCCTATGCACAGGCACAATCACCATTTAAAAAAAAAAAATCAAAATCTCTTACCTTTCTCTCCAATTTCACCTGTCAATCCTGGCTGCCCTGGAATTCCAGGAGGACCCTGGTCACCTGGAGGTCCGGGCTGACATTCCACAATTCCATCTGAAATTGAGTTTTCAGTTATAGGATCATAGCGAGGTGTTTTTACCCTCTCCTAGTGTAACCTCTATTTTTTTTTGATACAGAATCTCACTCTGTCACCAGGTGCCAGGCTGGCGTGCAGCGGCACAATTTCGGCTCACTGCAACCTCCACCTCCCAGATTCAAGCAATTCTCCTGCCTCAGCCTCCAAAGTAGCTGGAACTACAGGCACATGCCACCACGCCCAGCTAATTTTTTTTTGTATTTTTTAGTAGAGACGGGGTTTCACCGTATTGGCCTGGATGGTCTCGATCTCTTGACCTTGTGATCCACCCACCTCGGCTTCCCAAAGTGCTGGGATTACAGGCATGAGCCACCGCGCCCAGCCAGCAACCTCTATTCTAAAACCGAAATATTTTAGGCTATTTGATAGGTGTTAAAAACTCAGCTTTAGTTTATTTCAAAATAATCTTAGGATATCAACCACTTGCAAAACATAATCCGCACACACCACACACATTGTCCACTCACCACCCGAAGCAATCCCTGCTAACATTTCGACTTCACAAATTCTAAAGTATGTGTGGGTGCATTACCACTGTCCTGCATACTATCCCATTTCATCATGCAGAGTGTCTACCAGCACCCGTATTTTACAGATGAAGACACGGAGGCTCAAGAAAGTTAAGTGATTTGCCCAGGGTTATGCATCTGTTAAGTCAAAGCTGAGACTAGAACAATTTTATTCCTTCCCCCACCCGCCAACCCAATCTACAACAAAACTAATCATCGTTTTAGAGCTGCAGACTGCCCATGAGGAAATGCCTCGAATTGTTCACATTCATTTCTGAGTATCGTTTATGTAAAGAGACATAAAAATAAATTGCAGTAATGCACACACCATCTGTCCTAGGTCCTAGTGAAAAAACATCAGTATTGTTACATGATTTGGATACACATTGAGATGACGTTTATATTTCCTTTCCCAAGATCTTTGAAGAACAAGACACAGTGAACAACTTGGCACCTAGCATCTCTGTCCAGACCTAATCCTAACATTCAGCCACCGGCACCAAAGGCCCTCCCCTCCCCTTTACAGGGTCTTCCCCTAATGACAGAGTCATGGGCAGTCTCTGTCCAGCTGTCACCTGGACACCTGGAGTCCCCAGGGTGTGGAATGGGGGTGTGGGGCCCTCAGGCTTGGATGCATTAACCAAGGTCAGCTTTCCAGCTTGCCCACGTCAGCCAGAACCAGAACGCCTAAGAAGGGTCCAACCTTGTCTGGTGACTTGGTTTAGAGCTCAGCAGAACCAGCTAGCTCCAGCTCTGTAGGAACTGAGGAGAAGCGCTCTTGCTTTGCTTGTTCCTTATGTGCTATGTGTCTTTGCCTGAGTTTCTCCCCAGGAAGCACAGGAGGTGAGAAAGCCTGAGTGGGGTCACCATTGGTCCCCCACAGCCACTGCTAGGGACCTGCTCCTCGTGTCTCTGGTCCTGCCTGGCTCCTCGTCGACCCTTTGACCTTGGTGCAACTGACACTATCTGTCTTAGACAAAGTGGACTCCATGTTCATGCTTCAAACAGCAGCCCCTAAATTACTGAAAGAACCCACATCTCTTAGCCCTGTGAGCCGAGGGTATGTTAATTTCCTGCCTCTGGAAATGTATGCCCATGAATACTGAGAGACATGTAATGATCACATGCCTTCAGAACATAACTCCTGCCTGCTTCAGCTCAACCAGAATCTCTTCACATCCCTGGCAAAATTAAAAATAAAAATAAAAAATAAAGAAAACCCAAACAAACAAAAAAATGGTACATCCTCACCGAAGTCCATTTAAAATCATTTAATGGGGCGATTATTTCTGAGGAGTTCTAAAATGCGAGTCTAGAGTTCATGTTTTACAACGCCTTCTCACGGAGGGTGCCTGCAGCCACAGACGGTTCGGAGCTGGCTGTACCCACCGAGACGAGGAGGCTGTAGGGAACTTAGATGCCGAAATCGCAGCACTGCATGGTTCATGCTCTATGATGAGTCCCAAGGTCGCAATGGCTTTAAGATGTAGCCTCTTTACATACATTATACATCTTAATAAAAATCTCATTTCTAAATCATGACTTAATACTCTGTGATTGGGAATTACTTAACTTACATGGACTCAAAAGGCCACCTGGAAAATGTGGAATAGTAAATATTACAATGTATTCGGCTAACACATCCCATTCCATGAACAAGAGGATAAGTTCATATTTTTGCAGGACATGTGTTTGCATTTCGGCATTTGCAAAATTGCAAATATCCAAAAGAAAGTCCTGTTTCCAGATTTCCCCACTAATGGCTCCCTCAACCCTTCCAGTGCTTGTAAATGACTCTGCTTAAAACCACATCCTCCCGCCCCGGCCCACCCCACTCCAGAACTTGCTGTTGACTCTCCTGCCTATGCTTATCCCTGGACTTCTTATCATCTCCTGCATTCCAGAGAATTCCCTTGTCTTGGATTACCGCTGTCTGCCCCGTGGAATGCTTGCTCCAAGACGGCAGGGTCTGTTGAGTCTTATCACCACTGTTAGGTCCCTGCCTGCTGCCTCCCAGACACGCCCTTCCCTGCTGCATGAATCTAGAACCCAAGGCCCCTTGGACAGGCTCACAACGTTTTCCCATGTTTCACAAAATCACAAAAGAAGAGGAGAAAAGCTCCCCAAAGTCACATATGACCTGTTCTTTCTCCTACTCAAATTCATGCAGATCACATTCCCAGTGAAGCTGCCAGGCTGGAATCCACGGCTCCGTCTAGTCCTGGCCCAGCCCCAATACGGCCTGATCCATGAGAACTCCCTTTCAGAAAGATGTGCTTAAATTCTAGCAAATAAGTCTTGCTGGGACTGGAAGCCTGAGAATCCTTTCTTACTCAACCCCACAGAGGACTTGTGTTTCAGGGGCCCCACAGAGCATACGCTGGTTTTGACCCAGCAGGTTCCAACGGCTGGGTCTGGGTATCCGAACACACTCCCATTGGACAGGTTGGCTTAAATTCTGGGAGATTTTCTTAGAGTTTGCATTGATGTTGTATTGGGACCACAGGGCCATCTTAATTGAATCAAGAGTTCCATGTTACATGTTCAGCTTTTCTGGAGTAAAATCTAGCTTTTCTGGATTTTACTAATACAATCTTTACCCATGTAATCCTGTCTTCCTTGTTTGTGTGTGTGTGTGCATGTGTGTGTGTGTGTGTGTGTCCTACTATTCATTTGTATGAAGAATAATGTGTTCTGTTTTCAATAAAAACTACATAACTCAACAGGCTTGCTTTTTAACTTTCAATGCCAGGTTTGCTTTAACATTGGGAATATGATCTGTATGAATTTGGGTAGGAGAAAGCGTGGACCATATGTGACTTCGGGAAACTTTAGATGCTTTTTCATTTTAGAGTCTCAGAGCTGGTTAACATATTATGTATTCCTTTAAACCAACTTTACTTTTTATTTTAACTATTGCTTTTTGTAGCACGGTTAATTCTGTGAAGATTCCCTTAGAGGAATGTGAATGATTAGAAGAATCCACGCCTTTCTATTACACTCTGGGTGTTGGGAATGTCACAGCCCCCAGCCTGGCTCTGCCAGGCACCCTGGCATCTGCTTGGACACCACATTAAACCATCCCTGAGGGAACTCACTTGTGTAGCCAGGCTGCCCAGGGGGCCCGGGGAGGCCAGGAGGACCCGGGGGCCCGTCTCTTCCACTTGGTCCTGGCAGAGATACGCCCGGAAATCCTCGTTCACCTTTTTCTCCTCTTTCACCAGGGAAGCCAGGTGCACCAATCTGCCCAGGTACAGGGAGGCCTGCAACCAGACGGAAGCTCACATCAATAACCTGAAGGCCACTTGGCATCTACAGCACAAACTCATTCTCCTAACTCTGTTCAACGTATCGCTGACAGGGGAACTGCTTTAGACAAGTAAAACCAAATTAAGCTGGCAGACGTTTTGCCATTTCAGGCTGACAGTCAAGTGTTTCCTACACATTAACTTCAAGGAACAGGGACTCATGATGTGGACATTAAAATCTGTGAGTATCTCTTAGTGCAAATAGCATTCCCAACATATAAAACACAGGCTGTAGAAGGCGCACTGCATTTCTACTTGGAGCACGAGGGCATAGAAACGTCATTCAATAAAGCGAAAGTGGACCTGAGGCAAAGGGACGGTCACTGGGTTGGCAATCTAGAGGCAAGAGCAGGAGAGAACTAGGGACATAGAATAAGGTTCTGTGAAAGGGCGTGAAGTCAAGGTAGCAATCAGGTGTGAACATGACAGGTTAGCTTCGGCCACTGTGACTCCCTGAGGGAAAGACCACGTGGGCTGGGGATTGCTGAAGCCTGGAAGCACCTCCTGAGAGTGTGACGAGGGTCCGCCCGGAGGAGGCTCTGCTGCTCCCTGGAGGGACGCGCCAGCCTCTGCTCCCAGAGTGTGTGTGACGAGGGGGCTCCCCGGAGGAGGCTCTGCTGCTCCCCGGAGGGACGAGCCAGCCTCTGCTCCCAGAGTGTGAGAAAAAGGAAGGGACGCAGATGACCTGGCGTGAATGAAGAACCGCGTGGAGATGAGAGGAAGGAGGACACCGAGCCTGAGACATCCAGCCTGTCACTGCAGAGAAAAGCCACAAGCATAACCTGCTCCAAGACAGCCAAGGGCCCCGAGGGGCAGCCCCTGTGGGCTTCCGCCAAATACTGTGCGCCCTTCCTGAGTGGCAAGGGAGGAGGCTGCACCTCTCATGGACAGGAAATTGAAGGAGCTCCCTGGCATGAAGCCAGCCCACACCCTCAGAGTGGGGAGGACGGTCAGGGAGCACGGGCGGGCAGTGGCCACAGTCAGGGCCACAGGCGAGCCCAAGACGGGGCTGGACGGAGAGGAACACAGCGGTTTTTGGAGGGGACATGGTAACTCCTCCAGCCAGAACAACTTCAGTGCCTTTTTATCAAGCGTCTGGGTGACGAGGCCACTAAGAAGTAGATAAAAGGCTGTAGACAGTAAGCAAGGCCCCTGCTGAGGGGACATGATGTCATTCCCGAGAGTCCAAGAGGTAAGAAGGGACGACAGCATTGCTTTCAGGGTAGATTCAGAGTTTTTACAGAAAAGAGAGAAAGTGGAAGTGGACGAAGACCCTGCCCTGAGCCAGGCGTGGGCTGTGTGGGGCGTCGTCTGTTCCCAAAAAAAAGAAAAGGGGAGCTCTGCAAGAACTTAGACCAGCTGGAAAGAAAAAAATATAAAATAATAAATAGGGGGATAAAAAATCAATGTAGAAATTGAAAACAAAGCAAAAAGCTTAAAAGCTGCAAGCATGAGTTGTGTGCCAATGGTAGGGCATGGGAGCATTTCTATCAGACACTTATTTTATCAGCTCTGGGACCTGGAAGAATACCACAGATGTGCACGCACACACGTGTACACACATGCATCTGCACACATGTACGGGGACAACACACACATACATGCATCTGCACACATGTACATGTACGGGGACGACAACTCACACACATGCATCTGCACACATGTACGGGGACAACACGGGCACACATGCATCTGCACACATGTACGGGGACAACACACACATGCATCTGCACAC
>NW_016107329.1:8510322-8627953 GCF_001604975.1 Cebus imitator
GGAGGAGGGAGAGGAGGAGGAAGAGAAGGAGGAGGAGGAGGGGGAGAAAAAGGCAAGAAAGCTACCTTTCGGGCCTGGCTCTCCTCTTGGCCCCGGAGTTCCAGGGTAGCCCCGCTCTCCTTTTTCTCCCAAAGGTCCTGTGCCTATAACCTGAATCGAGAAAGGAAAGGTGATGATCCCGCAGCACGGGTGGCTAGTCCTGTACAGTAAAGCAGTATGAGTGAAGAAACGGACATATTCGTTATTATTTCAAGACGCACGGAAGTGAAGGAGCAGCCGCGGCGGTGGACAGGGAGGAAGGGGATCATCCTCAGACACGTATGCAGGAACTGGGATGTAGCGGACCCTGCAGAGGACTCTGCCAGGCAGGCGCTCCTGCTTCCTCTCATAATCGTTTGCCTGGCAGCGGCTTTTCTAACACTCCAGCGAGGTAAAGTTGGACTAACATCAATTTGAGGCTTAGGTTTATAACTTCTAATTGTACATACAAGCCATAAATTAAATGTTTTACATTACAGGTATTATGACAGGAACACTCTTAAATTTCCTTAGGCTATATGTAATAGGAATATGCAAATTTTCTTATTGGAAGAGTTTTTGGCTTTTTTTTTTTCTGATGACCAAAAGTAGGCATTTCCTTAAGGTAGCAAGACAATAAGAGGCACTTTTGGCTCATTAAAAAGGGGAAAATTTACTGAGCCTGATTCTAAATTAATAAAATTCAAGACAAGTGGCAAAGCCAACTTTTGTATATTACCTTTAAAATATAATTCCTGTGTATTAATTAAATAGATATTATTAAAACATGTCAATGTAAAATGAGGCTTATAAATCCGAGGTCTGACCTCATCACTGATGAAGAAGAGTTTGATTGAACTCTTTGTACAGATTGCTGGCGTTAGCCTCGTTCTCTGCCTGTCAGACCACAGGGCACTCTCATAAATTCAGTGTATTGAAGAAGCTAGAATAAATTCCATAATGCTGGCATTTTAAGGAAAACACTACCTAATGCAAGAACATGCAGAGAACATGTACAAGAACATGTAGCTTGATTTAGTCATTCCACAAGTTATATACATTTATGTATATAACTTGGTATACATCATGATGTATACCATAAGTATATACAAGTTTTACTTGCCAGTTAAAAAATTAATACAGTAAAACCTTCGATGTAAATCTATAAATAAAATGGGCTGTGTGAACGCATTACCTGCGGCACTGTAAGGAAGGCAGCAAAGGAGAGAATGGTAACATTTTCATTAGTTCAAAAAAACCAGGGGCAAAATCGCTGAAGCAATGACTGCACAGCTCTGACAAGACGGAAAATGAGCACCGTGAAGACACTTGCAAACATGACAACGCCTATTTTTAAATGTCACACACATCACTGACAGCTATGCAAAATATGTATGTTGTCCACTAGTAAAGTGTTGTTTGCAAAAATAAAAATTGTTTTGCCAGGATAGTTAAATCGTAGATGAGCCTGTTTCTCTTACAAAACTTTTCCTCAAAGGACCATGTTTTTTTTCATATATATATATATATATATATATATATATATAAAAAGGTGTCAAGGCCAGGCACAGTGGCTCATGCCTGAAATTCCAGAACTCAGGGTAGCCGAGGTACGTGGATCACCTGAGGTCAGGAGTTTGAGACCAGCCTGGGCAACATAGTCAGACCCTGTCTCTACTAAAAATACAAAAATTAGCTGGGCGTGGTGGCAGGTGCCTGTAATCCAGCTACTCCTTGAACTCGAGAGGCAGAGGTTGCAGTGAACCAAGACTGCACAGCTGCACTCCAGCCTGGGCAATAGAGCAAGGCTCCATCTAAAAAAAAAAGGAGTCAAATATGTTACTAATATTCTCATCCATGTGCAGCCTTTTCATTTTCAGTGGTTTAAAGATGTGCAGGAATTGTCAAAATATAATAAAAATAGTAAATACTAAACGCCATACAATACAAATTAGAAAATCATTTCAAGTAGCATAAGCCACTTTACACAAAAAATGCAATTCTAGAGAGCTGTGGGCCTGTGCCCTGTGCCTCCGCTCCTTCCTTCCCCAGCATGCTCGCAGACCAGGGACAGCACCCTTACTCACAATTCCAGGTGGGCCAGGAGGACCTGCTTCGCCTTTTTCTCCCTACAAAAGAAAAGAAAACTTTCCCTGCATTTTCTTACCATAAAGATCGTCTTGCAGAAAGCAGGTTAAACATTTCTTCTGGTAAAATTGAGTGCCTGGGGTACATTAAAACTATTTTTCTCTCTTTAGTATCTCTCATTCTGTGACTATTAAAACAAAAATGAATAAATGGCCAGGCGCGGTGGCTCACGCCTGTAATCCCAGCACTTTGGGAGGCCGAGGTGTGTGGATCACTTGAGGCCAGGAGTTCGAGACCAGCTTGGCCAACAGGGTGAACCCCGTCTCTAAAAAAAAAAAAAAAATGAATAGACTTCACTTTTTTTTTGCATACACGTGACACGTGAAAATAAGGATTTCTGTAAAATGTCGGTTGGGGGCTAATTATTCTTTTTCCAAAAGAGCCCAGATACTTGTCCTGTTGCTTGCACACTCCCTTGGAAAACAGCACCATTGATGAGTTGGTAACCAAGGCTTTTCCACTTTAAAAAGATAAATGAAATAAAATAATATAAAAGCATGATTTCCAAATATATTTTCTCAAAGAAGTCATTTTACATGAGGTTTTTAGGTGAAGATTTTCTCAAATTTGCATTGGAGGTCATAATATAAAATCTAATATTAACTAAAAACATTGGTGGATAAATTCTGATCACTTTAAGTTTAAATCTCATCCATAGTAGATGAAAAACCCAAAGAAATTAACCCTTTCATATCAAATATTTTTATATAAAAATCATCAAAATGATTTAAACAGCTCAAAAATATGTACATTATGACACGAATGTATATTTTTTCCTTTTATATTAAAGCAGTAAACAAGAATGGAATGTTTTGAATTTTCTTATATGAATACCAGATTTTAGAAATATCTAGAGGACATAAATATCTCAGCCACTATGTTCTAAATATACCTACATTTAAAATTTACAGGATTTTACTTCCTCAAAAAATTATGGCCAAGGAGTTCTCCCTTTTGTCCCTGGCTTTAATAAATCGCCTGTAGGCTATGCAGGCCCTCTCCCCAGCTTTCCACTCGCCACTGGTGATGAATATTCCAAAATTATCTCTTGTATTAGTAAAGATTTACATTACCTAGTCTCATAGTAAGAGAGAAAACTAAAGCAATAATGAGACTTTTTTCTGCCTGTAAGATTGACAAATATTTTTTAGAGTTTGTTTGTTTGTTTGTTAATTCCCCAATTAAAAGGGCCTGGCCTGGCAGAAGGACTTTCTGGGGCAATTTGGTTGCATGTGGCAAAAATTTCAAAACAAGTGTCCCAATGTGGACCCCACTACTATGCTTTTAGGAATTTGACAGAGAAACAACCAGACAAGTGAGCAAAAATACTTGTAAGCATACACATTCGGAAATGGCCCAAATACCAGGCAACAAAAGGCAGGAATGTTCATATTACAATTATGCTGATGGACATTGAAATAGATCCTCCTCATATGATTACCTGAAATAGTTAGTTATACTGTTCACTGTCGCCTTTACAAACTGCCTGCTTGTGTATGCACCTGGGGACAATGTGAACTCTGGACATTTCTGAGCAGTTTATAGAAAAAATTAGGGAAACTTTCTTTTCTTCTTGATATCTTTCTGTATTTCCCATTGTTTTATGATCAGGAAAAAAAATCTACTACCAAAAAAAGATATAAAAACTTGACTGAGTGGCACATTTCGTGTATTTTCATTTTATTTTTTAATCCTGAACACAAAGGAAGCCACTAAACTGTGTTTCTTCCATAAGAAGCATAAACAAGTGTTTTCCCTGAGCACAGGGTCCTTTATTCTAGGAAAAAATAAGCAGACTTCTGGGTTGAATTGGAAAGTGAAGATAAAGACTCACAATAGCGCCAGTGTTTACCTGTGGGCCCTGGCGGCCTACGAGTCCTGGGTACCCGGGGTCGCCAGGAAAACCCTGAAACCAGAGAGAAGCAGCAATCGTCAGAGGCCAGTGACAGCAACAGTGGGCCTGCTTGTAAAAACTGCAGAGAAACACTTACGGGGCTCCCCTTCTCCCCTTTGTCACCATCTTTTCCGGGTTTTCCCTGTAAAGATGCAAATGTTAGTTTTAATAAATAATAACAGTAACTAGGATATAACACCAAAGCTCTGATTCAGATAGCTTAATATGCTGTCTCTTTTATGAAATCACAAGCAAGGTAAAGGAGGGCTCCATGTAAGTCGGCAACACCACAACGATAAGTAATGCAGTTTATGATGAGTAACTGAACAGGTTGCAATAGAAGAGAGCTCCATTTTTAAAGAACGGAGTCTGATGAGCTACAAGCCTTCTAAAATATGATTGTATCTTGGTAGCAAAGCTCACATCAGAGAATTTTGCCTATTGGCAGCTGAGTATTTGCAAGTTTATGCAAATGCTTTATTTCACACAGGTTTCTGCATGTTACTTCCAGGTAGAAACCAGAACCATTCCAGCCGACTAGCAGCGAGGTAGGTCTCACATCACCACCATCCCCAAAGTGAGAAGCGTCTCAGCCGCTCAGGCTTGTGACTGTGCAAACACAGCCTGGTGTTCCAGGTGGTAAAGTCCAGCCAGCCTGCTGCTCTTGGATAGAGCAGGACCGAAGGTTTCAGGGATGGCCCAGGGCTCTTCGGAAGCCTCTTTCCACAGCCAGTGGCTGATCCTCAAACAGAGAAGGACCTTGTCTTCCTGGGAGGCCTTGCAAATGATACAGCCCAGGAGTCTGGGAAAAGCACTTCAGGGCACGAAGAGATAAACTAGAAGTCCCTGTGAGCTTTTCCATTCTCATGTTTCTAAGAATCCGCGACTTCTGGCTCGAAAGAACTGTTTTAGGGTAAAAGGGCTTTGGAAAGCACTTACTCTGGGTCCGGGTTTTCCGGGTTCACCTTTCTCTCCGACCCCTGGCATTCCCTTAAATGAACAAAAAGACAAAGAGATTCATTCATCTATTTAAGCAAAATTAGATAAATATTAAATAGATAAATAGCAAATATTAAATTAGATAAATATTAAACTTAAGGTGAAATAAGCTTGTAACTTAAATCGGTACTTTATGGTCTCTGACCTAAAAATAATAGGCAGAAACTGAGTACTTACTTGAAATCCACGTTCACCTTTTTGGCCCTGAAAGAATTAGAGAAACAGATAAGCACTATCGAACAGCTATATCAATTGTTGTATGCTACATTAAACACACAGCAAGGAAAAAGGGCACACTTTTTCTGTTATATTAACAAATAAATTCACGTTGATCTCCAGCACTCACTTAGCATTGACAGTACAAATGGAGGAAGAGTAGGGTTCATCATGCTTGACCCAGGATGACCGGCCCTGCCCTCCTCCTGACCCCCGGCCCGGCTCCCTCCTACTGGCCAAGCCATATAGAACTTGGGGCACATTTAAGAAGCCCTGATCCAGGGGGTGAGCCTCAGATGAGGCTTAGACCAACCCGGTTCCAGCTGCCTCTGCTCTCAAAGGTGCTCCTATTTTGTGGAATGAACGATCTAAAATCTGTTTTCCAGGTCAGGATTGAATGTAGCTGGAAAAACTGAGTTTCGACCCAGTTTCTCTTTGTCCCTTGGAATTTGTCCAGAATTAGAAAACCAGTACTCACTGGACGAAGCCCATCCGTACCTTTTCTCCCTTGGTGGCATAGTCTCCTTTTTCTTGAACTTGAGCTTGTCCTGGTACTCCCGGAGGCCCACTGACCCCCTGATCACCCTGTCAACATAAAAATGTGAAATTAATTAGGCATAGAAACAATTATTTAAAGATTAAAAAATGCAGAGACAGGTAAAACCCTAAAATAAAACCCCTATTTTTACAATGTAATTATACTCCATTGTATTCTAATCATCCTTGCCTCTGCAGAAAATTTCAATAGGAAGATGGTACAGTAAGTATCTAAAGCAGGAGAGTTTCACTTCCCAGGGGCCACAGAAGGATGAGCAGCCACTAGCTCGGGAATGAGGAATAACCGTGGAATAAGAACACCTACAAGACAGCTCTGGATGTGCCTGCACCTGTGTAGTGTACATTGGCTTCGGAGGAAAGGAATGCAAACTGCCTAACAGAGTTTGAGAAAAAAGAAGGCATTTTAGGTAACCCCAAAATAAGACAAGCATCAAGAGTCTCCTTCCTCAGGCATCCTAACTGCTGACTACACCTCAACATTACAAGGGCATACATTTCAGAGTCATCATACAGCAAAGTTTGTGAAAAGAATGGGCCAAAATCTGGGGTGGCAAGCAGAGGCCACCTGCGCATCCAGATCCATCCAGGCCCCACTGTAGTGGGTGCCCGGGTTGCAATAGCCCCCACCAGCTTGGGTGTCAGAGGACAGTCTGGCCCTTCCACAGGCTGGCTGCAGCAATGGCAGGCAGCCTGTCTTAGCCAGTGCCTGCTTCATTGGTCTGATCCAGGGAAGCTCCTGAAGAGGATCAGGGACCCGCCCCTTGCCTCCTCGCCACAGGATGAAGTCGACTGCTGTGGTCTGTGCCCTCCCGGCTCCACACTGCATCTCCTCCCACACCCACCTGGCCCTGGACCTGCCTGCCTCTGAGAAGACAGGCCAACGGTGAGGGCCCACTGCCAACTGTGCTAGTCCCAGTGCTCCTGGTGACGGCCCTGGACCTTCCCGCCTCGGAGAAGAGAGGCTGGTGGTGAGGAGGCCACTTCCAACCGAGCTAGTCCGAATTCTCCTGCGGATGGACTTCAGCACTGCGGGGCTTACAGCGTCAAGTCCTCAGTTTCCTAATGGTCAAGTCCTCAATTTGAGGCTTATAAATCCAAGGTCTGACCTCATCACTGATGAAGAAGAGTTTGATTGAACTCTTTGTACAGATTGCTGGCGTTAGCCTCGTTCTCTGCCTGTCAGACCACAGAGCACTCTCATAAATTCAGTGTATTGAAGATGCTAGAATAAATTCCATAATGCTGGCATTTTAAGGAAAACACTACCTAATGCAAGAACATGCAGAGAAGAGTAACTACACTTAGAAGAGTCTAAGCGTTGACCCGGAGGTGGGAACTGTCGGCTGAGGACTGTGATTTTCAACATGAAAGCACTCCAGAGCAATGTGCACTCACCTTGTCACCTTTCGGTCCTTGAAAACTTAAGCCCATTTGCCCCTGTGGATTAAAAAACACGCTTCATTATTGGACTTGTCGACTTTGCTCAAAGCTATTCTACAAACCTCACACAAAATGCCATAAGACGGTAGATTTCAGGCAACAGCTTTGTCCCATGACCTTCATAAAACTTTCTGCAAAGTAATGATCATGCTGTATTCAATGGCTATGAAAAAAGTTTTTAAAGTATTACTGATCAAAGATTCTAAGACCTTTTTTTAAATTTACAGTTTTTAAACTCTTGCATTGGAGAACTAAAGGAAATATCAGTGATTCCAAAGTATTGACTAAGGGATGAATGACAGACCAATATATTGATAGATGATTAATAGGTAATAAATGATAGACGATACTTAAAAATATATTTAGATAAAGACAGGGTTAATTTGCCAACGTTTTTACAGACTAAAAGGAGGAGAAGAATGAGCCATAGCAATTTCATGACAGTCTTATACTAATACCAAAGGGCAAAAAATGAAAAAAAAAAACCTTTACCTTTTCACCTGGAGGGCCGGGAGGGCCTGGGGGACCCTGCGAGAGACAGCATTTTAATTAAACAGGATTCACAACTCTAGGGAGCTTTAAGTCCTTCTTTAGGCTAATGTTATCCTAAGGTTCTCCAGTCAACATGATCATTTATTTCTTAAATATTTTTCCTGGGCTTCCCCTTGCTCCCTGCTCCCGGCAGGTACAGGAGCCCATATCGCTACCAATCCTTCTCCCTGCTCCGCGGTGAGGCCACCCAGGGCAGAGCATGCCTGTCCATCTTTGAACTCACTCCCACAGGCTGTGGGTATCAGCGACACCAGCCTACCCTACAGTCATGACTGCACTATCTGCTTCAGGATATCGGTTTATGATACTACCGTCACCCCTGTCCCACAGCTCTGGGGATATGAAAACCGGGTTGCTAGCCAGATGTTTAGTAAGAGGGAAGCTGATTCCGCCATGTCCAAATTACGAGCAACCATGACCGTGTAAAGTTTTTACTAAATTATTATTTACGTTCACACCTCAATATGGTTGCCCTTTAAATGACTGCCTTGGAGAGAGCCCCAAAACTCACTGGTGGTCCGGTAAATCCTGGAGGCCCAAGAGGGCCTGGAAGCCCCGGCAGTCCTGGTGGGCCCTGGAATGCATTGAGAAAGAAATGAGTTAAGATGCAAACCTGGCGGAGTAAGCTGGCACGTTTATAAATATCCAGCAAATGCTTACTGTCAATCCTGGGGGTCCGGGAAATCCTCGTTCACCTTTCAACAGCATCCCAGGCACATGGCCAAGTATCTCGCCTGGATCACCCTAGAGGACGGAAAAAGAAAAAAGAAAGTTGCAAACACTGACATTCACGTGAAGAAACTTAAAACTCAGTGAGCAGTTGGTACATGTTACTGTTACAGGACTGGCCTGCATCTGGGATCCAGAGCCTGTGTAAATTGGAAATCGACAGGCTGGCCGTGTCTCCATCATGGCCACCGTCTTCCCGACCAGCGTTAACCTCTCCATGGTCAGCTCAGCCGCAGCCAGGACTGAATGTGGAGGTGGCCAAACAAAGGGGCCACAACACTGTGCACCTGACTGTCCCCCCATCTAGACAAGAGCCCCTGTCTCTGGTTGAAAGACGACTGCGTGACCACAGGCTCTTCCCACAAAATAAGAACTCTCTTTTGAGAAAAGGCTCGGGATGAGTATTTTTATAAAAGCAGGATGTGATGGTAAATTTTATCTGTCAGCTTGGCTACGACACATTATTGGGTTAAACACCAGTCCAGATGTTGATGCGATGGCATTTTTTAAATGAGATTAACACCTAAATCAGTACACTCTGAATAAGGCAGACGACTTTCCATAACGCTGGTGGGCCGCATCCAATCAGTTGAAGGCCTCAGAGGATAAAAGATTGACCTCCCTGGAGAAGGAGGGAATTCTGCCCACACACGGCCTTTGGACCCAAGACGGCAACTCCACCTCTTCCCTGGTGTCCAGCCTGCCCGCTCACCCCACAGGTTTTGAGCTTGCTGGCCCCACAAGCATGAGAACCAATGCTTTAGAAGCAGTTTCTCCTTTCTGGCTACACACACACACACACACACACACACACACACACGCGCGCGCGCGCTACTGGTTCTGTGTCTCTGGAGCACTCTAACACACAGGGCTACAATGGGGATTAATTTCCTATGTGTTCTGAATCACGGGAGCACGGGAACTCTCAGCCTCATTCAGGTAAGCAGTCATCTCTACTGCGGCTGCTGAGACCTGTAAGCCTCCCTTTGACAGGGAAGCTCCCGACACCTAGATGCCTGAGGTCCCCAGCCTGCATCTAAGCACAACACACACATTACAGGGGTGCACAGTCTGAGGTTGGGCTGATGCCAGCAACCAAGCCCCAAGACAGAAACACCCCGCCTGGGAAAAGCTGTCCAGGTTCCCTCCTTGGAAGTCTGAGAGGTGCCTAGGGAACCCCGTTCTCCCGTCTGCCCTCCCCGATTCTGGTGAAATGAGCCTTCGCCATCACACCAGGCCTCGTCCGCTGCTCACTCCCCATTAAGAAACCATGCCAGGTGACTGAACATTAGAGTTGAAGATCTGAGTTTGCATATTGCTTATACAGTCTTTTAATGTAACACAGTTTAGGGAAACGTATTCAGAAGCAATCAGTCGGCCAAAGCGGTTTAAAGAAAATGTGTTTTTATGTCACTTGTTTTAAACAGATTCCCTGTCATGAATCCAATAAAGCAACCTAAAATAAAATAAAATGTACCTTCATTCCTGGTAACCCTGGTGGTCCCTAAAAAAGAAAGTTTTGGTGTTAGTTTTGTTTTTCTCAAAATATCATTAGCATTAAAAATGTTATTATACAATATTATACATAAAATATAAGTTATTAAAACATAAGCAAAGAAAGAAACAGAAATGGAATGAGAAGAAAGAAATTATAAAAAGAAAGAAGTTCTGCCCACAAATAACCCTATACTCACGGGATTTCCAGCGAAGCCAGGCAAGCCGGGGGGCCCGAGCGGCCCTCTCTCTCCCTGGGGAGACAGTAGAACGTCATTCGTGAGCACTGCGTGGGGCACACACGCCATCCCTGACACCACATGAGTTACTCGGCCCTACCCTTCATCTGTTGGTTAAAGTCTTTTCCTAAAAACAGTTTGTCACAAGCTGTGCAACTGTGTACCACTTTGTGAAGGAAGAAATATACTTGATAGCATCATTATTAGGGGCAAAGGCTCATTATGGCATTTTCCTACTTGGTGTAGTAATTGATTAAAAGTAATAAACTTCGTGCTTAAAAGCAATTTTAGGATAAAAGTCTACAAAAAAAGAAAGGAACAATTATATCTTTCTGGTACACTAAATATGGGAAAACCGTATTTCCTTACTAAATAAAGGAAACTTTAGGACAAGTAACTTTCCAACGGTGGCAAATAAAACTCTGTTAACAGAATCACACTCCCTGACTCCTTAATATGCAAAATTATATAGACATGCTCGAAAAGGAGGGTCTTGGTTCTGGACTTACCTTTGTGCCATTGCATCCTGGAATACCTGGGGGGCCTGGCGGGCCGTCTTGGCCGGGAATACCCTGTGAGTAAAGAGGTGAAAATGTAACCCAAATCGAAAATCACCTGGTGGAAAAACATTCCATGAAACAAGTAGAGTGCATTTTCTATACATACGGGAAGTCCTGGGTTTCCAGGGTAGCCAGATGCTCCCGGGGGCCCCTGCGAGTGTGGAAGGAAAGCATGTCAGTGGAGGGCTGGAAACCTTACTTCCTCCTACATATCCACCTGGTTAACGGAGTCCTGCCCTGATTTTTGGTATCCAGAAGACACACACACACACACAGCAGACAGTGCGCTCTGCACAAGAGGCGGCAGAGGGGACAGCCCAGGGCAAACCGCCCAGGCTTACAGGAGCAATTCTACACCAAAAGCACACTACTGCCATTCGCAACTGCGTAGATAGGGAACCAATCTAACTACCTAGCAACCAATGAGTGGATAAAGAAAATGTGGAATATACACCCCGTGGAATACTACTCAGCCATAAAAAGGAACAAAATGATGCCTTTTGCAGCAAATTGGATGGAGCTAGAGGCCATCATTCTAAGGGAAGTAACCCAGGAATGGGAAACCAAACACCACATGTTCTCACTCACTAGTGGCAGACCTCTCTGAGGATGCAAAGGCTCAAGAGTGATACCCTGGACTGTCGGGACTTGGTGGAGGGAAGGCTGGGAGGGGGTGAGTGACAGAACACTGCATAGCGGGTACAGTGTACACTGCTTGGGTGACAGGTGCACTAAGATCTCAGAAATCACCACTGAGGAGCTTATCCACCTATCCAAAAACCGCCTGGACCACAAAAACTATTGAAATAAAAAAAATTAAAGATGAATTTTTAAAAACCTAACTGTCGATCCCTTCAAACGTAAGGGCACCCATGAGCGAAATAATTCTGCCCCATTTCATCTTTAATAAGAGGTGGAGAGGAGGAAAAGCAGTTCTGGCTCTGAAAATACCACAACTTTTCCATTAAATGAAGTCACCGCTGTCTAATGACTATAGACGCGGCATCAACTGCCCCTTCCCAAATTAAAAAATGCCCAGAAGAGATTCCTGAAGAAGAACAAATAGGGGAAAGCAAGTTTGCAGAACCCAGCACTAAGGAGCTCAGCCTGTGCACTGGCCCCTGGGGCTCAGGGGGTCCTGGCTGCCCCTGGCTGCCCTGCCCGCCCCTGCTGTGTGAGCTGGGGAAGAGGCAGAGGATGAGGGCTTGGAGAATGGAGGGGAAAGGTGCCGGCTCTGGAAGCCTGGAAGCGGGTCTGTCCCACGCAGGGAGTCATCGATTTGAGCGGCAGCCCTACTCACTCTTGTCCCTTTTGTTCCAGGTAGTCCTGGTTCTCCAGTGTCACCCTGGAACAGAATAGACACGCTGCTGTCACTGATCACTGTCATCTCAGAAACGCAGGGAATCTTACATCCACCCCACCCCCATTTCACAGCCACGCTCATCCACCCCACACCCACCCCACATCCACCCACCCCCATCCCACATCCGCCCCACCCCAGCCCACATCCACCCCACCCTCATCCCACGGGGTGCTTACCTTTTGTCCTGGTGGTCCCTGTGGTCCCTCAGGTCCTTGCATTCCAGGAAACCCGATGACACCTTGTAATCCTGGGAGGCCTCTTTCGCCCTACAGAAGAGGAACACAAGTCAGGCAAAAGGCAGCAGGAAAGAAACAGAGGAAGGAATTGGTGCAACTGTGATGGCTAATTGTGTTCGTCGTTGTTGTTGAGACGGAGTCTCACTCTCTTGCCCAGGCTGGAGTGCAGTGGCGTGATCTTGGCTCACTGTAATGTCCACCTCCCAGGTTCAAGTGATTCTCCTGCCTCCTACCAAGTAGCTGGGACTACAGGCACCCACCACCACGCTGGCTAATTTTTGCATTTTTAGTAGAGACAGGGTTTCACCCTGTTGGCCAGGCTGGTCTTGAACTTCTGACCTCAGGTGATCCACCCTCCTCAACCTCCGCAAGTGTTAGGATTACAGGCGTGAGCTACCACGCCTGGCCCACGATGGCTAATTTTAGGTGTCAAGTTGACTGGGTCACAGGATACCCAGATAGCTGGTAAAGCAGGATTTCTGGGTGTGTTTCTAAAAGATTGGCATTCGACTACGTGGACAGTAAGGAAGGCCTTCCCTCTCCCGAGGTGACTAGGTACTGTTGTTAGCTGAGGCCCGGATAGAACAAAAAGGCAGAACAGAGGCCAACTCTCTCTCTTCCGGAACTGGGAAACCCATGTTCTCCTGCCCTTGGACATCAGAACACTGGGTTCTCCGGCCTTCAGATTCAGGGACCTGCACCAGCAGCCCCGTGGGCTCTCCAGCAGCTGGCCGTGGCCTGAGTTACACTTCAGGCGCCCTGAGTTTGCAGGTGGGAGATCATGGAACTCCTTAGCCTCCGTGATCCTATGAGCCAATTGCCATCATTAATCTAACTACCATCCAGCCTTGCACAAGTCCGCAGGGAGTGTATGGAAACAGACGGCGAAGACAGCTTCAGGCAGCTTTGCTCTCCTGCGCTTTAAACTCCTGAGGGCAGGAATCATACCTCATTCCTGGCACGATGCTTCAGATATACTGAATGCCAAATAATGTCTTGGGTAAATAAAATAATAAATAGTGAGGGATTTTTCACTGAACCGGTTATAAATTCACACTATCAGTGGACCTCTCTTGTTAGCAACAGTCCCAGCGCTGAGATTTTGTGACGGAACTTCCAAGACATCTTCCTCTTCGGAGACCGTTAGGAGGCGTGAGTGGGCAGAGTCCACAGTGCGGAGGACCTCACGCAAGATGCTGAGCCTCCCCTGAACCATCACGGGGTGATGGTGGGCTTTCATGAGAAATGTCTTTCAAGAGTGTGTTTTGCGCCAGGCACGGTGGCTCACGCCTGTAATCCCAGCACTTTGGGAGGTCGAGGCAGGTGAATCACCTGAGGTCAGGAGTTCGAGACCAGCCTGGCCAATGTGACGAAACTCTGTCTCTACTTAAAAATGCAAAAATTTGCCAGGTATGGTGGCACATGCCTGTAATCCCAGCTACTCAGGGGGCTGAGGCTGGAGAATCACTTGAACCTGGGAGGAGGAGGTGGCAGTCAGCTGAGATCGTGCCCCTGCACTCAAGCCTGGGCAACAGAGTGAGACTCCATCTCAAAAAACAAACAAACAAAAACCCATAACTAGGATAAGAAATCAAGAAGATCTATTTGCGTTACAGCGTGTGGACTTTAATGCAGTCTTACCATAGGAATTGGGTAGATTGACTAGCCATTATTAGCTGATTGAAAAACAGAAAGCAGGCACTTTGGAGATTACTGGTGGGATTACTCAGTGTTCAGTGCTCTTCTCAAAGCTGTCTTAGTTTAAAGTAAAAAGAAACTGACCAGATACATTACACAACATAAACATCCAAAGTCGTCCTTTCCAAGCCACTCAGCCAGCCCTGGTACTTACAGGTGAATTAACTGCCTGCCGCATTTTCACAAATGCAGAAAGGAGCTTACAATCCTGGAACTCAACCACCAGGCCTCCGTAGAGCTGTGTGTTTCATTCTAAGTATACGTCAGGAGTCTAGACACAGTATGTGGTTAATTTGGGAGAGATCGTTTCAAACGCTAGAGAACTGAATAAAATAGTCAGTGGATGAAAGAACCTCAAGCCCCACCATGTGGCACTGCCCCTTCAGGCCCCAGCATCCGGGGAATCGGCCACAGGAGCAGCCGTGACCCCATGAGGCTCTGAGCCCCAGGTTTGACAGGGAAGGCTGGCTCCTTCTCCCTGAGGCCTGTGCCTGCAAGGAAGGAGAAACATTTCCAGACCAAGACTCATTCAAATGAAGAGCTCCTTAAACACACCCATCCTTCGCCTGCAGCGATGGCCCCAGGGCACAAGAGCAGAGGAGCTCTGGGGCACAAGGTCAGCAATCTGGGCCACCCAATTTTCAGATGTAGGAAAAGCCTCCTCAAACCAGAATAGGACTGAACTCCAAACAGCTGGCTAAAATAAATAAATAAATACAGACTTTGTAGCCCCAAATAACCCAGCATCAGATAGGATGGAAATGAGAAAGGCATGTCCATGTGGAAGCTTTCTAATACATTTGGTGGAGTATTTTTAGTACTTGATTAACATTGGCAGTATCGCCATGAGACACAATGATAAGATTTTATAATTCTCGATTTAACCATGGAATGCACGGAGGACCGGAGCCAGATTCACTGATTTCTAGTTTCTCACTGAGTCAGCACTACAGCCAGAAATAGAAATGAGGTCAGCCTTCACCACAGTCCCTGTTTTTTCTGGGTCACTAGAGCAAGCCGGTTCCCAGCAGAATATTCTACAATTCACCAACTTCATGTTAGCCCAAGGTACCAACCCTTTTATGTCCATTTCACAGATAGGGAAAGATTCCAATGCTTCACTGATTTGTCACATGTCACTGGGTGACCCCTCATGCTGCTGGGAACAGAACACAGAAATCTGAATTCCCAGGCCTTGCTTTTACCGCAAGAACACATTCTTTCCCAACGTCACTAGAACGCTTATGTCTCCCCAGAGCTTTGAAATGAAGGAGCTAAGAAGGAAGTGACTCCTCCATGCACATGGGTCTTGCCATTCCCCACATTCTTTTTAAACATTCTTAATCTTTTGTTCAGATAAAAGTGCACACGAATAATCTAATACTCTGCACCCTGTCCAAGGTTATTATGGGAACCAGGGCAGTGCCAACAGACAGGATAAGCACTTAAACAGCTATATGGTTAGCTGGCGACTAGCATGCTGTATGGGGCCAAATCATTCCTCTGCGCTTTTCGCACATTTCCACCGGGATTGTAAGAACAGCAAAGAGCTGGACAAGTTGTAGAAAGGTTACTGGAGTCAGTAGTGTCCAAGCCAGACTTTGCAGCTGCTATTGGCAACGCGACAACCGTGACCCCCGTGACCCCCTTTCCGCTGGAGCTCAAGGCGAATGTGCATAGTTAGGAGTCAGAGAACAGGCCCCTCGATCATCCATTTCCCATGGTGTGCTCAAGGCAAGGTCCAAAAATCCATGGCAGCCACAGACTTCGTGTCAGGCAAAAATGAGACCCACAACCATCGTCTGTCACAGCAATGACTACTTAAAATGGAAGAGGGAAATGAGAAACTTGAAGAGTATTACATGGAAAGTTTTCATGCAGCTATACCTTGTGGTCTCACTTCTGAACATCAGTGCAACTCCCTAGTCAGAACAGGCAATGTCTATGCCAAAAATGGAGACAATAACTGCTGTGTCCTCAGATGACGAAACTCAGAATGCGTGGAGGGAGAACGAAGTGTGGCTGTCTATACAGATGAACGAATGCAACATGGGGAATGATCTTGGCGCCAAAATTAGCCATTCCAAGTTAGGCATGACATAGGGTTTCATGCACAGAGCAATTTAACATTCTTGCTTAATGTATTATCTAAAGCAAGCATCGACTTTTAAAAAAATCCTTCAAATGCGTGGAGAAAAAGTCATTTTATAATACCCAATTCTTTCTCTTCCTCTTCCAATACTTGTAGAAACAAGTTCACGATTCAGGATATCAAATGCTCAAATAAGCTTCCATCACAGATAAGTCAGAAATCCAAATACAAATCAAACACCCAGGACAGATGAAGTTGAAATAGCATGAAGCTTCTAAATGCGGAGGGAAATTATAATTACCAACAACAAAAACTGATGTCAACACAAAATATGCCTAGAATAAGCGGTCATCAGAATTCACACAGTCAACGACCCTGTAACGCCTGTTTCAGCAGCCAACGAGGAATCCATATCTTTAAATCAAAATTTGAATGGATTTTTGCAACCTGAACTACTGGGATCACAGAACTTCACCACAGACTAAAGCACACACAGAAATGCTGCCAGCACTCTGGGGCTTCCTCTGTGCACAGACTGAGTATGAGTACCAGGTCCGGGTACTGAGCATGGAGTGTACTGGGTATGGCAGCCTCCACGTGCTGGGTGCATTCATGGGAAACAAGCAATGCTCATCAGGGAGACTGCAAGTTCTTCTCCACCTCGACCCTGTAACTTCCTCACACGCAATGCCATTGTTTCATTCATTCAGTGTTTGAATTCAATGAAAGTCATGGGATGCTGAACTAGCCAACTGTATGACATGAAGCTCAGCATCAGGTAGGATTCCACGTGTGAGTCCTAAAAACTTGAAAAGGTAGTAAAAGGTTACTGGGCAGGACAGGACCCCCGATGCCTTTGCAATCTGAGAGTTCTGGGCACCATTACGGACTGGCCGGAGTCCGCAGCAGTGGCTGACAGGCTCAGGGAAAGCTCGCGCTCCGGACCCTGCGCCACACTGGTGCTGCTGCTGCTTTCTGTCATCTGGCACCTTGAGATTTCCATTTACGAGCAAGACTGCAAACCATTCCGGGAACGAAAGCCCTCACATTTGAAGCCAGTGCTCAGCAAGCATCCAGTGAAGGGGAAATGAGGTCGAGGATGCCTCACAGTCGGTGGGTGACTCCAGAACTCTGCCCAGAATTCCACAAGGCCAACTCCTTGAGCCCAACCACCATCAGACATCAGCAGGACCATTTCCTGAGTGCCGCTGCCACTGAGAAAGGGGTGGGAAGGCTGCAGGCCGTGCCGCAAGGTCATGGAAAACTCTGTGGCGAGGCCCCGCCGGGAGCTCCCTCCACGCCAGGAGGCTTGACATTAGGGCAGAAATATGGCCACGGTGGTATGAGCAAGGACAGGGGACAGGGAGGTCACCTAGAGGGTCTGCTTTTCCTAAGAGGAAGTCCTGAGTGCTCATTCGCCTTTGCTCTATGATATTCACAACTGAACTCTGAAGAGGATGTGTATGTGTTCATTAGAAGTACAGGAATGAAATTTAATAGTGTGGATGGCACTTGGCAGCTACACTTACCACTACTATTATTTCTTGCATTTAAATATGTAACATTAAAGCAGGAAAGATTACACCAGTCACGCACAAAAAGCGTGGCTGCAAATCTGTGTCTTCTTCCCAAAACTCTCCTTTTCTCCCTGAAGCCCAGGCGTCTAGCTGGAGATGGTGAATATCGGGAAATGCGTGCAGTAGCCCTCCATGGACTATGTGGGTAGACGCAAGGGCTTGAGCAGTGCACACAGAGCACCTCAGCTTATGATGGGGTATGTCCCAACAAGCCCATTGTCAGCAAAAAAATATATATATATATATTTTTTTGAGACAAGGTCTTGCTCTGTCACTGAGGCTGGAGTACAGTGGTGCGACCTTGGCTCACTGCAACCTCAGCCTCCCTACTAGCTGGGATTATGCGTGCCTGCCACCATGCCCCAATAATTTTTTGTAGTTTTAGTAGAGACAGCGTTTCGCCATGTTGGCCAGGCTGGTCTCGAACTCCTAACCTCATGTGATCTGCCCACCTCGTCCTCCTAAAGTGCTGGAATTGAGTTACTGCGCCCAGCCCGGTTGAAAATATTTTTAAGTCAAAAACATTTAATCACCTAACCTACCCAACATCGTAGCTTAGCCTAGCCATCCTTAAATGTGCTCAGAAAACTTACAGTGGCCTACACTGGGCAAAACTGTCCAACACAAGGCCTGTTTTATAATAAAGTGTTTAATAGCTGGTGTAATTTATTGAATTCCATATCAAAAGAGAAAAACAGAATGGCTTGCGACCCCTGACTGGCACTGTGAGAGTAGTCTATCACACGACGCTAGCCCAGGACTTCTGAATTTTCATCTTTCAAAATCCATGACCTTCAGATATCCTAAGAGTTGTTCTAGTTCTGGGAGACTTCTGGATTCGTCCTGGCTCTTCTAAAGCACGTGGGCTTGTGTGGGCAAGTTCCTCATGTCCTGGTCCCCCACTGTCCTCCTTCTGATGGTCACCAGCCTTGTTCTGACTGCTCCAAAGCTGCCGATGGTAGAGATGATCAAGCATGTGAGAGACCTCAGTGCTGGAGTCTCCTGGCCAAAAGAACAGCGCTGAGGTCTGAGGGGTGGGAGCTGGGCTGGATAAACGAGACGTGAAAATGCCTTTCTCTGCTGGCCAAGCCTGGACTGTAACTTTTATACTGGACTTCCGGTCCTGGGATTCTTGAGTGGAAAATCCCAAGCCCTGACAACAAGGTCCATGCGATAGAGACGGTCCACCCTGTGCTCAGCGAGAGCCTGCCTCAGCTACATCATTGGACACAGAATTGTCTCTGGGTGTCCATGTTCAAAGATAGATTTCTGTTGGACAAATCCTGATGCCGAAACGTTATCCAAGCCCACGATGAATTCTGGCACAATTCTTGGCTCAAGTATTCTAACATGAATTTTAACACTCACGATGAAGCTGACGGACAGAGCTAAACACTCAGGCCATATGTAATCCACAGCTAGAAGGTGATGGTTACAGAGGAGATGCACAGTGACTATTTCTCACAGATCCACATTTACAGAGAAATAAAACCATTGATATTTTCTGATCCATGAAAATCCACTTTGCACATTCACTTGTAAGAAAAAAATGAATTAAAAAGAGTCCTTCACAAAATACTTCCTAAAGAACTATCATTCAACACAAGAATAACTCAAGGAGCCCTCAGTGTGGTCTTATTATAAACCATTTAAGACTTCCCTGAAAGCCATCCAAAAGCAAACAAACCATGTGACATCCTCAATCCAGTAAAAACGTTCTATGAAAACTGAGTACTGATAAATTAGTGGCAGCTAAAAAAAAAATCTTAAAAATTTCTGAAGGTCCTTAGATCTTATCAAAGTTCCAGACATTTGTCCCTCATGAAAGTCGAGACTCACACACAGAAGCGCACAGTAAAACTGTGAGCCAAGGTCTCCAGAGGCAGCTAGTATCTTCAATAGTTTGTTTCTTATCTTCTTTCAAAAAAACAGTCCAAAATGCTCTCATTAATTATTACTCCAAAGCAGTACTCTGTTTCAAATATTGTTCAACAGAACCATTTTAAGTCAGTCCCCTAAAGCAGTCAGATTTCCACGTTGAAAAGGAAGAAAAATATGATGATGATCTTCTTCCAAAGACCCGTGAAGCTGCTTGGTCAGATCCCGTGTGTCGCTGTGCTCAGGCAGCGCATCTTGCATCAATAGCTTAATTCCATTTGCCCATCACACCACACCAGCATGCAGTGCATTCTCTGCAAGCACTTGTATTTTCCTGGCTCTGCCTCCATTAACAACACATGCAAATGCCCATATGAAGCGCCAAGCTCCTGGCCGGGGCGTCCATAGACACCCACCCTTCATCTCCAGGCACCTGCAATCCACACAGCAGCACCCCAGGGCCCTGGCACCCCTCAGCACATTCGAGGGCGCTGCCTCCATCTGAAACAGGCACATACACGCCCTCCCTGGCGGGCCCTGGCACCTCAGGCACACCATGCCATGGGATCTCAGCCAAGCACTCCCTTGTTGGAGAAGTACTCAGACACAGAAGGGTCTGGAGAAAACCCAAACTCTGGCAGACAGTGGAGCCTGGGACACCACCGGGCAGAGGAGCCAGTGGCCCGAATCAAGGCTTGGGAGAAGAGCCGCCGTGGTCTGTGGCTGTTCACCACTAGAGGGAGCTCTGGGACTACACATTTTCCTCCAAATTAATTAAAACTCCCGGTGGACCTTACAGTAGTAAACCTTTTCTTAAATATTCGTTATAGTAATATATTACTATTAAAAACATTAAATATTCAGTGCCATTGAATACATTCTGTGGGCAGAGTTGAGAGAAATCCCTTTGATGTGGCCTAAAAGAACTCTATGGTAAATATTTTTAATTAGGATTCAAAATTTAATCAAAATTAAATATAAAGCTAGTAATCTGAATATTGAGAATACTGCATTACAGGTAAATGCGGTCACCCTATAAATAATAAGAATGATGGATATTTTCTGGATAGCACTTTCTCATTCATTTTATAATGGTTTATAAAGGTTTTCCTTGGTCCTCTTCCACTACAAGTTTATAGAAAACTTATGTGTTAAGGCACTTTAGCCCATTCTCCTGAGTTTTGCCAATTCTAAAAGAAAAAAAAATCTATCCAGTTTTTTGGCTTTCAAAAAAGATGATAACATTCTCTCCTTTGCTTTAACCTATCAACATGAACACTCATTAAAATCAAAATCACAGATGCCTCTACCTAAACCTATCACCTAACATTCTTTACCTCAAATAGAGATTTTTAAAAATCTCTTTAAAATGAGAAAAACAGTACAGACAATAAGTGTTCTGCTGCAGGCTTGGAACCTCACTTTCTGTAGCTCTGGACGGTTGTACATGTTGCACACTGCAGCTATCAGGGGCCAAATCCAGCTAAAGCTAGGCGTTGGCACAGCAGGGGGCCTTTATCTAATATGTGCAGAGCTGAAAACAGCCCAGTGGTAGCAAAACCATCCTTCAAATAAGTTGCACACAGTTCTCTGAGGGTTCCCGCCTGGGTGATACCCCAAGGATGTCAGGACACACACCTACACACCAAGAGGCAGCCTCTGTGTAGACTTTAGAGGCTTGGTACTGACTGGCTGAGAGGTGGGAAGCCAACTGAGGAATGTCCCTCAAAAGAGCCCTAATCCAGGGCGGGGGCTGAGCTGCCCAGTCACTGCTGCCAACACTTCGGTTGACTTTTGGTTTTGGTTTTTACTTATTCCATTAAAATATACATATAGAGTACTATGCTCAAAGGGCATAAATGAATGCTTCCAACTTGAGCTCCGGCCACTGCAGGAATGATCACACTTTGGAGTTGTTGAGAGCCTGCACATGAAATCACACCTCTGCTCACCAGCTCAACTGTCTTTTTATGAAGTTCCATGAACTTTATCACAATTCTAGGTCATGACTTAGTTAGAAGAAGAGAGATTGCAGGAACATAAATAATTGATAACAAAATATCAACAAGAGGTTAGCTCTCTTCTGCGTTTGTATAAATAGAGAGAGAGAGAGAGAGATGGAGTCTTGCTCTGTCACCCAGGCTGGAGTACAGGGATGCGATCTTGGCTCACCGTAACCTCCGCCTCCCAGGTTCAAGTGATTCTTGTGCTTCAGCCTCCCAAGTAGCTGGGATTACAGACATACACCACCATGCCTGGCTAATTTTTGCATTTTTAGTAAAGACGGGATTTCACCATCTTGGCCAGGCTGGTCTCGAACTCTTGATCTCAGGTGATCTGCCACCGTGGCCTCCCAAAGTGTTGGGATTACAGGTATAAGCCACTGGGCTTGGCCTAATTATTTTTCTTATGAAGACACTTTGCTTTATTTTCATTAGCTCCAAAGCAAGGACCTTGAGGGTTCAAAAGATGTGTTCTCCATTAGCAGCAATGTTGAGAAACAGCAATTAGTGCCTCCTAGGTAGCTGAGGATGTTATTAACTTGAACTGAATAATGTCTGTGGGTGTGGGGCAGCGTCGTGGAACAAAACCAGGACACAGAAAGTCAGGAAATGCCACAAGGTAGGTGATGGATTTTTTTTTTTTTTTTTTTTTTGGTCTGTGATAAAAGTAAACTTGAAAAATGAAGATGATATACTCTGAAGGTAGGAATTATAGTTGATAACACAAAAGCATGCAAGATAGTCTTTAGGTTTAAACCTTGAGAGAATTGCTCATTGTCAATTAAGAAAAAACTTTATTTTTTTCTTAAAAATGTGTTAGATATAATTATCTATCAAAATTGGGTTTTACAGGTTCCCTGCCAGGGGACATCCTGGGTCCCCATCCTCTGAGTGGTCCCCTACCAGGAGATGTCGAAACCCAGCAGGCAGTGACTGCCATTCCTTCTAGTTCCCTCCCCAAGCACCTTGAACAGATGGCACAGGGTAGATACCCAATTAATGTTTTCATGAGGGGGCCGGGCGCGTGGCTCACGCCTGTAATCCCAGCACTTTGGGAAACTGAGGCAGGTGGATCACCTGAGGTCAGAAGTTCAAGACTAGTCTGGCCAACATGTTGAAACCTTGTCTCTACTAAAAATACAAAAATAACCCAGCCATGGTGGCACACACCTGTCATCTCAGCTACTCGGGAGGCTGCGACTAGAGAATCGCTGAACCCAGGAGGCAGAGGTTGCAGTGAGCCGACATCACCCACTGCACTCTAGCCTGGGTGACAGAGAGAGACTCCGTCTCAAATAAATACATAAATAAATAAAAATAAAATATTTTCATGAGTGAATCGGAAAAGATCCCAAGAAAATGATATAAATCTGCAAGAGGGCGCAGATTTCGGAGCCCTATTTTCAAACGACTGCAAAAACAAGCACCTGCACTTCGGGGAGCACATGGAGCTCCGCGCACCTCGCTCTCCACGCACTCTCTTCTGCAGAGATGGGAGAAGAACCTAGCCTAGCGCTAGAACATTCTGGTGCTGGCTCCAGCGCCAACCGCCAACCCCTGGGACGCTCTAAAAATCGGTTTCAGCATCATCTGTATGTCAAGGATGACTCCAGCTGCATGGCTCACCTGGCAGCATTACTTTAAAAATCAAATGTGCTCAAGTATTCAGTTAAATGCTACGCAAATGGTTCTGAACGAAACTGGTCCTACTTTACTGTTATCTAAACACATAAATATTTTGTGTTTATTCTAACGATTTCTGTGTCCAAGGAGCCAGCTGCATTTCCCCTGAAGCCACGGAATGCTTTAAAAGAGAATAAAAAGGCCACACTGCTAGTGTTCCCAGCAGTTATGACCCAGGAAGTATCTCATTCCTGTTTTTATGGCTAAGACAGACATAAGAAAGTTGGAATTTCTTGAGTATTTTAGAAAGATGACAGTTTCAAGAAACTCCCCCCTTTATCTTATACTCAAGGTTTTGTGTTTCTTCCTTAATAAATACTTCTGGAATTCGTGCCGCTCAAGCCTAGAACATTCTATTGATTCTGTCAGGTCAGCCTGGGTCTTAGGAAAGCCACCGCAATCCTCCACAGATAGCCTGTAGGTAGCTAATGCCATACATAGGTCCAGAATCCTCAGATCACTTCCTTACTCCCAAGCAAGTTACTTGTCTGTATCTTATCACTGATAACATTTCACCCCAGGATGCTGCAGGAATTTCAATACCCCATTAATCACACTCGGAATCTCAGAGATAAGAACCGTTCTAAGGCAGTTAAAACTTGACAAACCAACTTTGCCCATAGAATACAATGTAATCTCAGCAGAGCTGGAGGTTTTACAAAACCCACTATTAACCTAACTCATTAATTTGAAAAAGCAGTAGTGAGATTGATCTAAATTAATAAGTAACTGAATTTTAATCTCTTTTAAGTAAACACTATTAAATCCTTTAAAACAAACACAGTCACCCAAAGAAAGAAATTAAGCCAACATCTTGAAGTTTTATTTTCTTTTGTGTTTTGCTTACAATCTTGGTTTTAAAACTGGATCGATAAGAAAAGCATATAATTGCAAGCTCAATACCAAATATTGGTACATAATTAAGACAATAAATGGCTGTTTCATAAATACTTAAAAATGGTCTTCCCTGAGCTGGTAATCTCTCTTCACCTCAATGCTGTTCATCAAATTGGCAAGACTGTTTCCAAAAGGTAATGTGGAGATATATTTTAATCCAAGGTGTGGCCCATTATTTAAAAATTTGTATCAGTAAAATCTTATTTAATGCCATTTTCACTATGCCTAGTTTGTAGATGTTTTAAAGATTAAACTTACAGTACCATTTCCTGCCTTTTTTTCTTAACTACTTCATGTCAGTTGACTAAAATATTGAGATTTTTGGCTAGGAACTAAGACGTGGAAACAAAACAATTGGGTTACAGTTTGTAAATTATGAGGTATTAACTTTCTAATAAAAGCAGATGGTAGAGTATGTAAATGTGACATTTCCCCGTGTATGTGGGGATTTTTTTAAAGTTCTATCAACTGGAGGACAGATGACCAAGTGTGCGTATGGTGGACACACACACAGCATCAGAGAGAGAGGGACAGATGAAGAAACAGACGGAGAGAAGCTGCACTAAGAGGCAGGTCGGGGACACCTGCTTCCCGCACCCCGGACCCCCCTCCCAGGGTCTGAGGTCTCAGTCACATCACTGAAGCAATTCCTCTTTGGCAAGAGACAGCCGGCCAGCCAAGCATCCTGAGACAGCTATTCCTTCACTCCCAGATATACAGTTGTCAACTTGGTGGACACGCTGAGCTCTCATGGGAATTCTAAACCTACAGGCACCCACCCTTGGTTCTCCACAGGGAGTCAGCATGTTTTGCGAAGAAACAGAGGGAAAGCAGTCATCTTCTTAACAGCGATTTGACAGTCCACATAAATGTCCTGCCGTGGGTTAGGCCCAGAATTTCGGGATAGCAAATAAGCATCCACAGCATCCAGTCCACACTGAGTGCCCAAGACCAGCACCCTCCAAAATCCCCACTCAGGGAAAAACAGCAGAGCCACCCCTGAAGCAGGTGGATAGGAGGGTGCCATTCAGGCCACGTGGTGAAGGCCTGGGGGGTTCCTGAAGAAAGTGTGTGTGTGCCAGGGGTATGTACATGTGTATGGTGTGCATAGCATGTATGTGTGTGTGGTGTGCATGTGTGTGTGCTATGTGTGTGTGCGGTATGTATGTGTGGTGTGTGGTGTCTGTGTGTGTGGCATGTGTATGTGTGTGTTCTATGCATATGTGTATGGTGTGTGTGGTGTGTATATGTGTGTGGTAGGTGTATATGTATGTGTGTGGTGTGTGCATGTGTGTGTGCATGCATGGATGTGTGCATGTGTGTGTGGTGTGTGCATGTGTGTGTTCTATGCATATGCGTATGGTGTGTGTGGTGTGTATATGTGTGTGGTAGGTGTATATGTATGTGTGTGGCATGTGCATGTGTGTGTGCATGCATGTGGTGTGTGCATGTGTGTGGCGTGTGCATGTGTGTGGTGTGTGCATGTGTGTGTGGTGTGTGCATGTGTGTGGCGTGTGCGTGTGTGTGGCGTGTGTGTGTCGCGTGTGCGTGTGTGTGTTGTGTGCATGTGTGTGTTGTGTGCACGTGTGTGGTGTGTGCATGTGTGTGGTGTGTGCACGTGTGTGCGGTGTGTGCATGTGTGTGGTGTGTGCATGTGTGTGTGATATGTGCATGTGTGTGGTGTGTGCATGTGTGTGTGGTGTGTGCATGCACACGTGGGGTAGAGAGGACAAAGCCCACAGGTGGCAGGAGTGGGAATACCCTGGAAAATCACGCAGGGGTACATGAGCCCTGAACAGAGAGAAAAGAAAAGCAGAGGGGAAATGATTGGGAACTCGTGGTGGGAGGAACAGAAAGGGCAGAAATTTTAAAAGGAAAGAAGGGAAAAGCGGGCGAGTGAGGTGGTGCAGGGTGGTCCAGCTCCTCTGAGACCACAGGCGCCTCCCCAGCCTCCTGCAGAAGCCCCTGCCACGCACTGCCCAAGTCCCTGTCAAAGGTCCACAATAGAGAAAACACTGCTCTGCTTTCTGCCCCAGTCACACCGGTGTGCTGTTCTGGTGTTTGCTGGAAGCTCCCCTGTGGTCTGCTCCTCGGCCCTGGCAGGCAGGACATCTGTGGAGCCACAGTCTCCTGCGAAGAAATGCAGGTTCCACGTGCAGAGGCCAAGTGAAGACGCCTCCAGCCACCCAGGACCTCTGCTCCCAGGGCTCCCAGTACGTGGTCCAGGTGGGACAGGGTGCATCCCTGCACCCAGGGCCTCTACATCCAGATTCAGGGCAGGGCAGCCAGCCTCTCCTCCCAATCAGTAGGCAGGATCTAACACCTTTCACCTTCATCAGCCCCATCAGGATGACTCATGACGTTGCGTCGATAAAACTCCAAGAACGCGGAGACAGCGTGCTGCAGCCCAAAGCCCTGACTCAGAAGCACACACGGCATCTCCAGCCCGCATGGCGAGGAGACAGCCAGTCTAGGAACAAGGTCCACCGGGTGCCTCTCGCCTTTGCCCCGGCCATATGGATGAGATCAGGGAGCCCGCATGGGCCACAGAGAGACAAACCGTGACAGTTTCACACTCACGGAAATGTGGAATGTTTGGATGTTCTGGACTCTTGTGCGTGGAAGTCAGAAGGGAGAGGTAAGGAGGCACAGTTGTCCATGGACGTTTCTCAAAGCACCAACATTTCCAAATCAGGAAAAACCCGATGAGAAACAGGGAAAGGGGGTCTGAGGCGTTAACGCAAGGGCCGCGGCACCTGAGCCGCTGCCTGAGCTTTTGGGGCCTGTGAGTGACTGTTGGGTTTGCCCTTCCCTGCCCCCTGCAGATCAATTTCTGCCCATGGGACATCCATTCTCACAGCTGTGCCTTCTCTGTACCCAGAGGTCTTGGCAGAGTGTTCATGTAGGGGTTCAATCCTGCTATTACTGGCCTGCATCTTCCATCATGAACCTGCAGGGCAGGCGCCACAACTGCCACTGGCCACCACCCAGGCCCACTAGCACAGGAGGAGCCCAGCCCAGCTCACAGGACAAGGGGCCACTGGGATGAGGGGACACTGGCTCTCCAGCTCGAGGAACCTACTGGATCGACTATGGACAGAGGTCATTCCTTGACCAATCTTCTCGGGAAAACCACTTCAAAATCAAGCACATCGCCACATGTCACAGACCTGGGAACTGAAGTCTTAGGGTTGTGGGTTTCTCACCTAGGAGGGCAAACTAACCTAAGGCCCTAACATGCCAACTGGGATGCCCACAGAAAACTCTCTGGTGAAATCCTCCAGCTCTAACAGGACACGTGGAAGAAATTCACATCTATCATTCATTATCTTCACCTATTTGCAGAAATAGCTAATAAAGGAAAAACCCTACCAAGGGTCTTTAACCCAAGAATGATTTTATTACAGCTTTTTAGAACTTAGCCAGGAATCCCTGTTAGTTTCTTGTGTCAGATTCTCATGTGAAGACATCCAGAATCATTGAATTTGGGGCCAGTTAGCATTAAACTCATAAAATGATGTGATTAACCAAGGCTAAGCTATATCAAGTATACTTTTACCATGTTGCCAAAGGGAGAAAAATATGACAAAGGGGCACCACGTCCCCAGAGTCATCTGGTTTGCTCATTAACTCTGACTAATTCTTCCTTTGTTTAATTGCACATTGTGCTAAACCACTTCATAAGGATGGGGATTCTGTGAGTGCCATTTTTGAGCGTGCAGTTCTCCACACCCACCTACATAATTAGCCTCATAACTTGCTGTCTAGAAACATATTTGAATGCTCAAAATATTCTACCAGCCAACAGGAGGAAAATCCAATTGCCCAGTTTTCATTTGTCAGGGTTTCTTTTATGTTAAGTCTTTGATCTTGAATTAAAATATACAGTCTCATTTTGCTCCTCTGAAAAGAAAGCTGCTTTCCTGCCAGCCAATGTTTTGTCAAGATTGTATTTACAAAAAATCATTTTTCCCATAAATAGTCAGGACGGAGGCTGCCAGTGCTGGGCCACAGCAGAGACAGCCTGTACTCCCGGAGAGGGCTCTGTGCTTTCACAGCACGGCACGTGATCTCCCATTCAAGATGCTTGGTTTTCTGCTGCTGCTTCTGAACATGGAAACAGAACTAGCTCCCGATTTTCAAAGCTGCACTAGATGCAGTGAGCCCCAAATACAGCTGCAAATCAAGAGTCGTCAATTTGTGTGATGGTCTCTCCTGAGTCTAACAGGTCCGTCCCACAGCGCAGGGCAAAGGGGCAGATTTTAAAATGGGCGGATGTAGGAAGCAGACCTGGAAATGGGAATGCACAGTCACCGTCCGCGTTCGGGAAGGGGACGTGTGCCTGTCAGTGACATCCAAGGCACAGGGGAGCCAGCGACGGGTGGGCCTCGTGTACAGAATAAGATAAACCATTCGGCATGGATCTGCTTCCAGTGGCTTTTCTAGGGGACATTGTTGATATTTTAGCCTTGGATTCAGGCGTATTTTTTTTTAATTCATTGTTTTCAAAGAACTATCAAAAAAGACAAAAGTAGGTGAATGTGGGAACCCACGCTGATCACACGGATTCTCACGATTCCTCTGCCAGATGATGATTCATGTGCAGTATGTGGAAATAGGAAACGCGGGACATCTGGAAAAGTCTTGGCATTGCACACGCCAGACAAAACACGGAAAAGGAGGAGAAGAATGTAATACATTAAACCATGTAACCAGCTAATGGGGGTAGGGGGGAGGGGGAAGACACTCTCAGACCCTGAAGATGAGCCTGAGTGTCAAAGTCAGATACTTCAGGGGGCTGGAATCCATTAGACGGCAAAAACAAAGTGACATCTCACGCATGTTCCCCTCTCAATAACAGCTAGACCAAGCAAGGCTGGCCAAGGGGAGGGAGGCGTTCGGACGTCTGTAAGTCCACGCACACTGGGAAAAACCGCTGGCAACAAAAGCTCGCAGCGGTAGTAGGAAAAGTTGGGGAACTGAAGAAAAGGAGAGTAATTTTCCTCACATTTTAAAGGATAATGATTCCGGAAATGGATGATAAAACCACAGTGTTGATTAGACATTTGGATGAAAACTTCAGGCAGACCTCCCAAGTGAGCCCATCTCATTTTCCCATCCACCAAAAGCATCCAAAAGCTACAAACACTACCTAATGGTCCTGCCAAGATTCTCAGAACATTCTAACGTCCCTTCAATTTAGGCCCCGGGGGTGCTTCTGTCGTGGGTGGAAAGGGTCCGTTTCTCTGGTTTTCCGGCCTCCATCTGCGATTGCACACACTTAGTTGGACAGGGACCCATGTCTATGCCTTTCTGTCCATGGAACTGTCTAGAACTGAGCCAGCAAGCACATTTTCCTCACATTTATCGCCACTTCAACGTGCAGCTGCGACTCACATGACCCACACAAGTCCCTGCATATGACGTTTTAAATTTCTGAAGTGTTTTTATGCCTAGCATCCTTTAGTCAGTTCTTTTAGCAACTCTGGGGAATTTCTAGGTCAGAGCATAACTTGGTCAAAACAACTTGGTGAAACACAGTGGGTGGATGGGGAACTCACACTAGAATCAGGGTTTTACCCACCAAGCCACTCTTTCACAAAGGCCATTCCTGGCTTGAGAAATTAAAACAGTCAGGCCAGGCACAGTGGCTCATGCCTGTAATCCCAGCACTTTGGGAGGTCGAGGTGGTAGATCTCTTGAGGCCAGGAGTTCGAAACCAGCTTGGCCAACATGCTGAGAAACCCTGTCTCTACTAAAAATACAAAAATTAGCCAGGTGTGATGGTGCACATCTATAACCCCAGCTACTTGGGAGGCTGAGGCAGGATAATCGCTTGAACCCAAGAGATGCAGTGATCCAAGATCATGCCGCTGCACTCCAGCCTGAGTGACAAAGTGAGACTCCATCTCAAAAAAAAAAAGGAAAAAGAAAAAAAGGGGATCAAATAAGTGCGGGGAACTGTACAAGATGCAGCGCCCATGGAAGGTCCAGATGATACACTGTCTTATTAAAGGTTCTGAGACATCCCAGGCCAAAAAAAACAAACGTCCATTTAACCTGAACTCAGTTTTCCCCAAACGCCATGTCCTTGGAACCTCTTCCCTGTTTCATCCCAGAGGAAACATCTGTTGACATCCTAAAGATAGTCTGATGGTCATATTTTGGGAAAGGCTAAACTAGACACTATTGTCTCTCAGGAATATTCAAAACATTCATAAACAAAGATATTCGATTAGTCTCAAAAATATTAGAAGTAATTTCAAATCTGCTTAATGCACTACCTAAACAAATCTCACATTTATTTTTAAAAGCCCCTTAGTATTGTATACTAAGGAGCACTCTGTGCATTTTGATTTTATAGTATATATTTCACACCTTGTAAGTAAGAAAATGGAATTTGTTTTTAAACGGTCTAGATTTGAAATTCTCACTAATTCAAATCTGGCACCATGCCTCTCGAATATTAAGTACTTAAAAAATAAATTACTGTTGTTATTAATAATTCACTGTTATTAGTTCAAGTGAATTAACTTATGCAAAGTTTCAAAGAGTCTACACAAAAATATTTGTGTAGAATTTAATATCTAAGAAGAAGCATAACAACTTTAACATTTAAAACAATGGTTAATGTAATTTATAGAAAAAATTTTTAAATATTCTGTTCAAAACAATGCATACAAAAGAGAAGACATGCAAGAAAGATAACCATACAAGAAGATAATCATTGTTCTTTAATAATTATTGAAGATCAAAATCTATTCTACACAGATACTAGGAATAACAAGGAATGGAAGGAGGGCCAGTCCACGTATAAAGCGGAAGATTTAAAGCACTCTGCTCTTGTATGTTTTAATTTCATAATGAAAGCATGGCTGTAAGTGTGTCTGCTGTTACCCATGTGTAAATTAGAGGAAAGATCATGAAAATAAATAGATTTATAAATTGAAGATTATTGAATTCTACAAAAATACAAATAAAGTACAGGCCCTGTCTCAAAAAGGACTTTCATCTAAGATTTAATTACAACTAATTTAATTACAACTAATACCCTAAATTTATGATCTTAAAAGAAAGTGCGTCCCTTACCTTAAAGGCAGTGTTAGATTCTGAGGCACTGACAACTGTTACAATGTAGCACAAAAGCGACTAGAATGTTGTGGGTGAGGTGTGAAAAGACAGCATGCAAGTTCAGGCCTACACACTCCTCGTCACAGAGATGCTTCAGTGTCTCTGGCAGTGGAAGCTAATAAAAAACAATCAATGTAAAATGGCACACCTAATTCAACACACTGGACAATCTAGCCTCTTCTCTTCCTGTATTTAGGTATTAGATTGATGGCATTCCTTACAGATAATGTTTTTCTTCTTATTTTGTATGTCCTTGAGAGAGATATACTAAGAAGGCTTATTTGGCATCTCTCAAAGTGTCCAGCAAAGTAACGACTGAAAAACACACGCTGATTAATTAATCATGTATCTACGGATGGCAGAGGCAGTCCCTCTCCAGGTCTAAGCAGCCTGTGAAGAGGGAAAAGAAGACCCTCTTCCATTTGCGGAGGAGGCGGAGGCCCAAGTGCATGATCGTGAGTCAGAGGATGCGTGAGAAGCACGGCCAGGCCCGCATCCTGGGGAACTGCAGAGAAGCCGTGAAGATCACCAGCCTCCAAGCAGAACAGGGAGCTTCCTGCAGAGCAGAGTCTATACCGGGATTTCCCAAAGGCAGGGGTGACCCAGTGCTCACTCTGGGGGTGTTTCTGCAGCCCTCTCACAGGCCTGAAAAGGCTTACTTCAAAATGCCCTCCCCTTAGAGAGATTTTTACTCCTAATGCACTGGGAAAAGCACTCCTGAATGGGGTGGGATGTGCGTTTTGCTGGGCTGGGCACCCTTAACCCGTCTCAGGAGGGGAGAGTGGGGCAGACATGGCTGCTGACCGTCTGACCTGCCCCCTGTCACACACGAGGGGCTTGCTGTGAGTTATGTGTTAAGCCAGACTGGAGGCCCACGTTGACTCCTTTAGAGGAGCTTCCAGGCATCTGGTTCAACAAATAACCCACTCCTCCTGACCTGCCAGCCCAGAGGCCCACATCAGTTCCTTTAGAACAGGAACTGGAGGCCTGCCCCTGGCCCCAGAGGAACAGGTTCATTTCTTTGCGGTCCTCCAGCAATCCTCGCCATCCCTGACCATTAGAGAAAGACTTCGGAAGGCTTGCTGTCCTTGGCACGTGGCCAGGGGAGCGGGATATCCACCATGGAGTCAGTTAGATAGAGAAAAGGAACTTGCTCAAGACATCGGGATATTCTGAGCTGTGTGTTCAACTGGCCAGACTCCCTCAGATTAGGATCTGCTTATCTGAAGGAAACTGAGTCATGCTCTTGTTAGTGTCTGAATCCTGTTACTTATCTTTTATTAGCTATGAAAGATGGGGTTAGGCCAACAGTTCTCAATCCAGGGTGAGTCTGCAACCCTTCTTTCCCCACCAGGAGACACTTAGCATCACCTGGAGATACATTTATGGCATCTAATAGATAGGGACCGGGATGCTGCTCAGTGTCCTACAAAGGACAGGACAGATCCACAACCAAAAATTATCGCACTCAGCTGTCCATACCACCAAGCAGGAAAAGCCTGGGCTGGCTGCTTTCTTCCACTGTGCAGTAGATACTGTAATAACGTGCAAAGGGTTGGGGTTAGGGCACAAAACACACTCAGACCCAGGCCTGGCCCAAGGTACAGCCTCTTTCTCTTTCTTGCTCTGACACTCCCAAGCCAGGATTTTCCTATCCTGGCCTAGATCTGTTGTGTAAAAGCAGTGGCTAGAGCCAAATGCTGAGATGCAGAGAGACAGGTTTATACGAAGGTGTGACGTAGACATGCATCGATTGTGTCAAATATCTAGGCACTAAATGGCTGGTAAAGCTACAAACTCTTCGCCATAGCAAGGTAAAGGGCATCCTTAGAAACTCAGCCATACACAACATGAAATTCTTCCCAGATTTCTCTGGGCCAGAAATGAAATCACTTCCAGATTGGCCACAGACTTCTCCAGCCCTTTCAAATCAGATAACGTACACATTTTAGACAAACAGACAGCAATACCATTTTCAAAGTTCTCTGCTTGGAAAGCAATCTTTGCTTGTCCTATCTGATGACAACACTGCTGCAGTGCAGAGCCAATGTGGACAGGAGCTGTGACTGACAGACAGTCTAATCAGTAATAACAGGATAACGTGCCGCTTCTCTACATCTTTGCCAAGGATCTGGGTATCAGCAGGGTTAGAGTGTTACAAGAAGATATAGACAGCCACACAGTTGTCACTATTCACTAGCAAGGCTACAAATCTGCTTAAGACTGTGCTCACAAGACTGGCTTGGGAATGTCCCTTCCAAGAGTCACTACAGTAGAAACCATCAAATGTTTGCTAGGACAGCATTCATCAACTGGTCCCAAGAGCTGTTTTCTCGGAAGAATGCAGTTCAATTAACATGCATCTTCACACATATGTGTGACACGTGAACCTAGTCTGTATCCAAGCGAGTCTGGTGAATTAGCGATGTGAGAGGCTGGGGTCCCACTGCAGCTGGGAAGCTGTCACTTGATTTTACGCTCCAGGTCCCAGGGATCACTTCCTTCTCAGAAAAACTGTAGTATCTGTTTTCTCAACTGCTTCTCCTAGAATCTGATAATTTCCTCTCACCTTGTTATTTACTAATGTCCATCAGTCTTCCCTCTCTAGTTTAACTTGAAATTCCCTTTTTTGGACACTGCAGGGACACAGATTACGGTGATAGTGTTATGGAAACGTGGGCCCCCAGGTTAGATTATTTGAAAGATGCCTTGTGAAAACGCTGTTTTAGCAAAACATAAATGGTTAATTTCCTTAGTGTAAGGCAGTAACTTCTGGGAATGTGCTGCCTTTCCTACTATCTTAAAAAGTTGAGAAAATCAGATTATCAAGCAAAAGAAGAGCTTAACTTTTGGCTATTTCTGTGAAGGCAAACATTCAAAATCCTAATCAGTTTAAGGAGATAGCATTCCCACACTGCTGTGTCTCCAAGGAGCACAGAGCCACTGTGTGCACATCCAAATTAATTACCTAACAGAAAACATCTGAAGACAGGAGTGGCCTTTCCAGGCAAGAGGGAAAATAAACAACTCAGCAAAGATTCTATGAAATCCGGTAGAAGCCTGCTGAACTTAACTGATGAACTCAGATCAAACTACCACATATTTATTGATTACGTGATAACTATGAGATTATAAAACCTGCAATGATTTGCACTGAAATGTATTTATGGTATCTACAGAATATAAGACATCCTGCCCATTGTGTCATATCTCTGTAGAAAGCAGGACTTAGTCAAAAGAGATTTGCACTGGAGATATTCCAGTTTCTGTTGAGGATACTGGTGGTTTGCAAATAATAGTGTTCAAGTGTTCCTCAAAAAGACATGGGAAATGATTTCCAAATTCTAAGGCTGTGATGTTCTGACCCAGCCAGGGAAATTTCACTGCCTCTGAGCTGGGCCTACTACTGTCCTGTTTTTAAGAACAACAAAGTAAAATCAATTTAATGTGTAGACATTTGGGAATATCAAAATAACCTGTATGAGGATAGAAGGTGTTCCGCTGTAGCTCCTAATTAAACCAGTGATTTAATACAGCAGATTCGCATTCTATGATTCCAATCATTTTGTTGTTACACTGGTCGGTGTTTCTAGAGCTGGGGCACTCTGAAAGCGCGTAGAAGGTGGCAGCCACTGGGGTGGGTCCATTTCTCCTCCTGACCCACCAGCCTAAAGCACATTTCTTTCTTAGCTGACTTTGAGATGAGAGAAGGGGAACCAGATATGAAACCTTAGCTCAGTGAAGCTTGAGGCGTTTCACATCATGAAATTGATTATTTTAACAGGACTTCCAAGACAATAAGGGGAAGTTTAAAATTTCCTTGTCAGTGGCAGGAAGGGCTCTTTCCCCTTCTCAAAGCTGTGTGAACCATAGGACCTGAAATGTTTATGCTCAAGATGAGAAGAGAGTAGACCTTGTCTATTTTTGTTAAAATGATAGAATACTAAACCATTAGCTATTGCCCTAGGCCAAGGTTACAAGAGGCCTTCTGAATCAATTCAATTATCGCCTCTTAAGTCACAAATTCAGAATGGTCTAAGGCAGAGCTTGCTAGCATTTTATTTTAAATGTTCTTTATGGAATAAAAAAAAAAAACTAAGAACCCCAAAGTTGGCAATGGAGAGGTTGGAGCATACAGGAGCAGCTCAGGCTGAAAAAAGGCCTGGAGGTGCTGGGGTCCCTGGCCAGGGTCCCCTGGTGGGAAACCTGGCTGAGGCCCCACCAGGAGGAAAGCAGATCCTGCCCCTTCATCCCAGTCCCGGCCAGGCTCTGCTGACTCCCAGTGTCAAGGCTGAAGCTGGCCCCTGTAGGAAGCGGGCATGAGACCTCCCTCGGGACACAACTTCCACCTGGCCCCTCGCTTCCCGGCCTTCCTGTCCTGAGCAGGGCGCAGGCCCCATGCAGGCTCCATGCCACAACAGGCACAGACCTCACTCGGGAGGGGGCCGCCCCAGGGCTCCTCCCCAAACAATGTTGAGACAAAATGATGGAGGCCCTTTCCCTCAGGCCAGGTGCTAGAGCACCTGCTCCGCACACCTGTAGTCCACTCGGAGTGGAAGCGGCTTGGGCCGCTTGAGGGGTGTCACCTGGTTCTAGACGTCAGCTGACAGGTCGGAAGGCTACACTCCATCATTCTCCCTTGTCATGTTTTGATGAGTGGATTTTTGGAAAAAATTGAAATAAATTAGGCTAAAAAAATTTAAAGTTTTTTGGGTTTGGGGTTTTGTTTTTGAGTTAGAGCCTCACTCTGTCACCCAGGCTAGA
Source organism: Cebus imitator (assembly GCF_001604975.1). Taxonomy (NCBI): domain Eukaryota; kingdom Metazoa; phylum Chordata; class Mammalia; order Primates; family Cebidae; genus Cebus; species Cebus imitator. Next base: position 8,546,492 of record NW_016107329.1, read on the forward strand.
GTGCAGTGGCGCGATCTCGGCTCACTGCAACCTTGGCCTCCTGGGTTCAAGTGATTCTCCTGTCTGAGCCTCCCGAGTAGCTGGGACCAAAGCCTCACGCCGCCACGCCGAGCTGATTTTTGTACTTTTAGTAGAGACTGAGTTTCACCATGTTGGCCAGGGTGGTCTCGAACTCCTGACTTCAAGTGGTTCGCTTGCCTCAGCCTCCCAAACTGCTAGGATTACAAGCGTGAGCACCATGCCCGACCTAAAACATATATATGTGAAAGTTTATAGGCGTGGACAGAATAAGAAAGTTTGTAACGCTCCAGAGCCGAGGAAGGTCCCCCACCAAGGCCTGCCAGCTAGACGGAAGCAGATGGGAACGGAGGAAGACATCAACCCTGCTGTCCCTCAGAGCAAGCAAGGCCGACTTGGCTCCAGCCCTGATGCCCTCAAAGCACATGAAAAACAGAGTAATCATGTACAGGCCTTAACTTCCTCTTAGTCGGTACCCCAAAGTTCTCTATTTTATAACTTTAAGGACTTTTTTATGAGTTTGACAAACTCACGCGTATATTTCAGGTTAGATTTTCAACAAAATGTGGCATGAGAAACACTTGCCTCTACTTTAAAATAACACTTGAACAGGCACACTGGAAATTGCCAGAAAAAATTCCAAAGTAAGAGAACAAACAGAGCATGAAGATGAATTAAGTCAATAAGGAAAGATGTGAAACTGTCTTACACACTTCACTTATCCAAAAACTATCCAGGTGACACTAGTGCCACCAACTATCAGGCATATTTTTAAAAATAATAATGTTGGCATTTCAGCAAACAGCCAAAAAGAAACCACAGAATTTTCTGTTAAGTAGAATCTTCTGAATTTCAAAAGCATGAGAGTGTGGCCCCAAAAACCTCTGGCATGCCAGGGCGGCAGGTAAGAATTCACACACTGGCTGGAGTGACACCTTCAGCTTTCTGGAAACAGTGTCCTACAGAGCACACTCCAGTCTACAGGGTCCCAAGCTGCTGTGCGCACCTGCACCAGAGGCCGAGTGGCTTAAGGTGGTGGCATTTCCTCATGGCCACACCTGGCTTCCATGGTGACCCACAGACAGTATTAGGACACTGCACTGCTCCCTAGATAAAAAACAGTCAGGCGCCCTCCTTCCAGCCAACTGAAATGCACAGACTCAACTTGCCTTCCAGAGAAAGTTACCTTTATCTGGATCCCTTGTTCTTAAATGAGAGAAAGGGGGAGAGCCTCCTTAGAAAGAAATACATTTTAATTTTACATGTGGGAAACGCTACGTTTTCCAAACAATATTTTTATAAATAAATATAGACAAGCATGTGATGGATTAAAAAATGGTTTAAAAATACTAATTTGAACCGAAGGCCCTCAAGTAGAATAGAAACTAGTTCCTTTTTCCAGAAAAATGCTAAAATTAGTCCTTACACCTCAATTCCAAAAAGTACAATCAGTTCAACAGATTTTCTGCCAATACACTTGTTCCTCTTAGAGTCAAAAAGGAAAATAAACCCAATATCTTTTTCTTCATTAACTACCATGTACTATTACAGTCTTTGTAGAATAGCTATTATAATCATATCACTACTCAGAAGTAATGTCCAGCCTGGTTTTGCTTCATTTGTATGGCTCTGGAGAAATAATTACCAAAACAGTAATACGGCTTTCACCTGAATTGCTGATCATTCAGTTAATGTCAGTGCAGTGCTGTCCAATTCAAGAGGGAAAGTTGTGATTTGAATTTCGGCTACTCACCTTCTGTCCTTTCACTCCATGGCAGTCACATTTACCGCAGCCAGAGCCAGCACAGCCACCCTGGAAGGAAGAGAAAACACCTTTAAATAGAAGAACACTTTCAAAGCGAGGCAGATCTGTGAATGGAGGTGATTCTGGCAGGCTGACCTGTTAATGAGAGAAGCCTGCCCCGTCCTTGGGACACAGTCTTATCTGCCCTGATTTCCACGGGGCTGTCATGCGCTTCCACTCAGCATGCGGATCCCTTGCCCAAATAGACAAAACAAAGATCCTTGAGTGGTACAAATCAAAGTGCTACTTCGTCCAAAAAGTGAACAATGTCACCTATATTTTCTGTCCTTTGTGAATTTCTCTGTTTGACGTTGACTCCCTTGGGGATGGTTTTGGCAGGGAACCACCCACATTTGCAAACCTACCAAAACGCTGTGTTTCTTACTCAGAGGTGTCAGGCATGAGACCACCGGGAGACTGAGAGCGCCCGAGGACGCGGTCCCGGGGACACACAGCCATGCAAAGGAAGCTTGTACAGAGACAGAATAAAGGAATGAGCTGCCTTTTACGCCCAAATCTTAAAGAACTCCTTTTTGAATTCAGTTAAAGCTTGAATGTCCCATTAAAGAATAGCCAACAACAAAATATTCTTGTAGTTCATTTCTTTCTTTTTTTTTTTTTTTAAGACGAAGTGTCACTCTTGTTGCCCAGGCTGGAGTGCCGTAACATAATCTCAGCTCACTGCAACGTCCACCGCCCAGGTTCAAGTGATTCTCCTGCCTCAACAACCCAAGTAGCTGGGATTACAGGCATCCGCCACCACGCCTGGCTAATTTATTGTATTTTTAGTAGAGACAGGGTTTCATCATGTTGACCAGGCTGGTCTTGAACTCATGACCTCAGGTGATCCACCCCCCTTGGCCTCTCAAGGTGCTAGGATTGCTGGAGTGAGCCACCGCAGCAGGGCTGTAGTTCACTTCTAAAATAAACATTCATGTTTAAAACGCGAGGAGATAAATCCAGGCATGTGATGAAAGCTGGGGAGGAAGCGGACGACCGTGCGCTCAGACGCCGACCGGGCGCCACGCAGTCCGCTGTCATCCTATTCATTGTCATCAGTCATTTCAAGACAGGTAGTGCCATCCCCATTTATAGGTGTGGAAACTGAATTAGAAGGTTTAGTATAACATGCTAGGACAAAGTGGAAATTAGAAACCAGCTTTAACGTCTACTGTGTGAAACGGCCATCACACGAAAGGATAGAAGACGTGACCGTACATACACGCATTTGCGATTTCCTTAGAAGAACCCCAGTTTTAGCCATGACAGACACAGGTATTGTGGACAGAACGTGAAGAGGTATGGCGTGAATAATGTGGTCAATAAGCTTTATTAGAGGCTCTGCTTTAGTCTGATACAAAATGTTTACTCATATTCTACTTCAGGTGATCACCGTTTCCTGAAAATAAAATCATGCCACGAATAGTATTGTGATCATGCAAAGTGTCTATTTTTAACAACATAGTAAAGTCAAGCCTCAGCTGCATCACCATTGAGACTTCTGAACAAAACAGTCACATCTGGAGACATTTATTTTGAAAAGCTAAATCTGAACAAGTGCCTCCAAGACAGTAAGCTGTTCTCAATTTTATATTTTGGAAATGGGGACAGCTGACAACAGTCCAAGCAAACTCCAGAAACGATGGGTCTGTGTTTTTCTCTGACTCACATTTTAGGCAATATTCAGCCTACACTCTCATAACCTCCTAACATTTTAAATCAATCCATGTGCACAGATTTGCTTCATAATCTGGGTTTTGGCGACCACGCAGAGGCATCCAAAGAGATGATGAAGTCTGTAACCTGGACTCCAGGAGGTCCATCCAAAACGGACAAATACCAGTACTGAGAGAGCTCACCAGAGGTACTGACTCAGCCAGCACTACCACGTGTCTAATCCCCAGGTGAGGGTCACCTGCTCCCTACCTGCCTCCTGCAAAGTGCTGACTGCATGCCTCTATTGTCAGGCTTATCACGTTTCTCCTTGTTCACTTACCTCTGTGTCTCCCGGGTACACCCTGAGTGCTTTGGGGACAGCCAGCCCCACATACAGCTCACACCAGGCTTCCCTAGAAGTAAGCCTGATGTCGGCTGTACTTCATCTAGGACTACAGCAATTATAAAACCCACACTAAGAAATAAAGAATGGTACTAATGAAAGAATGACACATTATCAATTGTTAGATCTATCCCATTTTCAGCATTGTTAAAACATTAATAAATGCACATCTTAGAACTGAGGAAATCAGTAACCAGTTACGGTTGTGTTCTTGGTGCTGTTACTGGTGTTGCCCATCTAAGCAACCTTAAATCACAACTGAAGGTGGAAACCCAGTGGCTCCGCGCACCTCAGCTCACAGTGATGCATTCCTGCACGACAGCGCTGTGGGACAGAGCTCCAAACGGAACTGGCAAGGATTGCCTGACTGCACCAGGTCACAGAGTAGCCAAGGAAGAGCTGGGGACTCGGGAGTGCACTGGCTCCTGGAGCCCCCCGGAGCAGCTCTTCCATCACCAGGTCACCTCCAAGCCTCTGGGGTTCTGGGGCAGATCCTTGGCTGGGACTATGCCACTGCCCACAACCTGTTTGCTTTTGAGCCAGGTTTAGAAACACATCTCTGCTCTTTAAACTCTGCTGTATTTCCTCCGACCCCCGCAGATATCGAAAAGAAAACCCACCAGGCTGAGTCTCATGTATCTGCAGAATCCATTTAGGGAATGTCCACCAGTCACCTGGACTTGGCTGGCAGAAGCTCGACACCAGCCTGAAGCAGTGTGGATTTTCGGCTGGTGGGTCAATTGCTTTCTGGGAAACAGCAGATGAAGCAGGGAGCCAAAGGACTGAAGCTGAAAATGGCTATGGGGTGCTCTAGAGTTTTCTCTTCTGAAACGCTGATAAAATCTCAGAAGCTTATCTTTCTGCTATGTGAGGGAGGTTATAAAAATGAATTTCTGAACTATGCCCTAAAGCCATCCATGAATGCCTCCATTCCTGGGGACTGCAGATAAGAGACTGCGGTGGATAGTTGTACCCCCGGGGACCACGTCAGGTCCTAAGAGCACCAGGGAAAATGGGAGATGAGGAAGGACTAAGCCCCCACCCTGGCCTTCCCCTACCCACTTATGCTTTTTCATAAGCAACCATGTTTTTTAAATCCTAGATCAAAAACATTTATGGCTTTATTCATGTAGGGAATTTTATTATCAATTCTGGCCCTAGAAGGCAATTCTAAAAAACTGATCATTCCAAAAATATCTAAATTAGGGTCAGCTTTTCAGAACAAAAGATGTCTAAGACCATGATTTTTGTGTCACATTCTGGGTGGCCTTGCATTTTATGTAAATGGTTTTGTTAAATTAAAAATAAAAAACTAGCTTTTAGAATGACAGACAAATATTCTAACATACATGTTTACTTTGTTAAATAAAATCTGTTCTGAAATATCACTATTCTTGTCCTTTCTAATTTCTGTTACGTAAGGGCTTATGCTCCATTTTATCCTGGCATATAAAGGTATTTTAGCTGCAATTCAAGGGTTCACTCCTAAAAAAAATACGAATGATGACCTGAGTACCTCTTTTCCGACAGGGGTAACGTATAAGCTTGAAATAGTGAATTAAAACAAAAGCCGTGAGCAACGCAAGTCTTAATTCTCTGTTGTAAATTACTATGTTTGAAAGGGGTACATAATTAATGCAGGTTTCCCAGATTCACAATGTCATTGGTGACCTGACAAGTGAAAGGCTATGTCACCATTTCATCATTTCTTGAGGAATCACATCTTGCATCTGGACTCAGAAAAATCCAGAGATATATGCAGGCCGGTGACTGTACCCGCTCCCTGCTGGCTGCACGTCTGAGGGCCCGTATGAGGGCTGTGCATTCTCCCCGTGTCTGGAGTATGTTGGCCCCACGCAGGAGCTCCCATTCCATCTGTTTCAGATCTAGAACAGGAAGAGCTGGTACATTCTGTGCACTACTCATTCTCTTTCTTCCTGGTTTTCCCCTCACTGGTGTTCTAGGGTCAATGAGTTCCAAGTTCCCGGAGCAACGCCTGTTTTGTCTGCCTGCAAGGCACGCACTTACCCCAAGGGGTCAGGAGGATGAAGGTCGGTCACGAAGTCGGTCTCTTACTGGAGGACAGGGAATATGGCTGAGAGTTCTCAAAGGCAGGAACGGTGGGGGGCTCAGTCTCTCTTATATAAGCAGACCAGACATGGACAACAGCAACATGGGAACCCCAGACCAATGTAGAAAAAGAGGACCCTAGAAAAGTCTCGAGGTTGGGGGGGAATTTATTATTTACGTTCCTAAAACAGTAGACAAACTTCATGAAAACCAAGTCAGTTTTGAAAGTCCTTTTAGCCTCTTCCCTGCAGACCATGTGGCCTACAGAGTATAATACGTTGTCTCAAATGGACGCCGAACTGAATTAACTGTGTTTGAAACAGAAAAAAAGAATACTAAGAGTCCCCAGCGGATTCTGTCAGACACACACATGCACACATAATTTCAACAGCAGAGATCAGCTTTAAACGAAAACAAAAAATACAATATGACAGGAATGCAAAAGGTACTACAGAGTAATCCCCAGACCACAGCTCTTTTATAGTCTCCAAAAGTCTCTTAAACTTTTCAGGGTATGTTAAAACAATTAAAATTGTGAGGCTTTTCTTTCATGCTCCAATGAAGATACTCAGAAATGCACCATCAGTATTAATGTTATAAAGTATATTAAGTTCTAAAAATACACAAAGATTTTACAATACGCAGTACAAGTGCCAAAGAAAGAAGGAGAGGAAGAGAAGTCAATGGTTTTAATATGAAATCAAGCCTATTTCTGGTTTTCTCTGATCTACGGACCAAGGGGGCGCCCTTCTCAACATTAAAGTGAATTCCATTCCGGAGGAAGCTCACTCATTCTGTTTGGAGAATGCCTTTTTAACTTAACCGAAGAACGCCAGCTGCTATGCTACTTGTGTGTGTGGGGGGAGGGGCGGATGGAAGGGGGAGGGAGGGAGGGAAGAAGGGTGCAGTGTTATACACTTTAACTGGGACATGTCTACTGAAGAGGGCATATTTGGAATTAAACAGGATGAAGTTCTCAATTTTCTGATTTTTTTCCTGCTTTTGATGGAAGATAGACCTTTAACATCACAGCTTTAACAATTTTTATGTGTTTCACATCCCACCAAATAGGGACATGTGGAGATCTGCCAAGTCTAAACAGCTTATCTTTCAAATTCTTTCTCGCATTCCCTATGCTGTGCAAAATGTCAAAATACTTTCCTGGTGATACTGCCGTCCAGGGCTCTTCCTGGTTGCAGCATTTCCTCAGGGAGCCTTCTGAATGATTACCTAGGCAACTTAATAAATGGATGGAGTCAAGAGACTGTGTTTTAGGGCTACTTGGGCAGAATTAAACGTTAGCAGCAAGCGTGGGCCTCACACGCTCCCGGTGGGATTGTGAGTGGAACGTTCCCAACCCCTCTGGAAGCTGCTTGGCAGCCTCTGCTGAAGCTGCGCCCTGGCCCTGGCTCCTTCCCTGAAAATCTGCTCCCAGGGATAATCCCCACGGCCACTCAGCAGGGACTCACTGGCACATTTCTCCAACTGAGGCAACTTGAACAGAACCACATTGACCCTTATCAAGTGCTGCCGGGGTTTGAGCTTTTCAGTTCTAAACGGAGTCTCGCTCTGTCGCCCAGGCTGGAGTGCAGTGGCGCGATCTCGGCTCACTGCAACCTCCGCCTCCTGGGTTCAAGTGATTCTCCTGCCTCAGCCTCCCAAGTAGCTGGGATTACAGGCACGGGCCACCATGCCAGGCTAATGTTTTGTATTTTTAGTAGAGATGGGGTTTCACCATGTTGGCCAGGCTGGTCTTGAACTCCTGGCCTCAAGTGTTCCACCCACCTTGGCCTCCCAAAGTGCTGGGATTACAAGTGTGAGCCACTGTGCCCGGACTCAATTCTATTATTTAAATTCCGCTGCATTCACACACACAACATGCTAGTGTGGTGAATAAAAGATAAGCACACACAGAGCCCCAGGATGGTGGCACCTCACGGAGTGACGGAGGATGGACTTCCTAGCTTCTGTCCTGCTGGCCTGTGCTGCTTCCGTCATGCTTGTGTATACCGTGTGGCTATGAGGTTCTGCGAAATGGCTCTCTTGGACTCCCCAGGGCCCAGCAGTGCCCTAAAAAACTTCTCCAAAGACAGCACACTATGTATGATCCCACCACACTAAGTTCAAGAACCGGGCCACCTGTCTATGGGGAAAGAAGTCAGAATTGTGATGACCTTCTGTAGGGGTGGCAAAGGCAGGGATGAGGGAGGTTTCTGGGGTGCAGGAGACACCCTCTGCTTGTTGCGGGCAGTGACTACACGGGTGTATACATCTGTAAAAATTCCTTGAGGTGCACACTTGTGATTTTTGCACTTTGCTGTATTTCAATAAAATTAGAGAAAAAGGGACATGCTCAAGCATGTTCACAGCAGCACTATCCACAATCGCCCCAGCTAGAAACAGTTCTAGGGGTGGAGAAACGATGGTGTGTGTTCACGGAGGGAAGTCCCTGGCCACACCGGGGCAGGCCAGCTACAGCACCCAGAGCAAGCTGAACCAGGTACAACAGAGGACAAACTGGGTGAGTCCATCTGTGTAAAGGTCAAAGCCTAGCAAGATGACGTCGGACAGTGGTTACTCTCAGGGCTAATGACTAGAAGGGGACCCCAGGGACTTCCTGCCTTCTGGTAACGTTCTGGTTCATCATCTGGGTCCATGGCTATGTTCACTTCAGGAAACGTGCACTCAACTGTGCCCTTCACATTTGGTATGTTTCTGTAAGTTTCTAGACTTCAACAGAAGTTAGCCCTCCAAAAATGGGTCTGTAGAATTTTAAAATTGCTAACAAAATAGTAAGATATAAGCCAAACGTTGCAGTACAAATAACGATTTCTTAAAAGCTTACATTTACACATTTTTCAACTCCCCAAAATATATTTAGTATTGTGGATTTAAAGGTAAAATTAACTTTTCTCCCTTACATATTCTCGCAGAAGTCAAAATATTTCTGTTCCATTTAATAATGGAAGACATCGAAGCAGAGCAGTCCTTACTACTGTTTAGAGTTACACAATATTTCTGCTCTAATTTGAAAACAAGTGTTGATACATTCTTGGGGGAAAAAGCACAAAAAATTTGAGAAACAGTGAATCTGTCGTATGTAACATGTGTCTCTCTGTGCTGTAGCATGACTAAGATTTGTACATGTGAGATGCACGCTCTCTTATGCTTCTCATTAGAGACTGAGTTTGCAGAGCTGAAAGGGTGCCCAGCAAACAGCATGCCTTGAGGAAATTGAGGGAGTTTTCTTGGCTTCTCTTAGGATCAACATGTGACGGCAGTTCTGGTCTCATTTTCCCCGTCATACAATTTTGTTGACTCATGTTTCACTTCTCTTCTTCCCTTTCTCCCACTAAACGGGGGTGGACGTTAAATGTTCCCGCTCAGGGAATGAGACGGCCTGGAGGGAACGGCCATGTAGGCCAGCACTTCGCCTCCAGGTCACTGGTCTCTGTCCAGCCTCAAGCAGATGTGACGATGATGAGTTGCCATGGGTCATTGGGTCCTTGGACGGCTGTGTGTGAAATGAGTTGGTGGGCTTGTGTGTCCGCTGGGACCCCGGGGTGGAAACGCCCCCGGGAGGCATGACCTGGGGCGAGCCTTCCCATGCTTGTGAGTCACTGGCCTGACGCACTAACCCGGGGGGCAAGGCCAGGCGTCCCCAGCATGCGGTACCCATGGAGCCCATCCCAAACCAAGGTCAGCTCCAGGAAAATGTGTAGACTTGAGACACGCCTTGTTCTCTCCATGAGGCTGAAACTCCTTATTCCAGAGGAGGAATCTCCCCCTCCCCAGCGCTGTCACTCTTAGCTGCTCTCCCCGGTTCCCTGGGTTCTTTTCTCACCGGCCCTGCTCCCTTCCTTTGTAACTTTCATCTTTAGCCCCTTCATTCCACCATTGCCTGTTTTACAGGCAACCTTTGAAGAACAGCAAACTTACCCAGCTAGGCATGAAAAACAGATGCTGGACCATTTCTTCCAACTTTGCGAAGCTGTGCGGCTCCCCGGTGGTGCTGAAGGACAGGGAGTTCTTCTGGCTATTCCTGGTTTTCATCTTCCACGGTCTACTCCTGCCACACCCTGGTGCCACCCTGGCCTGCACCAACCACGTGGATGTCTGCCTTCACTTTCAACATCTGTCTCCCAAGCCCAGCACAAGCAAGACAGCCTCCAGGCCCCATGCCCACAACTGGGGTGAGCAGGCGGGGCAGGGGCGGCACCCGCAAGCCTGTGCCAGGCGCTCCTTCACAGCTCCTGGCAGTGCCCAGTCATACTTTCTCAACAGGTGGTGAGATTTACTTCCCATCTACAGCATGCCTGCATGGGCCAGGCACCCCTCAATGGTAAGAATACAGAGCTGAGTGTGTGAGCAAGCCAGATAAGGAAAGGTGAAATTTCAACACAACGTGGGCTGCAAGGGAGGTGAGCAGGACCCACAGGCATGCCAGAGGGAGATTTGGGGACCCCCACAGTAGGGCGCACTTCAGCCAAGTTGTGAAAAGTCAGAGCTGTTCACCTAGGAAGAACCCAGGATGAGGGAGAGACAGAACAGGCTGCCAGGAGGCACAGGTGCTAGCCGGTACAGAAGCAAGACAGCACATTCCTGAGGCAGACGGGAATTCAACTTTGGAGATCTTGGCCGCACAGCCTGATAGCATAAAGACCTTGAACCCATGCCTGACTTACAGCAGAGGCACAGTCTTCTCTGCCTTAATTCTTCTTAGTACCAATAGCATTGACTCTGATAAAGGAGTCTATAACTGCTATCTAAAAAGTGATAGCTCATTTACGGGAAGACTTGCAGAAATTCCAACAACTGGATATAAGTGTCTTCTTCATTAATTCCTGATCAAAAATAAATTACTTTTTTTTTTTTTTTGAGGTGGAACCTCGCTCTGTCGCCCAGGCTGGAGTGCTGTGGCACCATCTCAGCTCACTGCAACCTCTTCCTCCCAGATTCAGGTGATTCTCCTGTCTCAGCCTCTCAAGTGGCTGGTTTCCAGGTGCCTGCCACCACGCCTGGCTAATTTTTCTACTTTGAGTTGACACGGGGTTTTGCCGTGTTGGCCAGGCTGGTCTCAAGCTCCTGACCTCAAGTGATCCACCCCACCTTGGCATCCCAAAGTGCTGGGATTACAGAAGTGAGCCACCACTCCTGGCCAAATAAATTAATCTATTGCATCTACAATCTCCAAATTTATAATAATATTTAATTCAAAAGCATGTTTCTACGCATAATCATACGTACTCTACATAATTACATGTATTTGTGTATGTATATGTATAAAGTATAATGTGCTGTCTTCATGCCCATCATTGTGATTAAATTGGAGTAGGAGAAGGTTTATAAAAGAAATATGCTACAGGTGTTGTAAGGAAATATGTAAAGAAATATGCTAACCCCAAAATCCAAACTCCAAAATGCTCCAAAATCTAAAACTTTTTGGGTGACAACATGATGCCACACGTGGAAACCTCCACACCCTCTGACCCCACCCACACCTTTATGCATTAAACCTTCAGAAGAACTCCTCACTGGGTCTAGATTTGAAACCAAAGGATCACTCAGACAACGTCTGCTGTCTGTCTTTCTGTGGTCCAGGAAGTGCACTGCATATTGTCACAAACGAGAAATTCCAAACCAATGGCCTCGTTAATGCCATGGTCCATACGTTTACGGGGCGGGGCGGCTATCAGGAGGGATTATGCAGATAGCTTCCCACCCACAGAACTCTCTTTGAAGCTTATCTGGAAGGCTCCCTTTGCTCCTGGGAAGGATACACAGCAGGAAGCCGGGAGGGCGGCTTTGCTCCGAGGAAGACTCGGCAGCGCCCAGGCTCTATTTACCCCACTGCGTTCCACCAGCTGATCCTTTAAGGAGCCTTACAGTTTGTAACACACTTTAAAAGGAAACATGAAAAGCCTGAGTGACTAGTGAAATATTTCAAGTATGACGGACATGCAACTGAAAAACAGAGTGTCATAAAACCAGTGGTGGCGGGATTACCACTTTCCTTCTTAAATGATTCAGTTGTTTAAATCATTGCTGATTTTGTGTTCATCCTCTCCCCCAGAATAGTGACGTCACTAATCTCTTCCAGTGGAGGTCTGGAATGTAACCCAAGTTATATGACCTCCCCTGTTCTCTGTGTGTTCCCATCCTAAAAAGATAAATTTCTCTTCTAAAAAGCAGACAGGTAAGCCCCCCTTTTCTGCGGAACTGGGGAATATGTGGCTGAACAGGCCTGCCACCCCTACTCACTTGGTAGCAATTTAATGAGCACTTACTATGCGCTTGGCACCGTACTTGCCATCTGGAGGGGAAAGACTTAGCATGAGCTGTGTTCTCGAGGAGCTTGCCAGCTAAGAGGAGAGGAGCTGTGGCCCCTGCCAGGCTAAGCCCATTACAAGGAAGGTGGCTGGGCAAGCCAGCAGGAGCACACTTCCCGGGGAAGAGGTCTGTGTGCCGGCAGAACAGCCCTCGTGCCGGCTTCAGCCCTGCACATGGCTGCCTGAAGGCAGCAGTCTGCAGGGATGCTGGTGGGACGGCTGCCTGTGACCACGAAAGGCCAAGTGGATTCCAGCCCGTTTTCTAGCCAGCCTTGGGGAGGGTCTAAAAGTTTAGAGCTGAGGGAGACTGAGTCCATTCTCTGGACTTTGTTGACATTCACCTGTGAGACTTGTGTCAAGTGGATTAGCATGAGGGAGGAAGAGAAGTGAGGAGCCCTGCCAGGGGTCCTTGTCCTTGGGGATGGGAGCGAGAGCAGGTTAGTGGCAGGAAGCAGGGAGAGGGAGTGCACGGGAGGGAGGCAGGGCAGTGTCATGGGGGAAGACAGGAGGTCTCCCAGTGAGCGCAGCTGCAGGCATGGCGATTCCACCAGGAGCAGGGGGAAAGGAGGGGAGGAGGAGGAGAAGGGAGAGAGGGAAGGGAAGGAGGCAAAGGAAAGCAAAGACTGTGGCTGGCCTTATGACAGCAGAAGATGATAGGTCTCATTTTCTTGGCTGGCAATTCTATTCTCAATTAGGCAAATTTGATGGAAAGATTTTTATTCTATGAATCAAACTGCATATCTCATGTTCTTATTATCCATTAAATCTTATCTAACTTAAGGTTAAATTCATTGATCCATAGAAAAAATGAAAATTCTAATGCAAAAAAGACCCCAGATCCAGCAGTCAATCATTTCAGCCTCCTCCCCATGAAATCCTCAGCTAGAGACAGGACAGCTAAATAACCCTGCACGGTGTTCAGGAGTTGTCCTGGCCCCAGGCGACAGGGTGAACAGGGCGTGGCTTCTTCCTTCGGGCATATTCTAGTCTAGGGGGAAAAGCCCATCAATAAAATGAAATGACTCCACAGGATGATTGCGACAAAACCACAAGATGCTGGAGAAGGAACATGAGTGTGGACTAGGACGGTATGCCGGGCGGAAGAGTGAAGAAGGCGGAGGAGGACGGCCACGTGCTGAGCGGTGCTGCCGTGTCACGGACTGGCAGGCAGTGTGAACCCCCGCCCTCGAGGGAGCAGATGGACTGGACCTCGGCACCCAGAACCACTGGGAGGATGTCAGTGCCCAGGAAGGCAAAAGAGGAAATTCCAGATGGAGAAAGCAGGGAACCAAATATGGAGTTGAGAATGTGCTCAGGGAGTCTGAGGACCTAGGATGTTTAAGGAGGGCTGAGCCCCAGGAGTATTTACAGGTGCAACTGGAAATGTGGAGGTCGGCCATGCAGTGAGGGGTTTGCACCCGCTCCAACCCAGCTACATCCCATTCACGCCCCAGACCAGGGAGGCCGTCCAAGACTTCCAGCAACAAGGATAGCAAATAGATATTCTTTCCTGTGGGACAGAATCTAACCATGCACGATGCACCAAACAAGTGCGTTCTATTGATTAATTTAATATTACTTCCATTTCACAGAGGGACTATTAAATATTCTCTTATGACAGCAATCAGAGCTGTTCGTCTCTTTTGCCAGAAAGCAGACATGTCTTTAAAAACTCTTCATGTTTAGACTAATCCCAGCCAGCCAGAATGAAACTGAAGTGTAGTTTTCATAACTGCACTCACTTGCAAAGCCACTTTTCAAAAATAAATGGAAGGATTCATACTATTTATAAATGATAGATTCTAAAATGCTGCTGCACAGCTCCTAAAACCCACAGAAATCGCTCTTGAAAACATCACCCTCTAAGGATAATATTATCTGATTTGTATCTTTAAAACCAGGTTTGAAAATTCAGACATAATGTAAATAGAAACAGCATGTAATAGACCCTTCAGAATAATGAACGTGTGGGAGAGATCATGAAGAAACCCTCTCTGCATTTGACAAATGGTCAGAGATCCAGCTGGGAGGCTTCCATGTGACATCCGTCCAAGGTCCTGAGCAAATGTGAGCAGAACAGCAGCTAAAACCCTCCATAAGAATATGGAAGATAATGGCTGGTAGACCCAAAATGCTACTCTGCAAACCATAAATGCCACTTCCAAAGGACCTACCTATAAACACCAGCACAACATTTGTGGTTAAAGAAGAGAAAATGAGGTACACCACAGAGGAAAGCTGGCGGCTGCTGGCCAAAGCCATGGTTTCTCAATGACATGCTCCGGTGTTTGTGCAGTGGCACAAACGTTATCCCTCCAGGACCCTGTGAGACACTGCGGTCAACCGTACAAGGTCAGCGTGTGTTGAGGCCTCCTTTCCAAACCACACTGCCCCACTACATGCCTGAGTGGAGTCCCACCCTTAGACATGAAAAAGGAGAATACATAAATAGAGTTTACCAGCACCTCTTGAAACCAAATGGTCTAATCAATTGACAAGTGTAATGCTAGGCAGCTACAGAAATGTGTCACAACTTCAGAAACCCTTGTCTTTTCCAAAGTAACCTAAGAAAAATATTTAGCAGCCTTAAGCCATTCATAATTTACTATGAAAATAAACAGGAAATACATAAAATATGGAAAACGTAGCTCATTCCATGTCGCTGGTCCTTCAATTCGAATGAGTGATACACAAACAGCCCTCGTTTCTTTTTTTTTCCTCATTGACATTCATTGAATATTTATTTTCCCATTGCCTGCACTGCATACAGTACAACAAGGCTATGAGACTTGTGGAAATAGAAATATGCTTCCCAATGACAAAGTACTTGTAGTAACATCTAGAAAATTCTAGAAAACCTTTTGCTACCACAACTGTGACTCTTAAATAAGCAGAAGTCATGTGAAGCCAAAGTGAACCGGACAGCACTCAAGAAAATAAAATTTCAATGGTAATAAATATTTTGAATTTGAAAACGTTTTTCCATCTAAGTGCTACCTTCTCCTCCCAGCTCTGCGTCTGTTTTTGTGCATGAGTTGAATCTGTGGGTAGATTAGAGTCAGCTGACATGCACGACATAGTAGGGCCACAGCCAAAATATCAGCTCACCAGGCAGCTCTTTCTTCTGTATGTAATGGATGTACAAAAAGTACTTGTAGTAACATCTAGAAAATTCTAGAAAACCTTCTGCTACCACAACTGTGAAGCTTAAACAGCAGATGTCATGTGAAGCCAAAGTGAACCGGACAGCACTCAAGAAAATAAAATCTAAATGGTAATAAATATTTTGAATTTGAAAATGTTTTTCCATCTATTTACACCAACTGTGTGCCTCTTCTTTAATAAAAAATAGTCAATCTGGAATTGCCAGGTGATGTACATGATAATTTAGTAAATAAGGTAATAAACAATAGTAACTTTTTGGTTGTTGCTTTGACTTCAATTTTGGCTTAACTAGAGCTTTTGGTAGTCTTACCATGCAAAGAAACTGATATACTGTAGTTCCCACAATTTAAGGACATTTTAAATCATTAAATATCTTCAAATAATAAAGATTATGTTCAGCATAGCTTTAGTATTAGATGTATTTAATTGCATTTCATAGCATTAAAAGGGAAAACACATGTATGACAGATATAAGGAGACTTCATCTGTCAACCAAAGTATTTATTTAACCTGAGGATCTCATTAACTAGACATCCTGAGCAACCTACAGGATCCTTTGCGGATGCAAAGACTTCAGATGACAGGGGCCGCCTGGTCCCTGGAGTGAGGCCCTTGGCTTCCAAGGCCATTTCTGACGTGTGTGCCCTCTGCTCAGCTTTCAGAACCACACTCAGTGGTTTTTTCCATCTTGTTAATTTGCACATTTTACCTTTTTAAGGCAATACTCCCCAGACCTTGTTTTCCTTTCAAAGAGCCACCATTTCCTCCTCTTCCGTCTAGCCTTAATTGTTTTATTTTTATTTTTTAGCTCATTGACCCTAATTAGGTGGTTCTAACTCATTCAGTCCAGTGACTAACTGCATGATTCACTCTCCAGGCAGGACATATTTATTCTGAACTTTGTGCAAATCTAAAACAAACTGAAAGTATTTCACTAACAATACTACTTTAAAAAAATCCTTTTAAAAGCGTTATCTACAAAATCTAGGTGGAGCAGAACACGAAATGGGAAATCTTATTTTAGCCTAAGGAGTTGAAGGAATCAGTGCTGTCCATCTTTCTCTGTCTGCTGTACTCTGCTGACTAGACAGGAAACTGGCTTAGCACAAATTTTCCTTTTCAAAAACTAGAGCGAATCTTTACTGCAACAATTCACTGTGCTGAGCTTACTGGCCAGTTTTGGGACTTTTTGGTTCATAAAGAAAAGTGAAACTAAAAATGTATTGTTCAGAACGTGTTTGCAACAGGATAAAATATTGTAATTTAAAATCAAATCAAGTCAGTCAACCTAATTTAATTATATGAATTTAATGGCCACAGAAATCAGATCAAGAAAGGAAGCGGGAGCTAGGTGCTACCTTCTCTTCCTGGCTCTGCAGTCTGTTTTTGTGCAAGAGTTGAATCTGTAGGTAGACCACAGTCAGCTGACATGCACAACATAGTAGGGCCACAGCCAAAATATCAGCTCCCCAGGCAGCTCTTTCTTCTGCATGTAATGGATGGAAAGCTGCATCCCGTTACTCTGAAGGCCACTGTATGTGGATCATGCTACCAGGAAACCTAATCTTACCCCTCTCCCATTCCCTCTGGTCAGGAGCTGTTCTTCTATTTCATGCCACCTCTGCTCCATGCCACCTGTCTTAGTCTGTTCCCACACCGCTAATAAAAACACACCCAAGACTGGGTAATTTATACAGGAAAGAGATTTAATGCACTCACAGTTCCACACGGCTGGGGAGGTTTACTGGACTCACAGTTCCACATGGCTGGGGAGGCCTCACAGTCATGGTGGAAGACAAAGGAAGAGCAAAGTCACATCTTACATGGCGGCAGGCAAGACAGCTTGAGCAAGGGAACTCGCATTTATAAAACCATCAGATCTCATCAGCCTTATTCGCTACCAGGAGAACACTATGGGGGAGACTGCCCATGACTCAATCATCTCCACCTGGCTCTGCCCTTACACGTGGGGACTATTACAATTCAAGGTGAGACATGGGTGGGGACACAGCCAAACCACAGCCCCACCATTACAGGTAACCCCTCCACACAGGACAGGCTTGTGACTTACTGAACTCACAGACCCCTAGCAGTCATACCAACTAAAACCAAGTGTCACCTCGGCAAGGATGGTACAAAAGACCATCTCTGGCCCAAGAATTCTAGAGATGAAGATGGAATGTAGGCCCCTCGTGCTGACGTATGGAATGACATTTTCTTCTGTTTAATGGGTACAGAGTTTCAGATTTGCAAAATGAAAAGCGTTCTGGAGTGGATGGTGGGAATGATCACACAGCAATATGACTGAACCCACAGCCAGTGAACTCCACACTTAACAATGGCCAAAGTGGTACATGTTATGTTATGCGTATTTTACCACAGTTTAAAAAATGGGAAAAAGATGTGTTCACCAACTCCACAAACTCTCCTTACGGCCCCAGTGTGGTCACAGCAGAGCTCACCACGGGAGAGGACACCCCAGGAAGGGAGAACGGAGCCCCTACACACTGCCTTGGTGCATGAAGCCCCCCACCCATCACAACTTCACCAAGAAGGGGCTGCCTCTGCTGGAATTTCACAGCCAAGCTATTGGCTCTTGGACAATCTTGGATTCTCTGAAAACAATGTTTGAGGTTGCTTCCTTTCTGCCTCCTGAGTTTGGGGACCTACTGGCTCACTGGTTTTCTGCTGCACGCTCCTGAAGTGCTGCCACGGCTTAGATTTTGGGAACAAAAGCCCTAGTGCTGCTTCTGTGGCTTTTCAGCAGCCCAAGGCTTTCAGACCAAGTCGAGTTCCTCAAAATTTAAGATTCAAATTACTGAAGATAAGAAAGAAGACACAGAGGCAATGGACTGCCCAGGTCCCATGCCCCCTAGAAAGAACTCACATCCTGCTGTGCCCAGGGAGCCACACCCAAGGGGAATTCCTTAAGCTGTCCTAGGATTTGCATCAGAGCTGCGGGCGCTTCCTGTGAGCTCCCCATGTGGAGACAGCACGGGAAGCAGTGCAGGGGCAGGGGCTCTGCCAGACATTGTCTCAGAAGGACACTCTGCTTCCTCTGCTACCCCCAGGCCTGGGGCAGTGCCTGTCGTGTGTTCCTTCAGAGCTTCTGCAAGGCCAGGGCCTTGCCAGGCACTGTCTCCCGGTGACAGTGACTGACTCATCTCGAGGCCGGCGCACGGTGGGTGCACAGAACAGGAGGGCACCTGCATTCCAACTGTGACTGGGCAGGAAGCTGGGAAATGCTGGGTCCTGTCTGAAGGGATTTCAAAAGCCTGCAGGAGGCCCGTGCTCCCAGCTGAGGGTTTAACTGGGTGGTGTGTGGCTTCTTCCACGACACCTTGGAGGAGGAATGAAAAGAGAACCAGTGTTTTTAGTACCCCGTGTGTGCGGTAGAGCTTCAGAAACACATTCTTCCTTAATGGATCAGAGCCAGAGAGGTGGGTGTCACTGCCTGAGTCCCACAGGCAAGGACCCTGAGGTCTACAAGGCCAAGGGCTCGCCCCGCACCTGCCCGCCAGCAAGGCGGGGCTGAGGCCAGCCAGGGTGGGACCCAGCACCCTCGCCCTCCACCATCAGCCTTCCCAGTAGACAACACGGAAAACGCAGCTACTGCCTCAAAACGCGCCTGCCCTCCCAGAGAGGTAGGAGACGTCCAACGGGAAGCTCACTTATGGTTAGAGGAAATCAGAAGGCAACAGCTTTTCAGAAGTTCCTGAGATGTGCGTAACTTAAGTATGGGATTTTAATCCTACTGGTCTTCCTCCTCCTCTTAATTCTACTTTTTATTTAGACAAAAATCACACAGAGATTAACCATCTCAGAGGGCTCTTCATCTCACATTCCTGCTACTGTACAAGGAGAGGAAGCGTGGCCAGGCTCTTAGCCCCCCGGGTCCGGAGTTCACACAATGGGAAGGAAAGTGAAACAAACACGTTTCAGGGAAACGCACGTCTCCTGATTCTGCCACACCGTCGCATCCTCCCGACCTGGAATTTCCAGCTGTTCGGATCCGCTTCACGCCGACGTGTTCCCCAGTCGGTCTATGTCTCCTTCATGATAACCTTCCAGTTTACGGCTGTGATTTCAAACCACTATTTCATTGCAAGGTCGCAAGGAGTCCACCAGCACCTGTGCCGTAAAGGCGGGTCACGAGGAGTCCCCCAACACCTGTGCCCTAAAGGCGGGTCACGAGGAGTCCCCCAACACCTGTGCCCTAAAGGCGGGTCACGAGGAGTCCCCCAACACCTGTGCCCTAAAGGCGGGCTGCTAGCACTGACCCCCCAAGGACTTCATCAGCTTAGAGGAGCTCCGGAGAGTGTGGACCAGAGTTGGACAGCATAAATTGTGAATCTGAACTTGGATCAAGTGAGCCAAAGTTCTCCAGAGCAGGCAGGTAGGTCTAGCTGGCTGAACCCTGTCCACTCTCCAAACATGCCTGGAAACCTCCCACACAGCACAAAGCTGTCAAGGAACACAAGGCCAAAGAATACAGAGTGCACCCTCTCCAGGCCAAGCCAGAGACACACCACCCAGACCAAGGAAAGGCAACCGTCTGCAGTCAATTCTCGACGGCCTTGGCCTCCAGCAGTGAAGTCACACCCCTCATCGAACACTTCAGAATCAGGAACGGAGGCTCAGATGAGAAAACAGAGTACAGCGTGTAATCAGAAAGTCCTGGGAAAACCACCCAACTATTCACCATATCAAGTACAAAGCAGATTATTAAGAGAAGCTGGGCCCCAGCACCCCCTTACAGACCCACTCTGAAAGATGCATTAAAATGAACAAGCTGTGCATTTTTCTTCTCATTATTTTGGGAGACAGGATCTCTCTGTTGCCCAAGCTGAAGTAATAGCTCAGCAATCGTAGCTCACTGCAACCTCACACTCCTGGGCTCACACGGTCCTCCTGCCCCAGCCTCCTAAGAAGCTGGGAATACAGGCGTGTACCACCACGCCCAGCTCCTGTGTCTATTTTTATCATCGAAATGAAATTGGCCCTATCTTTTAGATGAATGAAAAATTAGATTTGCGTCTTGTGTGGATAGTAACAGTTCGCCAATTACACAGTAAATGAAAATGTGAACTTAATCGTTAAATAGAATATTATTCTACAGATCATTTCTTGAAAACACTTACTAGGGCTTTTAAATAAACTTTAAAGAAATGTAAGTTTAGGGTCTCGACATTAGGACCGAGTAAAAATGAATTCCTCATTATAAATAAAGGAAAATCCAAAATTAAACAGCTACATGTTTACTATTCTTTAAAAAAGAAAAAAAGTAGGCCGGCATTTCTTCAAAGCCAACACATCTGTAAAAACTGTATCAGAAGAAAAAGTTCAGGACATCCTCATCCCTTGCACTGCTTGGCGGGAGGGCGGCTGTGGCCGCTGTGCTCCGGGTCTGCTTTGAGAGACGGCTTTCCAACACACACCCCAGCCCTGTGCCCAGCCCTGTGCCCAGTCCCTCCCAGCCAGGAATGAAGGCTGAGCAGGGAGGAGGCGTTCCACACCCACCTCTCAGGGGTCCAGGTTAATTATTTCTGGGGTCAAAGGACCACAGACTCCAGTCCTTCTTCATGGGAGGGATAGATACAGACTTCAAGGAGTTGCAACCCTCCTAAAATGCGTATTTTCAGCTCTCAGGGACCTGCTTGCTATTCCCAGTAGAACCATGAATTCTGTCCTCTGGGGCTGGCTGAGGGAACTAACCTGGCTGCAGGTTACGTCTTAAAACTAAAACTTGGCAACCCCTACCTGCGCCCAAATCCAAATTCTCAATCATTCCTCAGAAGGGCACAGAGAGGGTGGTAGGAAGACAAAGGAGGAGGAGGAAAGTAAACGGTTAAAATAATGTACTTCAACGGATGGACATTCAGGCCTCGGGCTTCAGGCCCTCACAAAGAATGCCCACTCTAGGCCCATACATTAATTAGATCCCAAAGGTATTCACATTTAAGAAGGAACTGTTTTGACATGCTGCTTTGGTTCATTGAATCAAAAGTATTAAATAAGATTCTCTCCACCACTCTCTCTGTCTCCTCCTTCTCCCTCTCTTTCTTTCTCCTCTCTTTTTCTCCTCTTTCCTTCCATCTCTCCTTCCTCTCCCCTTAGTGGTTGATGGAGGGAGTGAAGACCTCTGGAGCACTGAGCTGACGCCACTGGCCCCTGTGCCATGCGATCCCAGGGGGTTAGGCTCTGAGGTCTGGGACACCCTTTTTGCCTGTTTCCCATTGTCTCCCACTGTCTCTTAACAGGGCTTTCTTGCCTCCTTCTCGTTGCTGCAGCGCCAAGAGCTGCCGTAAGCTCAGCCCACCTCGGCTCTACAAGGTGCTGGGCTGTGGGCATGGTCCCACCAACATGGGCCTCGACTGCTTAGAGACCTTCTCGTTGCCTTCTCCATTCTCCGTTCTGCTCCAGATGATTCAAGTTCAAATCTAAGTGATCTGGGAATGAGTGGGGCGTGGCCTCACTTCCACTCAGCAAGATGAAAGGCAGGAGAAAGAAAGGTAGGAGGTAGAAAATCCCAGAAAAAGGGAACAGGAAAGCATCGGCCACAGTACATTTGGGTTTCTTTTCCACATGCAGATTTCCTAATTCTGCGAAGGCAATTTGGGTACCTCACAAGGCCAGAAAAGGCGTGGAGCACATTCTGCATAATGAAGAGTATTAAAGTACTCAAAAACAAGCCCTGCACAGTCTTGGGACTGAGGCTCTCTAAACTTCAGCTGTGTGCAGTCGTGTTCATAGCCCCAGCTCCGGGGCTATCTCTCCTGTGAACCCAGGAGAGACGGCACGTGTGCTTTCACTAGGCTTCAGGGCGCGTGAGCCTGGGATCAGAAAGTGTGTGATGCTGAGAGTCGGGGAGCCGATTCTGACTGACGAAGACACGGCCTGACCAACTGACTCCTCACAGGTGACCGCAGCCCCAAAACAGGGAGCTGCAGGCCGTGCTGGCCTTCGGGAAAGGAGGAGCCTGCCTCCTCCGGGCGTGTCCTGTGAGCAAATTCGGCACATAAAACCGATTGATTATCTATGTCACTAGGTGCCTTCCTGAAGGCCTCCATGCTGCCAGCAGTCTTGGGTTTGGGAGCTGCCCGTCGAGTACAATGGCACTCCTCAAGACGGTGTGGCAGCCATCGAAATGCCACACCAGCCAGGGCCATTCCTCACCCCCAGCACTGATTTTCACTGCACACTAGACCCTAAGACTCCACAGGAATTCCTGAGCACCTCCCCAGACTCTAGCACACCTGCTGAGATGGTGTCTGGGACGGTGTCTGGGCGTGTGCAAGGGCTCCCAGCTCAACCATCTGCGGAGTCATCACCGAGAGTCCTGGATGGCCACCGCATGGAGACAGATGCGCATGGTGGCGGTCCCCAGACGCAGATGCAGCAGGCAGGGGGACTGAGCCAGCAGCCCGGCGGGGGGTGCCGCATAACCTAAAGAATGAAGTCATGCCCCGGCCTGCACCCGGGAAACTGCACACAGCAAAAGATCGCCGCTGAGATAAAGAGCTGAAAGCTATTCCCCCATTCAGCTGTTTCAGCCGTGCGGTCTCACAATGGGCTCACAGACAGCAGCATCCACACGCACCAAGCTCTGGGCCAGCCCAAGGGACGCGAGGGGAGCTGGCAAGCCACCGTTCTCCATGTGGGGAGACGGACGTGTCCCAACCCGCCTGGAGCAGTTCCAACTCCGTCGCCACGAATCCTAGCTCAGGAAAAGCAAGACGAGGCTGCCAACCCCTGGTCCACCCGCCCTGGAGTCGCGCTAGTAGCAATGTGGGCACTGAGATGGATATGGGTAAGAAAACCTTAAAACTCAAAACCCATCTAGCAAAGGAACAGCAGCTACAAGAAAGGCAAGGCAATATGGGGGCTGGGGGGCTGACTCGGGGACACCAGGCAGTGCCAGGCTGACTGGCGCAGCCAGCAAGCCCTGGACGTAGAAGAGAAAATTGCAACAATGTTACAATTCCTGAACTTCAGAAAGGTACCATGCTTAGGTAAAAGAAAATCCTCGTCCTTGGGTGTAAGGCCGACATTGTCAGGGGCTAAGAGAGATGACCTTTGCAACTTAATCTCAAAGAGCATAGCAAAAATTAAGAGTAATATGGAGAGGCAGCAAAAACACAAATGTGGCAAAATGTGAGCAATTGATGAATCTTAAGTGGAAAGCATGTAGGCATTTATTTTCATAATTCCTGTAACTTTTCTAGAAATTTAATTTTTTAATCAAAAAAATTTTTTAAATCAGGTTAATGAAATTTGAGAAAATTGGAAAGGAATCCAAAAACTTAAAAAGGGCATAAGGCAGCAGAGTTGCACTCTGCCAGGGCCCGGCAGCCCAGCGCAAATGTGAAGCAAGCCTTTTTGAGCAGATAAGGATTAACCACAAAGGAAACCCACAGCGAGGGCAGCCGCTGCTGAGCAGAGCACAAATAGCACAATGAGCCCACTGGAGAAAGGATTTCCGGTCCCCCAGTGGGCCCTGAGCCTCCCCACCGTCCACACAGGCGAGGGAAGGACCTCACACTATCTGGTGTCCAGGGAGTCCCTGCATGACCCAGTGGAGGGAGGAAGGGCAGGGAGATGGAGGGCACACTTTCAGCACTTCCAAGAAGGACAGAGGGAGAACTGCGGAAAGGATGCCCAACTCAAGCTCGCAAAGACGGATGTGTTTTTCTTTCCTAGGTGCGTCCTGAGCTGCACAGCTGTCATCTCAGTGCCTCCCGTTCTCTGAGGCGCTTCTGGTGGTTGTGCAAGAAGCAGAAGGGCTTGAAGAACCTTTGCAAAGCATCCCTGTGCTGGAGTGCCCAGATAACTCGGAGAGCTAGCAGTCTCTGGAGTTTCCCTGATCCACCAGTAAGCTCCCCTTATCCAAGCACCCAAAACGGGGGGGGGGGGCTCTGTACTCTTCAGGTTTTCGGTGACACAAGTGTAAGAAGCACTTAGACAAAGAAACCTGATCTACAGCTGGAAACAGCTGAACATTAACATGGAGTAGATAATAGCTATGATAAAATTTGAAATATTTCAGGGTTTACAGATTCAAGGATTCCCAAATAATAGCACTGGAATAGCTTCAAAATAAGACACATAATAGATGTTTAATTTTAAAAATTATCCTGTATAACATTTAGGACAATATGTAATTATCATTACATGTATATTTATTTCTATATGTATATTTATAGATACATAAAAATATTTAGGTCAGGATTTTAAATCTCATAAAGATCCTATACAGAGCTGCACATCTGTTATTCACCGCTAGACTCCAAACATCGTCAAACACCTGGAATACAGCTGCAAAAAAAAAAAAAAAAAGGAAACACTTGGGAAAGCAGTGGTCACAAAGCTCACAGCTTGACTCCAGGAGGAAAGTTTGACAGACTACTGCTAAGCATCTACAGTATACAAGATAGTCACTAGCCTCAGTCAAGCCCTGACATGTAAACACAAGTGTCCAGCTTCAGCAGGGCCGATGCCCGCCACGTCCTGCCTCCGCGCACTGGCACTGCCAGCCCAAAACCAGGAAGGGCAGACGGGTGATGAACGGCTCTGCACAACATGTGATGAGTACTCTGATGTCTGGCATACCAGGCTCAGGACCTTGGACCCGACTGCAAAAGATGGCAGGGATTTCTTGGGTGGGGAGGGGAGGGAGAGGGAGGCGAGTGTGCAGAGGCTGGCCCCACCAGCTCTCTGCTCTCTTTAGAGAGAAGGCGGCCATCCTCGACGGGCCAAGTGAGCATTTAACAAAAATGTGTTGAGTAAAAGAATGACATTAGGATAATATTAACTTTACTCCGCCAGAAAAGCTTGCTCATTTGGCTTTTTCAGGTGATTTCAGGGTGGTGTGGCAGAGAAAATGATTCTGAGCTTCACAGGCTTGGTTGCAATGCTGGCATGTCACTGTGCTCTGCTGGGCATTGGCGGCATGGCTTGCCAAGGGGATCTTCCTCTCCACACCTGGGTGCCTTGTCCATGAACCCATGAGGGAATGACACCTGCCTCTTAAGACAACTGGGACAAGGAAATCAGCTGACTTCCGGGAGAGCACGCCTGGCATGTGGGAGGCTCAGCAAGTCTGACTCTGTGGTCCGCCCATCTTCCAGCAGAGGGTAGGTGAGACACAAGGAGGAGGGGACTTGTCTGAAGCAGTGAGAAATGGGAAGGAACCCAAGCAGGGGTGAGCAGGAACCCCACCTTCAAGGGTCCAGCAGGAGTCCAACATGCGGAAGCCAAACCTCCGCGCACCCCATGCGCCTTGCGGCTCCACGGCCCACCTCTTGCAGCGCAGAGAACTGACCAGGCTCACCAGGGCGACCCGGCGCCACTGGGAAAGCTCCAGCTGTATTGACAGCATGCTCTGCTAAAAATGGTCTGTGCATAACCTATTTCAGTAAAGACATCAATGGCAAACTCTTTAAAAATAATTGTAGCATTTTAAGGAAAGTTTCAGAAAATTAACTCATATCTAGAAAAAAAAAATTCCCTGATGCCAGTGAAATAAGACTTTTTTATTCTCCAGTGCTCAAAGGTATATGGTGAACCATCGTTATTTATGATACAATTTAATAATACAGGAAAATGTAGAATAATTCAACTAAAAACCTTTATAAAACCAGAAGCTTACCCATTTTTCCTATGGCATAGGGAGAAAATTGTCATAAAAATACTTTTTGAATCATGCTGCCAGATTGGGCCTGTAGTTCATAGGCACATTGAAAGAAACACAGAATCAAAGTAATGAAGTACATTGGGAATTACGAAAATAGCGATGTTATTTTACATTTATCTCATGTATTTATGATGATCAGTGTCCGAAACAAGAAATTATAAAAGTTAAGCTGCACCCAAAACACCACTGGCATATAAAAGTTGCTGCACCTGGAACTGGGTCTCTCGGGCTAGCTGGCTCTCCGCGCGTGTCCAGCGCAGGTGACATCTGACGGAAGACACAACACAAACGACAGCCCCTTGCCCGCAGGGTGGTCCCCGGCTGACTGCAGGGCACAGAACCTCCCGATCACCTACCCCAGACACCACCAACCTCAAGGGGCCTTTGTGTGAGATTCCGAAGTGATTCTACCATAAAGATCATATTTCAGATCCAAAACTCTCCGTGTTAGCTTCCTCAGCTGGGTGAAGGAGTCCAGAAACTCACATACAGGGCGAAATGTCAGAGTGGGCTGGCACTGTGAGGCCAGAAACACGTAAATGCCGAAATGGCTGTGACCTGATCTGGGGTGATGCCAAAATGAAACCAGACCTGGTAAACGGACTAAAGCGTTCCTGTCCACGCGTGTCCTAGCCTTCACCCCGCACCCCACTCCAACACAAACGGCTGCTTATTGGTTTGGGTTTGAAATAGTTGGTCTGCATCAGCCAGAAGTCACCACAGGTCACCTGGAGGATTACGAAACTGCTGTGAAGGCTGGAACCTTCTTCTTCAGAGAAATGACAGAAATGTTCATCTATCTGAAACTGACTGTGTTCATCCTGCCATACCCAGCAGGGCCACCTACATTCACCATTTCCTTGATAAACATTGTTTCTAGTGAATAACAATGCAACTTTCCTCTTCAAGTTTTCTAATCAGGCCGCAAGGAAGGAATACCTGCAAAAAGGAATAATTAAGGGAAGAATTATTCAAATGATCAGAACAATGGTAGAAGCAACTAATTTGCCATAAATGACCCAAGGTTCTGATGCAAATGTGTAAGAAAAGGAGATAAAAGGAAAAGCTATCAGTTTTTAGTTTCTCCTATTGTTTTAGGCTTGTTTCATGTTATCTCATTTGTTCTTACAACAACTGTGTAAGATTAATAACCGTAGGGTCGTTTCAAGGCCTCTTTGTACACTGACTGGAAAGTGCTGAGGCTTAGGGTGGGAATGGGGTCTCTGACTTCCCAGGCCAGCGTTTCCACCACTCCACACAGCCTCTCCACCATCACCACACACGTGCCGTAGCAGGGGGCACTGGCCGAAACTATGCCCTTTGTAGAGACGTCTATTTCTCTAACAGTGACCCTTTACTGCATCACCAGGAAACAAAGCCCACAGCTAAGTCTAGAAGCAAAGAAACCACAGTAGCAATGGGCATGCCTAGCCCTCCTAACTTCGCTTCTAAATGTTGTTTTTCCATAGAAGGGTCCAGAACTCTTAAAAGAAAGGCTGGTTTCAGGGATGAGGCAGGGAGAGAACAAGGTGAGCCTGGGACTTCCGATTCCAGGAAAGCAAGGACATGTTCATAAAATGAGAGCACGTGTCTCACGAGCCAGCGGCAAGGAGCTTCCAAAGAATATACTGGAGAAGGTTTAAAAAACAAAATAATGATGGAAATGAATTACAATTCACAGAATAAAACCAAAGTCCTCCAGCCCATTCTGATCTAAGTAAATAACTGAATCTGCCTAAGAAATGGCAAGGCTCTTCCCTTCTGCAGAATTCAACTAACAAATGAGACGGGATGGAGACAGCAGTGCCAGCTTCCGAACGTTGCAGCAAGAGCTGTTTCAGGCAAGTATCCTCAGGAATGGTCACAGTAAGGTGCAAAGCAGGAGAAGCAAGATATCCGGACTGCATCAAAGGCCCTTTCCCCAAGATACATACTAGGAACCAAAGAAAAACAGTAACTTCATGGAGAGACCTGGTAGGCACCACCTGAGCCAAGCCTCAGAGTCACATCACCAGGCGTTGGGGAAACGGACTCACACGCCTCCCGAGGGGGAGATAACGTCAGCTGTGTGCTATTTCTGTCAAGAACACGTGACCTGGATTTGGTCATGAAACATCAGATAACCCAGGTTGAAGGACTTTCTATAAAATAACTGGCCAGGACTCACCAAGGTCAACCCCCGCCTCCACCCGCCCCAACCCACATACACACAAGGAAGACTGAGGATGTGTTCCAATTAGAGGTGATCAGGGTGATGTGATGGCTAAATGCAACATGGAATCCTGGGCTGCAGCCTAGATCAGAGAAAGACGCTGATGGGACAAGGGGCAAAATTCCAGAAAGGCCGGTAGAGCAAATCAGAGCATTATATTACTTTCATTTTCCTCATTTTGATCCTTGTTCTGTGGTTTTGTAAGATGTTAACATTTGGGGAATTTGGACACAAGATACACGGAAATACTTTGGAACTTTTTTCTAAGTCTGAAATTATTTCAAAATTTAAGAATTTTATTAACTACTTGAAAAATGAATCCTAAATAGCTCATCTTATTCGTGGTCTTCAAAGCCAATTTTACAGGTGTGCTATTCAAAGAACTGACATATTCAAGGGGTAAGATTAGGTAATATTTGTCAATATCAAAGTGGAGTACATAAATTAGCGCAGAAACTTCTAGTCATAACCTCTTTAAAACAAAAAATGTTTCTCTGCCAGAAATATCCTTTAAAGTTTTACTCTGTTTTAAGAACTATAACGTATAGCACACAGGTGAGAAATGGCTTTGAACTAAAAGTCAGACCTCTTTTTTCCTTTCTCAGTAACTCAGAAAAAATAAAGTGTACATACACACATTATTCCATAGACAGAGAAAGTAATAATTCGGTAATTTCACATAAACCATAGATAGATGGACACATGAGGAAGGCAAATGCTGACTCTGCCTTTCCTCCATCTCACCATATATAGCAGACTCAAAATTGAAGAAAAACACTCTCCATATTGCACACTTCTTTCTAAGAAACACCTCAACCCACAGAGCAACCCCTAAACACATGCACGTAGCTCTGGTCAGCTGTGGGCGTGGCAGGTGGCCCATGCTTGTCTTTCTAAACTGTCATTTCTTCCATCCTCCATCATCATCCCCCTCTTAAAAAAAAAAAAAAAAAAAAAAAAAAAAAAAAAAAAAAAAAAGGCAACTATTCTCAGCATTGCACGCAGGGATGTTCAACAGTGGCGACACTTTGCCACAAATGAAAAGAAGAGGAAAGCAAGCTAGGAAAGCCAGTACCTAACACCACTCACTTCCTACTCGTCTAATTCTTCTTTTCTTGCCAACAGTAAGGTAAAGTGTCAGCAGTGAGACAGGGCAGGAGTGGCTTTTTGCTACACCCTGAACAGGTAAAAAGGAAACCACATTTGAATGTCACCTCTATTAGGGAAATATGACATGGCTGATGTCAGAACCTCTGACCCCTCATCTTTCACCGTCAATAAGGGGGTGCCCGTGGAAACTGAGAAGGGACACTGGACCCCAAGCATCACTCCTCTGTGTCACATAGGCACAAAGGAACCCTGAAGCAAAGGGAAAATTCTCCTTCACGTCTCCTTCCTTCCAGGAAAATAAGTGGGGTGGGTGGCAAAATTTAAATAAGCATGGTTAAAATTTTCAGAGCATTTTAGACAGTAAATGGCTGCCTGATCATGTCCCAGAGAGAAAGTGCTTTGAGATCTGACTACCTACTGGGTCTCTGGGGCACTATGGGCCTGGTAAATTACTTGTATGAACTCAGCAATGCCTATTTAACCCTTCTAACTGTTGGTCCCTGTGTGGGTGCCAGAATGGAGAAAAGTGGAGAAGGTCCCTGCTAAGGCGGAATGTATATTTTGAAGGACCTAAAGGTCTATTAGGATTTGTCTTGAGAATCAATGAAATGACCCGCCTGTGTCTAAAAGGCTCTGTTAGGGGCTGAGTGCATCTTAGACCACCATCCACAGCATTTTGCAGAAGCTTTTTTACCTAAATCACCTAATTCCACTTGTGGCAACCCCACCCAGCAGTGTGCTCTCCATCTCACCCAGTCAGGGAAGAAGTCTTCAGACCGCAGAGGTGACTCCTAAACACAGATCCTGGGACAGAGTCTGTGTCCTCAGCTCAGATCCCACACTTAACTGTCTAGTTGGAAAAATGGTTTAAATAGTCTGTGGCAACTGAGTAATAAAGAACTAAACACCTAAAATTTTTCTTCTTTTTAAAGGCACCAGGGAGTGCGTATAAAGTCTACCAAACACACCCTCGAATTCTGAGGTTAGAAGGGTCATTCAGACTGACCCCAATGTCCACCAGTGCTGCACAGATGTGGATCCTCTTGTAAATGAGGGCACCTAATCAGCCAAGTGAGGCTGAAACTTGTTCAGGGTTGCAGACGTTCATCTGCCAAAAGAGCATTACCGCCGAGACACGCTGAGTGCTTACACTGCAGTTCAAAGCATGAGATGATCCAACGTCCCTTCCTTTCTCAGTACGTTTCAAAAATCCTGACTTCAGAAGACAGACCAAAAAGATCTGGGGCCTGGCCAAATTCTAAGTGGATTTGTATTTAAAACTACACTGTTACTATTGCATTATACATTTTCTTACCAATGTCATCAGCTAATTATCATAATGGGACAGAAGTCTATGGTTTTCTTCTCTAATACATAGCATGTAGCTCAACTTTAAGTCAATGAAAATTCAAGGCAGGCTGGAAAGCAGGCAGTAGGGTACCTACAGCAATTCCACCTTCATGAAGCCCCTTCCAGTGAGTGTCATTAGACGCTCTGCTCTGATGCACTTGTCATTCAGAGAGAAGCAGGTGATGAAATCAAGGCACACAGGCCTCGGGAGGCTAGTCTGAACCTGGATCTGGCCTCATTCCTTGCCTTTGGTGCGGCTTTGAGCAGCTCACTAACCCCCCACATCTCTCAATTCCTCCGGTCAGGTGTGGACAGCATCGCCCACCTGCTGAGTTGAAATGATATGTAACATATGTGAAGGGCTGTGGCAGACACTCCACCCGTGGAGCTCCCTCCAACCTCATCACCATCGTTACACAGAAGTGCACGGAGAGGGGTGTCGGGAAAGGAAAGCAAGGGCGGTCCGGCTGTGCGCTGATAACCACAGTATCCGCTCATGAGATCAGAACACTGTTTTTAGGTAGAAGAGCTTAGGCATGTACTAATTGAACCTCCCTACCACGCCCATAAACCAGGGCGGTTGACTGTGCCAACACTAGGACCTAGGAGGGAAGCTGTGGCCACAGCAACGATGGACGCACTGAGGAGCTTCCTACTTGAATGTCTCCAGTGCCTCGAAGGCAAGGGCAAAATCCACGCTCTCTCTCTTCCAAACATCCTTGCTCCAGCCATCATCTTCCACTCATTCTCCAAGGAAGATGCCCAGATATTTAAACACAATACCAAAGCCATGATCCGTGAAAGAAAGAATTAATAAGCTGGATTTCATTAACATCAAAATGTTCTGCTCTGGGTAAGACATTCAAGAGAATTGAAATACGAGCCACAGAAAATATTTGCAAAAGATCTATTTGATTGATAGAGGACTTATCCAAAATACACAGACGTCTTCAACTCAACAATAAAAAGACAAACAACCCAATTAAAAAATGGGCCAGAGACTTTCACGGACACTTCACTAAAGAAGACAAACAGATGGAAAATAAGCAAATGAAAACATGTTCTACATACGTTACAGGGAAAATGCAAGTTTAATCAATGAGATATCACTACACACCTAGTAAAGTGGCCGAAATCCTTGATAATTGTGGGTGGAGATAGAAAATGGTGCAGACACTCTGGAAGGCAGTTTAAACTAAACACCCCATGCAATCCAGCAGTCACAGTCCTTGGTGTTTACCCAAATGAGGTGAAAACATGTCCACACAGAAACCTGCACATGGATGTTTACAGCAGCTTTATTCATAACTGCCAATGCTCGGGAGCAACCAAGATGTCTTTCGTTAGCTGAACAAATAAAGAACCTGAGGGACATCCAGACAATGGAACATTTACACTGAAAATAAATGAGCTATCAAGCCACGAAAAGACATGGAGAAACCTTAAATGCATATTACTAATGGAATGAAACCAATCTGAAAAGTCTGTATACCGTACAAGTCCAACTATAAGATAATCTGGAAAATGCAAAACTATGGAGACAGGAAGAGGATCTGTAGTTTACCAGGGGTCAGAGGTAAGGGAGTAGGGATGCATAGGCAGAGGACTGAGGACTTTTGTGGGCAGTAAAACAACTCCATGTGTATAACATAGATGGATAGATGTTATTATACATTTGTCCAAATGCATACAAAGTACAGCACTGAGTGAACCTCAAGGTAAACTATGAACTGGGGGATAGTGACGTGTCGATACAGGTTCATGGACTGTGACCAATGACCCACTCAGATCGTGGGAAAGGCTATGCGTGTGCCAGAGGGGAGGTGCGTGGGAACTCTTGGTACCTTCTTTTCAATTTTGCTGTGAACCTAAACCTGCTCTAAAAACCGAGTCCATTAAAAAATAAAAAGCTGCATGGGTACAACCCAAATTGTGAAACAGTCAAGCAGACCTTGGTCAAACATCTGCATGATTGTTTTACTGTTGACTCCAATATTTTGTCATTTTCTTTCCAGCTCCCTGGTTCAATAAATCACTGCAGATGTTGATGAGCCTCCTGTTAGACCCCTGGGGACCGCGTCCTGGCCTTCAAGACTGATTCTCATTGTACCGCCAAATGCCTCTCCTCTGCTGAGGCTCCACCACACCCGGAGTGTTTTTATACAGGTTGCACGGCAGGTTTCCAATGTTTTGTAGGATATTTACTACAAAGTAAATCCAAATATTATAGGCAATAATTTCTTAATATCACTTTCAATGCATCCCATTAAGTATATAAATGTTCTGACTGTAGGCAGAAGCGCATTCGAAAATCCCTGCCCTTGAGTGTGTTACTCAACACCACTCAGAACATACACTGGCCTTGAAGAACCTCTCTCCTGCCACGTGACCAGTTCTAATCCCATGACTTCCACATAATCCATACAATACAGTTCAAAACTCTGCAGTATAAAGGTACCCGGTGCTTTAACTCTGAAACAGAGATTGCGAACTGATGACCCACAGGCCAGATTCAGGCCACAGATGTGCCCTGCTTGGCCTGCACCATATTCTAGAAGTTTTTGAGTGAATATTTTAAAATTGAGGCCCTGGGCTTCTGATTCCTTCCCAGACCTTTAAAAGCAGGATCGCACTGGGCACCTTTTGCTGGGATGTGCAATTTTTCACAAAGCTGGCTGCTCCTACCTATCTGCCTGACCTCAGTAGACATCTGTGTTTTTGAACTCCTGTTTAGATAACAAATTTGTATTACATTAATTGAGCTTAAATGATTGAAATGTGTATCCCAATAAATCTTACCATGTAATTTATCAATACGGTCCTCTGAAGTTACAGTCCAGGGCATAAAAGCACTCTCTAAGCTATTTTTACTGGATCCTTCTGTGTCATCAATGTTAACACATTTCATTTTTGTGTAGCCATTTCTGTGAAATGTCACATGACAAACGTGTCATTTAAGAACTGGCTGCCGGTATAACCTGTTCTATCTATGTCAGTCTTTAGTGTTTTCAATTTGTTTTTGCCTGAAATCTGATAGGATGAGTCATCTTTTCAGAACATCTTTTTATCAAGGGTTTAAAGCTAATTTATATAATAATCCCTCCTGCCAAGGTGCTATGATAACTTCATAGCCGGGGTACTGGCAAGGCAGCCGTTTTCTTCCTCGGCCGTGTGTGGGACCCACGTCCAGCTTCCCAGGGTCTGTACCCCACTCTCAAATCTCTCAGAATCACTGTTGAGGTGACGGGCGCCCACCAGCCAGACCTCACCGCTACACAACATGTCCAGGTGACACAACCACACTGGTCACCCCTGAATCTGTAAAAATCAAGAAAATGGAAATCTCTTGGAACTAGGCATTTCGGTTTTGCTCTGGTGACAGGCCGGCCATCCTGTGCATAGCTGACCCTTGGCCACAGCTGTCCTCCCCTGCCTCTACCTCTTGACCCACATCTGGTATGCTGAGTAAGCTAAAGGTCACTCTCACTTCAAACAAGCAATTTCATTTTCTTCAGATTTCCCAGTCTCCCCTTGGCTGCATTTCCCTTCATTCCCATGTCATCATTTACAATTATTAAGTAACCCATCCTGGCATTACTGCCTTTGATGAAAGCGTTTAAAAAATTCTTTCATACTGACCCCAGCCTCTTTTCCTCTTTCAAAATGATCCCAAATGGAACTCTAGTTTCTTATTTCCAGCCCCCTTCACTGAGAAGTATATATGTTAATGAATTTAGAAAAGTATTTTCTCCCAATAACTCAGAAGAACTTAATAAATTGCAACGGAGCCACTTATAATTGTGGCAGATGGGTATAAATGATAATCTCGTAAAAGGCTAAGTAAGTTTCAAGAGACAGTGCCTGCACTGACAGGAGTTTTATATTTTCTTCTCCTTCCTTCCAATGCTATTTGCCACCTAGCTTTTTTCCAAATGTATTCACAGAGTGATTTATGAAAGCACTTCCTAGACTTTTCCTTTGGGTATGCTCATTCATTCTTCTAATCATCACATAGCACAAAGTACTATGTGCCAACTTCAAAGCCTTTTTAAAAAGGCTTTCCACCTCAAGGATACCCATTTTCTGCACATAGCAAATGCTTAACAAATATGCTCCTGATCCATTTCATAGCTGATTTCTTCTTGGGCATTTCCTCCTCTTTATTTTCTGTGTATTCTTTGGACTTGCAAACTATGGCCACGCCTCTCCCAGCCACGCCTCTTGACAGGATCACCTTCTCCGTCTGCCTAGACTGTGGGAACAATGGTGGCCACATACTTACTGCGTTAGATGTTTCAGCAGCTCAGAGGCATCCCACATTTTCTTTTTATCTTTTTCAGACCAAAAATCATGTTTGTCTTGTAAAACGTCTTCCCATAATCTAGAACTATGATGAAACCCTCAGGCCCAACGTCACCTCATCTGCCCACCGTCACTGTTCGCTCCTCTGCGTAACACAACTGAGTGCTTTACCCAGGCTCTTCCGATTCCACGTGCAGTGTCTCGAGTCAGGCCACAGGTGCTCTCAATATCCTTCTGTTTTTTATGTTTCTACCTACTTGGCTTTGCATGCACTTTTGGGGGATTTACCTAACCAATCTTTTTCATACACACCGCAGCCCCCTTTCCTTTCCCAACTGTGTCTTCCTGCATATCTGATCTATTTTTGCCTCTTATGACATACACATATCAATAATCATCGCTCCCCACGGAAGGTGAGGTTTTCTGGAGTCCATTTCCACACCCGACGCCCTTCTCAGTGATGCTTCCCAGTACTCCCCCTCCCCGCAATAGGGGCTCATTCTCTGAGCTCATGTACATAACACTCAGGTTGGTTTCACTGTGATGTCATTTCAATGACTTGTGTTTCCAGGAAGATTGTAAGTTCCCTGGGTGTACGAACCATGCAAAGTATTTTTTAACTTGGTTCCCCATAACCTGAACCTGGGCTAGACACATTCAATCTATTCTTTTGGGGGGTTGGAGGACCACACACACATAAGAGGAAACCAAAATATGCCAAATTCTTATTATGCATGTCTTTTCTTGCAGGGGAAATCTTCCTAGCATCAAAAACCAGCCACACAGAAGTGTGTAACATGATTTCCTTCAGATAGGTTTTCCCTCCCAAGACTTCCTGTTTTAGGCTTTGCTTTTGTTCGCTTTCTGACCTGTCAGTGCCCACTTCACAGTATTTTCTTTCACTCTCAATACTGACTTTCTTGCCGCTATTTTTCAGTGAGTCCGTCCTGCAGTGCTGGCCTGTCTTCCATGGGCTGGCATCCAGAGGACTGGCTTCCCTCCCTCCTGTGCCCACTGTCTTCTCCTGCTTTAAACACATATGAATCCGCTTTGATTCTCCCGTCCTGACACTCCTTCCCTGTCTCACCTTCCTTATTAATATGTTCTGTTTCTATTAACAATCGTCTCTTAATTTGGAGCTTACTTTTATTTCTAAATCCCTGATTAAATGACGAAGTTTGCCATGTAGAAAAAGCTTGGGCTTCTTTAAAGTTAGTTTTTAAAACACTGCAGTAGTGTTGGGTGTTCAATGAGCCAACGGGAAGCCACTGACGGTCCTGTTTGCTGCATGTTTACTCCGTCTGTGCCGAACAGCACATCCAGATTTTCAGACACAACAAAAATGCACACTGGTGCCTATTACCCAGCAACAATCAGCCACAACTTTCATATAAAGGTCAAAAGTGAAATGCCTTTAGGAGTTCCCTCAAAAATCTTAAAATAAAAGTCACATTCCAAACTTCATAATTCTCATGAATACATCACAAAGTCACCATTATGCCATTGAAAACGAAAACAATTCTATGCTTGTATTGCAAGAGAAAGTATTCTAAAAATGAATTATATAGAATCTTCAAGTTCTTGCTCAGAAATCAAGGTTTGCTTTGGCTTAAGACGACTGCATGGCATGGCCTTTACGTATTACACCTCTGAAGACAGAGAACAATCCCACGCCTACATCTGCAAAACCAAATTTGGTGTGTCGGTTTAATAAGTGGCCTGGAAAAATCCCCTTTTCAATAATTCTGGTAAGTCTTCATCTCAGCACTATTCTGAGAGCTTGCTGCTGTGCTAGTAATGCATGAATACAAATGTGAAGGAGAACTTGCTTTCTTTTTTCAAGACCTAGAGCCTTTCTTGCATTCTTTCTTTTAAGGAATACATGCTATGAAATACATCCAAGATCTGGCTGAAGGTTTCTTACTCTAGGGCTCTGCGTTTGTGTACACTACATGCAATTATCTACTTAGACTGCCATGTTATACTCTGTTTGCCTCAGGAGTGATTCAACTCTTTTGGATCAGTACAACACGGCTTTTCTCCCCACCCCAACCATGTGTCCTCTTTTTTTAGCCACTCAAGCATAAAAACAATTCTGCAGCTCTAAACTTTTTCAGAAAACAGAACATCCTTTGGCCAGAGAACTCAACAACATCTTTGACACCATCAACTAGCTTGTGTAAGGTACAAAACGTGGCCGGCACTCTCTCCCACTTTCTTCTCTTGGGATAACAGCTGTAAGGAGCAACACTGTTCTGTGATGACACGACTCTGGGAAGTAACCCCCCACCATCTCCAACAACGAGAATTCTTATTTCCCAAAACAAAACGTGAGAAGCAGGAATGTTGAGCATTTTTCAATGTTCCAAAAAGTACTCTGTGCTCCTGAAGGACATTTGCCGACATTATTTCAAAATACTTTACGAACACGAATTAATCCTCTGTCCCCTTGAGAAGGACCAAAGGAGAACCCAGATTTGCCATAAACCAAAAACAGATCATTCAGAACTGCAGTGAAAGGAAAAGAGAAGAATAAGTGGTTATCTTCTGTAATATAGAGACAAAAAGCTAAATATATATATAGTCGAAAGCTTAGATTTCCACTGTGGGAGTTCACACAGAAACTCAATTTCATCAAAAATCTATAAATTAAGTAATTAAGACTAGTCAAGATGTGGGTAGACTCAAATCACAGAGCTCCTAATCAAAGAGCGAAGTCCTACTCACTTTGCCTCACCTGTCTGGAATAATTAGTTACTCTCAGCCAGCGAATTCTTACAAAGTAAGGGGCTCTTCACATGTTATGGCAGTTTACCAGGCTGTCAGGAACATCAATTCCCCTCTCACATTTTAGTAAACTTACTCAGCTCATCTGTGTCTCTGCCCTTCACAGGGTCAGCACACAGTTCTGCGGATGCTTCTGCAAAAGGCCCTGGTATCTACAGTCTCTTTCCCACTCCCCTGGCCGCCTCCCCTGTTCAGATCTCCAAAAGTTTGTGCCTGGATCATAACAGCTCCTTCAGTTTTCCTGGCTGCGGGCTCTCACCACACCGCAGCGCCTGCTTACCATCATCCACCTAGTCTCACTTAAGGGGATTCTCCCAGCATAGTCCCTTGGTCACAAATCACAATGATTCACCAGTTTCTAGTGCATAAAACTTTTACAGTGTGACCTTTCTCCCCTTGTCAGAATTCCCTACCAGGCTGGAGAGCTGGCATATCAATGTCGATATTGTAAACTTGGAGTCAGACCGGAGTTTGAACACTAGTGGAGAAAAGTCCTTGACCTTTTGTTTTCTCATCAATTATAATGGGAAACAGACCACCTATCTCACTCTGTCATTTCACAGACTGTGGGGGACGTATGCAGAGTGTTAGCACATCCTGGGAAGCTGGTGGTGACTCTCTTAGGTATTATCACCTTCCCGCTGAGTAGGAATGTATAGAATGAGTACAATGCCGGGCATTCTAAGCTGTTCATTGTGTCTCTCCCTAATGCCATCTCCATCCCTACTGCGGCTTCCCTGGCATGGCTGCATCCCTGCAAGTCACCCTGTCCTCACTTCCAATGCAAATCCTTTAGATTAGCAACGGCAAGCAGGTTTCAACCCAACTGTCGATTCCTACCAGTCAAGGATGGCTGCAGGAGCTCTGAACTGGGGAGAATTTTGAGGCCCTGTCAAGGTCGCCGAGATGCAGTGCTCTCACACAACTGTGTCCTACCCTGGGCCATGGCCTCTCCAAGCGCAGGGTCTGTACCCTGACATGGATGGCCCTGAATGGCACCCCTGCTGTATCTACTGATTCTCTCGACCTGTTTTGGGCCACCTGTGTTGGCTTCCAGAGACCATGAGCTCTTTAGTTAAGTACTCACAAGCTTTCTGTCAAAAAAATCGATTTGGAAATATAATTCTCCATGCTAAGTTCACTGATAGTGATTTCTGGAGTTCAGTGTTGTTCCTTCGTGGCAGTTGGAACATTGCCCCCTCCAATCTTCCTGCACCTCGCACATTTGGAAATCCAGTGAGAGCCAGTGATCCCAGTCACTTCCAGGTGGCCCCTGAGGTCCTGGGGCCTCATCTCCACACATAAATGCTTGAGTTAGTTTTAAGCAATTAAATGGTATCTTTCTCTCTCTCGGCCTCGCCTGTGATTCAGTTCTCTCCTTACCATGTTTCATTTACTGCTCTCAGTTTGAAGGGCATTTAGTTCTTCACGGGAAAGACAGAGACTGAACAGTAATGACTTGATTCTCTCTGTCATCAAATAATACAATATGCTCAGAAAAGATGAGTCATCAAATCAGAGATTTCAGGAAAGAGAGGTTGAAGTAAATAAAGAATAATGTCGACTAGAACATTTTATGGCAGCAGCTAGTTTTTAAGTCATACATTTGTTTTTTGACATTGACTAGAAATGGCTACTTAGCCAAAAGTGAAATGTGTTGACGTGATTAATGCAGGGAGATGAGAATGTGCACTGTCTGAGCCGTGATGTGAACTCAGCACAGCAAGGTCGGCACAAGGGCAAGGGCCAAGGTGTCTGGGCACTGCATAGGCACATGGGCACTCTCACACACACACGCACACGTGCACCTGCACACACACGTCTGTGTATACAGACATCTGCATATGTAGACATATGCATATGCTCCCTCACATACGGCACACACATGAACACAGTGCACTCTCAGGCACATGCACACAGGCATGAACATGCTCTCACATTCATGCAACACACACACATGCACACACACGCACATCAAAGTATCCCTCAAAGACTACCTGCCATTTGTGAGCTCATCTGGGGCTCATCAGGCCCAGGTCCCACCATGCTAAGCCAGGACTCAGGCTGGCGGGGTGATCTTGGACAGCACTGGGTGGCATTTGTGGGGCTATTTTTCATGACCCCAAAGGCTTTAGTCACTATGGCTTGGCTGGCAAAGCTGTGACAGGTCGACAGGATAAGGGGGTGAGGTGGCAAAGGCTCTCCTACAGCCCAAGGAACAGCACTCTATGACAGAGACGGCCATGGGCCAGGAGCCTTCAGCAAAAAGTCTGTCCGTGATGCAGACACGGCCACCTATGAGCAGGGCTGCCACAGCCACGGCGGGTGCACGTGGATGCTCAGGCGCAGGTGGACACACACAGCTCTCAATTGCACACCCAGACACAACGTGCTCCCCCAGGTAGACTCATCTGAAAAGAGGCTGCTAATTTCACCCCTCTCCTCTTAGAAGTTTGCTTAGTGTCTCTCTGACTTAAACATTGATCACAAGCAGAGCTACGCTGGGAGGAAAGCCCAAATTCTGGAATCTGGGAACCCACAAGCCACAGGCGTCTCTCTGACATCGGACTAATGTGACCCCCACAGCTTTTAAATTATATGTGTTGATTTTGGGGGCGGGAGGCATAATCCTGAAATCAGTAAGCACGATTCGGAAGCTGCAGAGGTCTTTTGGTTTTAACGTCTTGATAAGTCAACATGATATCCTAATATTAGCCTTCAGTTCGAAATAGAAAAATCTAATGCACGCGTTTCAAGAATGTACAAGTAGAAAGCCATTGTTGTTCACCAATTTTTTGTGCAAAACACATGGGAAAGTAGCACATAATTAACGAATACTAACTTCCTAACAGATACAGCAAACAAAAAATATTCCCCATAGCTGTCTTCTTTCTACAAAAGGCCTTTTTAATGAGCAGGAAAATAGCTCCATCCTCATGAAATGAAAAAGAGAGCCTCACATGGGCTTGGTAGAGTATTCACTTAATCAGAACAACAAGGCAAATGGTGAGGGAGGTTCCCACCTCTGGAACATCTGAAAAGAAGTTACAATCTTTGCCTGTAGCTAATACTTCTGCCTGTTTCATCTCCAAGGGAACCGAACAGTGACAAGCGTCAGACAATGAGCTGGGGCCAGGAAGATAAACCTAGAGATGGCACCACCCCTTTGGAAAGGCTGATGGTGTGGTCTAAAGGCTAAGTCAGAATAATTCCATTACAAGGAAACAGCCCTTTCTGGAGCGAGGAGCGTGCCCACGGCAGCACGGGGGAGGACCGCCAGCCTGGGCTCGGGCTCTCGGGGAAAGAACACCTCGTCTTAAGAGGACTCTCCCCAGCATAGTGCCTTGGTCACACATCACAGTGATTCGCCAGTTTCTAACCCGGTGCTGTTTGTCTCGTCTTTCTTCGCACAGAGGCCACGCACCTAGGAAGACGCAGGGGAGGTCCCGGGCACCCCGGGTGCAGACGTGAGGGCTGCAAGGCCAAGCCACAGGGCACTGGACATGCAGAGACGCACTTTCCCCACTACGTGTCAGAGGGAAGGAACACCCTCATCTGTTCTTTAGGCCCCGTGACATCTCAGGGGCAAGCCAGAGAGCCTGCAGTCCCCACCCTAAAGCCCAAGGCCAGCCGCTCGGATATCTAGGCTAAGTGGCTGCACACAGCTGCAAACCTAAATACTCCCCCACGTCGTGCATACACAAGGTCCAGTCCTATTAATACCTTATCTTTGGGAAGTTCCCAGAGGTGTTTGGATCTTTTCATGTTTAAAACATAACCAATAGATCACTTTTCTAACATGAGTTATTTTCAAAATGAAACATTAGGGTACTAGCCAGAGTACTTTTATTAAAATGTTGAAGCCAAGGGGTATAGATTTTCCACTGGAAATGCACATTCCACG
Organism: Cebus imitator; assembly: GCF_001604975.1. NCBI lineage: Eukaryota > Metazoa > Chordata > Mammalia > Primates > Cebidae > Cebus > Cebus imitator. Next base: position 8,588,295 of record NW_016107329.1, read on the forward strand.
TGCATCAACAATGGCGAAGAAATAGGATGGGCTCTGATGTGTGTGGCGGAATCCCAAGCATATTTATTTCCTCACCCTGTGGGCTTCACTTACTGCCACTGTCTCCCTGAACCCCTGAATACAGAGTTCCAGCCCTGCCTTTGTACCTGACACATTAGGGACAGCAGCCCTTAGTAGGTGTGTGTCTTCTGCAGCGGAGAGACTACTACTAAGTCCGCACTCGAGTTAAGCTACTGTGATTGTTAGTTTTATGTGTCACCTTGCCTGGCCACGGGATGCCCAGATATCTGGTGAGATGTTATTTCTGGGTATGCTGTGAGGTGCTTCTGCATAAGATTAACATTTGAACTGGTGCGCTGAGTAAAACCGACCCATCCTCCCCAAGGCAGGCGGGTCTCACCCAAGCCATTCAGAGCCTGAACAAAACCAAACGGCAGAAGGAGGTTGCATCAGCGCTCCCCGACATTGACCTCTGCCCCTGGTGCTCTGGATCTCAGGCCTTCAGTTCCATGGCTTTCCCAGTTCCACAGCTTCTGCACGCACATTGTGGGACTTCTCAGCCCCCATGATCACATATGAGTCAAGACCTTATAATAAATCTTTATATCTCTATAAACTCTATGGGTATGTTGGCTCCTTTTCTCTGGGAAACCTGACTCACAGAGCTGCCACTCGATGACCACGTCCCCTGTCTGAAGCCTTGTGCTAGACCCTCTGTGAATGGGACCCAGTGTAGTTTTTGCCCCGGATTCTTATACAGAAGGCAAAGGGGCAACATCTGCTCCCTGATGGGAGTGAGCCATGAGTCTGGAGAGGCCTGGAAGGAGGGAAAGGACGGGATATGGGAATGCCCTAAGGAGAAACCGCCATGGAGAGGGAAGGTTGACAAGACTTAGAAAAAGCAAGAAGAGCGTTGGCTCAAAGGCTGCAGCTACACATTCAGGGTATGCTGAAGCCAACGGGCTCAGTCACCTGAGCCTGGAGGGGAAATAGGGTCTTGGGGCCACACCCAGGCAGATAACCATCTGGTTTATTCACAGGAGCCTAGGAGAAGCTCCTGGGAGTGGCTGCAGGCAGGGTAGAAGGGCTGGGCAGCTAAAGGGAGAAACCACCATACCTGGAAGGCCAGCTGTCTGGTCAGGCCCAGAGAGGAGGCTGAGGGCCCAGAGTCTTGTGTGGCATTCAGATTGTGGGTGGGAGCGAGGCATTAGTGTCATGCCAAGAAATTGATTCCTGGAAGGGGAGGAACAGCTCCCAGGAAAATAGGGCTGAGGCAGTGAGACTGCCAGCTGGGATACAGAGGAGCCGCCTACAGGGACAGAGACATCCTCGGCACCCAGGCGTGCCAGAGAGGCAGCAGGTCACTCTGCGGGGCACTGCGACTGGCTGAAGCTGTGTTCCCAGATCCCACAGGTGAGCGAACCACGAGCCCCGGCTCCGTGGCCCTGCTGGCCTCGCAGAGGCAGCTTGCATGGGTGCCTGGACGTGGGCAAGACCAGCAGGAGATCCCAAATGCTCACTTTTCCCACGTCCACACGATAAGGACTGAGTGTGTGCTTCCAACTGTGTCTCAAGCTACTTGACGCCTCCACTCGACCCAAAGAGTTAAACAGAGTTTGTGTCTGGGAAGAATTCCACTTTGCATTCTGCAACATTAGTTCAAAGCTCTTCTTAGAAACAAGTTTGGAAACGACACAAAACTCCAGAAAATTCAGGAGTGGCGTTTGGAAAACCTGAGGCTGAGGGTGGAGAAAGGCCCAAGGAGGTGCTGTTTGTCTTCTCTTTCTTCCACAGAGGCCACCCACCTAGGAAGGGGCAGGAGAGGGCCCGGGCACCCCGGGTGTAGACGTGAGGGCTGCAAGGCCAAGCCGCAGGGCACTGGACATGCAGAGACGCACTTTCCCCACTTCGTGTCAGAGGGAAGCAACACCCTCATCTGTTCTTTCTTACTCAGCCATTCAACAATAGTAACAGAATTCCATTAGGCCCCGTGACATCTCAGGGGCAAGCCAGACAGCCTGCGGTCCCCACCCTAAAGCCCAAGGCCAGCCACTCCGATATCTAGTCTAAGTGGCTGCACACAGCTGCAAATCTAAATTCTCCCCCACTTCGTGCCTACACAGGACCCAGTCCTATTAATGCCTTATCTTTGTGAAGTTCTCAGTTCCTCTCTAAACAAGAAGCAGCACAAGAGCCAAGGCACGGTTTTTCCATTGGAACAAGGAGCGAAATGAAGTGAGTTTACATTTGGGGTTCTCATTGTATTGGATGAACTCTTCTCTGAGGCCACAGCGCTGGGCATCATGGGCTGTCACTGGAGCACAATGCTCACCCTGCTGTGATACCCAGAAAGAAGCCGGCACGTCCTTGAGCGCCGTTCAGTGGGATGGCCTTCTGAGGCTGTCTGGGGCTCAAGGACATGAAGCTGGAAATCACACACACTTCCGAGTTGTCTACAAGGAGGAAGCACATGGACGGCCCAACACTGGTGTTTCCAAGAGAAATGTTTCCTTCCAGGGGCTAATGTAGGAGCTGCAATACCTGCAGCACAGGAAGTGCAAACTATTTTCAGACTCAGAAGGACCTGCTCAAGTGGTGGCATTGCCACCAATTGGGGGCATCTCATCAATTGTCTTTGGTGAGGAAACACGGGCAACAGACCCAGGAAGTGGTGAATTCAAGAAGCCTGAGTGGGCCAGGTTTGGTGGCTCACACCTGTAATCTCAGCACTTTGAGAGGCTGAGGCGGGTGGATCACCTGATGTCAGGAGCTCAAGACTAGCCTGGCCAACATGGTGAAACCCCATCTCTACTAAAACTACAAAAAAAAAAAAATTAGCCGAGAGTGGTGGTGGGCACTTGTAATCCAAGCTACTTGGGAGGCTGAGGCAGGAGAATTCCTGAACCCAGGAGGCAGAGGTTGCAGTGAGCCAAGATCATGCCATTGCACTCCAGCCTGGGCAACAGGAGCGAAACTCCACCTCAAAAAAAAAAAAAAAATTAAGCCTCAGTGCAGCCTTGAGTCACTGCTATGAGCCTTGAAACTCAGCTTTGATCCTGCTTGTGAAATAGGAAAATGTGAAAAGAGAGAGTCCTGTTGCCACTTTTAGAAAAATCCATGGTTCAGGAGATCAGCAGAATTTTGTCTCTTGCAACCAAAATGTCTGTTTAAGGATTATCTAACCACAGGGGATAGCAGCTGATGGAGTTGTTCCTACATCACTGCATGCATTTTTATTGTTTAGCATATGTATTTTCCTTGCATAGACAAAAATCAAAAATCACAAAAATGTGTATGTCGTTTGAAAGGAAATAGTGAGCATTGATCAACTCTGACAATTTGAGCCTAAGAGACTGGTTTTCCATTCTCATCCCTCCCATGTCCTTGTGACAGACCCTGGACAGGTTGTCGAAATGCCGCAAGCCTCGGGAGCCACCTGTAAAAGATGTGAGCGCAGGCCCAGCCCTTCAGTGGAGGGGAGAGGACGGAGTAGACTAAGGGCAGGGAGCACCTGGGGACAGCAATGGCTTCCATTCCCAACGTCCTCATTCTGGCAAGTGCTAGACTCCTAAGTTCTCCTGAATGGAAGAATGGATCTTGATCGTAAAGAACAAGGTCTGAACTGCCCTGCAGCTAAGCCTGGAGGCAGAGGGCTGGAGATGAGTTCCAGCTCTAACTCGATCCAGGCCAGGGTGACATCTGCTGCCCCGGACAAGAGGAGACTCTTCCCAAGGTGAAATAGCAGCTCCCCTCTCCTCCGGAGTCTCCAGCTCCTCAGCACCTCGCAATCAACTAGTTCCTGTGAGTGGACAGGGCCCTGCGCACCCACCCGGACACCCCCAACCCTGCTACTTTTCCTGTCCACCTTCTCTGGAAGCTCTCTGCAGGCCTGGAGTTCGCTGATTCCTTAGTCAGTTGTTAGTGTTTCCTCACCAAAGACAACGGATGAGATAGCCCAAGTCGGTGGCCCTGCAGGTTCGTCCTTTACAGAATATGTAAAGAGTTCAACTGTGTCAGAGGTTACGCTGCAAATTACACTTATCTGTGTTTCAGATTGGGCATAGAGAATAGCCACAGCCACCTTCAGGGCTAAATACCCATGTCTCAGGCTCCTGCTGCATGGAAAACTCAAGAAGAAAAGGAGCACGAGCTGCTCCATAGTCCAGGCTGCTCCTGACAGTGGCTCCCAGGGGTCACCCCCTCTTACCCTGTCTTCCAATAGAAACGAGTTCTGTCCCCGGTGGACAGATCTGGAACAGGGAATGTTGGTTAGCACTTCACCCACATCCTCCTGGAGGACAACTAGGTGGGTTTTAGGGCCCTTGGAAAGTAATAAAACAGGGTCTGCTTCTGGAAAGGAGCTCGAAGGGAAGGGCTGGCCGCCAGAGGCACAGCATCCTCGCTCCTTCCAAAGGTGACTTGGTGTTGTTCCAAAGAGAGGAGTCCTGGTTCATGTTCGGTACTTTTAACATGCTGCTGTGTACATTTTGCCATTGTTTTCTCTTCATTGAAGCCTTTTCAAGTTAATTTTCCTGGTTAGGCAACCAGCTTGCACACCCTAAGCTACACAGGCACCCGTGAGTGCACTGCAAGCAAACAAGTGCTTCTAGGATTCTGATTTCCAGACTCCCCAGAGGGAACACAATCTGTGTTGCATTTCTTTTATCATTAAAATGTCCTTGCACTGTTTAAATTTCATGTCCAAGTCATAATTTCTTTTATGATTTACCCTCTTAATCAGCATATCTAATGACCACCATGCTTACACTATACTACACTCAAGTTTCCCTTAAAAGGCAACAAACCCATGGCATTCCTTCCACAGGCTCCTCCAGCTTCCCCACTCCTTCCTTCCCTTTGGACTCTAGCTTCACTCCCAAACTACTCATCCACCACTCCAGGTGACCAAAATCTCTGGACACTCACTCCAGAGTCACCTCCAGCTCATCATCCCCGTCCACCCTTCAAATGTGTTCCACCGGACCCACTCTCCACTTTTAGTCTAGGTTTTATTTTGTTTTACATTTTAAAGCTTGGCCAGTGAAGGCTGGATGCATGAGAGTGCCTTTAGTCAAGTGGGGACTGGAGAAGGAACAAAGAGATCTATAACTGGTTGTGATCAATTACCTGTCAATATCACTGCACTTAGACAAGCCCACTTTTTAAAATGTTGGTGTCACTTCTGGGTCCATCCTGCTGGTGACACTGGCACTCTGCTGTCTTTTTTGCCTAGGGTGGCCAGTGAACCTCGGCAGGTGATTCACCACGCAGTGGCAGAAGCCAAGTGGCAGAGGTCTCTGTGCACTTGGACCAGCACAGAGGTGGGCACAGGGCGGGCGGGGGCTGTCCTGACCTGAAGCCTGTGCACAGTCGTGAGTGGCCTGTCCACCCCTCTCCTCAGGACACTCGCAGCTCCCACCTCACCTGTCCAAGAACAACGGGCTTCCCCTCCTGACCTTAAGGTATGTGGAGGACCTGGCGCCTAGAAAAAGTGCACTGATGCCTGCCATCGCGTTAACCACCCATTTGTCTCTCTGAGCATCTTTATGTTTTGTACTAAATTCGTCCAAACTACTCTGGCTCTTGCCTTTTCATTTCTTCAGCATTTCTCAGCACCCAAGAATCTGCCTTGTTTTTCTACAACTAGGCGGCAATGGCGAGGGAGCTCTGAACATGCCATCTCCTCACAGCTGGCTGTCCACAGAATTCATCATCCATGTCAGGATGTGCTGGAAGGTACACGGGAGCACCATTAGTAATTTCACCCAGGTCACAGCATGGACCACACCGGCCTGGGCAAACCAGAGCACGAGTCAGCCCTCTCTCACCGCCTCCTTGGCCAGCGAGGCTGACCATGTCGCGGGCACTAGACTTGGTTTCTTTATCGCTCAACCCACACCAAGTGCTGAAAGTGCAATGGCCTTCCCTCAGTGTGTGGAACGCTGACTGCCCCCAAGTCCACCACGCCTCTTCATAAACGTGTTCACAGAAACACCTCTCTACTGGCCAGACCCGCTTCTCTGGTGGGTTATTGACTTCTTGTCTCCCTTTTCAAGAGCTCTGAGCTGAGTTCCTGGCGTAATCATATCATCGCCAGGTTCCACCATCTGCAGATGAACAAACCTAGATTCACCTTCAAATTTCCACTTTCTAGCATGACCTTAGAAACCAAGCAGTCAATCAGCAGACGCTTATGAGCATAGCTTCTACATGATAATGCTGAGATACTGCGCTAGGCCTGGAGGGGCATGGAGAAAGAAACCAAAGTGCAGCTGAGAAGATGGGGTCTGCACACATGCCTTTCGAGAGATTCATGCCAAACATTTTATACAAACAATAAGATTAACATTCGCCAAAACTGTCTTCCCAACGGACTTTCCCACCACCAGCGTCAGAAGTGCCTGCATCCTGCCTGACACCGAGAGCCAACGCTTTGGAAGCATTGTCAAACTTAGCTATTCTTATCAGCTGCCAAATGCAGGGTCTTCTTCCTTGGGAAATCTTTTTCAACAGTTCTTACTATAAAAATCTGCTACCAAGTCCCTCCAGATCAGCAGTCTGTGGCACACATTTCTGAGAAAGTGATAAAAGTTCCAGGCCTTGTCTTTTTAAAAATGCGCTTGTGCACAGATTCGTAAAAATTTCTATTTTATCCCAAAAGGGTCACAGACCCCCCAAAAAGAGGCCACACTGTGGTCTAGACTGGACTACAGTTTCTTGACTCTCAATCTTTCACATAGTTCTAATCTGGGGGTGGGTATTTTTATTAGCCCGTTCTCACACTGCTATAAAGATACTGCCTGAGACCGGGTAATTTATAAAGAAAGGAGATTTATTTAACTCACTGTTCGACATACTGTTTCTGGGAGACCACAGGAAACGCAGAATCATGGTGGAAGGCAAAGGGGAGGCAGGGCATGTCTTACACGGTAGCAGGAGACAGAGAGAGCAGAGGAGGAAATGCAACTTTTAAAACCATCAAATCTCATGAGAACTCACTCACTATCATGAGAACCGCATGGGGGAAGCTGCCCCCATAATCCAATCACCACCCACCAGGTCCCTCCCTCAACACATGGGGAGGAACAGGAACTCACAGGATGATGATGCCTAATTCACAGGTAGGCCGGGAGAATCGATGGGTCATCAAGTCAATTATCTCTATGTAAAGGGTCAGGAGAAACAAGACATGTCCAGGGTTTTCACCAGCATGCAAACGCAACAGCCAGGTAATCTATGTCAGTTAACAGCCAAAGATATCACACCTCAAATGTATAAGTAGATTCTAGAATTGTGGGAAAATAAATAGGATGTTATTTTTTTGGATCTCAATTCCCATCTACACAACTTACCCAGAGCACCCCCTAATCGTGCAGTCACTCTCCTTCCACTAGTGATAAATGTTGGATTCCATTTAAGGTCACCTTGCAGGAATGCTTAGTCCACTCCCCAGTGCCACCATGGGGGGCTGGAGGCTTAGCCCTCCCACGCAAATTAGGAAAGTCCCACAGCTTAGGCAAATATGACCAGAGGTGTGTAGGACTGTGGCACCTTGAGAAGTGTTTCTGGACATCTACAGGCTGCCACAGCTGGGGCTCGCACCTGTGCCATTGCTCTGACCCAGGGAAGAGCTGGTAAAATCCTGCAGAGGTATCGGCTGCTGCACCTACCTAGAAGGCTGTAGATAATAAGAAACTCAACCTAATTACTTTGCTTTGTCCACTACAGCTTTCAAGCGAATGCTACTGTTTCTCAACTGGCACAAGTGCACACCGTATAGAACTAGAAAAAGTGGTATTAAAGGTTCGACATTATCGTCTGGGAGTTACTGCCAATCATGTGACTTGAGATGACAATTGATTCTGCTCAGGGATGGCACACAGGCTCAGATACAGCAACCCAAACTCAGGGCTGCACTTTTGAACATGCTGTTTAATCATGTTGGAAATACCAGCTGATCTTCCTCACTCTGACACTTGAAGAAGACAACTGCCAATGGAGGAATCAAATTAAGGGCTGTTGCTAGAATTATTTTCCACCAAAAAGGCTCTGTAACCTAGCACACGTCATCAGAGCTTTTCACATTATACCCTTTCCCTTATTAATAGCTTGTCACTGTGGCAGGATGATGTGGGACACGCACTGCCAATTGTCCAGGACAATTTGCCAGCATATTTCGCCAAGAACTTTGACCTGTGTTTCCTTGTTTAATTCTCTGCGTGTTCTCACAGCAGCAGTTTTCACGTTTCAGATTCATTTACCCGTTACTCACAAATTAGGTTCCTTTTGCCCAGGAAACCTGGTAAGCTTTGGTCCTTGGAATCAGATCTTAATTTTGACTCTCAGAAAAGGGCTCAAGTGCTCACTGTGACCAGAACTCCTCTAGGTTTGAGTTAAGGGCTGAGCTGGAGGAGACCAGCCCCCGATTTCTTGGTGCTGCCATGCATTGTGACAGTCTGTCCCTGAGGGTTACCATTGCACAGCGAGGAGGGCACACCCACTTGGGTCCTGTGGAACTAGAGGGCTAGGGTTGTCCCTGATGATTACAAAAGCATCTCTTCTCTCCGCCTGCCTCCAGCCTCTTCACACAGGGTCCTGCTGACACGGCCAAAGAGCAACACCATTTTAAGGCAAAGGACAATGTCCTTGCGTCATTATCGTTGTGACACACAGCATCCTCATCAAAGCGCCAGGAAGTCTTCATGCTGGAGAAACACATTTGCTGTCCACAGCCTCCCTCCCCTTCCTACATCTGGTATTTCCACATCTGACTGTTTCATCCACCCTAAACACAAGTGGTATTTCCCATGGCTACTTTGCTTAATTCCCAGGGAAGAGGGAAGAACCCTGCAAGCCCATTTACTACTTGAGGGATATTTCAACATTTCCAGACATTGGAACAATTCAATGTCTGTGAGTCTCACAAATGTACTTTAGAGACGCAAAGCAGACACAATTTCCTATAAAGGACTCCAGTCTCTTCCTCACATTTACAACTACTTTAACAAAGCTGAATTTCGGAAGCTGAGCCATCCCCAAAATAGCAACGAGGCACATCCTTTTAAATAATTTCTAGTTCAGTATGATAAAAGGCAGAAATTGTTTGCTTCTCTGTATTCATCCCATAAATAAATGCTGAGGGCAGCAATTCTTTTCTGTTTGTCTCAAGTCTAGAATAGTGCCTGGCACATAGTGGGTGTACAATAAATATTTCTTACATGAATGAATGAATATCATTCATTATATAGGAAGTGCACGCATGGTAATACTTATGTAGTGTATATGTGTGTGTATATATGTTTATATGTATTTAAAATCTCATTTTGTGAGGTTTGATTACAGTTCTGTTCATTGAGCACACTTAATCTACAAAAGCCAAAATGTCCTAGAAATAATCATTTTAATGTAAAAATGTACAAATCAGACTCATTTCCCTGGGACATGTATACAGCTCTGAAGAAGATTTTATAAAGTTGTATGTGAAGATCCCATTATTAGACTCTTTAATGAATAAACATCCTCAATCTGCCAGCATGTTCAGATTCTTCTCTTGGGCTCCCGCACTACATAGTTTCCTTAAATTATTTTTTTTTTTTTTGAGATAGAGTTTCTACAGAGACAGAAGAAAGAAATGAGCTGATTTTTAAGCCCAAAGCTTAAAGAACTCCTTTTTGAATTTGAATTCAATTAAAGTTTGAATGTCCCATTAAAGAATAGCCAACAACAAAATATTCTTGTAGTTCATTCCTTTTTTTTTTTTTTTTCTGAGACAAAATGTCACTCTTGTCGCCCAGGCTGGAGGGCAGTGGCGCGATCTCAACTCACTGCAACCTCCACCTCCTGGGTTTAAGCGACTTTCCTGACTCAGCCTCTGGAGTAGCTGGGATTACAGGCACCTGCCACCATGTCCAGCCAATTTTTGTGTTTTTAGTAGAGATGGGGTTTCGCCATGTTGGCCAGGCTGGTCTTGAACTCCTGACCTCAGGTGATCCGCCTGCCTCATCCTCCCAAAGCACTGGGATTATAGGCATGAGCCACCGCACCCAGCCTCGCACTATACGGCTTTCTGACCTCAACCTATGATGAATTCTAAAATGGATCTAGGCAGCAAATATTTCTATGGCTGGAAGCCCCACCTCTGGAGCCTCAGAGACATTTTCTACTATGGAAAATGTCAGGCTGAGGCAGCCAGAGATGCAGCGCCTCCAAAGTCAGCTCCAACTCTCCGGGGAGGCAGGTGAGCTTTCCAGCAGGGAGTGAGCCGCTGTGGGCAGCTGTCTCTGTGCTCAAGCCAGAACTCAGATGTGCAGCACTGGCTCACTGCAGCGCTGCGCCTTTCCCACTTGATTAAGAGGCTGGAGAAAGCTTTCGAAAGTGATTCCCACTTTGTACTGTGTCCTATTCCCGCATAAATCGCTCACAGGAAGGAATCTGTGACAGACTCCTCGCTGAGGGGCTATGATGGATCTCACAGGAAGTGGAGCTGCAGAGACACTGCCACCAGTCACGCGAAACCACGGCCACCTGCCTGGCTGCAATTCGCTTTTGTTGGTCTCACAGTCGTTACGCCTCAAACCTCAGGGCTCCATCTTGGAGTACGTTAGGGATGAAATTGTGCCCTCAAAAATTATGCATTCGAGACGTATGTAATTGTCTTAATGTCATTATAATCCCATATTCGGTAAATTATCCAAGAAGTTGATCTCATTATAAGAAATAAAGGGTAGTAAAAGAAAGCTGTTTTTCAGTCTTCATAGTTTTAAGTACATATGAATATCCATAGTACACCCACGAAATCAACAGTGAAAGCTAACATTTCTGGAACACTCACTGAAGATGGCGCAACATGTTTTCCTCTGCTCTCACAGCAAGCCTCTGACACCAGCTGTGTGGGAGGTTTCCCCACAAACCACGCGAGCAATCAGTTCTTTAGGGGACACCAGCTGGGCTTCCTTTAATTCCACTCAATTCTGATTCCATCTACCTGAAGATAGCATCAGCTCCCACAGGTGAAGGCTCTGTCTCACAAGATTGCCCTGCTTCAGACCCAACTGCCAGGAACAGATTTTCACCTATTCTGGAGTTTGATTAACCTGCTAGGAAGGCTCACAGAACTCAGGGAAACCTTTGTGTTCACTGATTTATTATAAAGGCTACTGTATTATAAAGGATACAGACGAATAGCCAGACCAAGGAAGAGAGGCACAGAGCAAGGTGTGGGGGAAGGGACAGAGCTTCCAGCCCTACCAAGGCACACCACCCTCCAGAACAGCTCCACGTCTTCAGCCGGCTGGAAGCTCCCCAGTCTTTCTGGGCTGTTATGGAAGCCTCCTTACAGGGGCATGATTGATTAAGTTATTGGCTGTTGGTGATTAACTCAAACTCCTACACCCCCCCTCCCCACAGAGGTTGAAAGTGGAGCTGAATCCATTCCTCCAGCCTGCCTTGATCTTTCCCAGAGACAAGCCACCAGTCAACTCATTAACACACAAAGACACCTATCACTTCGGAGATTCCAAGATTTCAGGCGTTGCATGCCAGGAAGCAAGAGGAAGGCCAGAGATGTACTTCACAGTAAGAAACCTTACGATATGGCAGTCACTTATTTACCAGTATCGCTTGCGACCTTCACAACACAATAAAGGAATACATTACTATCCCTCAAGGATAGATGGGGAAACCAAGGCACAGAGCAGTTGAGAAGGTTGCCCAACGTCAAACAGCTAGTTGCTGTTTGGGCAAATAAATTTATTTTTTATTAATTCTATTATTAAAATCCAATCATTGAAACAGTCATCAAGAATTCAAACCCATCTCATCTGACTCCAGAGTCTGAAACTGTCTGACGCCCTTTGCGGAGTCTCGCCACCTAAATGAAAAGCTTTTGGACCCAAAAGAGAACAGTGCCACCGCTAAGTTTTCAGCACAACATCTATCTTACCATTACCAAAATTATTCTCACTTTAAGTAGGGCGTTATGTCCGAACGCAAGGATAAGAACAATTCTAATGACCCTCATATTTTCTAATCCAGAGTAAGTGCTGAACACACATTTATGGAACAAATTTTAAATGCCAGAAGCAAGACACTGAGCTATCAAACTATTACCTTCCACTCTGTGTTCATGTGAATTCTTACTCTTGTTTTATTTTCACTGGCATAAAAAAACAGAAATGGGCCTTTGGTTGCAAATTTGGCTTCTCGCCTAAGACAATATCCAAAGTTATGTATGTTTTAAATGAATAATCTAGTCAAGAGAAAAAAAAATCCATGTATCATGATGTATTGATGGATGATAATTCCATAAAAAAAGAGAAAATATCTATGGTCAACATTAAATAATAAAGAAGTATTAATTATAGAATTTTTAAAAAAAGTTTTAAAAGCTTGAATTCCAGAAGAAATATAATCTTATTATTTTCAAGTATTTGGGAAAGCAAAATCTAATTATTATGGAGGCGCCCAATGGCTATTTAGTCAGACTAGACCAGCTTAAAAGCATCTGGCGGTAGCAAAATGTTTACATGAAAAACATGTTTGTTAAAGATAAGCAATGAATGAGAAATAAATCAAAAAGATAGCCCTCTACATATCCTACGTAATAAAAACTGTGTCATCCCCTTTTCCACGGAATATTATTGATTCTGCACCGGGTTCGTGTATTTATCCAAAATAAATCGGACGTTGAGGCTGAACTAACCAACCTGTGGATGGTGTTTCCCCCCATGGCTGTCCCATTTTCCTGCTTTGGCAAGTTTATCTTGATTTTATAGGCCATTTCCGGACCAAAATTTGGGAGTTATTTTAAACCACTAACCCTGAATGGTCTTTAATCTCCAGGAACCGGATTTGGTGGTGAAAAGATATAAAACAGAAATTCCTCACCAGGAAACGGAGTGGGAGGTGGGAGGAAGGCAGAGGGGCGGCGTGGGTCCCCGTGCTCAGGGTCTCCTGCCCTGGAGAGACCCAGGGCGCTGTGCGCATCCTGCGCACCTAGGTGTGCGCGCTCACAGGCTGACCACCGACGATGGCAAAACTCAGACTGAAATCAGGTCAGTTCAGAGAAACGCACGGCCAGGAGGACAGGCTCTGCTCCGGGCACCGCTGCGCTCACTTCCCATCAGCCCAGTCCTCTCCAGATTCACTCAGGAGCCTCCACTTCCTGACATATCACATGCGTGTTTCTGGAACCTTCTTCCCCCGCACATCTGACCTTCCAAACTGCACCACACAGCTGGAACCGGGATTGCGGCAGGAGCAGAATCCAATGGGGGAAAAAAAAAAAAAAAGACAAAGAACTGGGAGGGCCATGTTACAAGCAGGGGTTCAGCTTCAAAGCGAGTGCAGCCGCAGCCTCACCTGCTAGAAATGCAGATGCTCAGGCACACCCCACACCTCCAGAAACAGAAGCTTGGAGCTGTTTCCCGGAGCCCCGAGCAGACGTAAATGTGAGCTCCTGTTGGACAACGGCCAGTGGAGGAGACCTTGTGTGGGCCCTTCCAGTCCCAGGGGGTCTTGATGTCATTGCTTTGCTGTTTATACTTCTGAATTTGACTTTAGTAACAGAGTAGCAGTGCCTGGCACAAAGCAAGCTCGGTGTAAATGCTTCACAGACATTACCTCACTTAATCCTCACCTATGCACTAAGGAAAGCACTGCCCTCATTCCCATCCTGCAGATGAGGAAGACCAGGGCCCACAGCTTCCCTGCAGGGCCCGTGACTGGTGCACAACCGTTGCGTCCCTGGACTGTCTCCTCTCCACATGCCCTTGAAACATTGCCATAGTCTTTCCAAAACGTTGTGTGCACGTCTGACCTGTGAATGCCAGCTTCTTCGAGAAACAGACTTCTCTTTCGCAAGACTAATTAATCTTAAGGTCCTTAGTCAGGGGGTAGCAAATATGTCACAAACAGCAGTAATTCTATAACATTAAAATGGCATTGCATTTTTAAAAAAATTCTAAAATGCAACTCAAAAATTAAAGCTAAAGATAAAAAAGTTGCTTATATTTTAAAATGACATTTCAAAGCCGGTGTTCTTGGATGATATGGAAATAAATGCTCCTGTGCTCAGAAATAAGGCATCTCTTGCATACAAGGAGAACTATGGATTTTAAAATGAATCTTGATTGTCTTATATTACAAGAATAATATATATATGAACATAAAGAATTATTAGAGATGTAATAGCCAAATCTCCCACCAATTAGATTAGATATCAATATTATTTATTTAATAAATATGAAGGGAAAATACCAAAATGGTTATTATTAGGTTTACCTGTAAAACACTGAAACGGAAAACAAATACTGACCCGTACCTTCAAAAATGCCCCATATGCTGAATGTGAGTGTTAGGTGGGGTTTATCTTTCTGCGTTGAAGACACAGAGTATTAACTGTCATTCTCTGAATGTGTATCATCTCTAGGGATGAGTGCAGCTGCTGGGAAAAGTTTGTGGACATAGCTTTCAAAACATTGAATTACAGCTGGCTTTTTTTCTTCACAAAGGAATATCTTTATTTTCTAAAGTAGAAACTTAATAAAATCCTTAAACCATTTTAATTGTCTCCAATACAGGAATACTGTGCCTCCAGATATTCTGCTGAATTGGGCAATGTTTATTTAACTTAGCTGCACTCTCTCTGAGTGAATATACAAATGGCTTCCCCAATTGTTGGTGCATTTGGTGAAAGGAAAATAGAGTGACTGACATCAAGCTGGATGCTTCCAGCTCACGGCCAGTATCTCTGGCTGCAGTCACCGCTGAAATAAGTGGCCAGGGTACTCTAAGATACCTTCGTCTATGCACTACTAACCAATGCTAATTTACACCTGAACAATGTGCTGGTTCCCAGAGCGACAGAAGACGCGGAGGTTGGAGGCTCTCCTTGATCAGGGCAGAGGCACAACAACAGACACACAAAAACCCAAGCGGTGTGGAAAAGATTGCTTTGGCATCTGATTTGGACACTTGGCATTTGTCTTGTACCTTAAAAATCAAGTGAGCTTTAAAGCTCAGATAAAATAAAATGTTTTCGTAGTATGCAGATTAAAACCCAAATCTAGCAAAGCTTCCACAGAGAATATTACTAAACCACGGAACAAACTATTTACATAAAATGTTCTGCAGTGTATATATTTCCAAGTCATGTTTAGTCTGTGGTGGAATATCTACTCCAAATTCCAAATTAAGGGGAAACACCTTCCTTTGGCTGGATTCGTCTAATAATACCCCAGAGGTGGGCGGTACAAGCCAGCAGGCAGCTCACACATGGACACTCCGGGAGGTGAGGGGGTCGTCCCAAGAGGATGGCGGCCAGAGCATTTAGAACCAATTACAAGTCATTCATTCACGATTTCCACCTCTGTGTCAGGCACTCTCCCAGACATGGTGGGGTGCTTTAAAAAGAAGATATGTCCTCATGTGTCTTGTAACTGGCCAGAGTACTGGAACAAAGACACAAACGACAATGTAACTCCAAGCCCTGTGGCAGCACTAGGACCAGCACTTCTCCAGCGCTGACGTCATGTGCACATGCTCTCCCTAGACACGGCGATTATCCTCGCTGTACATATCAGAGACTCCAAGCTCAACAAGATTACACTGTTACCGAATGGCAGAGCAAGAATTGCAATTTAGGATGGATTTTTTTAAAATCCAGAGAGTCAACAATATTTCACACTGCCACCCTGACTTGAGATGGCATTGCATGGAAAAGAGGTGAGCTGAGAACTGCTTTAGGAGCTTCTGTGGAATTAATGCAAGCCGAGGGAAGACGAGAGGACTCTGCAGGCCGGGGTCAGAAGAAAATGAAACAGCTTCCATGGAACGCAGAGATTAGTCCTTCCTTACAGTTCCCAAAGCCGTATGTTGAGGAGCAGCAAGGAATGGTCTCATTTTACAGATCCATACCACAAAGGGTATGCACAACCAAGCCAAAAAGAGGGAAGCCCCGGTGAGACAGTAGGTGGTCAGCAGCAGATCCTGAACACAGCAAGTCTATGGCCATAACGGAGGGAGCTGAAAGCAATTAGCCTTTGACAACCTGAGGAATGGGCTGGAGAGCAGCGGAGCCGGGAGGAGGGGCAGAGCCATGAGGGTTCAGTGGCAGTCCTGGCACAAGGCGAGGAGAGCTGCAAAGGAGTCCCAGCCATGGGAAGGGAAAGCTGAGGGTGCCTCTGGGAAGATTCCAGAAAGAAAAAGTGGGAGACTTTGTGACTGAGCAGACACAAGGGTAAAGAAGAGGGAAGGCTGAGGCCTTGTGGTCTCTGGGTTCCATATCCAGAAACACCAGGGGGCAGCCGGACCAAGATGGCAGAGTTGGGAAGGGTAGTCAGTCTGGGTAAAAGACGAGTTCAGTTCTGAACATATTTGCAGAGTTTGAGATCAAAGCAGACAGCCAAGGGGAGGTGAAGACGTTGGACTGGAGTTCGAGAAGGAGGTCCGGAGTCCCCTTCAGTGAGTAATGGTGCATCATGGAGCAGACCCCGGGTTGCAGTTAGTGCAAAAAACAAGGAGAAGCACATGGAGCTGCCCCTGCGGCTCACCCACACTGAGGGTCGTGGGAAGAGGAAGAAGACAGGAGCAGAGACACGGAGAGAGGGCCAGGACAGACCCGGGTCCCAGAGTTAGGACCAGAACAATGGAGGGAAATGCAGGCTGGAACCAGCTCACTGTGTCCCAGACTATCAAAGTCTTCACCCCAAAGTCGTTCCTACAGCGTCAAAAGCCTCAGAAGAAATTCACCATTAAGACATGTTCCGGGTTATATCCCTTTTCATTGTATGCATAAGAATGGTAGGAATATGTCTTTTGTATTGTTCTATAGTTGACATTTTTTTGTGGTTGTTTAATAAAAGCAGGAAGAACAATGCCCTAACATTATTTTAGGCATTCTATTGTTGCTTGAGCTGACTCTAGCCCAAGAACTCAAAATACCAAACCTGCATGTGAGACATTTTAATGAGGTTAATCCTTCTTCAATTTGGGGAACAATTATAAGAAATATCGTGGAATTCATCAAAACCACTGTGATCAAATTCACTTCTTGATGTTCTTCTACTGTCTACCCAGGTTTGTCTTGGAGCATCACCGGTGGATTCCATTTGTCTGCAAAAATCTTTACCAGCTCTTAACTAAATAACTGAACTTATTATGAACATCCTTGCCAGTTCTCAGAAATTTGCCAACAGTCTTGTTAATGAATAATGTAGGGTTTTGTGAATTCCCTCATGGCCTGGCCCACGTGAAGGTAGGTTTTCTGGGTCAGTTCCTAAAGACACTCCTGACTAGAATCAGTCATCCATGCTGCAAGTTTCCAAACATCCAAGCCTGCCTACCTGCCTCCTCCAAGAAAAGGGACATTACCACACGCTGGAGCCTCAGTTGGAGCTGGGAGCTCTTTTTTTATCACTGGTCCCCTAAACCCTGCCCTTACAATTCTTTCCACTCATCTGAGAGCAAAGTTCAGTCACCAAGAATGTTAGTCATAGAAACAACGACATCTTGGTGTCTCAAAGGAGCAAGCTTAAGGTCGTCTTTCAGTGCAAAGATCCTTAGACCTGAGAGCAGACAGGCAGAATGGCCATGCCTTCTGTGTGCGGTACACCATCACAGCACACATGGAAATGACATGCTGGTGTATAGCTCCTGTTTCTCCCTCATACTTCAGAGGCGGGAGACCCTCCCAGAAGTTTCTTCTGAGTTCTCCAAAGCTGGATTCAGTGTTCCTATAGCCTTTCATTTCCCTTGACTGTGACATTTACCAGCCTGAGTTGGATTTGTCTGTTTCTTTTCCAATATTTCTCACTAGACGTTCCTGGGGACACAGGGTGGGGTGAGTCCCTGCCGCACAGCCAGCACCTGGCAGGGTCATGGCATGAAGGAGGTGTTCCAGATGCATATGTGGAATACAGGAAGACAGGAGCAGATCCGAGGAAGGATCAGATCTGCCAGGGAAACTGAGGCATGGAGTTCAGTGAGCACCCCCAAATCATCTGCTTAAAAGCAGACATAAAATGTAGGGTTCTCTGGTGCCTAAAGCACACTAATTCTGCATACACATGACTATTAATAATGTATATCATTGATAGTTCTGTGAATCCAGTCACAGTACACGAACACTGTGTCTTCTGGTTGATCTTAAAGCTGCATCCCTTCACCCTAGTCCAATTCCATCTATTAATATAAAGAGCTTGCTGTCGTAAGTAATAGCTTCACCATTATCACTCCTGAGATCCTGGGTGATGCTGCTCTTTTTGGGACTCATTCAGAATCAGCCTACTCATCTAAATCACGTTTCCAGTAGAACATGGTCCATACTTATACTGGGATGAAATCTCACTTAGTTTGAACTCTAGGTCATTCAGTCCCAGAGGTGGTGACTAATGGTCAGGAGATGAGAATATTGCTGGACAACCATCACCACACTGAGGGGAAAGTTCACATTTCTAATCCTGAGAAATAATTTGTTAAGAAGCATGACACGGAAGCAGCTAGAGGAGGGTGTGCAGGCTGCTGAAGGAAGGGCTCATTCCACCCGCTGCAACTGCATGACTAAGAGCAGAGGGTGCTCACCATCAGAACACCACTGGCATGTGTTTGTCTGCAGCCTGCAAGCTATTCCTCCTTTCTTGCTAAAGAAATGCAGAGGAGGGGAGGAGCAGGGAATAGAGTGGTAGGTTCAGCATGGGATAAAATCAATGGTTTGGAAAATCCACCCGTGACTACATAAACAATATAACCATAGCAGATATAGCAAATACAAAATTAAACAGCCTTTCATGTAGGGAAAAAAAAAAAGTGCAATTCATGCCTGGCACACAGTAGGTGATGTCTCGGAGTACAAGTGCAGGCAAAGTGGGATTCAGACAGTCCAAAGGAGAGGTAAACCAACAGTCATTTCCACTGGTTTCTGAATTAGGATCTGATAAAATCCCCAGCATCTTATCATTCAAAATGTATTTTTAAATTATGTTTTGCTTGGGTCAATATTGAAGCTATTTCAGTATTTTGGTATATCTAACAGCTGATTTTGGAAGGAAGTAAGTAAAAATGTTTTTGATGGCATGAAAAGTGAGGCAAATTTTAAAATTAGGCAGATATAATTTTTAAGTGATTTCCTTGTATTCCCATACGTCATCTTCATATTAAGCACTTTTCTCTAATTAAGCCAGAGAAAACACAGAGTAATGATAATATCTGTTAGCTCAGCTGAGATCAGGAGTGCCCACATGCTGCATCTCTTAAAAACAGTCCATGGCACCTGAAGAGACATAGCAAAGCCCGTGGCCAGGAACGTAACTCAGCTTTAGGAAATGATTAAAGGGAAGTAAAATCATCTCCAACTCAACATTAATGCATTTGATTTCCCAGGTGAGAACAGGAGTTTTCGTAACTGAGTGGTTCTTTCTTTCTACAGTCCTGGATGTTTGGAAAGCCAGCTCTTACAGTTAGCTTTGCTTTGCTAACATTATCCATTGGAAAATCAAAACCCAAATAGCTCCTATTTCCCAATGAAGAACTTTCTCTGATTTACCTTGCCATCATCAGGCTTCACCATCTCACCTTGGAAGCATTCGATCTTTTGGTCAATACTTCTAGACTAAGTGCTCTCAAGCCTGCTCTTTGGAAAGTATTTTGTCATCACTACCAAAGAGCGTTTAAAAAACAGGCTGTGAAGTTTGGGGAGACTGGGCAGGGAAGAGCAATCTGAAATTAATTGCTGATGTAATCATTAGTCCTTTCAATACTCAATGGAGAAGCTGTCTCCTGGGAGATAAACTCTCAATAAGGAGACGTGTGTATAACACCAGTTTACTCTGGCATGTAACAGTTAACAATTTCTATAAAGTTAGGTGGATTTAGTGAATATCATTCTTCCAAGAGAGAAGTAAAAAAATAAAAAATTTAAGAGGAAAACAAAGAACATTAAGAAACAGTAAAAGAATAAGTCTGGAAAATCTGGTAAGTAACAAAAATCATCCTTAAGCATTTGAGGGGAAAACTGCAAAAAGGGTTCAGAAGCCACACCTTCCGGCCCTTGGGACTGCATGGCTGTGACACCGAGCAACAGCTGAAGCCTTTACTCTCTCGGAGGGGAAGGAAAAAAGGAAACAACAGGCAGTCCAGGCTTGTCCAGGGCTGGAAGCCTCGACTCCTGCAAACCGATCTCCCAGATCCTTTCTGGGCAAGCACATAACCAAAGGAAATGAAAACTAGAAAAACAATTTGTTCATGGAACAATGACATGGAGTTTCACTTTGGTTTCATGCTCACATATGAATGTGGCTGTAATTTTTAAGAAAAATGTATTAATAGAAGGCAACGAGTTGAGGATGGTGGCTTCTTCAAGCCGGGCGTCCAGAAAAGCCCCATTTCTGCCTTGGAGCGCGCCTTAGGCAGCAGTCGTGGGAAAGCTCAGATACAGCTGTTTCCAGGCAAAGGGCCCAAAGCTTTTCAGCCTCGGTCACCAGGGTCTCCAGACAAGGAGAAATACGCCCAAAGCTGTTCCCAGACGCTCTGGGCTAGAAGCTCCCAGTGCGCGCTCCCGCCCCTCCAACTCCCAACTCCCTCGCGCACCCGGGGCGGGTGAAAGCGCCCAGCCGCCGAGCATCCCCGCGACGCGGGTTCAAATCCCGCCGGCTCTCGGGCACCGTCGCCCCGCCACAGCGCGGGTTGTTTCTCCTCGTCTCCCCGGAGGAGGTCCCTAACTATCCAGTACCCACGCCATAACAAAGGAGGCTTGGTCCACCGATGCGCGATCGTAGCCCACAGGGACACCCAGCGTGCACTGGCCCAGAGAATGCACCTGGCCGTGCCATGCGCGATCCCTAAGGGGCAGGCGGGCGGCTCCCGGAGCGGACAAAGGGGCCTCTCTGGGCGCCCGGGCTCAGGGCGGGACTCCGGGAGCGGAGCCGGCCGGGGACTCACCTTCGCAGCGGCCCGGCTGCGCTCCTCGTGGAGCAGAAGGGCGGCGGGCAGCAACAGAAGCCAGACGCCGAGCCGGGGCCCCATGGTGGCGCGCCCGAGGCGGCGGGGAACGGCGGGGGACGGAGGCCAGGCGTGCGGGGGCCGCGGCGGGCAGCTCGCTCTCGGAAGGCCGGGCTTCCAGCGCTGCGCACCGTCCCGGGTGCGGCGGCTCCAAGCGGAGACCTGAGCGCGGCGGGCCGAGCTCCCCAATTTGTTGCCGCTGCCCCCTCCCCCTGGCGCTGCGCGGGCGGCGCCTCAAAGGGGAGGACCCTGCGGCGCGGGTAAGAGGCGGCGGGAGCGCGCAGCCAGGGAGTGTGGCCGCCGTGCGCCGGGACACCAGGGCTCCGCGCTCCGCACCCAGGGGCTCCCGCGTCCCAACACCCTGCGCCCGCGCTCTCGCCGATCCAGGCCGAGAACCCAGAGAGGCCGCCCGAGCCCCCGAAGCCGGCGCCCAGAGAGCCCAGTGAGGGCGGCCGCGCTGCCGGTGTACGCCGGCGGGTGCCTCTGGAAGGGCCAATGCGCGCGGGCCGCAGCCCCTGAAGCCGAGCCCGAGGTGAGAGCTACCCCCGAGCGGCGCCCAGACACTGGCCCGAGAGCTCGGGCTTGGAGCGCCCTGTGCGGTCTGGGGCTGCGGGCTCCTGCCTGGGAGTAGAAACCGGGAGGGTGGGAGAGCGGGGACGGAGCTTCTCGGCCAAGCAGCACACACGGGGGCCTAACGGGAGGCTCTCCTTTCCGGGTCGTGGCGGGACGGCCCTCCGGTCACCCCTGCATGCGGAGGCGCCCCGCGCTGTCCCCGCGTCTCGCGGACCGAGACCGGCGGTGAGGATGGGCTGCCTCCCTCATCCTGCGCTGAACTCGCTTCGTCTCTCGCCTCCAGGCTAAGCGGGACTGACCCGGGCCCAGAACGGACTCACCGCCAGCATGGGGAGAAACCAGCGCGCGGCGGCCGGCCCTGCCCTACCGCGGTAAGCGACTTTCTGCCTGGTCCCCGTGAGTCCAGCTCGCAGGGACTTTTCTATGTACCTCTTGGGGATTCACAAGCCGGGCCCGCGCGTTCATGTCCCTGTTCCTCCCTTTCCCATTCAGGTGGCTGCTGCTGGGGACCGTGACCGTGGGGTTCCTCTCCCAGAGCGTCTTGGCGGTAAGTCCTGGCCCCGGCCCCACGCACTTGGACTTGCGCGTCCGATAGTGGTGGGGACGTTTGAGTGGCCTCGCAGAGGGCAGCTCGTCCGGGCCCTCCCGAGTGTGTGTGTGTGCCTGCAGGTGTCCGCCAGCCTGCCCACCCAGGTTCTGAGAAAGCTCGCTCTTGCCGCGTGATGTGTTCCACCTTTCCTTCCCAGGGGTTCCCAGCGTCAGTCCTGTGCTTTGCAGGCGTCGGCCCTAAAGCTGAGAACTTTAAATGTAGCCTAAGGCACCGTTTACTCGCTTTGAACAAATATGCAGCCACAGAGTCGAGGGAAGAGTGTCAGTCCCTGGCAGTGAGGCGCCAGGCTTAGGGCAAGAAAAAGTTTTCCTGGAACTCGGGAGCTGGTGGGGAGGCTCTGTCAAGGGCTGAGGGCTTTTTGTGTTTTTAAATGGGAGGTTCTGGGTAGAGGGGCGGGGCGAGGACGCGTACGAGACTACCTTAGTATTGTTTGAACTGAACCATTGCGATGGAACAATGGCAGAAAAACCGCGTTCTCTCCGGAGTCCTGGTCCGGCCCTGGAAGAGCCGCTCCGGGCGCCACCCTGGGACCCCGTTGCCGGAGCCTGCCCCTCCACACCGGCCATGCACAGCCCCGCGGTACCGTGGCTGCAGTTGGCGACTGCACTGCGAGGCTCTGCACATTTTAAACGTTTTGTTTAAAGAGTAGGAGCCACTTTTACTGAGCTTTATGTAACCATGGCTAAAATGAACAGGTTTGGTGGGGGTATTCTGCTCAGGACTCAAATGTTTAGACAGGACCTGAAAGCGGAGGGAGCTTGGGGGATGCCCGCTGCCCCACCTCTCCTTACCGTGGCCGACGGAACCTGTGGCGGCCAGGGTCCAGGTGGGTTCCTCCTGGAAACGACCCCTCTCTCCTCAGTGCACACTGTTTCAGAGCACCACACAGGGACAGAGGGGAAACGTGTTCGTGATTTCATCTGAATGCTGGTGTTTTTACATCGTTCTGCCCTAATGCAAAACAAACCAGGATTTTAAAGACAGTGAGTGGCAAGGAGCTACTCGCACTTGGGAAAGAGCTGCTAACTTTGCTTTTCCGCTGCTGTTGGCTCCGGTTCAAGGCCCAGGTTGGAAAGTAAAAGGAGGACTCGGAGACTTTGACCAGAGCACTGCAGGCCAAAGTTTTCTTCAAGTTCTGGTCTGTGTCTCCGTCCTTCTCCCAGCCCTGACTTAAGATCAGAACCTAGATAGTTGAACTAGCCCAGTGACCCTGTGAGTTCTAATGCCAGGCCTGTATGCATGTAAGACGTGACTCAGATTTATGAACCAGAAGCGACGTATGCATGCGCATACACATGCACTCAAAGGCAGACGTCCCTAGAAAGTATCAAATCGGGCTGCGTGTGCTTCGGTGGTACCGATGCCCGCATCTCTCTGTCCCTAGAGTCACTTTTATAATACCAGTCTGATCGTGCTTAAGGCTAATGGGAGTCCCGGGAATTCCTTTCTGAATTCATCTTAAAATTGGTGGAAAGACCACCGGGCACCTAGGTCTTCAAAAGACCCAACTAGCCTGGGTGGGCGGTGCACCCCTGTAATCCTAGCACTTTGGGAGGCTGAGGCCTGCTGATTGCCTGAGCTCAGGAGTTCCAGACCATCCTGGGAGAAACACGGTAAAACCCTGTGTCTACTAAAATACAAAAAATTAGCCAGGCCTGGTGGTGCCTGCCTGTAATTCCAGCTACTCAGGAGGCTGAGGCACAAGAATTGCTTGAACCCGGAGGCGGAGGTTGCAATAAGCCAAGATTGCACCGCTGCACTCCAGCCTGGGCGACAGAGCAAGACTGTCTAAAAAAAAAAAAAAAAAAACCAAACCTAGGTACTAAACATAGCTCTGCCCTAATCTCTTAAATCCAGAGCCTCAGTTTCCATACTTTGAAGTATGGCTTCTTACAGAGGCCAAGTACCCTAAGGGAGATGAGACACCTCTATGCCTCCCCAAAACCTCATCAATGCTGCAAGCTCACCCTCAGTCTCTTTTACCCTTTGATCTCTGGGTGGGACCAAGATGATTGATTGCCCAGCAGAGCTTCGCAAAGTGCAGATCCCTAGACCCGCAGACCTAACTCTCCTGGAAAGGCTTGGTAAGAAGTCAGGTCCCCATCTCAGACCTTCCGTTCAGACATTCTGGGGTGGGGTCCAGGACCCCGCTTCCCACCTGATACCAGAATCTGGGAGCCACTGAGCTGGGGTATGGGGTCGAGAGGCAGTTGAGACGACCTGCCAACTTACTTTATCTCCCTGGGCTTTCAATTCTAACTCTACAGATAAAAATTGATATTTTTAATCATTTCACTAGGGACCTACTAGTATGTGTTGTTAAGAGACTTAAACATTGTTACTTTCAGCAAGTGGCTGCTTGTTGACTTCTTGGTAACCACTGGCTTGAATGGCTGTTCCTTGTGAAATAAGGCTTTGATTTTCAACTGTGTTGATGAAAGAGTTTTCTTAATTGTGACAAGGACTTTTTCCTGGGTAGGTCAGTTCAGGAAAAAGGGCTGCCGCTCCGTGGTTGAAGAGCTTGGTTGCAGAAGCAGCTGGGATGGGTAGTGAAGAGCCTGAATGATTGCTGATTGAGCGCTTCCTGTGTGTAATTTGTCTGCACTACTGCTTGTAATCCTCACTGGAAAACATACTTAGGAGCTTCGTAGCTATTATTACCCCATTTTACAGGTGAGAAAAGGCACAAAGGTTTGAAGCCCTTGCCCAAAATTCCTGTCTTTGTAACTGAGTGAGACGGATTGGCACCCAGGCCCCTTCCTCCACACTGAGCTTCCTAGGGCCTGAAAGTTGGCCGGGAGGGCACTCCTGAGCTCCAGTCTTTGAGTCTCCTGGGGTATGGGTTCTTTCTCCCTGGTCTTGGCCTTGGACTAACAGTAGAGCTGACACTGACTCCTAGGAGGGAGGATCTCCCCTCCTTCCTCCTCTGCTTCTCCCACTCTGAGGATCAGGGGCACTGAGTGAAGGAGAGAAGCAAGACCCTTCCCGAAGGGAGGAAAGGAAGCCGAAATCCCATGGGGTGGCCTGTGCTCTGGACCCAGTGTGAAGCCAGCTGCTCCGATGATGCCTTTTCTAAAGGTGCCCTTGTTTGAATGCAGTTTCAAGATGCACAAAATGCTTTTGTGCAAGGCAGTGTGACACAGGGGTCCCATCCCAGACTCAAGGCAGATGCCGGGGTAGTTCTCAGCTGGTTGGCAGCTGAGGGGCTGCTGCCTAGAGTGCGCACTCACCAAGCCTCTGCATCCTAGTTCTCCTCTCCCCCAAGGCAGAGGTGTTACTCATCCCACCCGCCTCATAGGTGAGGCAGCTGTGAGGTGTGTGGGTGCATGCGAAGCACCTTAGAGGCTCTGGCACCGCGTGGGTGCCAAGCAGTATCCCCTGGGCCTATTTAAGGGACAATCCCCTCGGCTACCTGTTGTAACCTTCATGGAGGCTGAAAAGTGCTCACTGCAGCCACTCTGAGCATTGTCACTTGTGTCCAGAGGGTGGGCAGCAGCTTTCAGGGATCAAATATGCAGCAGGCTGGGCATATTCCTGGGACTTCTGTCCCGGACCTGGGGGGTTCTCGTAGGTATCAGTGTGGGGCCCCAGCCTGCCGCTTAGTTTCCAGGCCGCCCTTGGGGTGCCAGCCCCAGGAAACTCACCTGGGCTTCCTGTTGGCTGCCACCACCTTCCCTGTCCTCCAAGCCAGCAGCCACAGTGGCAAGTCCTTTCTGAGGGCTTTGGGATGGGGAGGAGAGGTGTTCTGTGCCGTCTGAGGCCCAGAGCTTTCTGTAAGGATCAGGACAAATAGTTCTTTCTACATTCCCTGGAGCCTAAGCCCTATTGCTCAAAGATGGGCCCCTGCAAAGAAGGGAAAAGCACTGGATTCCTCCCCTGCTCATGGAAAAACAAGCACATCTCAGCTCTCTGGAGGCTAGTAAAGTCTTCCTCCCTGGGTGGCTTGTAGGACTCGGCCATGATAAATAATAGCAGAGATTTGTCAACAGCATCCCAGAACGAGATGCATCCCAGGGCGAGCCGGAAAGCGCGGGGAAGGGAAACAGTCTCAGTGCAACCCGGCGACTGTGTGTGGGGCCAGAGAGAGAGGTGAAGATCAAGGAAAAGTTTCTAGAATAGAAAAAAGAATTTTGCTAAAATATTAAAAATCAAAGAACTATGTTTAACTTTGTTTCTGGGGAGAGGGAAAGCAAATGGGTGTGTGGTTTAAATAATCAAGAAACTCAAGGGAAAAATTAAGTGCAGTGGAAATGTAACTTTTCAACGCTGTTGATAATATAATGAAGAGATCACCACCTAGCAAGTGGTCTGGGAATGTCTCATTCTTTTTATCTGGAGAAGAATGTTTGTCTTTGATTAGAGGGTTTTGGGGAAAGCTCTGAAAGTGGCCTCTTGCTTCGTATCTGCTGGCGCCTGTTGTGTGATCACTGCTGAAGGTGGGAGTCACTGTCTGCAGCTCCTGGCCTTGGCTGACCTGGCTTGTGAATCAGGGCCCAGGAACCACACAGCAGTCTTGAGAGGCCGTAGCGTCTGACCCAGCCCGCAGCTAACCGGCTCCTGGCTTCAGGGCAAGTTGCTTCCCATGCTTAGGCTCTGGGGCTGGGATGAGAATGTTGTGTGGTATTGAGCTCTCAGGCGATGGACATACCATGAGCGAGCTGGAGAGTCAGAAGTAAGGGCCAGGCCCTGAAGCTGTGCTAAGACCTGTGAGGGTGAGCTGGAGCCTCCACTGTGATGCTGGGGATGAGAAAGCCCTTCCAAACAAGCTCCAGAATAGAACTTATCCAGCCTGCACCAGGACATTGCTTAGAAATCAATATGCCGCATGGGACTTTCTATCCTCATGGTGTGGAGAAGCTTCCAGAATCCAATAAATACGTAACACTTTTCAGTTGAGATGAGAGAAAGGGCAGAGCTCCTAGACAGTCCCCTCTTGCTGTTTCCCTGTGGTGGCCACTCCCTCCAGTTAATGAGACCCTCTCAGGACAGGTGATGGCCTAAGTGACTCACTGCTCTTGATTTCACTGGTGCTCTGGAGGACTGTAATTTTTATTTTGTTTACCCATGAAAGAAGAAGGTGGTGTCTAATCTTAGGGAGACTTCATGGGTGTCTCCCGTGGTCAGAGAGTAAATTTCAAAGGAAGTGCGAGTAGTCCCTGTCCACCCAGCACCCCTGTCCTGGGTGCTGGGTTCTAGCCCGTCCCACCCTCCTGAGCTCCTGGCTGGCTCCTGTGCTCTGCTTCGAGGTCTTCTGTTGCCTTGGATGAGGCTACCTTTTGAAGCAACAGGCTTTTTTGTAAAACCTGCTTCTTTAAGTGTAGCGTGGTATCCTGGGGCAGGTCCTGGGACAGAAAAACTACAGCAGTGCAAAAACTGGTGAGATTCTAGGACAGTCTGCAGTTCGGTGTGCTAATGTTAATTTCTGTACCAACGCTAATTTCTTAGTTTTCACAAAAATGTGCCATAGTTTTATAAAATGTCAATATGGCATCATGATGTCTGGGCGAAGGATATATAGGGACTCTCTGCACTATTCTTTGCAACTTTTCTGCAAATCTCAATTGCTTCAGAATTTAAAACTGCTCCCAGAAGTCATCAGCCAGTCACATTTGGCGTGCATGAGTCAGACAGACAAGTGCGCACAAAGCTGAAAAACAGCCAATCTTGTATTAGCAGATGTGGCCGGCAAGAGGAACATGTTGGTCCCATTCCTTTCTCTGATAGAGCAAGTGCGAACAGAAGTCACTTCTGCTTAGTGGGAAATCCAGCAGAGGTAGGCCCAAGCAAAGCCTGAGTGAAAGGATTTGTGTCCCCGGCCTTGGGTGGAGTCATTTGTGAAGATGGGGGGGTTTCCTCCGTGGAGTTTCTGCAGCATCACGTGGGAGGCCCAGTGGAGCTGTCACGGCGCCTCTTCTTGGCTGGAGAGGGAAGTGGTTGCACCGTTATTTCCTGAGCCCGTGGTGGAATGGCAGGCTTGTATCAGTGTTGCTGCAAGGACACAATACATGACTAGGGAAAAGCCCGCTGCTGCCCATACCCACTCACCCTTAGGAACACAGCAGGCAGTCCTCCTGGGCTGCACAGAACGGGAGCCCCTTTCCGCCTGTCTAGGAAACCCCGTGGGCAACAGGGACGGGCAGGTGTCAGGTGGCTGGTGGAGGAGGTGGGCCGCCTGCACGCATGCTCCCTGCATTGCCACAGGCCGTGGCAGTGGGATTCGGAGTCACAGCCTCTCAGTGGCCGCAGCTTCCGTGTTAGTTAGAGACCGAGCAAGAGGCCCAGAAGGAGGATGGTCAGGGGCCAGTGGCTGTTGCCTTGCATGTTTTCCTGTCACCACCCTTCAGAAATGAGAAGAAGCATGAGCAGAGCAGCCTCTGCCTGGCCCCTGCCAGCTCTGCTCTGCACACCCTGTCTGCCCCTCCAGGCCTTAGTCCCTGGCGGATAAGGACAGCCTGTCCCTTTCTATCAGTGACTCGCAGTAGGGGTCACACACCTGCACACGGCTGGAGCCTCTGTCCTTTGCAATTGAGTCCCATTTAAGAGTCTAGCTAAAGTGTCTTCTCTACTGATAGGGTTTTAAATACTTTAGGATCACAGGTTATAAGTCATCGTTGTAACTCCTATAGACTTGAAGCATTTGTTTGTTTGTTTTTGTTTTTGGGATGGAGTCTTGCTCTATCATCCAGGCTGGAGTACAGTGACGTGATCTTAGCTCACTGCAACCTCTGCCTCTTGGGTTCATGTGATTCTCCGGCCTCAGCCTCCCATGTAGCTGGGATTACTGCATGAGCCACCATACCCAGCTAATTTATGTATTTTTAGTAGAGATGAGGTTTCACTGCATTGGCCAGACTGGTTTCAAACTCCTGACCTCAGGTGACCCGCCTGCTTCAACCTCCCAAAGTGCTGGGATTACAGGCATGGGCCACCACGCCCTGCCATCATCCTCTTTTTCTCCCAGAAGCATGTCTTCCATAGCTGACAGGGCTGCTCCCATGATCCAAGTTCAGGGCATTTTGCATCGGCCCTCGTGAAATGATTCACAGGCACCTGTATCTGCTGAAGGCCTGAAATCCAGTGGGCCCTCCACAGAGCTTCTTACGTAAATGATTGCAGTTAGTTGGCAGCAATGCAAGCAAATCCTTTGGGTGAGGAGTACAGCCATGGAACTATTAATAAAAGATGAGATTAAAAATGTATTTATTCTTACTGTGGGGTTTTTCCCCCCAAATTAACTGCTTTCTCCCACTGGATGAAAACTAGCTGTATATGACGATAAAGGAAGCATGGATCAGTCCAGGAGAGATTTGCATTTTTTCCTAGGGACTGTTTCAACCCCACCCATAGAATTCCTGTTCTGTTGCTTTTACCCAGTTCAGTGATCTCCCATGTGAGAATCAGAGAAGAATGTGTGTTTTTGAATTTCATGGACTGATTATCTGGTACCTGGTAAATATTATGTAACAATATTTTTCCCACATGTTGAGTATTTTTGGATCCCTGACTGTGGAGTGATGGGACCCTGTGAGAACCGAGAAAGGCTTCTGTTCGTGCACAGGGTCAAACACACATGCCCTGGGCTGCACCAAAAGCTGTGGTTCACCTCCAAATTGGATGAAAGGAAGGGGTCCCCTGGGAGATTCTTTTCGGGATCACCAGAACCAAACCTAAGAGAGCATCCCTAGCGTTCTAGAACCTCTGGGAGCAGCTAAAACACCCTGGGGAGAAACATAGCAACTCCTGTTGGCTGAGCCACTGGGCTGGGAACTGCCCTAAATCATGGACGGTTCACAGATGGGTAAACTGAGGCATGTGCCAGAAGGCGTCGGGTAGGGCCAGTGGGAACAAAGTGCGGAGTAAAACCTAGGACTTGCCAGTTCTAAAACCTCTGCTCTTAGCCACTGGCGAGGTGAATAAACCCCAGATATGCACAGGTAAAATATGTCAAATGTTGTATATGTAAAGTACAGATATATATATATTATATGTAGAAAATATATTATCAATCTACATGGAATGTACAGAGATAGATGATAGAGATAAAAGAGAGAACACACACATCACACACATACATGTGTACCCTGTGCCCACACAGACACAGATGCACACACATACATGCATGCATATAGACACACACATGACCATAGACACACACTTGCACATATGGACACACTTGCACCCCACACATGCATACAAACACAGATGCACATGCATGCACATATAGACACACACTTGCACCCCCACACACAAACAGATGCACACACATTCATATAGACATACACATACATATAGACACACACTTGCACCACACACATACAGACACACAGATACACATACAGACACACAGATGCACACACATGCATGTAGACACACACATATAGACACACAGTTGCACCACACACAGATGCACACACATGCACATAGACACACATGCATAGACACACTTGCACCCCCACACACATACACACAGATGCACACACATGCACATAGACACAAACACATATATAGACACACACTTTCACCACATACAAACACACAGATGCACACACATGCATATAGACACACACTTGCACCCTGCACACACATACAGACACACAGATGCACACACATGTATATAGACACACGCATATATAGACACACACTTGCACCCCCCGCACACATACAGACACACAGATGCACACACATGCATATAGACACACACGCATATATGACACACACTTGCACCCTGCACACACTACAGACACACAGATGCACACACATGCATAGATACACACATGTACACATGCATACATAGACACATGCACATGCATATACCTGAACACACACTTGTACCCTCCACATATACGTAGACATACATGCACATGCCCATAGATGTACACATGCACATACACAGAGACACACATGTGTACCCCACACACATACACATAGAAACATATGCACACACACATACAAACACATTCATGCATGCATACACACACACACACTTAGCCGGAGGATGCTCCTGGTTTCTTTCTCCACGAGGGCAGCTGAGGCAGAAAGAGACGGTGGATGCCTCTGGGGAGCAGCAAACAGACCTGTTTCTTTAGGGTCCTTTCTGCAGAGAGGCTGGTCGGAGGCATGAGGGGAACTGAGTATCCTCATGAGCTCTGAAAAATAAAGGCTAAGATGACTGCACTCAGGAGAGGTCCTTAAAGGATGACCAAGAAATATGTGAGAATGGGCAAAGGAACAATTTCACCTGCAGAACCAAGAGTCCTGCAGACACAATCCCAACCGGCCCTCTCCAAGTCTGGCTTGAAACTGCAGGCCACTAAGGCAGATGCTGCTAAGGGGAACAGGAGGGGCAAACACAGCTTTGTGTTTGGCTATTGGAATATTGTTCTAGTTGTAATTTAGAGAAAGATTTACTGAGCTCCTATGGGGCAAAAGAAACCTTCCTAAAATTATCTTAGCCGTACAGGAGACCCAGTGGACACTACAGAGTGATGGCAGGATTCCATTTTCCCTGGACCAGTGCCAGCTTCACGCTGGGTCTGTTCTCACTACCCTGTGTTTGTGCTGGTGTTTTTCAATGGAAGTCCCCATGGGCTAACAGGAGGACAGGTGTGGTCTGTTAAAAAGAGGTTGAACCTGTGGGCTTGAGCGCAGAGACTGGGAAAGTCACTTTTCCTTTCTGAGAATGCTCGTCTTCATCTGTCAACAGGAATACTCAAAACTATGTCCCAGGGTCTCAGTGGGATCGTTTATGTGTCATTCGTTCATTAAATGAACGTGTCCAATGCTACTAGGAATAATCACTCACGAGTTCTAGAACATTCATCCTCCCATGGATTCACGCCTGGGTCAGAGCAAGGGCAAGCTAGGAACCGTGAAGTTTGATCAGGGCGTGCGTTTGTGTGTGAGCATATGTGCGTGTGTATGTGTGTGCACATGTGTACACACATGTGTTGGTGTATGTGTGCGTGTGTGCATGCATGTGTGAGTGCATGTGTGGGCATGCATGTGTGTATGCATGTGTGTGTGGTGCAGGGTTGACCAACCATCTGACCCAATTTTAAATTAAATATGTCATCTGGGATTATTTGTGATAAGAGAGCAACCTGCAGATGTTCACTATTTGAGGGCCAGTTTATCTATTTGCTCCCTATGAGACTTTCAGTATAGTAGATTTCATGTGCAACTGTGCTTATCAGCAAGCACCTATAAGAGCCCCCACTCACCCTGCTTACAGGAAACGTCAGGACTCAGGCATGGGCCCCACAGGAATAGGGCCAGTTGGGGTCTTGGGTTTGAAACTGCTTTTGCTGCTGCCTGGCCAGGTGATGTTGCGGGAGTACTCAGCTCATTACACTTTAGTTACATTTCACTTACACTTACACTTTAGTTACATTTAAACTGGGTTAAAATAGTTCTTGCCTTATGCATGTGCTGGGAGGAGCAAGAAGAAATTGGCTGTAGAGAGTTTAGCAATCTTAGCATTGTAGTGCTTGATAAATACTAGTTAATGTATACCTGGCTTTAGGTTGTTGTTTTTTAATAAATGTGGGTCTTCATCCTCAATACCTAAATAACTTGAAGCCACATAAAGTTCAAGTCAACTAGAGTTACTGTTGGGAACCATGGTCCCAGGACAGGAGGAAGTGGGCCTGTGGGACGGGCAGGTGGGAGAGCCCCGTGGGAGGAGGTTCTGGTCTTCATGATCCTGGTGCCCAGAGTGCTAAGACCCTGCAGTGTCTTGGTGGCTCTGAGCAGGTGGCCGCCAGGTGAGAACTGGTGGAGATGCGCCTTCCTGATGCCTTGAGACGGTTTTTCCATTTTCTTTAAGTTTGGGAGATGTCAGCCAAAGGAAACATTTTAATATTAATTAAAGTTCAGTCAAGGTGTAATTTAACTTATTTCCAGAACAAATGGAAACACTTATAAACAAAGAACAATTTGTTCAAATAACTGAGACACAAGTATAATTTAGCCAAGCAAGAAAACTCAAGAGGCTTTGGTTTGGTAACATGATATAAAAATGCAAAACAGAATCTTAGGAGAGAATTTCCTTCTTAAGAGAGAAGAAAGATTTCCCTCCATACCATTTCCTAGCAGGGCAACTACTTCTCAAATTGGCACGGAAAGGCCTTCCCAGACTAGACTGTACCCTCCAACACCCAGGTGATTAAGGCCAAGGCATGGATTCCCTCAGGAAGATTCCAGCTGGAAATTTCAGGGAAGAACATCACCTCCTTCCCTTTCTTCCTTACTTGGTAATTGTCCTAATTGTAACAACCATCCAAGCTACGATTCAAGACCAAGTAGGGACCTGAGGTGATTTCCTTGCTCTGTAAATCCAGCTTCCTTTCCTAGCTGTTCCCGACAGCTCTTAGCGCTCCCTTCCCTTCCCCAAGACAGTCTTAGCTCAGACAGGATTTCCTCAATCTTAGTCATCAGGTCTCACTGTCCAGCCTCCTCCTTCCTGTTGTAAAACAAGGAATCTTAACAGCAAGTAGGCTGAGATTTTATATCTTTGTGATATGCCAATCTCCTGCCAGTATGTGCAGACATCAGGCTTTCTTGTGCTTACCCACATCAAGGCGCCAGAGGTTGGAAAATCAAGGCATTTCTAGTTAAGCCCCACACGGCACCTGAGTTTCAGCTGTCTGCCTTGGCTTTCGTGAATGTGTCTCTGCCTACCTGAAGGTTCTGGTTCTGGCATCCTGGGCTCTCCTTTGGCCAGGCACAGCCGCACAACCCAGGAGCAGTCCTAACCCGTTATGTAAGGTAGCAAGGTGGGGCTGGCGGGTGGCACTGCCAGGTCACCTCTGGGCACTGGGTGACCCAGTCATTGGCCCCCTACGGCGACCCCCTGCTGCGTGGGTGACACTCACACCTCCCCTGAGCTCCCAGTGCTGAGATTTCTGGGTGATTTCTCTGCTCTCCAGCTAAAGTGGTTTGTTATCTGCTTCTCACCTGATTGGAATTTAATGGTCTAGAAACAAATGAGTTATTTCACTCAGGAGGGGGAAGGAAGTCAGATTAGTCATGCTGGCGATTGATTTCTTTTTTTAATCCAAGAATTCTTTACTTAAGAAGTAAAAGCAATTAAGAATAGTCCTGAATCCTGTCTAGAAGTTCTAGAACAAGGAATGGGATGATGCCGATAGATACTTCAAGTAACTGGAAAGTTTGGTTCCCTTTGAACAAAGTCTAACTCTGAGGCCATCTGCTTCTTTTTATATAAAAACAGAGCAGTGTTTTTATATAAAGAAAATAAATGTGTTTAATAGGAAAGCTCATAGATAGAGTTCATCCATTTTAAAGGCTGCATTTTTCTCCTTTTAATGGCACCTTTCAAAAGCGCCTCCTCTTTCAACACTTGCAGCTCATCAGTGAGAGAGAACAAAAGACTACCACTGTTGATTCAGGCAACATTTTTGCCTTCATGTTGATTTTTCTTCCTCATTGGGTTTAATTAACTAGAGTCTCTAAGAATAAACATAGAAAAAAAGGCCTGTTTCATGGGCTTTTCTTAGCCTTTCATATTAAAAAAATGACCTTAGATCTTTATTCTTTCTAAATACTTCATGTGTTTAAAAACTAGGTAACTTTCCTGTGATAAAAAATAAAATCTTGGCACATTATCAACATATTACCTACCTTAAACACGGTATTTGTAAACCAACCATCTGAAAGTAATCTTATTAATGTTACATCTGGTCTCATATGTGTGTATTTATATAGCATGTGTGTATATGTTTGTGTGTGTGTGTGTATATATATATGTACATATACACAGAGAGAGCACATATATGTCATGCAAACCTGCATCCATTTTTAATACTTCTTCATTGTTGTAAATTGTGGTAAAATATACATAACATAAAATTTACCATGTTACCCATGTTTAAGTGACTGTTCAGTGGCGTTAAGTATACCACATTCCTGTTCCACTGTCACCACTGTCCATCTCCAGAACTTTCTCATCATCCCAAACAGAAATTCCACGTGCATTAAATAACTCTCCATCCCATCCTTGTCCCACCCTGTTAATCTAGTCTGCTCTCTGTCACTGTGAGTGTGACTGCTCTAGGGGCCTCATGTAAGTGGAATCATGCAGTGTTTGTCCTTTCGTGATGAGCTTGTTTCATTTAGTGTAATGTGCTTGTATGAGTCTATGTTCATGCTACTGATAAAGACATACCCGAGACTGGGCAATTTACAAAAGAAAGAGGTTTAATCGACTTACAGTTCCACGTGGCTGAGGAAGCCTCACAGTCATGGCAGAGGCCAGGAGGAGCACGTCATGTCTTACACGGATGGCAGCAGGCAGAGAGGGACTGTGCAGGCACGGGAAGTGCCAGATGCTTATAAAACCATCAGATCTCATGAGAGCTCACTATTAGGAGAAGAATATGGGGGAACCACCCCCATAATTCAATTATCTCCACCTGGCCCCACCTTTGACATGTGGGGATTATTACAATTCAAGGTGAGATTTGGGTGGGGACACAGCCAAACCATATCAGTCCTGAAGGTGTATCCAGTGATAGCACGGGGCAGAATTTCCTTCCTTTTTAAACCTCAGTAACAGGGCTATACTTCTAAAAGTTCTTACTTTTAAACTCACTTTTGTTTCCTTAGTTGACAGGTTTCAGTTGCTTAATGTCAGGCATTGCAAATGAAACGGGTTTAGCAAATGGTCTGCGACACCCAGCTCCAGATGAAGGGGCCGCGGGGAAGGGATCCTGGGGCTGGCCTGCCTCTCTGTCCCTCCGAGGCAGGCTGCCTCTCTGTCCCTCGGAGGCCACCTGCCTCTCTGTCCCTCGGAGGCCACCTGCCTCTCTGTCCCTCGGAGGCCACCTGCCTCTCTGTCCCTCCGAGGCGGCCTGCCTCTCTGTCCCCCGGAGGCGGCCTGCCTCTCTGTCCCTCCGAGGCGGCCTGCCTCTCTGTCCCTAGGAGGCCGCCTGCCTCTCTGTCCCTCCGAGGTGGCCTGCCTATGCCTCTCCTCTTGACGTTTGTTTTGCTTTCTGGTAAATGTTCACCACTCTTCCAAAGGAGGTTGGCTTGGGCTGCACTGAGTTGGTTTCCTCTGGGACGGGGATGGGAAGCTGTCCAGGAAGGAACTGGGGTGTCTGGGTGGGAAGCCAGTGAGCGAGGCCTGGGTTGCCCATACAGGTGTAGGCAGCAGAACTAGAGCAGTTCCTGAAGCCCCAGATGCGTGAGATTCCTCAGGAGGCGGAGGGGAGGTGGACACATCGAGACAAGGGAAGAAGACATATGGGGAACCCTGGGAGGAGCTGTGAGCCCCGAAAGGAGGCTGTGGTCGGGGGCAGGCCTAGGTCTTCCCCATGGCTTCACCAAACTGACAGTCACCAGCCTCCCCGCTTCCTGTAGCACCGGGGTCAGAAGATGGAGGTGGAGACGGGGAGCCAGTGTCCACCTCTGGTCGCGGCCCTTCTCCTTCCCTGCTAGGCTTCAGGCTGCCATGAGCTCGGGACGTGCCTTATTCGTCACCAGGTCCTCCCACAGCGCAGGGACCTTCACATAGGTGCCAGAAGGAGTTTATTAAATAAAAGTGTTACTTAACTCTTCCGCGGGAACCCTCAGGTAGTTAAGGTTTCTCTGTAAGGGCAGCTGGCAGCATGATCAGAGGCTTCTGAGGCCGCCTGAGTCAGGTCAGCTGGAGCAGGAGGGCAGATGCCCAGAGTAGGCTAACGAAGGGCAGGTTTCCATCTCTTTTTTACATTTCCAAGAGTTTGGCGTGACCCCCAGCACCAGCTGTCACAACCACCCCAGCCAGGGCACTATTGCACAGTCTAGGAGGGGCAGGTAGACAAAGCTGTGGAGCCATTGATTCTATGAAAACCTGCAGCTGATTGAGGAGAGGTGTCAGTCCCCTGGAAGTCCAAACCACAGCGGTGGGGAGCTGTTTCCCCGAGTTCAAGAGTGTTGCTGCCCCACTGCCCTACATTCCTATGACCGGGCATCAGAGGCCCACTCATGACTCTGGAATTTCTGTTGAGCCCTCTGTGGTCAGGGAGCTCTCACCAGGTGATGCCCCGATGCCTGGGGAAGGAGAGCGTCCGCGGGCAGCCCCTCGCAGGAGATGACGTCAGGCTTCGGGATGAGGGCCTCCTGTGGATTCCAGATGCCCGTCTTGCTGTTTGCTCTTTATGTTTTTTGAGTTAGTCATGCTAAATATGATGTCTCTGCAGCTGTAAAACCTGGAGCTGAAGAGAATGAGTGTCCGGGAAGCTGCTGGCCGGCCCGCGGGCACCTCTCCTAGACCGGGAGAGCTTGCAGATCCCCAGCAGCACCGTCCCCCACCTGCTGCCCGCAGTGTTGCATACAGTGAGGGCAGGCAGAGGTGAAGTAAGAAAATTCCAAAGGAAAGGGGCTTCCTCCTCCCCACCACACCTAAGCACAGGCCCCAGCTAGCTCCCTAAGGACAGGGACCAAGCCATGGGCACGCTGCCCCCAGTGCCCAGCTGGGCATCTGCTGTAGCAGCTGGAGTCTCAGCCACACAATAGACAGAGCTAGTGGGAGGAAAGAGAGAGGGAAAGGCAAGATTCCTGGCCAGGACCGAAGCTAAGTGGTTTGGGGACTTTTTGTTCAGAATCACAGCACAAATCATTATGCTCAGTGCAAAAAGCGTGGCCCGCAACAATGTGCACCTTGGGTCAACCGAGGGTTCCTCTCTCACTGGTTTCACTTGATTAGAATTACTGTCTAAAAACTACTGGGCAGACAGACATTGGCTTATCTGCAAAGTCAAACTAACGCGAAATATGCTTCAACTGCAACACAGAGTGCCAAACTATTTCCATTTAATAGCATGCTTTTTCTTTCTTGAGCTTCAACCCAAAGGGAAGCCAGGCATTTGGCCAGTGAGCCGTCTATGAGCTGAGCTGTGCTTTTCTTCAGGGCAGGCAGAGTTTGGCCAGTGGTCTTCTTTGAACTCCCAGAAACTCAGCTTAGTGTACCTCAAGGGTAAGAATGTGGAAGGTGGTCTGGTGGCCGAAACCACATCCCTGGATGTGGTGGTCGCCGCCCACCAACACCCACTCGGGGGTGATAACTGGACTCGCTCCCGCTTGAGCTCTGTCCTGCTGTGCTCTTGACATTGAGGTCACTGGAGGAAGGAGCTTGCCTGAGAAGGGACCTCCGCAAGGAGAGGAATCAGTCCACAGGGGAAGGGAGGTCTCTTTGTCTAAATGCATGAGAAAGCACACTGGACACAAAGCCCCAGTTGTGGCCGGGGGTCAAGAGATGGGTTTGAGCAGCACTGCCCCAACTGATGCACATTTGACTCAGCCTTTTTGGATCAGGCAGGTCTGGGGCGCCTGGGACTCTGCATTCCGAATGCTACCAGGTGATGGTGGTGCCACTGCCCAGGGAGCCACAGTGAGCAGAGGTCCTAGAAGACAGCCTCTGGAGGGCTCTTCTGGCCTCGGGATGGCTGCTCCCTTGAATGGTTGTTTTCTAGCAATCAGAAAAATGTGTAACTGGGGGCTTGCTGGCCCCTGGAATCTCCCGCCAATCTTGAAAACACCGTGAAGACCACCCTACACTTGCCTGCTGTTATAGGCACAGTTTAGGAATTGGGTAAGGGAAAGATAATTTGCATCTATTGGCTCTTTGGAAGCGTTAAGGAATTTCTCATTTGCAAAGCTCTCTGTCTTTTGACTTGTGGGACTGAGCCTTCCAGGACCGTGTCATGCGTAAGAGCAGGTTTGACCCTGAGCGCAGCAAAAGCATTTTCATCACTGACTGGATGAAAATATAGGCGTCCCCCCAAAAATGGACTTTCTCACACCATCCATCTTGGCTCAACCTTTTAACAAGGTTTAAGCCACATGTATACATCATAATAATGGGAAATGGATACATTTTTAATAAGCATTTAGAACCAATAATCAGAAATAGAAAGTGAGACTCATGCTTTGTGGAGAGTTTAACCAAAGATTTTTTTCTCTTTGGAATGAAGTCGAAAGCACATTTCCCCAGAACCTGTTACCTTCCTAAGCTGTTAAAGGCAGCCATGTTTCTCCTGGAGTGATACCTGGTTCTCCCTGGTGATGGGCAGCCATGCACTGATGGACTCTAGTTAAAACATCTGTCAGTCGGAGACCTCTGGAAAAATTTCATGAAAGAAACCGCATATTAGAGATAAAAGCAAAGGTTAAGTCCCCAGATATATCCTAGAAGTGTCTCCTGGGGAAATCGCACTGGAAGATCAGTGACAGGGGTAAGGATGCTGGGCCTGAACACGTTCTAAGGCTGCTTGATCACTGGAGGCTTCTGACCCTCATATCACTTTGGCCTTTCTGTCATCTTCTCAGATTCCTCACCCTGGTAGGTGCTGCCCTTCCCTTCGGGACATGGAAGCTGCACTTTGCTTTGTGCATTGTCAGGGAGGAGAAACGGGCACTCCCTGCGTTGTGAATGTGTCCTGTTCCTGAATTATTTTTTTTTTTTTTTTTTTTTTTTTTTTTT